>NC_064819.1:63053117-63664117 GCF_024166365.1 Elephas maximus indicus | reverse complement strand
TTTGGGTTTCTTTATATAAGGTCATAGGTTCTTGAACTGTTGTGGTTTTTAGTGTGCTTAATATTAGCTTGCTTAAGACATAATACTTTTAATCAAGTAGAACATAAAGCTGTTATTACTACCGGCATCTATACATGCAGCGAGTGTTACAGTATTTAGTGGATGAAATATTTTGAATATACATCTCTTGTCAGTCTAAAGTGTGTTCTCATTGTATTAAAAACATAAAAGCTACACAGCTTTTCTCCTGCATGTGTACATATATGTCCAATTGTCAGCATGACAAGTGACAGATATTATTTTTGTATTTTTAAAAACATGTATATAAAGTTTTTTTATTTCTTTTGTGCAGATCAATTTTTAAACTCACATAGGTAGGGATCTTTATTAACTATGAAATGTCAGTGTTCAGCCAGATGGGTATGACAGCAGTGAAAGTCGAAATTCAGTGAAGGCAACGCAGGAGGAACAGATCGTTCTCCTGCTTTGCCTTCAAAGTGTCATCAACTGGTAGTTTTAGTGCTAACTCTGCAAAGACGTCTATAGAAACATTTTATATTAAGGACAGACCAATATCAACATAGAATAACTTCAAAAACTTCGGGAGAGTGCGGGATTAAGTACAAGCACACTTGGCTTGTAGTAAATGAACTGATTTTTATTAACTGCTTTGCCTGTATAAAATGCTGGTATTTACAGGAACCCTGGCCACCTTCATAATTATGATAAAAGTACCAGGTATATTGCCAAAAGAAAATAATGTGTAGGCACCAGTGGATATCTCTGACAAAATGTTTCTCAAAAGTGATAATAAACTTATTTTCACATTAAAAAATTTTGCTGTATTTGTGGAATCAGGACTGTTGGGTTTTAAATTTTGGCCGATCAGGATTCTAGGTGATCAACATATGGACCACTCCTAAATTAGACTAATATTATTTTTTATATTGACTGTCTTCGTTTGTTAATCTGTCTCTGAATTTTAAAATAAAACATCCTTATGATAAATTAGCCCTTTGATATACCAGTGGAGTGTTTAAGATAAAAATAGCTTTGGATCATAGAACAGAAATATGTAAAAATGTTATATATTGAATGTTAACAGGTACTTTTCACAGGTTTTTGTTTCTTAATAAAGACATTAAGGAAAGGCATAAAAAAAATAGTTAATACAAATGAATGGAATAAGCAAGTAAATGAGACCTAAGAATTGGCCTTTGATTTTAAATATTTAATTTGTTCCTATAAACCTTGTCAATAAAAATAATAAATCAATGATGTTTTCGTCTTTGATTTTTTCAGGTGGGGTCATCTTACAGGTTTATATGGCCTTTTTCGTGTGTGAGAGTTCCAGAATGAGTTTTTAAACGGCTTTGGCCTAAGAGCAGCCTGTATGATTTGGAGTGCTTGTCAGTGGTAACTGATTGTTTTTACTTTGACTAAATATATTTCAAAGAAATTGTTAGGGAAACTTGAAGTGATTTCACAAAGCTATCCATTTGAGGTTGCCCTTGTTGTTTATGACCATTCACTATGACGAGCAGGAATGCTTTTGGCCCATGAAATTAGGCTTTGAAGGGGGGAAGAGGATTTAGTTGGTATGCATCAAAGTTCTTGTGATAATACATTCATTTAATAAGAATGTGTGTTCATTACAACAGTATACAAAATGTATTTGAAAAACGTCTAGTTTTTATTAAGCTGTGTTACACAACCAGTTATTCATGCTCTGTATTTAAAACATTAATTTGTTCACAACTACTCAGTTACAAAAAGTCCTCAGGCAACACTGAAAAACAATATTCAAAGTAACAAGAATAAAAGGAAAGTACCGAGGTTCCTTAACAAAGTGTCAAAAGTATGTCACTTGAGACAGGAAATGAGGTTTTGGGTTTTTTTTTTTTTTTTTTTTTTTAAATACACATTTACCATACTTTAAGTAGGTTTTTCCCTAGTTTGCCTGTAGCACAGTACAGGTTTAAGTGCCCAGAGACTAAAGTAATAATTTACTGTGAACCATTTCAAGCATAACATGATATTTTGCATTTATCACTTAACACATGCTATTTCTTTTAAACATTTTAATACACAATACTTTAAAGCAGAATACTTCCCAGTCAGTACCAATGAGTCTCATCAATAACCTAAATATCAATGTTTTCCTGTGTTAACTTTGAAATTACTGTAAGGCTAGTTGTTTGCTTTTGTTTGTATCATAATTGGTGGGGGAGAAGGGGACATCTAAACTCTTACCTAAAGTTCACCACATTCTTTGCATAAAATACTATTTCTACTTATAAACTGACTTTAAATTTTAAAAATACCTAATATTTTGAAAAGTGGTTTTAGAATTGAGTCCCTTTATACAGCAGACCAATATAACTGAAAGAACTGCTCAAAGGTATGTCTTTTTTAACAAAAGCACTTAATTCTAACCCGTAAACTGAAGTTCCTTGGCAAAATAACCATCCCAAAGACCCTGAAACTAATGTTTATTTTAAATGACATATTAAGCAGTTTTGTCACGAGTGATAAAAGGAACAAGTAAATGTTTGCCATGTTCTCAGGCTTTTAAGATATGGCTTATAAAATGTATCATTTACCAGGATATTTCACATTTTTCTGCAGTTTTCCCATGGACCTGCCTATGGAATACTGTAAACATAACTGCAAAAAACATTCCTACAAATTGAATCTGTTGTTTTAAAAAGGGGAAGCTGGGAGGGGCTTTTGTTAAATTTACAAGATCTTTTTTGCTAGTGGCTGCCAAAAGATAAGGATATTTAAAGTGTGGCACCCCCCCGCCCCAAATTTGGCTTTATGAAAAATAGCCATATCCGTCTTTAGTATGAAGACCACACTGTCTACCCCATTGTTGATGATACAATACGTCATCTGTTTAAGGGATTGAAAATTTTGCTGTTTGGCCAATGAATATACAAATCTAAACTTTTATCATAAGATACCTGAATTTAAATTCCTTTTAAACACCCAGTGGGAATAAATATGTACAATAGAAAATAGTCTAGAAGCTTCATTTTACCTTTTGTACTGAAGCAGTTTCTACTGTATCAAAAAAAAAATTGTCTAAATTTTAAGTAAAAGCTCAATATTGGAGCTATATAAAAATTTTAAGGCTCATTGGTAAAGATACTGATGAATTGTCACAGAAGAAAAACATGGCTTTATCTGGTTTCTTCATGATTCCTGCTTGTTTGACGTGGTTTCTCAATGTGTGAAAACTGAGTAGCCAAACAAAATGTCAAGAGAACCTCCAACCACGGAAGAGTCACATCCAAGGTCTTAATTTAAGGTTATATTCTGCTTTACTCTCCTGAAATCCAGAAGACTTTTAGCACTGGTTGGACCTGTTAAGTGGAAAATGCAATTAAATAGAAGTGCTTGTAAAGATTCTTGGGGCTAGTGCTTTCAGAACGGCCTGAACTGTGTTTACATTATCATATCACCTTAAAACATTTCAATTTTGTTTTCCAGAGGGCTCTTTTTTTTTTTTTTCTTAAACTGGGGTATAATGTGTTTCAAACTTCCCCATTCAGGGACAGAAAAAAACTGGGTCCAGACAAACTATTTAAAACGCTGCAATCTTGCTTGCTTCTCGTACACCACTCAGATACGCCCCTGTGACAGTTTGTGGAAAGTGCCTGTTTGTTGCCTGTAAAAAAAAAAAAAAAAATTACATAATTTGAGATCATATAACAAGAATTCAGATAATAAACTACTTTCCCTGACCTGCTGAGATAAAGGTTGGCGCTACGCCTGTGTACTCGTGTTAACACTTTATTCACACACCATGAAGCCCTGGATGGTGCAAACAGTTAACGTACTCAGCTGCTGACCAGAAGGCTGGATATTCAGGTCCATCCAGAAAAGTCTGGTGAGCTACTTCTGAAAAATCAGCCACTGAAAGCCCTATGGAGCCCAGTTCTACGGGGTCTCCCTGAATTGGGAGTCAACTTGTTGGTAACTGGTTTGGTTTCTTTACTCATGCATCATAGCACTTGAACTTCTCTGGTTATCTCACCATGCTTTGTCAAATTCATTCGTTCTACAATTTATTCATCACTCCCGTGAAGTACTGTGTGGCATACATTAAAATACTAAGTTATCTACGTATGTCAGGTAGTGTGTCAGAGTTAAAAACAATGACTGAGACACAGTTCTTCCCATCAGACAGGTAATCTAGCAGTTAACAATTAGTGATAGGTGAGGCAAGCTCAAAAAGTGAATCGTAATTCATCCAGGATTGGAGTTTTGCTAGATGAGTGGAACAAAATGGTAGAGGACAGGAGTTACTAAAAAAAAAGATAGACCATAGACCTTAATTTCAACAAGAAGGGAAGGAACAAACAGTGAGGGCTGCCAAGTTGGGAGGAAGTAAAAAGGCTGTCAGTGATGGAAGAACCACTTTCAAGGAATGGCAATAGTAGGAATGGAATAAACCACTGGATGGGGAAGCAGGAGGTGATGACAAGGTCTGAGATGTGGCTATGGGAAAGGGTCGCTGCGGTGGAGCTGACAGGTCTGAGAAAACACAGTGAGAGGTAACATACCGTGTGAAGGGGAAGTCATGACACGGATGGCTGGGATGGAAGGAAAAACATCCAAGTGCCAAAGACTTCACAGGATATCAGCAGGGATGATTACTAAGGGGAGAAAGTGGCAGCGACAGAAGCCTCAAAGAAATTTTATTTTAATAAGAAGGTATCATTGTATCAAAGCAGCAAAAAAAAAAAAAAAAAAAAAACCCGGTTGCTGTCGATTCTGACTCAAAGTGACCCCATAGGACAGAGTAGAACTGTCCCACAGGGTTTTCACAGAGCAGCTGGTGGATTCAAACTGCTGACCTTCTGATTACCAGCTGTAGCTCTTAACCACTGCACCACTAGGGCTCCAAAGGAAAGCAAAAGGCTCTAAACCCTGCTTATGACCCTAAGGCACATAAGCTGGAAGGGGTCACTTCTTGGACACAGACAATTGTTGCTTGGCATGTGGCCATCGTGACCTGCTTCTACAGAGCTCCTGGGAGACATGTAATCCCAAACTATAATATGTTGCTGTTTGTAGCTGCTATTGAATCAGCCCCCAACTTGTGGCAACCCCATGCATAACAGAACAAAATGCTGCTCCGTCCTGTGCCATCCCTATGATTGCTTGTGGACTGGACCGCTGTGATCCATAAGGTTTTTACTGGCTGATGTTCAGCTGCAGATCGCCAGGCCTTTCTTTCCAGTCTGCCTTAGTCTGGAAGCTCTGAAACCTGTTCTGCTTTATAGTAAAATCCAAGCCTTCACTGACAGACGAGTGGTGTCAGTGCATGGGGTGCACTGGCCAGGACAATTCCTGGGTCTCCCACGTGGAAGGTGAGAATTCTACCACTGAACCACCAATGTCTCCCCTAAACCATAATATACGAAGTCTGAAAGCAGATGCAAGAGTGGTGACTTACTAGATTACACTTTCCTCCATTCTGCTAAGTGTTTGGGGGAAGGGTAGATGAGTTGATAACAAAGAACAAGCCCATTAATCTGTTGCCATGGAGTCAATTCCAACTCATAGTGGCCCTATAGGACAGGGGAGAACTGCCCCATGGGGTTTCCAAGGCTACAATCTTTCTGGAAGCAGACTGCCACATCTTTTCTCTTGCAGAGTGGCTGCTGGGTTTGAACTGACAACCTTTCGTTTAGCAGCTGAGAGCTTTAACCACTGTGTCACCAGGGCTCCTTTAAGAACAAAGCCAATTCTCCCTAAAGAATCCTAAAAAAATCTCAGCAATTGGAGGCATCAGGAATCACAGAGGCAGAAGTTTGGCAAAGGGTGAAAACTGAGTACAGGTTTAAAACTGAAGAGCGAGTGGGTCCTTCATCCTGCCTGCACGCCCACCCACTGCAACCAGGCCATCCTGCAGGAGCTTTGAGGTTGACGGCAGGGGTGAAGCACCAAGCAAGACAGGGATTAAGGCAAGTCTTCGCAATGGACAGTGAGGCTCCCAGAAAGCCAGGAGCTGGGCTTAGACCACCCAAACCAGAGAAACTAAACAGCCTGGGAAAACATCTACAGGTAGAGCTGATATTTCGGGATCCTCTTCTGAAAAAGGAGGCCTGCTGCATGGTCCTTCCACAGAGAAACCCACCAGGTGACAAGCTTGCAAGAGCTTTGGTTTAAAATGCCCCACTCAAATCTGAGCAGATAGCCAGGATCGGGCATTTGGACATTTGGGAGGCTAAGACAAAACCCAAAACCTGTTGCTGTCGAGTCAATTCTGACTCATAATGACCCTATAGGACAGAGCAGAACTGCCCCAAAGGATTTCCAAGGAATGCCTGGTGGATTCAAACTGCCAATAGCCGTAGCTCTTAACCACTATGCCACCAGGTTTTCCAAAGATACACCAGGTTCAGCCATGGCAGAGACCATGACACTGCTGTGACTCAGATAGGAGCTGAGGTTAAAGCAAGCAAAAACAGGAACTCAAAGGAAACCAGCAGGGAGGAAGCAGAAACACAAGTTTTAACTACCCAGCTTAGTTAAGAAACAAATTATGAAGCGAGAAGGGGATGTGATCAAGAAAGAATGTTCTGAGAATAAGAAAATGCTCATAAGTTAAAGTCATACTTTAAAAAGTCAATACAAGGGTTGGAAGATAAAGCAATCTCTCCAAAAGAATAAAAAGACAGAGATGAACAATAGTAAGAAAAAGAAAATCAGACGAATCCAACTCTAGTATATGTAGTAGCAGATGTAGAAATAAAGAATAAAAACTGTAAGGAGAAAATTATCAGAAGGAAGGAAATTCTAGGAAGGGCCTGAGGTACTGAATTACGTAGAATGGAAAAAGGCATAGAAAGGATCAGAAATCAGAATAGTAAAAACACTTCTTAACAGCAGTCAATCAAGAAAGAAGGATCTAAGAAATGAGTGAGCCCCAACCCTGGAGACTGCACAAGAGAAGATCCAGGGTGACAGCTCAGGAACCAGTCAGGCCAGACAGTTGCAGAAACACAAGGGCTCCAGGATAGTGGATTTCAAAAAAGGAAACTATCACACCAGCTCTTAGATTCTGCTGTCACTTAGAGATGATCAAAGAGTGGCGGAGGAACAGAAAAAGAATCAAGCTAATGAAAAAAAGAAGGAGTCTTGGTAGCACAACGGTTACGCATTTGGCTGCTAACCAAAAGATTGGCAGTTTGAACCTACCCAGTGGCTCTGCAGGAAAAAGACCTAGCAATCTGCTCCCATAAAGATTACAGCCTAGGAAACCCTATGGGGCAGTTCTGCTCTGTCACATCGAGTAGCTATGAGTCAGAACCGACTCGGTAGTACCCAACAACAACAATGAAAAAAAAGGAGTCTTTGGTGGCCCTGTGGATTTGGCTGCTAACCAAAAAGTGGGCAGTTCAAACCCACCAGCTGCTCCCTAGAAACCCTATGGGGCAGTTCTGCTCTGTCCTTTAGGGTCACCACGAGTCGGAATTGATTCAATGGCAACAGGTTTCTTTTTTTAAATGGGTGGCACGAATGGTTAAGCACTAGACTACCACCTGAAAGACGGGTGGCTCAAACCCACCCAGAGGTGCCTCGGAAGACAGACCTGGTAATCTACTTCTGAAAGATCACAGCCACTGAAAACCCTATGTAGTGTAGTTCTACTCCGTACAAACAGTGTCCATGAGTTGGAACTGACTTGATGGCAACTAACAGCAACAACAACAAATTAAAAAAGGGGCTATTGCCAAACAGAGTGTCTGGTTGGTACAAACAGTTAATGTGCTTGGCTGCTAACTGAAAGGCTAAAGGTTTGAGTCCACCCAGAGGTGCCTTGGAAGAAAGGCCTAGTGATCTACTTCTGAAAAATCGGCCAATAAAACCCTACGGAGCACAGTTCTACTCTGACATGCATGGACTGCCATGAGTTAGCATCGACTTAACAGCAACGGATTGGTTATGATTGCCGGGAAAACAGAAAACTGTGTGAGAAGGAAATCACTGAATACTTTCTTGGCTTACCTTGAATAGTATTTACATAAAAAACCATAGCCACATAATATAAATACTGGTAACAGTTTAATTAAAACTGTGAAATAATCATGTTGAAAGGATGGTACAAAGAGACTTATGATGGTTGAGGTTCTGTGTCAACTTGGCCAGGCCATGAGTCTCACTGGTTTGGCAGTAATATAATGATGTAGTTTAGCAGTTTTGTAATGATCCAGTCATTCTCCATGATGTGATCTGATGTGATCAGCCAATCAGTTGTAAGGGTTTCCTTGGGGGTGTGGCCTCTATCCAATATATACATGGATGTTCTGGCAAAGCTCGCTTTCTTACTCTGCATCCTGCATCCAGCTAGTCATCACCTGACCTCCAGTTCTCGGGACTTGAGCCAGCAGCCTTTTGTATTGTCTACTGATCTTGGGATTTGTCAGCCTCCGTACGTAGCCTATGAGCCAGGAGCCTGCCGTCTGACCTGCCGATCTTGGGTTTGTCAGCCCCTGCAGCTATGAGTCAGGAGAAACCTCTAGCCTGATGCCTGACCCACGCACGGACCTGGGACGTGCCAGCCTCTACAACTACATAAGCCATTTCCTTGAGATAAATCTTAAAGAAATCTCTCTCTCCCTCCCTCCCTTACTCCTTCCCTCCTCTCTCCCCCCTCTCCCTTACTCCTTCCCTCGCTCTTTCTCTCTCTCTATATATACACATTTCACTGGTTTTGCTTCTCCAGAGAACCCAGCCTAAGAAAAGACTCAATAGGCTAAATATTTAACCTCACAGAAAGTCATTAGATAATATCTAAAGCTGTTAGATCAAAAGTTAGCAATATAAACAATATTTTAAAATACGAAGTAAATTACAGATGAAACAGCTGAAAAGAGTTAAAAAAATAGCTGCCTCGATTCCTTAGTAGCAAGGATGACAAGACTTCAACTTGCTTACTTTGGACACATTATTAGGAAAGACCAATCTCTAGAAAAGGACATCATGTTTGGTAAAGTAGAGGGTCAACGAAAATGAGGGAAATCCTCCATGAGAGGGTTTCTGCCACAACAATGGACTCAAATATATCAAGGATCATGGAGATGGTGCAGACCTGGCAACTTTTGTTCTGTTAAATGTGTAAGGTTGCCATGAGTCAGCACCGATTCAAGGGCAAGTAACAACAACTGGGAGTATGAGGAGGATATTGAGAAGGCTTCTACTGTTTTTTGCTATATGACTTTTAAAAGTATTTGACTTTGTTTTTAAACTGTAGGCATAAATGACTTTAAAAGAAAGTAATCAAGATAAAAATAAATACATAAAAAAAAAAGGTTGCGTTTGGGATCAAGATACACACCTCACCAGCAAAAAAGATTGTTCCTTGTATTTCTTCGGCAATGATATCATAGGCCTCACCACTGCCACCTGTCTTCACAAAACTGTATGCCATCTGGATCCATGGGTCTGCACTCCACCGAGTCACAAAACACTTTGTGGGATCTGGAACTTCCTATGTCAAAGAGAAAAGAATCGTAAAACAGGATTCAAAGGGGACTTAGAAATGATGCAACCCATATCTGAGGTTCACCCTTCAACCAAAGATTAGACTAAAGGGGCACACCAACCTAGAGGCAAGGTCTAGAAGGCAGGAGGGGACAGGAAAGCTGGTAATGGGGAACTCAAGGTCGAGAAGGGAAGAGTGTTGACATGTCGTGGGGTTGGTAACCAATGTCACAAAATAATATGTGTACTAATTGTTTAATGAGAAGCTAGTTTGTTCTGTAAACCTTTATCTAAAGTGCAAAAAAAAAAAAAGATGCAAGTCAAATTATAAATGTAAATTGCTCACTTTCTTTAGAAATTGAGTTAATTCATGTAGCATTGGGAAACAAATTCTCAGCATGTTCCTCCAGCCAGGCCTCGCATCTGTAGCTAAGCCCCTATCCCCCACTCAACACACCTCTCTCACTGTCATTTCCATTGTTTATCCGGTGTCCCTGGGTGGTGCAAACAGTTAATGCCTGGCTGTTAACAGAAAGGTTAGAGGTTTGAGTTTACCCAGAGGCACCTTCGAAGAAAGGCTTGGTGAAAAAAAACATCCCGTTGAACACCCTGTGGAGCACAGTTCTACTCTGACACACGTGAGGTTGTCCTGAGTTGAAAACTGACTTGACATTAACTGAATTTTTGTTTTACACTTTATCCTGCCAGAGACCCATCCTTTTACTGCCAGGGGCCACCACCAATGGCTGAGGGTCTTAAAATCACCAGCTGGAATTCCCAGCAGGATTCTCCCTTAAACAGCTATACAAGGATATGTTTCAAACTTACTAAGTTTGAGATAATTTTTTGTAGGCTGGCATCTGACAAGCACTACCATGAAAAACATTTTTATAGAAACTGTGCTAAGTTCCAAACAACTAACTTAAAAACAAACTTTTCAATAAAAATCCCAAACGAGAAACTACAGTGAGTCATAATCGCATCACTGGTTAGACTCTCTCATGTGCAATGATCAACACACCCTGGATGCCTCTCTCTCTCACGTACATGACTTCGAAGCCACTGTATTTCTTTCTGCTTCTGCTCTTTATCGGAAAAAGACACAAGCCACAGCCATTTACAGATGCCTCCAGAAACTGTGAGGCTCAGTAAATTGGCAAATATAAAGTACATTGAGCTCCTTGGAGAAAACAGAAAAGACAGCATCTGAATTATATGGGGTACAAGAAAATTCTGGATGATATCCCTTTAAAAGGAAAGGTGTACCATATGACCTGCCAATTCCACTCCTAGGTATATACCCCAAAGGCTTGAAATCAAGACACAAACACACACAAACACCAATGATCATCACAGCACTATTCACAACAGCCAAAAAGATGGAAACAACCCAAGTGTTCATCAACAAATGAATGGATAAACAAAATGTGGTACATACAATGGAATATTACTCAGCCATAAAGAGAAATGAAGTCCTGAAACACGACATGCATGAACCTTGAAAACATGCTGAGTGACGTAAGTCAGACACAAATGGGCAAATGTTGTATGATCCTACTTATATGAATAGGCAAATACACAGAGAGGGAAGTTTATTAGTAGTTACGAGAGGGGGGTGGGTGGGGAAAATGAGGAATTATTACTCAAGGGGTACTGAGTCTCTATGAAGGGTGATGAAAAAATGTGGAAATAAATAATGGTGATGGTTGCACAATATGGCAAGTGTGACTGATATTCCTGATGAAATGGCAAATGTTTTTTATTTTAGCTTCCTTTTTTAATTGTGGTAAATATAATAGTAACAAAACATTTGCCATGTCAACAGTCTTTGCGTGCGTAGTTCAGTATAATTATGTCCTTCATGTTTAACCATCACTTGTACACATAAAGGAGGCTGAAATTGCAAATGTTTTGTCCTATCTATGTATTTATTTTGGAGCCCTGGTAGCACAGTGGTTAAGAGCTCGGCTGCTAGGGCAGTTCAAATCCACCAGCCACTCCTTGCAAGCCCTATTGGGGCAGTTCTACTCTGCCCTATAGGGTCACTATGAGTTGGAATCAACAACAATGAGTATGGGTATATATTTACTTTAGCTTCCTTGTTTTTTTTTTTACTGTGCGAAATATAATAGTAATTCTTGCCATTTCAACTATCTTTGCATGTATAGTTCAGTGACAATAATTGTGGTCATCACCTTGTTCAGCCATCACCCTTATGCAGCCCTGGATTTTTCCATCACGTTATATATATTTTTACAATTCAAAAAAAAAAAAAAAGATAGCTGTAGTCAAAGCTTGCTAGGGCTCCAAAAATATAGAATCTTTAAAATGCCGAGCCTTTCACATCCTTAGGAAAGATAGAGGGTATGTGTGGTGTGAGAAGAAAAAGAAGGAAGGCAATAGCGTAAAAGGAGGTAGGGGGCACGTAAATGGAAAGTGCGATATTAAAAGAAAGCATAAACCAGCTCACTGAGCCGGTGACTCCATGTGTTTCAGAGAACTATGTGCCACAGGATTTTCAAAGGCTGATTTTTTGGAAGTAGATCACCAGGCCTTTCTTCCAAGACACCTCTGAGTGGACCCAAATCTCCAACTGTTTGGTCAGCAGCCGAGTGCATTAACTGTTTGCATCACCCAGGAATGCCGGAAGAAAAAATAATGTGACCCACTGCCTTGATTCCCTTAATGCTCAGTAATGCTGGTTTGCTTTGGGTTCCATGGCCTCTCTGGGGATCGCATTCAGCTGATAGCAAGCACGTTTTTTTTTTCTCCAGCCAAAAAGGATTCCTCTGACCTGCTCTTTAAACAGCTCCCGGAGGGTAGCCATGCACAGCTGCAGGATCTGTTTGTCATCTAGGCTCTTCACAGAGGCTACCGCCTCGCCAGCAATCACCGACATCAACACGCTGTGCTTCTTCTGAAGCCACAAAAGGGAAAAGTATTATACATTTGTTCCTTTTGGTACACAACAGATAAAGAACTCGTTCTCACAAATTAAAGTTCATTGTTTTCTACTGTCCCTTTTCCTCATTTCTATTGCCAGTGTGTTTTCCTCACAAACACTACATTATTCAGCTATGTCTTTTCTTGTTCCATGCTGACAAAACTCAAGAAGTAATGTAAGTATCCAATTAAGGATTCCCTCAGCTTAGCACTTACAAGCGTTTGTTTTAGAAGCAGGAAGAGGTTAGAAAGGGCAGTATGCAAATCAAATAATAGGAAAAAATTGACTGAACACTAAGGACTATTCTGATCAGGGCCACAACAGAGGGATCCTGACAGAGAGGAGAAAAATGCAGAACAAAACTCAAATTCTTAGAAAGACCAGACTTACTAGACTGAGACTAAAGGACTCCCCGAGACTATCACCTTGAGATACTCCATAAACCTTGAACTGAAGCTATCTCCTGGGGGCACCTTGTAGCTAAATAACAGATCTGCTCATAAAATAAAGAATATAACCAGTGAGTACTGCACACCTTTAAAAAAAAATCATCTATATGAAACCAAATGGTCAACAGTTACTCTAAAACAAAGATGAAAGGGACAGGGAAACCAGATTATTGAAGCACAACACCCAGGAAGGAATTAATGAGAATGTTAAAACACTGCAGAAAATGTAACCAATGTCTCTGAACAATTTGTGTAGTAACTGTTAAATAGGAACCTAATCTGCCGTGTAAACTGTCACCAAAAACACAATAAGGTATTATTTAAAAAAAAATACAAATTAGGAGTGGAAAAAAAATTTTTTTTTACTCAAACAGTAAAGAAATTCTGCCTTTGGTTTCCATGTGAAAGCTTTTGATACAAAGTTTCCTAGAAATGAGAGAGAGAAGGAAATAGCAACTCAGAGGGGATTCCCTTGCATGGCATGGACACTACCAGCAGGGCGAGTTACCACAGCTTGTGAGTCCTGAGTATGTCCTTCCTCTTCTTCTTCCCTCCCCCACCTCTCACATCTAGAGATACACGGCCCTCCCTCACCTAGACCCTATCTTGTTCCACCCTTCACCGTAGCTCACTAGAGGCCCCTTAGAGAGCAAGTTCCAAGTACTGTTAATTTACTGTACTGCCACCAAGTTTACCTTAGTGGAATTCCCCTATCAGCCTGAAACAACATAGTTTCTACAACATCTAGTTCATTTCCAAAGGAGCAACATTTCGTACTTCAGGAATACATGAGGATATCAAGTTCCTTTCCTACAGGGAAACCATTCCAGTCCAAGTTCCTTCCAGAAATAAACACAGATGAGGAGTCTCCCCCATTTTCACTGGTTCTTGAGTGATTCCCAAACCAAATTCTACACTGTAATAAGGTAACTCAAACCACACTTCACCAATGACCTTACCTGAGGATCCATGTCATAGAACACAGCAAAGAGCCCTCGCTTGCTGGCACTAGGAGGAACGTGACCAAAAAAGTCAGCCCCTTGGACTTTATTGTCCCAAAATCTGTAAGGAAATTGCAAGGCAATCTGGAAAGTAACCAAGAGAAAGACGGTTAAGTTTCTTAAATCAAAAGCCCAGGCAATTTCTAAGCAGCAACCTACAAGCTCTAAGTCAACTACTGAAAGAACAACCCAAAATACTCCCTTTCTACTCTCCTCACCTCTGCTGTTTGTGACCAGCTTGCTTTTTATGCCGTCGGTCTCACACTCCCGTGTAAAAAAGTAGGATCCACTTACTACCTATAGCTAACTGAAGACGCAAAACATGCCTGAGACTTGGTCTTGAAGGCTCTGTCCATAAGGTGAAATTCCTACTCCTCATAACTTTGCCGGTATCTAGTGGAGCACTAACAGATTCTGCTAAAGGAGATGTTAAAAGCAGAGGAAGTAAAACTCTGTCCTTATGGTGACCAATGAATGAAGCGGAGACACGGAAAGCAGGGGGGAAGAAAAAAAGAATCGCTTATACCAAATTCAAATTTTAAATAGCAAGATTCGCTGTCCTCAAGTCAAAACTCACAGGCCTCAGTCAGCTCTCCTTTTGTTCTGATAATATCTTTTTGTATTCTTCATGGACAGTTATTCAAATGAAAAGGAAATCTTTCGGTTTTATTTGGATTCAAAAATTACCCAAGACTTTTCCCAATATGAGAAGAAACTCCTATCATATGACATCAATCTCTTTAGTTCCGAAGCTAAAGTAATTTCAGTCACCTTTTCAATGATTCCTGCACCTAAGCTGTTGATAGCCTTCATCTTCTTCTCCGAGAGTGGTGGATTAAACTGAATGGCACCTTTCTGCAGTAAGGCCAGTGGTATAGTGACTAACACCTGTGGGGAATGAGTCACGGTTAACAAACAAGCAGCAACTGAACCCAACCAACACTTTTTCAACTCTTCAGTGGGTTTAACTGTTTTCAGGAAAATCTCAACACCTAAATAACATTCTTCATTATTGCCAGTGACAGGACTGTCAACAGCCAGTGTTATTATATGGGCAAGAACTGGGCTGCCATGTATAGTTGTGCAGGTTGTTCCCTGAACAAGGGTACCTGGTTGAGTGGAGGCCACAACCACATGGAGGAAGGGGGATTTTGTAAAAATCTGCATAAAATCCTGAGCAGCTAAAAATAACCCTGTGTAAGATGAATCTGCCAATCCCAATCCTGAAAAGCTGTGCCAAAAGAGATAATAGCCCTAAATATGGAGTCAGGAAGATCTGATTTGTGTATCATTCCTGACACTTTCTAATGTGTGGACAACCCCCACCACCCATCTCTGCCAAACATCTATAACATGAAGGTCATATCTGCCCTACTAAATTCAAAGGATTGGGATAAATACTTAAAAATAAAGCTGTTACAACATACATCAATATGCTTCATAAAGCATATTACAAACGTGTGAAAAAAACTACATGAAAATTTTGCAAAGTATAAAATATGCTCTCCATCCTCAAGAAGTGTGTAATCTTGTTACAGGTAACAGCTACCACGCAACCGAAAACGGAAAGAAAGAAAAAAAAAAAAAAGAACAATTACCCTATTGGATATATAAGAACTGCAAGGAAATAAAATCTAGATTTTTCTTAATAACAAAAAAAGTTTTCCAAAGCACAAGAACTTAGGTACACAAATATGCAAATGATATCAACATACACTGGTAAGGAACTCAAGCTAGATCTCAGTGGGAAAGGCTAGATTGAATTTCAGTTTGTCAAAGGTTTATCGGTATATCATGTTGGGTTGAAATCTTTCACTTACAAGTTTGGGGAAACTTCCAGTGCAAACTGTGTGATGCGTGTCGGCTACTATAAAAAATAGTTGCTTTTAACGCTTTAAAGGAGGCTATGAAGCACAGCCTGCAGCTTCTCTGAAGAGCTAGAATACAAAGAAAGAAGGGCGAGTATGTCCGAGGGTGACTCAGCAGGGGAGGCATAACCAGTCAGTTTGCAGGGACGCCAGGAGACAGAGCCACAAAACACCAGAAGCTGCATCATCTGCCAACTTATAATTTCAAATAGTGGTAATTAAAAATGCTTTTTACCACCAGGAAGAACCTTAGATATTAATTAGCCTGATTTTTATTTTAGGGCTTAAGAATAAGAAAACTGTACAGCCCAATAGGTCTCAACCCTGGTCATACTAGAATCACCTGGGAAACTTTAAAAGCATGGCCAAACCAATTAAATGAGACTCTTTGGCAGGGTGGGGCTTTGCAGCCTTTCTTTTTAAGCACCTTCCAGGTGATTCTAAGGAAACCCTGGTGGCGTAGTGGTTAAGAGCTATGGCTGCTAACCAAAAGGTTGGCAGCTCAGATCCACCAGGCGCTCCTTGGAAATTCTATGGGGCAGTTCTACTCTGTCCTATAGGGTTGCTATGAGTCAGAATCGATTCGACGGCAACAAGGTTTTTTTCCTTTTTTTCAGGTGGCTCTAAAATGCAGCCAAATTGCCCACCACTGCTAGTACAAAGTCACCCAGCTAGTTAATGGCAGGAATAATATTAGAAACCACGTCCCTGAACTCATCCTGTGTTGTTGTTAGGTGCCAGTTCCAACTCATAGCGACTCTACGTACAACACAATGAAACACTGTCCGGTCCTGTGCCATTCTCAAAATCGTTGTTATGCTTCAGCCTATTGTTGTAGCCCTCAGCCATCTGGCTAAAGGTCTTCCTCTTTTTTGCTGACCCTCTATTTCACCAAGCATCATTTCGTTCTCCAGGGACTGGTCCCTCCTGATAACATGTCCTAAGTATGTGAGACGAAGTCTCACCATCCATGCTTCTAAGGAGCACTCTGGCTATACTCCTTCCAAGACAGATTTGTTTGTTCTTCTGGCAGTCCATGGTATATTCAGCATTCTTTGCTAACACCATAATTCCAAGGTGTCAATTCTTCAGACTTCCTTATTCATTGTCCAGCATATGAGATGATTGAAAACACCATGGCTTGGGTCAGGCACACCCTGGTCCTGAAGTGACGTCTTTGCTTTTTAACACTTTAAAGAGGTCTTTTGCAGCAGATTTGCTCAATGCAACTCATCCTCTATACCCTGACTTTCCCATCTGGCATGCAGTCCTTTATTTCTATATGAATATCAAGGGCTGTGAAACAGGTTTCAAATAACTAAAAAGTATAAAACATAGCCAGAGTAGGAACTAGTGATCGTTCATCAATTACACTTTTTAGTAATCACTTGAGAATAACTAAACATAAACTTATGGGATTTATTAAGTCCCTTTTTTTTTTTTTTTTTTTCTTCCACTCCAGGTCAGCCCCTTTATTCTCCAACACTATAGGAATCTCAGTATGCTTTCAGGTATTAGAGACAGCAGCACCTTTCACTGTCCACTCATGAAAGCTGTTTACAAAAAATACGCATTTTATATTTAAAATTTTAAACTTCTGACAGTTTCTAAATGAAAACATAGACCTTTCTTGATTTGAAAAAGTGTTCCATGGTTTAAAAAAAAGAAAAAGAAAAGCAAACTTGGAAAGCACTGAATTAAACAAAGTAAAATAAGTTTGTTTAATGCAGAACTTCTCAAAGCCTTTCGTATGCTCCTATTTAACCCTAGGAGCCCCTGGTGGCACAGGGGTTAAGCACTCGGCTGCTAATCAAAAGGCTGGTGGTTCGAACCCACCAACTGCTCCGCAGGAGAAAGATGTGGCAGTCTGCTTCCGTAAAGATACAGCCTTGGAAACCTACAGGGGATTTCTACTCTGTCCTATAAGGTCCCAAAATCGACTCGATGGCAACAGGTTTGGTTATTTGGCTTGATTTAAGCCTCAGAGTAGAATGTGGTATACAATATTACCCAAGCTTATTTAGCCAAGAAATTTCTTTTCTTGTTCTGCTCTCAGGACTAATGTACCATAGAAACCACTTTGAGAAACATTCTTCAAAATTTCATCTGCCATGAATCTATATTTAAAAACAAAACAAAAAAAGTTCCTGTCAAGTCAACTCTGACTCACGGTGACCCCATGTGTGTCAAACAGAACCATGCTCCAGGGTTTTCACTCTCTGGTTTCTCTGAAGTAGATGGCTAGGCCTTTCTCCCAAGGCACCTCTGGGTAGACTCCAACCACCAACCTTTCAGTTAGCAACCGAGTGCAATAACAGTTTGTACCACCCAGAGACTCCTGAACCTATATAGTGTTTGATTAAATCAGATTTGCACATCCACATATAATTGACTAGAAATACATAACTCATCAGAATCAAACAAGACTCCATCCAGGCAGCTCACGAAAGGCAAAATTCCCATGAAAATGCTGTTTTTCCTTTACCCCCAGCCCTTGGCAGCAAGGAGCTCTACCTTAATGGAATCCTAGTGGTTACCTTTTGTGCCACGCACACTGTGCCATCTGTAGTAGTAACTTGCACTTCTTCTCCAGAATAATCAATACTCTGTACCTACCCAAGAAAAGCAATTATGAAAAAGAAAATGAGTACTAGACTCACAACCTCCAGGATCCCGTTCAATTCTAATATGAGTTTTTATCTCTAAGGCTACGGTAGGGAGTCATTCCCTGGCGTTCAGAGATCCAAACAACAGTTATAGCTTAATTCAAGCAACCATCATTCAGCTGTTAAAATTTACAAACACGATGTCAGGATAGGGAAAATCTTTATAATTCACGTGAAATCTATGTAAAAAATTGTCTCTATGATTACAATAATGTACAATATGAATGCGTAGGGACAAAGATTTGAAGGGAAAATTTAATAGTGGAAATAATTGCACTGGGTCAGGGAGGTTGTGAGCAATGTATTTTTTTGTTCTGTTTTGTTTTAAAGCAATATACTTGAATATTATAATGAAAGTGTATCTGAGTTACTACCTATTTATATAGATAATGCTACTGATCATAGGCTTCGACTGCACTTGTATGACTATACTTGTCACCAAAGTCCTTGAAGACACCAGCTGAATATCAAAGCATACACTGGCCTCCTGTGTAATCCACGTGCCCAAAACTTCATATCCTCCACAAAGAAAGCAAAGCCAGAGCGTCCTGTCACTATCAATACTCACTGGAGATTTGAGCTGAATGTCTAGTCCTTCGGCCAGTTTCTCAATTATTACAGAGTATCCCGGGGTTAGGAGAGTGTGATCGCCAGCAAACTGTGCAAAGAATTCATTGTGGTCCCAGGAACGAGCAGACACCTAGAAAACAAAAGGAGAGGATGGGGACCTGGCAGATGCAAATCTTTGAGTCTGTGCCTGAAGGCCAACAAAAGGCCCCCAAGGCAGGAGGACAGGGCTATCAAGCAGAAGGCAAAGCATTAAGGAAGGAGAGGAAAAAACCTCAGTAACCCAACCACTGTCAAGGGGAAGGAAATGTCTCAGTACCACATAAGAAAGCTCATCTTAGAGCCAGTTACGGTAGTCAACTCCAACTCATGGTGACTCCATGTATGTGAGAGTAGAACTGTCCTCCATAGGGTTTTCAATGGCTGATTTTTCAGAAGTAGACTAGCCAGGCCTGTCTTCCGAGGTGCCTCTGGATGGACTCAAACCTCCAACCATTTGGTTAGCAGCTGAGCACCTTAACTCTTTGTACCACCCAGGGGCTCCTATTTTAGAACAATAGGTATTTATGACTTGAGCAAGTTAATTTTATATGCTAACAATCCTGTGAGAATTCTATAAAAGTAAAACTGGATTTGACGAACTCTGTATATAAATACGCCAACTATCTGTCTTCAGTGTGGAAACATGATAAGAAACTGAAACTCAGCACTATTTTGGAAAACAGTGTTATTCTCATGGCAATGAAGAATGGAATGGAAATGGAGAGGTTCCAGAGAGGATTTAAAAAATCAACGTGAGTCACTCATGGAAGTTCTGTTTAAAACATGCACCACTTGAGTATTAAGACCACGGTAGGTTAAGTGTTTAAATTTATTTTAGCAAAATACACAGACCAGAACTACAAGGGTACTCTTAGTTTCTTGAGAACACAGTGTTTTTAAGCAGGCTCCACAGTTCCTCAGAATGCCTCCAGGGCCTCAGTGGAGAGCGAGGGATGGAGGCAGGTAGAAACACAAGGCTTCCGATCAGTGGTCCCTCCCCTGATTCAGCCCAATGGCCCCCTTTATTCAGTTTTATATGTTGAGTTTCCTCACAGGCATTACTTGAATAAAGGTTTCCACTGCTTTTATTAAAAAAAAAAAAAAAAAAAAAAACACTTCAAAACCACTGTTGGGTTAATGCACTCTCAAGTTGTGGTTTCCAAACTTTTCAGCAGCAGAACCATTCTTTCCTGTTTACCCAAACCAGGCTGAGTTCAATTTTTTGATACATAAATACATACACAAAACAAATACCTTCGATGCCCGTGTTTCCCCAACCCCAGCGCACCTGGTGGAGGTTGCTGCCACAGGCATATTCCAGGTTACTGAGGTGGAACTGAAGCACCTGTTCTTCCAGCTCACTGAACTGGATACCAGACTCCTTAATGAAAGCTCTGTAGATCTCCTCTATCTTCTCTGTAATGGGAATGTATCAAAACAGAAAAAAGAGCTTTAGCATTATTCTCCAACTCCTTATCCACTGCTTTCAACCTCCTTCACCCCACAAAACCCCAAACTCCCAAAGTCCTTTCCCAAGTAAACTCGGGGGGGCGGGGGTGGAGGGCATCTTGATAAGGTTGACTTCTCTCAGGAAGGAAAAACTGATCTTAACCGGAAACAAAGCTCTGTGGGTTCTATATTCTCAAAAACATTTCATTTCTGCTTCGTCGAGAAACAATTTCTTCTTTAGCTCAAAATACAGAAAAAGTTCCTCCTGTAGATTAATGTGCATACACACTCGGAGAGAGGATCAGCATCCCCTTTCCAGTCCCACCGTCATCACCTTAAAGTCAAGTCCAGGTTTAAGCTGCCTACCATATTAAACATCTTACCCAACTAAGAGACCTATAATACTCTATTGTTTTTTTTTTTTTTTATTGGTTATAATCTCTCCCCAACAAGAATATTCCAATATAGACTGTCACCATGTCAACCCTCTGCCTCGATACCGTAATTATTCGTTCCCTATTGCCTATTTACAAGGAGCACTGGTGTGCAACGGTTAAGCACTCGGCTGGTAGTTCAAATCCACCCAGCAGCTCCTCAGGACATACACTCGGCGATCTGCTTCTGTAAAGATTAACCCACTGCTGTCGAGTCGATTCCGACTCACAGCGACCCTACAGGACAGAGAAGAACGGCCCCACAGAGTTTCCAAGGAGCGCCTGGCGGATTCGAACTGCTGACCTTTCGGTTAGCAGCCGTAGCACTTAATCACTATGCTACCAGGGTTTCTGTCCAGGAAACCCTATGGGACAGTTCCACTGTGTCACAGGAGGTTGCTATAAGTCAGAATCCACTCGACAGTACCCGACAATAACAACATTGCCTATGTAATAAACTCCAAGTCCCACAGCCTAAAAAGGCTAGTGCACGTTAGTCTTTCCAAAGGTGGCTCCTACTACCTGCCTGCTTCCAGGCTCTGTAGCATGCTGCTGCAACTTTTCCTGGTCAACTCCAACCCTGCAACTAATAGTTACTACCACTCCCCCTCACCACATCTCCCCTCCCCAAAAACACATCCATCGTTACAGTCTAACACCACCCGGGCACTGCAAGCCGCAGGAATCACTCCCTGCTATGAACCCCGCCAGACTTATCGATCCTATTCATCTGGAGTGTTTAGCTGTGTACACAGAGCCCTGTGATAGCATTCCAATTACTGTCTGCAGATTCTTTGTTGGTTTTGTGCTTGTTTTGGTTCCAGCCTCTTAACTGTATCTTAGTACAGGTTACTTCTTTGTAACCTTCTCAGTGATGACAACCATCCAACACATACATTGCAGACACAAAGTTTCTATAAGTATTGTGTCCTTGCTTGACTAGAAGCAAAACTCAGTCTATCATTTAATTTTTCTGACAACTCAAGGTTCTCATTAAAATTTTCAATTCTTGTACTATTTAGTATTGTAACATAGAGATGTCCAAGGGACCTCTGGATATGGGCTGGAATTGTCCCCCTAGACCACTGGGCTTTTTTGTTACTTTCAGTGTTTTTTTGTAGCAATCCAATCCCACTCCTCTCTCTTAACATGTAGTTTAAAATTTTTGGTAGGTTTTGGGAAACGGGAAGAACCAAGATTGCTAGAACCATACATAAAATTCAGTGTAAACAGGCTGAGACAGGCCTTAATGTGACTTTTATGTAAATAATATTTAAAAGCTTTATTATATATGTGCTTTGTGAATTACCTCTAACCCCTTAAAAACCCATTGCCTTCGAGTTAATCCCGATTCATAGTGAACCTGTAGGACAGTAGAGCTGCCCCATAGGATTTCCAAGGCTGTAATCTTTATGGAAGCAGACAGCCATCCTTCTCCCGTGGAGCGACCGGTGGGTTCAAATCGCCAACCTTTCAGTTAGCAGCCAAGCACTTAACCACTGCACCACCAGGGCTCCTTTCTAGAACCTTAATACTTATATTTCGGTTTTCTCAGTTACTTACTAATAAGGTGAGATCTCAGGCAGCTGAGATACTGATACCCAGGATGTAACTTTAACCTTATTGTAAAGAAATATGTGTACTAATATTAAATAAAACGTTTTAAAAAATATCAGTAAGAGGAAACGACTACTTAAGGCTGAGATAAAGAGCAATTTAACTCTTTCCTTTGGCGACCCTGAAAGGCATATAAAGTCAGCACACATGTGCAAAACTTTTGTCACATTATGAAGATATCTTGCAAGTCTGCCTAGTAACTGTTCTCAACCCAGAGAACTTAACAACTCATCGCTCAGCCTGCAACACTTGACTGTAAGATCCCCATCAACCCAAGTACGTTTCTGAAAATGTTCTGTGATGGCTCATCAGTCAACACTTACTGAGGGTGACAAGAGTGTGGGTCTGTCTCCTAGAGGTGGGGAGAGAGGGGAAGGGATTTCAGGTTTTGGGGGTGGGGGAAAGAATAAAAAGAAAGACAGTCCCTAATATTGAGAAGTTTACCCCCATCAGAGATGACGAGTATCAGGATCAAGAACTGAGAACCTGTTGTGGACTGAATTGTGTCCCCCAAATGTATGTGTTGGAATCCTAACCCCTATACGTATGGAAAGGAGCCCTGGTGGGGCAGTGGTTAAAGTGCTCAACTGCTAACTGAAAGGTCAGTGGTTCAAAATCGCCAGTGGCTCCATGGGAACAAGACGTGGCAGTCTGCTTCCATAAAGATTACAGCCTTGGATACCCTACGGGGCAGAGTTCTACTCTGTCCTACAGGGTCACTGTAAATCAGAGTCAGTCAACTCAACGGCAGTGGATAATCCCATGAGAGAACAGGATTTTCTTTGTTATGTTAATGAGGCTATAACAGTGTAGGGTATGTCTTTAACCAATCACTTTTGAGATGTAACACGAGAAGATTAGGCACAGAAGCAAGCAAGCAGGAACTGGGGAAAGATGGATGTCACTTGGAAATCTCCAACGAACGCTGAGAAGGAAGGATTTTTACTCCCAGAGCCAACAGAGTGCCTTCCCCTAGAGCCAGCACCCTGTATTTGGACTTCTGGCCTCCTGAACTGTGAGAAAATATATCTCTGTTCGTTAAAGCCACCCACTTGTGGAACTTCTGTTATAACAAAAAAAACAGCACTAAGAAACTAAGACAGAGCTCCCTGCAGAGAAATATACAGTTGAAGAAAATTAGTATCTTGCAGATTAAGTTCATATGTTCACACTCGAAAACTTCGACATGCCTTCAAGAACTACAAGTGAATATATCCAGGTCATAAAATTATAAATTAAATATGAATTTAAGAAGTAATACAGTAAAATCTGAGCTGTCTGATATCCTCATGGAAATAAGCAATCAAGATTTCTAAGGAATTGTGGTTCTATTCCCCATTTAAGTGCAAAACCTAAATATTTTGAGAATTAACATCCTTAGATTATAATATACATTCTTGCACTCTTAAACAAAACATACTAAAAAAAAAACAGTAAGTTACTGCCCCCAAAAAAGGAAAAGGGAAGAAATCTAGGCATACAGACCCCCTAATATAGAAACAACATTATTAGGTGGCTGTTCACAGGCATCCCTGGGTGGTTTAAACAGTTACGTGGTTGACTACCAGCCAGAAGGCTGGTGGTTCAAACCCACTCAGAGATGCCTCAGAAGAAAGGCCTGGCAATCTGCTTCCAAAGGGCACAGCCTTGAAAACCTTCCAGAACCCAGTTCTATTCTGCACACATGGAGTTGGCATGAGTCGGAACTGGCTTGACGGCAACTGGTTATTCACATAGGGCTTACCACACATTCCCTTAAAAATAAGCTCCTCTGGGATATTTCCAATTAAACATTTAAGTAATTTTTAAAACACCAGCTATTGTGTCAAGAAGGGTTCAGGTGTGCACACACACACAAGCATCCAAGGATCCCCGAGGAAGTTCCAAGCTCCCCTGTCTATAACTCAGCGAGTAGTCTGAAGAATTAATCAATCCAGAAGTAAAGCCCCTAAGGACTATCCCTACTGCATCATCCAGTCCTGGAGATGAGTGACGTTACCGACCATCAAGCTCAGGTTAGAATGAGACTGCAATGGAACCACCAGAACACCATTCTCCCCATACCTCCTAAAGGGACATCTTGGAGCTGAGTCTTATCCTTCCTCCACTCAGAGACAACATCCAAGAGAGCATTAAAATGAAAATCCATGCGCTTGTCAATAGTGGGGTCAGTAATTCTTCCACCTTCCTGAATTAAGTCACATCTCTCTCCAAATTTATGCATGCTGATGCCAAGCTTCAAAAATAATAAGAATAAGAAGGTGAACATTTTCCCTGGAGAAAATATTTACAGGTGCTAAGCTGAAATCAGACAGAGCTCTTGTGGAGAAAAGTGTCTAGGACGGCTCAAAAACGAACCTAAATACGCTTCACGGGGAATGGCAACAAGGTCAGGCGGTGCAAAAACAGCACAAAATCCACGAGACTGTAATTTAGGAGAACATAAGGATGACAACAACAGCTTCTATGCCAGGCACTCACAGAGTGAGCGCTTCCCGGCCAAGATTTACTAAGGTTTCAGGCACCGTAGCTATGCACCGCCTTCTCCTTGCTTTGAAATTCTATCTCCTCTGTGGACCCTTATGTGAATGAACACGCAGACACACAAACACGCACAGCAGAAGTCGAAATGGAATTTACTCTCAATAAATATTTTAGAAAAACCTTGGGTCTACCAGGTCTTCATAGAAACTCTGTAGGCTTGGCAGTTAAAAGACAGGATACCCAGTTCCACGTAGGCTTCTGATAAAATATGAATAAACTTTTAGTGTAAGTATGTCCCAAATATTGTATGCAAAACGTTCCATGTAATGGGTGGGACATACTTATACTAAAAAAAATTACTTGTTGCTTATGGGAAATTCAAATTTAACTGGGCATCCGGTATTTTTATTTGCTCAGTCTGACAACCCTAAAACTATGAGCTAATCAAGAGTTCTGCAAGTAACAGGGAAATAAAATTACAGATTTAGGAAAATAAAGATATCTTTTAAGTCCTCTAGTTCCACCTCCTTAGAAAAGTGGAACTATAATTGTTCTTATTTACTTGGCAGAGGGGATGAGGCAGCAATAAATCATTTTGGGGTTACTGTATTATCTGTTTTAGTAGCATATTAATATTACACACAAGCAAACTGAGACCATTTTGCTTTTCTTTATCTACAATACAAATCTTAAAGAAACCCACTTGCTCACACATTAGTGCTACGGGGTTGTTAATGCAGCCGTTGACGATCTGGGCTCCTCTTCCAACCGTTACGCCTTTAAAAGATTTATCATCCCACACTCGGCCACCAATTCTGTCCTTGGCTTCTAGGACAGTCACCTAAAAGACAGACGATTAGGAAAGCTAAATAAGATCAAATAGTCATATCAATTGCAATACATGTTCCAACGACTCCGTCATACGTTGGTTCTGACGTTGTGGGAACTTTTTTTTTTAATTTTCATTACTATTGCCTTTAATGAACAGTATCTTCATAATTCCCATCTCTGAACATCTGTGAGTGAACATTGAGAATGATAACATCAGCAAATTATGCACTGCAACATTGTATGTAGTACGTATTACTAACGATATGACGTTAAAAACAAAAAGCGCAGAGGGTCGTAAGTGCAGTTCGTTGTAATTCAAATACATCTGACGTCAGGGACTACCCACGCTATGACGATATAGAAAGACACTGTCAAGCTCCATATTTGATTATTTATTATACTAGGTACCAGAGAAAAGGCAAGACTTTAAAAGGAAGGCAGTGGAAACAGAAGCCGAAGCAGACAGATGTTAAAAACAAACAAGCCACAACAACGAAAAACTTTGGCCCTAATATCTAAGACTAAAATAAATAAACGCACAATTAAAACACCTTATGGTTTAATAGTAGAAAGAAACTATTTCAAAATGTCAACACACTTCCTACAAATCCAACTCAGACTCTTCTGTTTTGTCAGCACTATAATGTAATCCATGATTTTACGCCTTCTATTCAACCAAAGATGAAAACCTCTCTTAAGCATAGCTACTGAAAACTTCTTGTCTTTGAAAACATTCCAGAAAAGATATTATTACAAAAAAAAAAGAAGAAGAAGTCATCATTTCCTTTACCAAGACAGAGAATACTGAAAAGACCAATTCCATTCTACCACGTCAATTTACAGGGTTTTTTATGTTTTTTAACTTTGTTTATTTTGTTGTTGTTGAGAATATACACAGCAGAACATACACCAACAGTTTCTACATGTACAACTTAGTGACGTTGATTACATTAAGTTGTACAACCATTCTCACCCCCCTTTTCTGAGTTGTACCTCCCCCATTAACATAAACTCACTGCCCCCTAAGGTTCCTATCTTTCGAGTTGCTGTTGTCAGTTTGATCCCATATAGACAGTTCTTAAATGAGCATAATGCTCAAAGCTGACATTCTTTATGAGTTAAGTCAAACTATCGCATAGTTTCAGGAAGACTTCGAGGGATATTTTTGATTTTTTGGTTTAAGGTTTAAAGATTATCTCAAGGCAATAGTTTCAGAAATTCATCCAACCTCCATGACTCTAGAAAGTGTGGGGGCCATGAAAATTTGACATTCTGTTCAGCATTTTCCCCCTTTTGATCACATTTTTTCCTACAGAATCTTTGATTGATATGTTCAGTAATGGTAGTTGGGCTCCACCCAGTTTTTCTGGTCTCTTGGTAAAGGAAGCAGTTCTTCATGGAGGCAATTAGCTGCACATTCCATTTCTTCCTCCTATTCCTGACTCTCTGTTGCTCGTAGGCAAGTAGAGACCAACCGTTGTGCCTTGGATGGCTGCTTGCAAGCTTTTAAAACTCCAGAAACTACTCAATGAACTAGGAGGCAGGATAGAAGCGCTAAACACACTATTAGGCCAATTAACTGGGATGTTCCACGAAACCATAACCCTGAACCTCCAAACAAAGGAATCAAATCCCATGAGGTGTTGGTTGTACATAAGCAGCCTCAGCAGCTACTCTTTTTTTTTTTTTTATTTCATTGTAAATATATCATACAACTTTTGCCAATTCAACCTTTTACAGGGTACAACTTAGTGAGAGCACTTACAATAATCGATTGTGCAATCCTACTCTTAAGCAATGCGATTTTTCCATCACCATAAACCTAAACGCAGTCCTCCATAACAATTCACAGCTTTAATTTAACTCAAAACCAAAGCCCTTTCAAAGTTTAAAAGTCATGCAATTCTGTCTTAATCAATGAGTTAAATTCATTCAATCTTGCTGTCCAAAAGCAAAGATTTTTGTTTTTCAGAGTAAACTGAAAGTTTGTCTTTGATTTGCATATGAAAATTTAACTGGGTATTTCAGAAAATTTTGTACAAGAAATGGAGAATTTTCATGCTGCGATCTGTTGTCTCAAATTACTGCAGAAACAAGGGCTTTTTACCAATTTCTCCTCTTCAATTGTGTCAATGTCCCTGGGTGGTGCAGTTACACACTCGACTGTTAACCAAAAGGTTGGAGGTTCAAGTCCACCCAGAGATGTCTCAGAAAAAAGGCCTGGTGATCTACTTCTGAAAACTTAGCCACTGAAAATCCCATGGAGCACAGTTCTACTCTGGCACACATAGCGTTGCCCTGAGTATGAGCTGACTCAGTAGCAACAGTTATTTTTTTATTTTGTCAATAACAATCTGTCAAGAATTTCTGCTCCAATACCCAGTTAGAATCTTTCCCGGCTGGCTTATTAGGGTTTAAAACTCTCCAAAGCTATGGAAATTTCTACTTTCCTCTACCTTTCTTATATTACATCAATTCCAAACTTCGTATCCTTTTTAAGCTCGATTGTAAAGCTATCATGTATTTAGCCTTCTTTGCTAAAATAGGTGGTTGTTAAGTCTTAGAAAATATGGACCAAAGGAGCAGTCAACCCTCTGTTTCTGCCTACATGTCCCAAAATCTTACCTTAATTCCAAAGTTATGTAGTTGCCTTGCAGCTGCTAATCCTGATGGACCAGCTCCAACAACAATGACTGATTTCTTTAAAAAAAAAAAAAAAAGGAGGAAAAATCCAATTAATGATAACAACGTACTGTTTTTTGTTGTTCTGGAAGGCATGAACTGCTATGCAATGTGAGTTCACCTCTGTTTCTTTGATATCTTTAAACCCATTGCCCTCCAGTCAATTCTGACTCATAGCGACCCTATAGGACAGAGCAGAACTGCCCCATAGGGTTTCCAAGGCTGCTGGTGGGTTCGAACTGCCAACCTTTCAGTTAGCAGCCAAGCACTTAACAACTGTACCACCAGGGCTCCTTTGATGTCCCTACCTAACGAATATAGTGTTACTTATCTTAACCCCTTCCTTTTTTTCTATAATTGAGGAAATGGTGCTTTATATTCTCTTCTCCAAAGAAACACATATTCTAAAAGTCTTGCTTCTGTAACTTTTATGCCTTTGATTTGACTTGGCATTAACATAATACAACTAGCATTCATCATGACCCACAATGGTGTTATTGCTAAAGCTAAGGTCACCTACATTGTGGTAATCTTTCGGAAGAAGATGCTGGTCAGTGCTGACACTCAGAACTCCTGTGTTGATCAGACCTTTTCTCGTCATAAAGTAAAGTATCCTCTCCACTTCCTGAACGCATCGAATGCGCACAAGGCCCCGGACGATGATGTGAGGAATACATTTCTGAGGAGTAAGAGCTTCCTGTATGTGGAAATGAAAAAAAAAAAAAAAAACTGCTATTTAAAAAAAAAAAAAAACCTCCCAGTTCCTCAAAAAGTTAAACACAGAATTACCACATGATCTAGCAATCCCACGCCTGGGTATATACCTAAAAGAACTGAAATCATAGGTTCACCCAAAAACTTAGACATGAATGTTTGCAACAGCGTTATTTATAATAGCCAAAAGGTAGCAACAACTCAAGTGCCCACCACCATGAAGTGATAAACAAAATGTGGCTATCCATAAAAAGGAATGATGTACTGACACATGCTACGGCAAGGATGAACCTTGAAAACATTCTACTACAGGAAAGAAGCGAGACACAAAATGCCACATATTGCATGATTCCATTTATAGGAAATATCCAGAATAGGCTGATCCATAGAGATAAAAAGTAAATTAAAAGTTGCCAGAGAATGTGGGGAGAAGGAAATACAGACTGATTGCTAATGGGTATGGGTGATGAAAAACTTACTTCCTCTTAGGATGATGAAAATGTTCCGGAAAAAGTTACACAACACTGTGAGCGTACTTAACACCTTTGAATTGTATACTTTAAAATGGTTAAACGGTAATTTTTATGTTATGTATATGTGACTACACACACAGGCAGAAACCAACTCTCAAGATAATTCAAATCCATCATTTACCACTAGATATAAGAACAAAGGAAGGTTTGCCTGGTGGTAAAAAAGAGATGAAAGGGTCAAAAGGAACATACAGCACTTTGTATTTTATCAATGAGTTTCCCCTCACCCACAAATGTCCACTACAAGGAGTATAGAGGGCAGACCACATCACATTACTGACTCAATAAGCCATCCAACAAAGGCCACTACAGAAATCCAGCCTGTTGCCTGTACTGGTATCCCTGGGTGGTGCAAACGATTAAGTGCTTGGCTGCTAATCGAAGGCTGAAAGTCTGAGTCCACCTGGTGGCACCTCGGAAGAAAGGCCTGGTAACCTACTTCTGAAAAATCAGCCACTAAAAGCCCTATGGAGCACAGTTCTACTCTGACACAAATGGAGTTGCCACGAGTCGGAGTCAACTTGACAACAACTGGATGTTTTTTTCACTGGTGCTTGTATTGATGGCAAGAAAAGCTTGACTCCCATGGCTGATAAGAGGTGGGTGAACTGATTTAAAACCAAAACCAAACCCATTGCCGTCGAGTCAATTCCAACTCATAGTGACCCTATAGGACAGAGTAGAACTGCCCCATAGAGTTTCCAAGGAGCACCTGGTGGATTCAAACTGCCAACCTCTGGGTTAGTAGCCGTAGCTCTTAATCACTAAACCACCACAGTTTAGGACCTGTAAAAAAAAAAGACATTGCCTTTCTTGCTGACCCCAGCTTTGGCAAGACCATGATCCATTTTAAGACCCAAGAGTAACAAAGCCCCTGCTTCCACCTAGGGCCAGGAAGAAACTGAGAATGGGCTTCGAAGTGTATTCACTGCAGGCCTCTCCCCCATTCCTTGTTTCTAACCCCCACCACAACCAGAACCTGATCAAATACAGGAAGGTGACTATATACTTGAAGTATTCAAGAAATAACACATACAACCTTGGCCTGGGATTGCTGCAGAAGGTAAATAAAATGTGCATGTGTTCGTGACATTTAAAAAAAAAAAAAATCTTCTCTAAGTCTTTCTTTTAAAGCAAATATATTTGAGCTTTTCTACAACAGTGTTAGATACATACAGTAAATACTGCCTTCTTATTGAAAATTACAACAGATCCAGACTGACAAGGTCAGGATTTTTTTCTCTAAGATTCTTCCCCAGTATAAGTCAAACTTCAAAGTCAAATAAAAAAAAAATGTGAAGAAAAATGAATCCAAGGCTGTTTCTGAAAGTATGGCTTTGTAATTACAGGAAATTCTGGTCACAATTTTGAGTAGTTCAGCAAATGTTTTTTGAGCACCTACCTCAAGCCTGCTTGGCAGGAAATAAATAATTCTACTTTACCCAACCTACTCACCTGGTTATAATTTGTAAAAATTGTATAAACAGCCGTAACTTAATGAGGTCACCTCATCTCATACTTGAGTCTAATCCAGTGAAAGGCCAGGGTGAAATGGGATTATATTTCTTTCATCTAGACTACTTTGGCCATCTTGCAGAATGTTCTGCATTCAACAGTCACTCAAATAATTGCTGAAAAGAATGAATAAATCTGAAAAAATACTAGGGTCAAGAGAACCAAAAACAAAAAACCAAAACTGGTATACTCTCCCCCACCACCAATTTATCTTCATTTCTTTCAAAGTGGTGCTATGCAATGCCCCCAAACATTTACTCAGTCCCAACACAGAGAAAAGCATGGGTTGTTGCCGTTTGAGGATATCGAGATGAATATGACACTCTCCCTGTCCTCAAGGGGCTTATAATCCAATCTTTTTTTTTTTTTCTCTCCTGGCATTGCTACCGCAACTCTTTGGGCCAAACTTTGCACCTTATACTCACTTACTAGAGCATCAAGTGTTCAGATTACACAGTATTTAATGTGTTGGTTCTCAGCAGGGGGTGATTTTGCTCCCATTCGGCAGTGTCTGGTTGTCAAAACTGGGGAGGTGGGAGCTACTGACATCTAGAGGGTAGAGACAGGGATACTACTAAACATCCCAGAATGCACAGGACAGCACCCCACAACAAGGAATTATCTGGCCCCAAATGTCAATAGTGCTGAAGTTAAGAAGTCCTGGTCTAAAAGTTCAGTCCACCATGAAAACAGCTTCTCTCCTTCAACAAGAATACTGTCTAAACGTGAAAACAAGATGCTGGGTGAAATAAGCTAAACACAAAAGGATACATATTACATGATCCGACTTACATGAAACACCTAGAATAGGCAAATGCATAGTGACAGGAAGATTAGTGGTAACCACTAATGCACTGGAGGAGGGGAGAATGAGGGGTTAAATGCTTAATGGGCACTAAGTTTCTATTAATGGTGGTTGCACAACATCATGAATGTAATTAATGCCACTGGATTTTACACCTGAAAATGGTTAAAATGGCAAATTGTATGTGGTGTGTATTTTACCACTACCACCTATCTCAGTTTGTCGTACTGTGATGGCTTGCATGACGCTATGAGGCTGGAAGCTGTGCCACCAGTATTTCTAATACCAGCAGAGTCACCCATGATGAACGTGTTTCAGTGGAACTTCCAGACTAAGAAGAGGAAGAAAGTCCTGGTGATCTACATCTGGAAAACCAGCCAATGAAAACCCAGTGAATCACAACAGGATACTGTCTGACACAGTGCTGGGATATGAGTCCCCTAGGTGGGCAGGCACTTAAAATACACAGTGGCTGCAACGATGGACTTGGGCATACTAACTATCGTGAAAACACAGTTGGACGAGGCAAGGTTTCCTTCTGTTACATATGGAGTTGCAGTAGGTCAGAGCTGACTTGACAGCAACTAGCTAATATTTTACCGCAATAAAAAAATTAAAAGCAATGCACCATTAGCAACCATGCCCTTCACTTACTTTGCAGTTAGTATACCACAGGGCAAGGATGAGGTTTCTCAAAGCCAAGTACATGGTGGGGTCTCGGGAATACTCTGGGAACTCGTACAGTTCATCCAGCTCCATCACGTCTGGCCTCACACACAGGGCTTTGCCACACTCGTTGGGCTGGTAGAAGGGCTGGAAGTATCGGTTCATGCCTGGAACTAACAGAAGACACAAACAAGTAACTCTTACAAGACCTAACATCCAAATCTAGGACCATTAAAAAGCAAAACCAAACTCAAAAGGATAGGCAAGACAAGCTTAAGAGTCTGCCTTACATGAATGTTTCTGTCTTCCTCTCTTCAGAAAGACAAAATGTAAATGAATTAAACAAGTATTTTCTCCATCGTTTCTCTATACATTTTTTTTTAGTTTCCATGGTAGGGAAATATGTTTTAAAAGTATATTTTATTGGCATTGATATGGCTACATTTAGAGCTACAATCTATCCTTAGTTTTGTCCCTATGAATATATAATATTAACATAATAAATTTTATATGCTATAAAAATGCTGTCTTCTAACCTGCTGTTAAAAAATTACTGTACTATGAACCTTTTCCTGCTATTAAATGACTTTACCAGTACCCATACCAGCTGCTGTGAAGTCAATTTCAACTCATGGCAACCCCATGGGTGCAGAGGGTTGCCATATAGAGTTTTCATGGCTGTGACCTTTCAGAAGCATATCAGGCCTTTCTTCCAAGGTGCCTCTGGCTGGGTTCAAACCACCAACCTTTCGGTTAGCATCCAAGCACTTAACAGTTTATGCCACTCAGGGACTCATATATGACTTTAACTGTCATATAATATTTTGTTACTTGTTATTTAACAATTCCCCTATTGCTAAATAGCTAAATTTCATCTAATTTTTTCACTATTGTAAATGATACCACAACGAATTTCTTTGGACTTATTTCTGATCATTTATTTAGGATAAATTCCTAGAAATGGCACTGCTGAGTCACAGTACATCAATTTTACAGCTTTTGAGGTGCACTGCCCAATTATCCTTTATAAGTACACACTCCCACTAATAGTCTATTTTATTGCTGTTGTTGTTAGGTACTGTCGACTTGGTTCCAACTCATAGCGACCCTATGTACAACAGAACGAAACACTGCCAGGTCCTGCGCCATCCTCACAATCGTTGCTATATTTGAGCCCATGGCTGCAGCCATTGTGTTAATCCGTCTCATTGAGGGTCTTCCTCTTTCTCCCTGACCTTTACTTTACCAAGCATGATGTCCTTCTCCAGGGACTGGTCCCTCCTGATAACATGTCCAAAGTATGTGAGACAAAGTCTCGCCATCCTTGCTTCTATGTCTGTTTTATTATACCTTCATTAACAGTGGGAGTGACCACTTACCCCTTGGTTTCTACCATCTATATATTAAGAGGGCCCAGTGTTATTAGTAAAAACCATAAGACAAGGCCACAGTGTAAAAATCTATTGTACCACCCAGAATGCCACTTGTGGTGTGCAGGCAGCAGAAGACTGAGGATTCTCACTTCTACACCACGAATTCTGGTGTAGACCTTTAAAGATGCCTTTAAAGTAAATGCTTGACAGCACGCTTGCCCTGACTGGAAACTGCCCTTGAATTTTGGGGGTAGTGGAGCATTTTGCTGGAATCACCAGTGGCATAAGCAGCAGCAGAAAAACTTAGAGAGACCGAAGGGCGGCTCATAGAGGTAAACACTTTCTTCTGTTAAGTCGGAGTTTCACTTTATTAAATTCTGCAGCTGTCCAGGCTTCAAATAAAACTACACTAAACACCATGGGCACGATTCAATGAACAAGTGTCAAAGGATTTCCAATTATGGGAAAAATTAAGTGCATAGTATACATAAATGATATGATTTGATCTGCAGTATAACCAAATTTGTGCACTAATGAGGCGCTTTGTATCATAGGAGCCCTGGTAGCACAATGGTTAAACGCTCAGCTGCTAACCAAAAGGTCAGCAGTTCGAATCCACCAGGCACTCCTTGGAAACCCTATGGGGCAGTTCTACTCTGTCCTATGGGGTCGCTATGAGTCGAAATTCACTCAGTGGCAACGGGCTTTTATTTTCATTTTTTGTATCATAGGTCACACACACATGAAAAGGAAATCCTTTCTAGTTTGCTCACTCATACATTTCCAGGGACGTAGGAGGGAGAAGGAGTCCCTGGGGGATGCAAACAGTTAAGCACCGGACTATCAGCTGAAAGGCTGGTGGTTAGAACACACCCAGGGACACCTTGTAGTAAGGCCTAGCCATCGGCTTCTGAAAAGTCACCACCTTGAAAACCCTATGCAGCGCAGTTCTACTCTGCACATACAGGGTTGCCATGAGTCGGAATCGACTTCACGGCATCAACAACGAGGAAGGCAGGGAGGGGTAGGACAGCTCTTACCAAGCACGGAGGGCACTGCCTTTGAGTGCTCCAGCTTCCCAGAGCTGGCATCGCTGGCTGTGCGGTGCGTGCTGGAACAGGAAGGGCTCATGCCCACGCAGTCGGGGTAGTAGGCAGACAGCAGGGGGGCCGCCACGCTGTCTTTCAGCAGAGGAGGTAGGATGAGCATGGAGTACCACCAATGGTCAGAAACTTCTGACACTCTCTGGAACGGGGCAGAGCAGGAGGAAGAGGGACAGAGGCCAACGAGAAATGCACACACAGGTTCAGCCAAGCGCAGATGATGTGCTCACTTCATCCATCCCTTAACAAACCCCCTGATTCTGCCTTTCCCCACTCAGACTTACACAGCTCTGTACCGGAGTCTTACGAAGACGGATTGAGAAAGAAAAATGGCTTAGGACACCTGGAAGGAATGTTTCCTAGGCACAGTTCTTTCAAACAGTAAGCAACAGCCCCACTCCCTGTCAAGAAAAAAACTTCACCAATACCAAGTAGGTCCGAAAAACCAAAAAACCAAACCCACTGCTGTCGAGTTGATTCCAACTCAGAGAGATCCTATAGGACAGAGTAGAACTGCCCCATAGGGTTTCCAAGGAGCAGCTGGCAGATTCAAGCTGCAGACCTTTTGGTTAGCAACCAAGCTCTTAACCACTATGCCACCACAGCTCGGATAAGTCCTAAAGCTGCCTCTATTTACTATATTGAGAGCTTAGGTTTAAGGCTGATGCGGGAATTGTCTTTACCACCTACCCTCCCCCCCTTTTACTTAGGATCTAAAAATAGTTGAAATTGAGAACCTGGGCATAAACCATCATACTCCTAAGCAGTACTCAAGCATTACTGCTTTTTGACAAACTAAAAACCAAACCAAACCTGCTGCCATTGAGTCAATTCCAACTCATAGCGACCTTATAGGACAGAGGAGAACTGTCCCATGGGATTTCCAAGGCTGTAATCTTTATGGAAGCAGACTGCCACATCTTTCTCCTGCAGAGTGGCTGGTGGATTCGAACCACCGATCTCTCAGTTCACAGCCGAGTGCTTTAACCACTGAACCACCAGAGTTCCTCTTTTTGACAAAGGTGACTAGAAAGCTGTCGGAGGGAAAAGTACACTACAACTTTCGAAATAAAATGGCAAATGCAGATCTGAACAAAAGAAACTATTTTTGGTCTTAAAACTTGTGACGACATTCCAGAGGTGACTTAACGTTAGGGGTCACTGGACCAAAGCATCCCCATGATGACTAACTATTGCAATAAAAATGAAATTTATGTGGTTTCTAATGCAACACTGCCACAAGTCACGTTAGACAGATGGTCTTCTCTAAAGCTGATCTTGAATGCGTGCTCCAAGAAGTCTGAGAACCTGATACAAAAGGACCTCAGGCTCAGGGACCCTCTGATGTTGCTGGTTTTCTGGCTACAACCAAATGCCGCCAGCCATCAAGTATGATGCAGAGGTTTGTGAACTCGAGACCTGCAGGGTGAATCTAGCGTGCAGGGGTGTTCTGGTTGGCTTTCAGATTTCAAAAAATCCATACCTGGGGCAAGCATTTTTCAAAGCAAAACCAAAAACCAAACCAAACCCATTGCCATAGAGTTGATTCCGACTCAGTGCTCCTACAGAAGAGAGTAGAACTGCCCCATAGGGTTTCCAAGGAGCAGCTGGTAGATCCCAACTGTTTGACCTTTTTGGTTAGCAGTTGAGCTCCTAACCACTGCACCACCAGAGCTCCACTATAAATCACTCCCAGCTGCTTTACACATTCATCTACTTATCCACCCCTCAAACTCATTGGGGTCTACAATCTCTCTCTAGAGGCTTGTTTTAGATTTGGGCAAGACTAAGGAACCCTGGTGGCACAACGGTTAAACACTTGGCTGCTGACTAAAAGGCTGTCAGTTCAAACCCACCCAGTGGCTCCACAGGAGAAAAGACCTGGCGATCTGCTCCCATAAAGATTACAGCCTAGAAAGCTCTATGGGGAGGTTCTACTTTGTCACATGGGCTCGCTGGGAGTAGAAATCCACTAGATAGCACTCAACAACAGGCAAGACTAACAGAAGGAAGATAGTCTCATGCGACTACCCTTGACCTGGCTACACGATACAAAAAGAAAGGAAGTTTCAGCTACTTCCCTAACACACCAGGCCTGCCCTGCCACCCTCCTTCCCAGCTCAGTCCCAGGGAAGAGTGAGTAAGCCGAAGACCCAGATCTGACACTCCAGTTGGGCAACATAGAGAGCAGAATGTGAGTGCCTTAAAAGCCATGGACCCAGGCTCTTTCCCTTCTCTTCCACCTCCTGGTTCATGTAGCTGTGTGGCTAAACTGAGTCAGGACCCAATACAGGTCCTGCCATCTTGCTCCCTCTCCTAGAGGTTTTATCTGAGGGTACCCCAACGCAGCTTATGAGAAACTCAGTGACTAAGAAACCAGCACTAGCCCTCGCTATTCCTAGTGTGTTCTCACAGCACACTCACCGTTCCTGGACATCTAGCTATAATTTTGTCAATGTGCCATCGAAAATCCCACCCTTGCCTCCAACATGCACACCACTGAGGAAATCGTACTCAATACAGCCAACTTACTAGCATATTTAATCAAATAGTCACTGAAAATTTAAAGCTTTAAAAGTAACCCTAGAATCCACAGGAATACAAAAAGGGCAAGGTGCATTATTATGACTATAAACCTGTTCCTTACTCCTTCTTAACTGAACACAAAAATAAGTAACTGGCAGATGAACATCCAGGAATTATTCCAGAAAATTTTAAGTTCTTACATCCCATGATTATGGCCCCTGTCCTAAAGTTCAGGTTCATCATACATTTGCAAAATGGTCTCAATATAAGGACACAGGTTCATAAGTTATTGTAACGGTATTTAAAGTTACTTTACTCATCTTTCTGTAATCTCATCCTGCCTACCTAAACCTGAATATGATGGGGCTACTGCTTTACCATGGGAATGTTTGAGGGAACAACCTATTAAAAAACACAAATGTAAAAATATGTATATGTACATATCATTTATATGTGATATATTACATATATGTGTATATATACATGTGACATGTATGTATATCGCATACAAACACCCCTTTATATTACTGAGTAGATTTTAGGTAGATTTGTTAGGTGTGAATTCTCCCTTTGCCCGACAATCAATCACAGTGAATCAGTTGCAGATATCTAGAACAACAACAAAACAATAATACTGAACCACTGAAACTCAGAATGATTAAAATTTCAGAATTTATTTCCCAACCAGTCATTGAATCTGGTTATATGGCACATGAGTTTTCCAGCTCAGGTAGTAAAGTTTCCTGAAGACAAACTAAATGTCACAAGGCTTGCCCTTGCATATCTGAGCAGGGAAATGACAAAGCACATACTCTGAGGTCATAACCCCCCCGGCAGCTGAATCCTGTCTCAGACCACCAAGTGATGGCCCTCCTGTTCTTGTTCTCAGGATTCAAGGAGAGTTAAGCCCAGACACTCAACCTTGAAAAACAAGTGTAACAACGCTGATCCCTACAGTAAGGCAAGGCAGCCATTTCTTCATTTTTTTTTTTAATTTCCTATAAAGGAATATAACTTACTGTTTTTAAAGCAGAGGGAAAATTACCCATAATAGCACTACTGCTAGCATTTCCATAATATTTTTATCATGTTCAATTACAAAGTCTCTGATCAGCAATCACATAATAAAAAAGAAACTCATAAAACCGCCACTGTCGTTTTCTTATAGCTCATTGAGACAAATGCTCCAGTCTAGAACGTGCAGCAATACTCACTAGATCCTCTGGGAGGGTACAATGATCTGAGGTCTCGGTCTGCAAGAGAAAACCAACTGGTATTAAAAAATCTTGACTCCAGTCAGCTTAAATCAGCTCTACTTTTAAGATACTGTCTTAAGTGTCAATTTTCATCTCAATACAACACTGCTTTTGAGTTATTACACTGGCAAAGAAGAACATTTAATAAAACACCATAGAAGTGAAGTGTGGGAAAACAGGGACTCTTGTATTTCCTGGTAGAAATACAAAGGAGTATTACCACTATGGAGAGCAATTTTACAAAATATCACATTGTAAAATGTACATATGTGCCATCATAGGAGCCCTGGTGGCACAGTGGTTAAGTGAAATGTCAGCAATTTGAACCCATCAGCCATTCTGCAGAAGATAGATGTGGCAGTCTGCTTCCATAAAGATTTATAGCCTTGTAAACCCTGTATGTCAGTTGTACTCTGTGCTATAGGTCACTGAGTCAGAATCGACACGACAGCAAGTTTTTTTTTTTTTTTTTTAATGTGCAATCACCTTGGAAAATAATTCAGCATTATCTTGTAAAACTGATCTATACTATATGATCACAGTATACTAAAACTGATCCTGCTATATGCCCAGCAATTCTATTGTTGATATATTTTCTAGAGAAACTCTTACAGCCTTGCAATAACAGAGAGATGAAGAGATGTTCAGAGAAACACTGTTTGTACCAGGAAAAAAGCTAAAGACAACCCAAAAGCCTGCCAACAATAGAAGGGACAAACAAATTGCATTATATTCAAACAATGGCACAATGACATCAAACAAACTACAACTATACACTTCAACACCGACGCAGCTCACCAGCCTAATGTTGTGCAAAAGAAGCCAGACCACAGAGTTTCTCTTAATGGTGGTGAAATAATTCGGAAACAGTGGGGACGGTTGCAAAACAAGAAGAATGCAATCAGTGTCATTGAATTGTACATGTAAAAAAACGTTGAATTGGCAAATTTTCTTTTATATATGTATTATATATATATATATACATATTTTTTACCCCAATAAAACTATATATATATAAAAGCCAGACCAAAAGAATACATACTGTATGCTACTGTTATGTAACATTAAAAAAAATTCATAGTATTAGAAGTCAATACCAAAGAACCAAACTTACTGCTATTGAGTCCAATTTCAACTCATAGGGACCCTACAGGACAGAGTAGAACTGTGCCATAGGATTGCCAAGGCTGTAAATCTCTGCAGAAGCAGACTGCCACATCTTTCTCCCATGGAGCCCCCAGTGGTTTTGAAACCACCCACCCTTTGTTTAGCAGCCAACAGCTGTAACCACTGTGCCCGTGACAGAGCAAGGAATGGAGGTTGTGACTAAAAGCAGGCATGGGGCGGGGTTTCGGGAGACTGCTCAATGTTCTATGTCTTTATCTGGAGCTTACTGGGTGGGTGTATTTACTTTGTGAAAATTCACTGAGCTACTTGTTGATTTGCACGTTCTGTTTGTATGTTACACTTCAATAAAAAAGTTACCTACATAAACTGAAGATTGGCCTAGTGACTCCAGTCCTTGGAATATATTCCAGAGAAGCTCCTGCACATGTACACCAAGAGAGACACACACACAAGAATGCTCACAGAGCCACTGGAGGTAACAGCAAAAAACCAGGAACAACACTCATGACCATGGATAAGAGAATGCACACGCTGTGCTTGATTCACAAACCAAAAAACCAAATGGACCACAATTACCACAGCCTCCATCAGACTGAGTTCAGCACAATGAGACAGTGCCCGGCTACTGCCACTGGCTGCTCTGACAGAGATAACAATAGAGTGTCCCAGACAGAGCTGGAGAAAAATGTAGAACAAAATTCAAACTCACACACACACAAAAAGACCAGACTTATTGGTCTGACAGAGAGTGGAGAAACTCTCAAGAGTATGGCTCCCGGACAATCTTTTACCTCAGTACTGAGGTCACTCCCGAGGTTCACCCTTCAGCCAAAGATTAGACAGGCTTATAAAACCAACAATAACACACATAGTTCAACCACGTATACGAGACTAAATGGGCACACGAGCCTGGGGCAAGGCCAAGAAAGCAGGACGGGACAGGAAAGCTGGATGAATGGAAATGCGGAATCTAAGGTCGAGAAGGGGAGAGTGTTGACAAGTTGCAGGGTTGGCAACCAATGTCACGAAACGTGCATTAATTGTTTAATGAGAAGCTAATTTGCTCTGCAAACTTTCACCTAAAGCACAATTAAGAAAAAAAAAAAAAAGAAAAAAACTTCAAATTGATTCCAAATCATGGTGACCCCACGTGTCAGAATAGAATTCTGCTCCATAGGGTTTTCATAGGCTGATTTTTTGGAAGTAGATCACCAGGTCTTTCTTCTGAGGCACTTCTGGGAGGACTCAAAACCCCAAACTTTCAGTTAGCAGCCAAGTGTTTAACTGTGTATGCCACCCAAAAACTCCTAATACTACTCAGAAGGGAAAATAAATGAAGTAGCGGTATTAAAATTAATGTGGATGCTCTCAAAAACCTTAATGCTGAGTGAAAAGTGCAAGTTGCAGAGGAATACAAACAATTTGAAATAATTTATAACCAGTACAAAGATATGTAAAACAACACGTTCTTTAGAGTTTCATAAATATATAGTGATTCTATAACGAGAAGAAAGGGGAGAAGAATAAATACAAAATTCATATTGTTTACCCTTGTAGAAATTCATAATACAGTTTACCATTGTAGGCAGGGAGAGAACTAACGATTGAAAAAACCCAACCCATTGCCAGTGAGTTGATGCCGACTCATAGGAACCCGATAGGACAGAGTAGGACTACCCCATAGGGTTTCCAAGGTGCAGCTGGTGGATTCAAACTGCCAACCTTTTGGTTAGCAGCCAAGCTTTTAACCACTGTGCCACCAGGGCTCCAACTAATGACTGAGGGAAGTTCAAAGGCATTGGTCATACTCTATTACTTAACTAGGTAGTGGGTACATGAGTGTTTGTTTTAATTCTCTCCTCCTTCAAGTTATAAATTCTCTTTCGTGCCTATGAATTGTTTCATAATAAAACAGCTGTATATATTCTTTGACAGAGAAATTTCACTTCTAGAAACTGATGCTACAAATACACTAAAAAATAGCATAGATACAAAGCTATTCACTGTAGTACCTGTAACTGTAAATGTTCAAAGGTAACCTGAATGCTCCTTGTGGGGTTTACATTAACTTCATCCAAAGAACGTATGTATGCCTTTGGTTGCTCTGAGATAATCTCTAAAACTTGAAATTTCCCCAGTGACTGAAGTATCTTTGTTAGTCTCAGGGGGCTCCAGACCACACCTGAAGGTTTATGCTAATGAAGTGACTCAGGTGGAGGCTGGCCAGGAAGGAAAGACCACCTTGTGATATCAGTGGACCTTAGAGGATGTAGGCTGATTCAATCAATTGTGACTATGAAATAAGGCCCCAGTACAGGCTCTTGCCATGGAAACTCCATAGACTTCTTGGTTGGTGAAAGACATCAACTCCCATGGGAGGGTAGTGCATCCCTTTTTGGGACATGGAAGTTCTACATTGGGAACCCTTCTGGACCTCGCCCTGTGTGTCTCTTTATTTGTATTCTTTTTGCTAGGATAAATCTGTAATTGTAAGAACAGCACCTTCCATGAGTTCTGTGAGTTGTTCCAGCAAACTATCAAACCCAAGAGAGTAGTGGGAGCCACCAGGTCAGAAGTGTGGAGAGCCCCGGAAGCCGGCGCCTGAAGTCCTGGGTCTATTTGGCAGTGTGGAGGGCTATGTGTGCTCTTTAACTTCTGAACTCTGACCTGGCTCCAGGTGGTTAGGGTCAGAGGAGGAAGTGCTGTGTGAGCAGCTGGCGTCAGAACAGAGAAGCGGAGAAAGTGGGGGTTTTAATTTATGCTGATTATTATCCAGACTCACCTAATAGCGCTTAACTAAGCATGGTACTCAACAGACTACTCACTTATTACACAGTCATTCAAGAGAAAGAAGAGATCTTTATGCAGTGATATGGAAGCATCTTTTATATTAAATGACAAAAAGCAAGCTCCAAAACAGTATGCGCAGTTTGCTACCATTTGTGAAACAACATACATTCTTTTTAATACTGTTCTACAAATAAACTTTTCCTCACTTTGTCCGTGACAGAAAACCGAGCTGAAAGCCTGCTGAAGTAAGTATTTCAAAAGTTCAAGATATTGACAGCAATCAATTCAGACTGGAGCAAGAGGAAGAATGGGTCTCAAAGAAAGACATCTTGTGGGAAGAGAAGAGAGTAAAGACATATGACACCACACTTAGAAACTGGAGCTTAAGAGCAAAAGGCTTCAACTCAAGGCTACGTCAGAGAGGCAATTAAGCTTTCTAACACTTAAGGAATCCGACACACTGAACCCTCTTGGGAAAAAAGCGCTTGATGTTAAAATACACTCAGCCAAGTAATGAATCAAAATAAAGAACTTGGAATAAGAGTAACCAGGGTGCACAATTGTTAAGAGCTCAGCTGCTAACCAAAAGGTTGGCAGTTTGAATCCACCAGTAGCTCCTTGGAAACCCTATAGGGCAATTCTACTCTGTCCTACAGGGTTGCTAAGAGTTGGAACCAACTCAACAGCAATGGGTTTGGCTTTTGGTGGTAAGAGATGTTGTTGTTAGGTGCCAACGAATCAATTTTGATTCACAGTGACCTCATGTGACAGAGTAGAACTGCCTCATAGGGTTTTCTTCACTGTAATCTTTACAGGAGCAGATCACCAGGTTACTTCTGAGTTCCAACGGCCAACCTTCTGGTTAGTAGCTGAGCGTTTAACCGTTGCACTACCAGAGCTATTGTAAAGACTAGCAAATCCCCGTAAATATAAAAGAGTAAACAATGGAGGGAATATGGTTATAGAGAATAAATGATACAATCTCAAAAAGAATAAACTTAAGAAAAAAATCATTAACAAAAATTGAGAGAGGAAATAGGGAGTTAGGTTGAAGTGTGATATAATTTACTTTTTCCTCTTTCATAGCAGAGTCAATCAATAAAGGCTAAATTTGAAACACGTAGTTTTTAAAAAGTCAGAATGATTTCAACTTCTTAACATTTTCATTATGTATATATACATATATGTGTATATATACACATATGTATTTTTTTTCCTTTAATCTCTTAGAGTTTTTTCAGAAACTCCTATCTCTTGGGATGAGGAAATAGTTACCCAGCGTTCAACAATTTCTTACTTCACTTTGATTTCTTTTTCTTATTTTAAATTGATATTATATTAAGCTCAATAATTTTACATAAAACCAACGTGTATAGTACAATTCCTTATGATAAAGTTATTTGTCAACCAAGCCTTCTTCCTTATATGCATGCAGGACTATTCTCAACTGACTCTCAGGAATATTCTCCACTGAATCTCACTGAAAGATGGCAATTTCACAATGATGATTACATGATTGTTTCTTGTTTTTTGACTTTTGCTCTCAATCATTGTTCTTTTCTCTATTGCTTGCATTGTTCAATGCTGAACACATATCATTTGTATAAAAACTACATCATTATAAAGGAAACCTTAGATTTTTCAAAAGCTACTTGAAATTGGAGACATTAAAAATAATGATTACCACCCAATGAAAAATCAAGCAAAAAAAAAAAGGGGGATGTGGATAATTTGAACAATTAGAAGAGCTGAAGTCAAAGTTGCATAATACATTCCATCATCAGCAGGTAAAAGAAGGGAGAGATTACGGATAAAGCAGAGCCAGTCAAAGCACACTACAAACTGCTTTTAATATAAACTTATTGTGTAAAATCACAACACATAGTAAAATGCTATTATTACAAAATTCATCCAAAATATAGTTTTAAAAATTGTTGAGAACTGAAACACATCACATGATTGGCTGAGTGAAAATGGCCCAAAGGTTAGTATCTACTACAATACTCTGCTATTTTTTACTGTTCCTTAGCTGAGTTCTCCTTTAAATATTAGAATGATATGTCACTGAGTTTACTTGTGACTTGATAAGTAATTTGAGGCATGGATGCTAATTCACTTCGGTGCAACCAAGATATTGTTTCTGCAAGCTGACTGTATTCCTCTCTGCCATACAAGCTCCCGGTGTCTTCAGTACACTAACCTCAGATCCCAGCACTGCAGCCACTCAGCCTGAAGAATGAATTACTCACCTCCTCATGTCAATCCCTTCCTATTTTTGCCTTTCCTATCCCTCAGTGGGAAACCCTGGCGGTGTAGTGGTTAAGTGCTATGGCTGCTGAGGTTCAGCAGTTCGAATCCACCAGGCGCTCCTTGGAAACTCTATGGGGCAGTTCTACTCTGTCCTATAGGGTCACTATAAGTTGGAATCGACTCAACGGCACTGGGTTTGGTTTTTTTTTTGGATCCCTCAGTGAGGCTTTCTACTATGACAGCTGAGCTCAAAAATCAATCCAGGGTAAACTGAAAGATTTTAGAACAAGATTAGCCAATTCTAGACCCTTTATGCCAGGCTAGGAGCCCTGGTGGTGCAGTGTTTAAAGGTCAGCAGTTCGAATCCACCAGCGGCTCCTTCAAAACCCTGTGGGGCAGTTCTGCTCTGTCCAGTAGGGTTGCTATGAGTCAGAACAGACTCGCTGGCAATGGGTTTGGTTTTCTGGGGGTATGCCAGGCTTAGAGTCCCTGAGTGGTGCAAACAGTTAACACACTTGGCTGATAACTGAAAAGTTGAAGGTTCAAGTCCCCCCAAAGGTGCCTCGAAAGAAAGGCCTGGCGATCTACTTCCATAAGATCATAGACATTGAAAATCCATGAGTCGGAGCTGACTCAACGGCAAATGATTCTTGGCATTCCAGGCTTAGATCTGTGCTTCCCACCCATCACTCCCAAATGACCAACATCAAGAAAAAAGAAGCAGTAACACCACAGATCCCACAATTATTGACAGGAGAATACGGGAACAATACAAAGAACTTAAGTTAGCAAATCTGACAGCCTAGATGAAATAGAATAATTCTCTGAAAAACATAACCGTCCAAAATTGATGCAATAAACCACCTGAATAGCCAAGTATCTGTTAAAGAAATTGAATTTTTCATTTCGAAACTTCTCACAAAGAAAATTACTGGCCCAAATGGCTTTGCTGGTGAATTCTATCAAACATTAAAGAAAAAATACCAATCTTACAGAAACTCTAACAAAATAGAGAAGGAGGGTATACTCTTAATTTCTTTTACGTAGCCAGCACAGTCCTGATAGCAAAACCTGACAAGAATTTTAAAAGAAAATTACAGATAGTTTGCTCACTAACATAGATGCAAAAATTCTTAACCAAATAAGAGTAAACTGAATCTAGCAGTTTAAAAAGGAGAATACATAAAAAACAAGCACAATTTTTTCTAGGAATGTCATTCCCAAATCAGGGCGATTTACCACAAACGCAAACACAGATTAAAGGAGAAAAACCACATGATGATCATAAAAGACAAAGTATCTCACAAAATCTAACATGCATTCATAATAATATGTTCTCAGCAAACTAGAAAGAAAGTCAATTCCTCAACCTGGTAAAGGGTACCAACAAAACACTGGAGCCAGTTATCATACATAACGGTAAAATGCTGAACACATTCTTCCAAAGGAGGAACGATGAGATGCTCCTACATACCCACTAGAATGGCTAAGATTAAAAAGAAAAAGTCACACCACCTAATTTTGGAGAGAACTAAAACTCTGACACATTGTTGGTGGGAGTGTAATACGGTACAACCAAGGTGGAAAACTGTTCTGCAGTTTCTCGAAAAAATTTACCATCTGACTAAGCAATTCCACTCCTGTGTACAATGTTTATTGGTAAGAAATGAAAGCAGAACAGGTCAACTGAAACACTTGTACAGAACATTCACTACAGTTTTACTCATAGTAACAAAACTTTAAAATAACACCAACGTCTTTCAACAGAGGGTGGTTAAACAAATTGTGGTATTGCAATACAACGGAATAGGACTTAGCAATAAAAAAGGAACTACTAATTCATTCAACAACATGGATCGATCTCATAAACAATTTTACTCAGTGAAACAAGCCTGACACAAAAGAGTATATTCTGACTAAGTTCATTTTTAAAAAGCTTAAGAGCAGGCAAAACTAATGTACAGGGAGGGATATCAGAATAATTGTTGCCTATGGGGGCGAGGGGAGCCCTGGTAGCTCAGCTGCTAACCAAAAGGTCGGCAGTTCAAATCCACCAGGCGCTCCTTGGAAACACTATGGGACAGTTCTACTCTGTCCTATAGGGTCAGAATCTACTGGACAGCAACAGTTTTTTTTTTTTTTTTTTAATGGGGGAAGAAGGAATAACTGGAATTTTTTAGGGTGATGGAAACTTTGTGTATCTTGATTGACATACTGGTCACATAGTGTAGACATCTGTTAAAACTCAATGGCCTAAACATTGCAGATTTATGCATTTTATAGTATGTAATTATACTTGTATTAAAAAAAACTAAATGTCATTTTACAACTATTAAAAATACTGCCACACAATACAGGTGAGATGTTGATATAATGATCACGCTAAGATATGGAGTTTTAACCTTTAAAAAGTAGTTTGAATATTCGTATCAAGAGCCATAAAAAATGTATCTACTGTAAATATGTAATCAAACGTATAAAAAAAGTCCCAGTGGAACATATAAATTGTTAAGAGTGTTAACTATTAAAGGGAAAGGATATGCTTCTGAACTTTTATTTTTTATTGTGTATTGTGTGTGCATGTTCAATTTATTTTTTTTTAAAACCCTGAGATTACATTCATGTAATACTTAGGTAGGTCCATGAATGGCACAAATGGTTTGCAGTTATCTACTAGCCTAAAGGTTGGCAGTTTGAACCCAGCCAGCAATGTCATGAAAAAAAAAGGCCTGGCTATTTGCTTTCATAAAGAAACAAAGTAAACTCTATGGAGCAGTTCTATTCTGCAACACAACTGAATGGACAGGAATGGATTTGGTGTTTGTTTGGTTTTTTTGGCTTAATATTTATGTAAAATTAAAAACAACTAAAAACCTAACTTCCGAATGTTTACATCCTTTTCTCTCATTTCACTTTGCAATATTTTCCAATTATTTTTTTTAAAAATTGTGAGCTGCTTTAATATTTCTTTTTTAAATCCCAGGCTTTAAAAAACTTGATCATAAAATTTACAAAACTTCTTATTCTCTAAAAGGGAAATATCTGAACTAAGGATGTATGGCAATGATTGCACGTCTTTATGAATATAGTAAAAACCACTGAATTGTGGACCTTAAACCAAAAAAACCAAACCCACTGCCATTGAGCCAAATGCGACCACAGCGACCCTACAGGACAGAGTAGAACTGCCCTGTACAGTTTCCAAGGAGCGCCTGGTGGATTCGAATTGCTGACCTTTTGGTTAGCAGGTGTACTGGTTAACGACTACGCCACCAGGGTTTCCGTACCTTAAATAGGCATATTTCATGATATGTGAATTACATCTCAATTTAAAAAAAGGAAATGTTTTGATTCTGGGATTACAATGATTCTAATATTACTTAAAGTACTAAAAGTACTAGTGACATTTGTGTAGATTAATGTCTTTAATACACTAAAGCACTTACACATTTTTAAACACCAAGTAGTTGCTAGAAACCCTGGTGGCATAGTGATTAAGTGCTACGGCTGCTAACCAAAGCGTCAGCAGTTCAAATCTGCCAGGCACTCCTTGAAAACTCTATAAGGCAGTCCTCCTCTGTCCTATAGGGTAGCTATCAGTCGAAATCGACTTAACAGCAATGGATAGATGATGTGAAGTAGTTGCTACATTTCAAAAAGGGCAAACGATACCAATTAAGGCATATTCCTAATTGCGCAAACCTACCCATTGATTCTCTCATCTTACTGACAGGATCCTGCTATTGTTTGGAGTTACAGCATGCTTAGTTATAAAATCTTCCTTTGCCCACACTATAGCTCAGGGTAGCTACATCATCCTGTTCTGGCCAAGGAGATATAAATAGAAATCTATTGTTGGAACTGTCAGGAAGTCTCCCCAATAAAAAAACAGACTCAGCTGCAATACCCCTCTTGCACCTTCCCTTCCTCTTCTTTCCGCCTAGAGTTAGAACGTGATATCTGGCAGCGCTGCAACCATCTTGTAGCCTTGAGGATGGAAGATGCACTAAAGGTAGCTCTTCTGGAAGCCAGAAGGAGACTCGTTCCTTTATGACCTCCGTGGGCAATAATGTCCACCCAAACCCAACCAAACCCAGTGCCGTCGAGTCAATTCCGACTCATAGCGACCCTATAGGTCAGAATAGAACTGCCCCATAGAGTTTTCAAGGAGTGCCTGGCGGATTCAAACTGCCAACCCTTTGGTTAGCAGCAGTAGCACTTAACCACTACGCCACCAGGGTTTCCACTGTCCACCCAGAACTACCAATTTCCAAGCTACTTGTGATGCAAGAAAAATAAAATCTTTACTTAGTCAAGCCATTGTAGTTGGGGTTCCATTACATATGGACCAATACAATCTTGAGACAATGACCAATGATAAATATACACCATTACTATTTACTAAGTTAATGTATCAATTAATTCAAAATGAAAACCAACAGAGATCATACCTTAACAGTAGTATTTGGTTTCATACCACATCGGTAAGTCTTTGCTATCTGTGGAGTAAGCTGGATTTCCTTCGTAAGCTGCCTCCATTTTCTACACTCAGGTTTTGTACACTGAACCTAGATGGGAAGTAATAAGTCAAGGTGAATAAATTGGCTAATCTTGAGCTACCATTTCTATCCTTCACCACTCACTTTACCATCTTCTCCACATGATTTCACCCAACCTTTTAGCAGTCCTGACCATCTTCTCTCCCCGTTGTACCACCACCAGTCATGATAGTCCCCTTTTGCCCCATTGGGGTAATTTCTGGTTCAATACTAGATCAGTGCAAAGGGGATCTGAGTACTGTTGTCACAAACGTTTCCTGTTATTAATCTAAGAAAATTTTCAGAATTACAGTGAGTTATAGTTAGTCAAAAAGTACACACCCTAAATGCAATGTGGTATGCTAGAATGGATTCTGGGAAAGTAAAAGGACATCAGGGAAAATACTGGCAAAATCCAAAAAAAGTCTGTAGTTTATTTATTAGAACTGTAGCAATGTTAATTTCTTAGTCTGACAAATAACCCTGGTTATTTGATACATTAGGAAAAACTGGGTGAAGAATATACAGGAACTCTCTATACTATCTTTGTAAATTTAAAATTATTCCAAAATAAAAAGTTTATTTTTAAAAAAGCGTGCAAATAGCCACATGCAAAAGAATAAAGTTGGACCCCTATCTCACACCACATATAAAAATTAACTTAAAATGCATCAAAGATGTAAAAATCTAAGAGCTAAAACTATAAAATCTTAGAAGGACACAGAGGCATAAATCTCCATGACCTCCAATTTGGGGATGAATTCTAAGATAAGACACCAAAAACACAAGCAACACAACCTCATCTACCTTGATACCAAAAAAACTAGGGGCAACAATAGCTGGTCACGGATAGAATGGGAGAAAAACATGGAGCAGAACTCAAATTCTTATTTTATAAAAAAAATGGCCAGACAAGTTGGAAGAGTAGAGAACAGAGGACTCTCTGAGGCTATTGCCCTGAAACACTCTTTAAACCTAGAACCGAGCCTGTCCTCTGAGATCACCTTTTAGTGAAACAGCGGAATGGCACACAAAACAAAGGGTATAACCCATAAGATTGGTGCCCTACTTAAAAACCATTAGCATGAACCTAAAAGGTCAACGATTTCTCAAAAGTAAAGATGAGAAAGTAAAGCAGCGGGAAGCTAGAGTACTGGAAAGGGAAAAGAAAGAACACATTTAAAGAGAATGTTGACACATCATGATAAATGTAACTAATGTCACTGAACAATTTGTGTGGAAATTGTCAAACGGGAGCCAAACTTGCTGAGTAAACTTTCATCAAAAACTCAATATTATTTAAAAAAGGAGATAGGAAAAAAAAAAAAGCACAAGCAACAAAAGACAAAAAATAGATAAACTAGACCAACAAAATTCAAAACTTTTATACATCAAAGAACACTCTCAAGAAACTGAAAACACAACCTACAGAATGGGAGAAAATACTTGCAAATCTTATTCTAATGAGGGTCTAGAACCCAGAAAATATACAGAACTCTTATGACTCAACACTAAAAAGACAACCCAATTAACAGCTTGGGAAAGGACTTGAATAGGCATTTTCCAAAGAAGATATACAAATGGCCAACAAGCACATGAAAAGATGCTCAACATCATTACTCATCAGGGAAATGCAAATCAAAACCACAATGAGACACAGTGAGATGCCACTTCACACCCACTAGAATGGCTAGAATTAAAAAAAAAAAAACCAACAACAGAAAATAGTAACTGTGGGTGAGTATGTAGGGAAACTGGAACCCTCATCCATCGTTGCTCGGAATGCAAAATGGCACAGCTGCTGTGGAAAACAATTTGATCATTCTTCAAAAAGTTAAACATACAAAGGCAATATAACCCCCAATTCCACTACCAGGTATGTACCAAAAGAACTGAAAACAGGTATGCAAACAAATACATGCACATGAATATTCATACCAGTATTATTCAAAATAACCAAAAGGTGGAAACAACCTAAATGTCCACCAGTGAACAAATGCATAAACAAGATGTAAAAAAATGATAACCTAAAGTTAGTTTTTTAAAAAAAGTCACCAAAAAAATTATAGCCAAAATATGATTTTAAATCTAATTAGGATTTGTATTGAAAGCATGAAATTGTGTTTAAATACACACAATAAAAACACGAATAGAAAAAAAGATTCGAAGGACATGTATCAAGGTTAACAATGGTTATCACCAACGGTAGTGAGTCTTTAGTGTCTTCTTTATACTATGCTAAGTTATCTAAAAGCTGTCTGTAAAAATAAAAAACACGATTTGGTTGAACAATCACAGAAGGAACACTAAGTGTAATAAAAGAAAGATTTTTTAAAAAGTCAGTATTTTCACGTACTCTTCTTGCTTTGAACTCCACAAATGCTTTAAAGAAGCAACAAAGCATTCCCTTTCTTACCCAGTAGGGGAGTTGTTGGTCTGCCATGAAAGCTTTGGGACTAGGTTCAGTTTTGCCATTTCTAGTCCATATTTTTTTCCACGTAGTATATTTGTCATAGCCATCCTTATGACTGAAAAACAATAAATATATCAAGTTATAAGGTTTATCGGGTTTTCAAAATAGAAGGCCGGTTAGTAAATCTTACGTAAAGGATGTATCTGGCCATATTGTAAAACCATTAAGAATTCTGACTCATGGTGACCCCGTTTCAGAATAGAACTGCACTCCACAAGGTTTTCAATGGTGTGATCTTTCAGCAGATCACCAGGCCTTTCTTCTGAGGCACCTCCGGATGGATTCGAACCTCCAACCTTTCGACTAGCAGCTGAGCACGTTAGCTGTTTGCATCACTCAGGGACTCCAGCCATATCAGAGGAGAAGGAAAATGTTGCTACAACAACCCATAAAACAGACTGTCAGGATGGGTAAACTCCTATCAATTTTAGTATATAAAACTAGGAAAAAGGGCCACCTCTGGCTGGCTATCTGTCTAGTGCAATTTCTAGTCCTCAGCATCCTTCCCCCAAATCTTTGCATCCAGCCTCCTATGTATTATCACAGAATAGCCGAGCACCTCCTAGAATTATCAGAATTTGCAGATTAAGGAGAATATCTGTCTCATGACAGGCATTTTCTCGAGCATGTATAAGCACACACACATCCAAACTGCAGCATCAAAGGCTGGTCAAAGTTACAGTCATTACAAGAATGACTGAAACATTTAATTAATTCAGTAAGCCCAGGGGCTAAGCCTTGACTATCTGGTCCTCTCCACTGCCGCTGCCGCCGCCGCCGCCGCCGCCGCCGCCGCCCCCTCTAGCACCAAAACCTGAAGCAGCAAACAAACCTTCTGTAGTAATGGTCAAAGCATTCATTACAGAAATGCTCCCCACAGGAGAGGTGATACCACCGGGAGGTGTAGCCGTTCTTGGCACATCTGAAAATAATAACAGTATGCAGCTTTGGTAATGAACAAATACTTCATCTCTCTCTTTTTTTTTAATATTTACCATGCACTTCCTGTAAGCTCATTTGCATTATCTCCACTTAGAATCTTAATAACCAGGAGCTAATAACAGGGGAATGGGAGTGGACAGCTGACACGTAATAGTACCTGGTGATACACAGGGACTCAGATCAGTGGTCCCTAAGCCTAGCTGCACATCAGAGGGCCTGGGGCTTACACAGACTCCCTGTAGCAATGACAGGGCTTTATAAAAAGAAACAACAGATACTACCAGCTCTCACTGCCATGCCACGCATGTGTGAAGGAGAGAAGTGTGGTCTCTATGGCACACATGTGGAAAGGAATGAAGTGTGGTGTCTATAGTAACAACATATGGCCCAATATTGAATAGTCAATGAATCTTGCCAGCTGAAATCTGACCATTAAGTGGGCAATATTTCTTTTATGACATATCTAGCCTGTCAAACAGCCAATAATACAGTTAAAAAAAAAAATGCTACTATGAACACTAGTACCACCACCATTTTGAGTTTAAAACATCCACAGGCTTTGTTTCCTAAGCTGTATTGAATCTTAAGCCTTAAGTGAAGATTTTGCTTCGGGAGTAAATGGGTCATACTTGTGTCATCCCCCCAAAAATGGCAAGACTGCAGTCACCTATGTTGTTTTGGTGAGACCTGCATATGTATTATCAGAAGAGAAGCCACGTTAGATGAGGGAGAGAAAAAGCACGGAGAAAAGGAAACACTGATTGGTCTCCACAGGGAGTTCATGGGTTCTTTCTACTGTTACCACCCCACACCCCCTCTACCCTCAACCCCAGGAGAGGTGCAGCTACCCTTGGACAGATTTAGGACATTGTGTTGGCCACTGAGCAGAGCTGATATGGATGTGGTCTCTCCCATGAGGCTAGGCACAACACAGAGAGGGTATGGGAGTGTATGGGGGGCACAGACTGTTCAAGTAATGTCTCTATTATCAGATGACTTACAGTATCTATATGTATCTTTAGGAAAACTATCTTTGACGATGTCTTTTTGTTTCCACAAAGAACACTCTCAAGGGCAGGAACGGGAAGCCAAGACACACCATCTACACAGACCTTTCAGAAGCACTTGCAAAGCACACAGGACACGCTGCGGTGCAGCCAGCCTTTTCACATTTCCTGTACTTCTTCTCTGACCCACCGTCTTCATCCTCATCTGTCGTCTCCGTTGCTTTCTTCTTCGCCTGGGGAAGAACCAGCTGAGGTTAAGATTTCACCAGAACGGCCAGGGTGAAGGTGGTGGAAGGTGTGCTACCGAAATCACCTGGATGTTAGGAGGAATTCTAAATGTGAATTTCAACAACATCCTGGCAGTGCGTTAGGGCTCACACACAGCAATTTCCTTGAGGCTGCACTGTGCCAACAATTTACTAATTCGCTAAAAAAAACAACAAAAAAAAAACCTAGGACTAGCGCTCTAACTACAGGTATCTCAGCAGAGAATAAAATTCCTGTGAGCCTTTCTTAAGAAAAGGTTACAAGCATCAAAATCAACAAAAGTCACTCTCTTACTAAGATTTACTTTCTTTAAGTGGACCAGATACATCCTCTCAGTATTCTGGGGGAAAAAAAAACTAAAAATTCCCACAAATAGAACTATATCATTCAAATTATGCTTAAAAAAAAAAAAGCATACAAAAAATTAGACAGGACTATAAAACAAAAAATTTTACATGTGAGGAATGTGCCTCTTAGTCCAATCAGATATACAAGACCAAATGGGCAGCTCCTGTCCAAAGGCAGGATGAGAAGGCAGGAAGGGACAGGAATGGGACGAACGGACACAGGGAACCCCAGGATGGAAAGGGGGGAGGATGCTGTCACATTGTGGGGGCTGCAATCAATGTCACAAAACAATATGTGTATAAATTTTTGAACGAGAAATTAACTTGACCTGTAAACTTTCACCTAAAGCACAATAAAAAAAAAAAAAAAAAAGATGGCACAAAGTAACCCTCCAACAGCACCTAGCAAATGGCACGTTAAAGTCCAAATTCCAGTGAATGACATCCATCCGAGTCAACCATGATCTGGCCTCAGTCTCATATCCCGGAAGCCACCACTGAGCTACAATTCTCTAAACACTCCATGCTGATTCATATTCTATGCTTTTGTATTTGCAGCTCCCTTTTTTTTTACTGCCAGAGATGCTACTTTTTTCTATATTCTGTCACTTTATCACACTGTATGGTGACTGGGGTGAATTTCCCCACCAGACCACACGTTCCTTGGAACCTGGAGCTTTCCTCTCTAATTCTTCAGCTGCAATCCTAGTTACTGCGTGCTTAGCCATGATGCATCGGATGAACAAATAAATAATACCTGCCTACCGGAGCTCCTCAAAGGAAGGTTATCGGAGGACTGGTCAAAAGATGCCTTTTTTTTTGTTCTTCCCCTTGGAGTTGCCATTGTATCGGAAAATCTGCAAAAAAAAAAAAAAAAACCAAACTATTAAATAAAAAAAAAAAAAAAAATTAGCATCTGCTAATACTTTCAATGGAGTCCCTGGGTGGTGCAGTTAATGTGCTCAGCTGCTAGGCAAAAGGTTGGCAATCTGAGTAAAAAAAAAAAACAAAAAAAGGACCTGGTGATCTACTTCTGAAAAATAAGTCACTGAAAAATCTACAGAGCACGGTTCTACTCTGACATGCGTGAGGTCGCCATGAGTAGGAATTGACTCAATGGCAATTTTTCTTTTTTAAAATACTTTCAACACTCTCAAGCAGTTACTGTGTAGTTTAGTAGGCAGGAGTGTATGCTCCGCAGTTAGAAAGCCTGAGTATGCAGTCACCACTTTCAAGCAACTAAGCCTCAGTGTTATCATCTGTAAAATGAGTGTAGTTAAGAATGTACCATAACATTGGTGAGAATTAAATAAGATAACCTAGTTAAAGCATTCAGTATCAGGCCTGACGTACTATAAGTACTCAATAAGTGTTATCCATCAGTAGAATGCACGTTTAAAATTAAAAAATGAGAACCACACCATGCTGATAAGCAATAAATCACACTACGGCTTAAAAATTAATAAGCAAAAATGTCTAGTTTTGTGTCTGTTATGGTCCTTTTTTTTTTTTTTTTTTAAGCAGTCCTTAAATTTGACCTTTCACATTTTACAAGAAAATTCATTCATTTCTTTTTAGTAAAAGCCAATAAATATACTTCAGGGATGCTGTCTCATTACAACCGATTACAGGACTTTGGGTTAGATGGAGGTACTCATCTCTTCTACCAGAAAAAATTTATGAGTTTTCAAACTACCCTCATAAAAGCATGGCTAAAACAAACATCAACAGAAGTCAACAAGAGAAATACTGCAGAGTAACCATGAAAGATTAAGCACTATCAAATTAGTATTTATTCCATTAAATTAGATAAGGAATGAAAAATGCTCAGCATTAAGTTGTTGTTGTTAGCTGCCGCTGAGTCAGTGCCTAACCCATGGCAACCCCATGCACTATGGAACGAAACAACTCTTGTGGTCCATAGGGTTTTCACTGGCTGATTGTCACCAGGCCTTTTTCCCTAGTCTGTCTTAGTCTGGAAGCTCCGCTGAAACCTGTTTGGCATCATCGCAACACGCAAGCTTTCACTCAGACAAGTGGTGGCTGCACTTGAGGTAGACTGGCTAGAAATCCCTCCCCTGCATTAAAGGCGAGAATTAAACCACTACGCTCAGTAACAGATCAGTTCTACCATTATCATTCCTCTCCCTCCCTGATCCACGGTACATGCCTCTACACACAAACACAAAACGAGAGAATGAGAAATACTACATCCTATGGAAAAGGAATTTAAAAGTAGAAAAGTGATATATCCTAAGTATAAATTCCACATACCTGTGCTTGAGCTGATTCCAACTCACAGCAACCCTACAGGACAGAGCAGAACTGCCCCATAGAGGGTTTAAGGCTGTAATGTTCAAGGAAACAGACTGCCACATCTTTCTCCCCCTGAGCAGCTGGGTGGGTTCTGTTAGCGGCCAAGCACTTAACCACTGTACCACCAGGCTCCTTTACATTCTGCACAGATAGTCTTAATCTTGGAGAAAAGCTTTGAGGGGCTTGTAATTCTATCAGTTCAGATTTGTGAGTTGTACTAACCTTCAAAAGATTATTTTTCATGGATTATCCCAGGAAAAATACTTCAGTTTACGTTGCTTCCCATCACGTGGGAAAATTTTCCATTTGCCATCTACATCGACTTTAAGAAATCTTGACATCAATGACTCATATTCACTTTTTTAGAGGCACTATTTTGTTAGTTGTAAACACATAAAAACCCACCACCGTCGAGTCGATTCCAACTCATAGCGACCCTATAGGACAGAGTAGAACTGCCCCATAGAGTTTCCAAGGAGCGCCTGGCAGATTCGAACTGCCGACCTTTTGGTTAGCAGCCGTAGCACTTAACCACTATGCCACCAGGGTTTCCTGTAAACACATAAACCCTACATATTCTGAAATACATTACAGCTCTTTAAATATTAAATAAGTCGCCAATGAGCTCACACAGCATCCATTATACTGCTGGTTAAAGGCCGAATACTGTTAAAAGCACTATTATCTACCTATAGTTGCTATGCCCAAAGACGACCTTCCGAATCCCGTTTTTATTTTCAAAATGCAGAATAAAGACTGTTCGATTTAACAAATCTTTTTATATAAAATATATAGCCCATATTATTCATAAAATGAACAACAAATACAGTATATTTACATATTGCAGAAAAATATTTGAAGTTCAATGTAGGTTTCAACCTATGTTCACACAACATTTAACCCTGTCACCTAGGAATGCACGCATTCCCAAAAAAGAGGAAAGTTTCTGGAAATTTCATCATTTTATCCTACTGTAGACTGGAAGGAGCCCTGGTGACACAGTGGTTAAGAGCTCAGCTACTAACCAAAACGTCGGCAGTTTGAATCTATCAGCCGCTCCTTGGAAACCCTATGGGGCAATTCTACTCTGTTATACAAGGTTGTTATGAGTCAGAATAAACTTGACGACAGCAGCAGGTATACTGGAAAACACGTATTTGATGGAATAATTAATAATATAGTTCAAGATATGGTTAAAGAAGAAATGGATACATTAACTATAAAAGCCATTATTAAATTTGCGCTGCCTAGGGAAAATGTGATTGAAGATTTTTAGGGCAGTTACATTTTCAACTTTAATTACACAATTAAGGGTTATACATTCCCAATCTTTTTTGGCACTTACTGTAATTTCTGTATTTTCACTGTTGCTGGGTTCTTGAATTTTAAAGAAAAAAAATTTTAAGTTGGAAGGGCTAAAGCTATTGTATTTTTAAATATAATTTTGGAAATACCGGCCAAAGTATCATTAAAACAAATTACTATACTAATTAATAAACACACCTAGCTTTAAATATAACCAATTTGTGTCATGCCCAACCTGATTCTTCAAATCAATAAACACACCTAACTTTAAATATAATCAATTTGTGTCATGGCCAATATAGTTTCATAAGCACATTTCTTCCCAATTTAAAATTCATAGTCTGTTTTTCCTTTAAAGCGAGAAAAGAAAGGAAGGGGGGGTTGTCTTTGGTAAATATATTAGTGGATATATCAATATCGGGATTTCAATTTTAATAATCCTCAGGACTTTTTTTTCCAAAATGGTTCATTCAAAAAGAAAAGAAACGAACAAAAAAAAAAATCACAGGAATTCATAAAAACATGAATAAAAAGACTCCAGGTTGGAACAGAAGTTTAAAGTGGAGTCAGGAGAAATCTACAAATAGCACAAACTACTAGAAACTTCTTCAGAGGCAGCAGAAATGGGAATTTCCCTTTGGGTAATAAGCATTAGCATCTCACTTCTCTCTTATGCTCAGAAGACACCTAATTATTGATGACAATTTTCTCATGTACCTCTTGAACAAACCTTCCCTCCTGCCACCTTTCTCGCCCTAAAACAACAGATTAAAAAAAAAAAAAACAGGTAAAAGCCTTGAGTTGTGTGTGTATGTCGGGCTTGGAGGATCTCCCAACTTGAGGGGTCCCTCGCTTCGATGGAGTCCTGTATGCTTACCCAAGAGAAGACTGGGCCTCTATTTGGCTGGGCTCCAGATCACTGAACCCCAACTTTCTACAGCTGGGCCTGTCACTTCCTTCTTTCACCTGCCAGCTGCCAGGCTGTTGCTTAACAGCCACCGAAATCCAGCAACCCCTCCCCCCTTTCAGTCCACAATCCTGGAGGAGTTGCCCAAGTAACCTGGCAATGCCTACGGTGTCTCAACGCATGGTGGCTGGTACCGGAGAATTACTACACCACCTGCAAGGCTGAGAGTGCTCCTCGCCGCCACGCTACTGGCTGGGAAGAACGAGCCAGGGAGTTTCTAGTGCCGGACCATGCCCCCCTCCCCCCGCCCAGAGGAAACACCCCCCTCCCGCACGAGACCAAGTGACAGAGCTTGGCAAATCCCAGGAGAGAGCCCCAACGCTCCCTGTGCCAGCTACAGCCACCTCGCTTCCCCGAAACGCTGTCTCGTCTCTTCTCCGAAGTGAGAGAAGCAACAGTCCCCGGGGCTCACCTTTGAGCTGAAGAGGTGCAAGGCGTCTCGGGCAGAAAGCACCGCTGTACGGGAAAGAAACATTGTAGGGAGTGAGGAGAGATCCACAGAGCGTCCAATCGGGGGACCCCGTCGCCTCAAAACCACAGCGTGGGATTCCCCCTTCCTCAGGGATTCCCACCACGAACCCCAACCCATCCAAAAGGGGGGGATGGGATCAGGCTCGGGGACACCCACCCACCTCCCACCCGGCGAGGGGCGCTGCACAGGGGAGAAGGAGCGCTTGCACCCCAGCCAGGCTGCTTTGTGCTGCAGTGTCACCCAAAACCCGCCACCGCCCCCACGGCTGCCCCCGAAGCCGCGCGCCCCCCACCTGAGAGCGCCGGCGAGAACGTGCGCACCGCCTCCGGCTGTGGGCGCTTCTCTGGGGTCGCGCCTCGCGCGCACGGAACGGCAGGATCCGCGCCTCGAGCCGCAGCCCCGGCTCCGCCGCCGCTGCCGCCGCCGCCGCTTCCGCCCCTGTCACGGCGTGACCCGGGGTGGGAGGAGCCGCCGGGACCAGGGAGGCGTAGGGTCCCCGCCTTCGCCTTCGCCGCGGCTGTCGCCACGCCCTGGCCATTTCCGCCGCTGCGCAAACTCGGGAGCCCGGGGAGGGGGCGGGGTCTGTGCGCCGGGGGCGGGGCCGAGCTGGGGCCTGGGGCGGGGTGTCAGGCGGGGCACCGCGAGAAGTCTGGGTGCAGAGTCCCGGCTCCGGGGGCCAGCCTTCGCGGCTGCAGCTGTAAAGACAGAAGTAGCGGCAAAGGCAGCGAGCAGCGGACAAGGTACGCTCCCCAGGGCGCAGAGAGAGTGCGGGTGTGAAGTGGGATGATTTGCTTAGAAGTGTGTGAGCCGGTGATGAGATTCCCCGGACTGGGCATCCTAACAAGCGTGAACAGCTCAGCAGTCCGTGCCCTGAAATGGTTGGTGTTAAGGGGGCAGCAGCGGGAAGGACAGTAATGACCGGTGCAGTGAAGGACCTTTTTTTTTTTAGAGCATTGTTGTGTGTTAATGATTTTTAGGAAAAGCGAAGTACCTGGCAGAGTGCTAGCTCACGGGGTGTGGGGAGGGGGAGTGCTGTTATAGTCTGTCTTGCCCTTGTTCTGGATAGCGGTTATACTCCAATGTATCCGTATATGTTTACGTATAACTTCGTGAATGTTTATTCACTAATCCATAACTCTTAAAATTTGTCCGTTTAGATAAGTTATATGTCAGTTTAACAAAATTTAAAAATAAAACTAAAGCAGAAATATTAAAAAAAAAAAAAAAAGGTGGGCGAGAGGACAGGAATAATCTGAATACTTGGGCTACTGTCCTAGCGCATCTGCTGTTTCCGTGTTTGAATAGGCGTTGTTGGGAGACTTGCCTTTCTTTATTCTTAGGATTTGAACTTTAATCTTGTTACAGAAGGAAACTTTTTTTATTTCTGCAGAAAGCGATGTGGAACAAGTTGAGAAGCTATTGGAACAGCTAAAAATGATTAAGTTATATTTGACGATGCTTATGATTTAGGAGCTCTGGTGGCGCAGTGGTTAAAGCGCTCGGCTGCTAACCGAAAAGTTCGAACCCACTGCCCGCTCTATAAAAGATGCAGCAGTCTTCCGTAAAGATTACAGCCTTGGAAACCCTATGGGGCAGTTCTACTCTGTCCTATAGGGTCAGTCTGAGTCGGAATTGACAGCAACACGTTTAGCTTTTTTGTTTTACCGTGAGGTACTCTGCTAATTTAATCTATCCCTTACTGGAGGCTATGTCAAAGCAAAGAACTCAGAGATGCATGGACAAGGTGTTTTGGAGGACACGTCTGGGTTCAGGGGTCTGAAATTTAATTTTGCTCCCTGAGGATTGCTGTTCGCCGCCCTCGCCTCAGAACAAGTGAAGTTTATGAGAGAGGACAGAGTTGGACATTCCAGGTTGTCCTGCCTCTATAATAAAGGTTACGCTTGACTTTTTCCTTGTTCTAAGTAGAGAATTGCTTTATAACTCTTCTTTGCCACCACTTTGCCTTAGTTGGGTGCCCAGGTGGCACAGTGGTTAAGAGCTCAGGCAGCTAACCAAAAGGTTGATAGTTTGAATCCACCAGCCACTCCTTGGAAACCCTACGGGGCAGTTCTGCTCTGTCCTGTAGGGTGGCTATGAGTCAGAGTCAACTCGAAGGCATGGTTGTTTTTTTTGTTGTTTTTTTTTTTTTTGCCTTAGATAACTGGGTGTGCCAGTTTGAACTCTGCCACCACGTTTCGCTTCTATGCAGTCATGCCCTATCTTATAATGTCGCCTTGCTTTGCTGCATACTTCTGTGGGACCTAGTTGCACACTGGTCTTCTTGTGCTGATGATTTTTCAATTTGCTATAACAGGAGCTACCGTGATTGTTCACTGTTCCTTGCCCTTATGAAAATTGCTTAGTGAGCACAGAACAGAGGCAATAGAAAATTCTAGGTTCGTGCCTGAGCTGGGATGAGAGAGGGAATGAGCCATATATCCTGGGAGATTATAGTTTGTGTCTATAATTATATAGTGCTTTTTTTTCCTCTGAGGATTTTTCTAGCCTTGAATTCATTTTGTCTTCACTCTCCCTGTGAAGTAGGCAGGACAAGTATGAGGGGGGTGCTGAAATTGTAGGCCAAAGACTGATACTAGTACGAACCATTTACTGACTGTAGAAATGTGGGAATATCAGTGAATCACTCTGAGAGTCACTTTCCTCTGCCATTAAATGAGAAGAATTATCTGTGCTGCCTACGTCACAGGGTTGTTGTGAGGGTCAAATGAGAATGTATGTGAAAGATTTGTAAATGGTAAAGCACTGTATACTTGTTTGTTAAAAAAAAAAAAGAGAGAGAGAGAGCATTGCTTTATGAAGGTTCAAGTTCACGTCCCAGAAGTTCTGGCTGAAAATGGAGATGGGAAAACTGCGAAAGTTTTCTGTGCCCAATACAATCAGATACTTACCCTTGACTTTTCAGAAAGCTTAGTCACCTCAGGAACTTACCAGTACTGGTTGCCGTTGACTCGACTCTGACTCATAGCGACCCTATGGAACAGAGTAGAACTGCCCCATGCAGTTTCCAAGGAGTGCCTGGCGGGTTGGAACTACTGACCTTTTGGTTAGCAGCTGTGGCTCTTAACTACTATGCCACCAGGGTTTCCATCAGGAACTTAGAAAAGCCGTTTGTTAACAAATATTGCTGAGATAAATGAATTCATGTTCCTATTTCTGATGGAGCCACCTTATCCTTAAATCCCAAGGAAATTGAGGCCAATTTTTACAATAAAGGGGGATTTTTCTTGAAATACATGTTTTTATATGATGTTTTCTATTCTCATGGATAAATCATTAATTCTAGATCCCCCAAGGAGCCCGGTGGTACAGTGGTTAAAGCACTTGGCTGCTAGCCAAAAGGTCAGCAATCAACTCAATTGCAGTGGGTTTCTTTTTTTTTTTTTTTTGGTTCTAGACCCACCAGTAATAAACCCAGCAAAACCCAGTGCCGTCTAGTCGATTCCACCAATAATAGCATGCTAGATGCAAAGGAGTCCCTGGGTGATACAAATACTTTAAGCTGGACCACTAACCTAAGGAGCCCTGGTGGCACAGTGGTTAAGAACTACAGCTGCTAACCAAAAGGAGTTCAAATCCACCAGCTGCTCCTTGGAAACCCTATGGGGCAGTCCTCCCCTGTCGTATAGGGTTGCTGTGAGCCGGAATCAACTCAACGGGAATGGGTTTGTTGGTTTTTTACTAACCTAAAGGTTGGTGGTTTGAACACGCCCAGCAGTACCTTGCAAGAAAGGCCTGGTGATCTGCTTCCATAAAGTTTCTCATTGTCATCATGTCAATTTTGACTCATAGCCACCTTGTAGGACAGAGCAGAACTGCTCCATAGGGTTTCCAAGGCTGTAATATTTACAAAAGGAGACTGTCACATCTTTCTCTCATGGAGTAGCTGGTAGGTTTGAACGAAGGACCTATTCATTAGCAGACAAGCACTTAAACACCGTGCCACCAGGGCTTCTTAAAGATTACAGCCAGGAAAACCCTATGGAGCAGTTCTACTCTGCAACACATGGGGTCGCCATGGGTCAGATCAACTGGACTGCAGCCGGCTTGGTTTTTAGTTGTATAATCTGAACAAAATTACTTTCACTAATGATTTAAAGGGAATGTTAGAAGTATGGTGGTGTGTTGTCCTTGATATTACAAAGTTGACATTGAAAGAACAAGCATTTTTCTCATTCATTAGGATACATTAGCAGTTATGTTTGTAGGTTTTTGTTTTTCCCCCTCAATTCTCTTTGTTTCCATGCAAAAAAGAAGCTATAAGAAAATTATTTGAAAATACGAACTTGTGGAGTAGAGATAGGATAAGAAGCCATGCATCTGCTTTTGTTCCTCCTGAAACCCCACCAAAACAACAATAACAGGATTTTTTTTTAATAATTTTTATTGAGCTTCAAGTGAACGTTTACAAATCAAGTCAGTCTGTCACATATAAGCTTATATACACCTTACTCCATACTCCCACTTACTCTGCCCCTAATGAGTCAGCCCGCTCCCTCCTTACAGTCTCTCGTTTCGTGACAATTTTGCCAGTTTCTAACCCTCTCTACCCTTCTATGTGCCCTCCAGACAGGAGATGCCAACACAGTCTCAAGTGTCCACCTGATACAAGTAGCTCACTCTTCATCAGCATCTCTCTCCAACCCATTGTCCAGTCCCTTCCATGTCTGATGAGTTGTCTTCGGGAATGGTTCCTGTCCTGGGCCAACAGAAGCTTTGGGGACCATGACCGCCGGGATTCCTCTAGTCTCAGTCAGACCATTAAGTCTGGTCTTTTTATGAGAATTTGGGGTCTGCGTCCCACTGTTCTCCTGCTCCCTCAGGGGTTCTCTGTTGTGCTCCCTGTCAGGGCAGTCATCAGTTGTGGCCGGGCACCATCTAGTTCTTCTGGTCTCAGAATGATTTAAGTCTCTAGTTCATGTGGCCCTTTCTGTCTCTTGGGCTCATAGTTATTGTATTACCTTGGTGTTCTTCATTCTCCTTTGATCCAGGTGGGTTGAGACCAATTGATGCATCTTTTTTTTTTTTTTTAACGTTTATTGAGCTTCAAGTGAACGTTTACAAATCAAGTCAGTCTGTCACCTATAAGTTTATATACACCTTACTCCATACTCCCACTTGCTCTCCCCCTAATGAGTCAGCCCTTCCAATCTCTCCTTTGGTGACAATTTTGCCAGCTTCCAACTCTTTGTATCCTCCCATCCCCCCTCCAGACAGGAGATGCCAACACAGTCTCAAGTGTCCACCTGATACAAATAGCTCACTCTTCATCAGCATCTCTCTCCTACCCACTGTCCAGTCCCTTCCATGTCTGATAAGTTGTCTTCGGAAATGGTTTCTGTCCTGTGCCAACAGAAGGTTTGGGGACCATGACCGCCAGGATTCCTCTAGTCTCAGTCAGACCATTAAGTATGGTCTTTTTGTGAGAATTTGGGGTCTGCATCCCACTGATCTGCTCCCTCAGGGGTTCTCTGTTGTGCTCCCTGTCAGGGCAGTCATCAGTTGTGGCCGGCACCAACTAGTTCTTCTGGTCTCAGGATGATGTAAGTCTCTGGTTCATGTGGCCCTTTCTGTCTCTTGGGCTCATAGTTATCGTGTGACCTTGGTGTTCTTCATTCTCCTTTGATCCAGGTGGGTTGAGACCAATTGATGCATCTTTGATGGCCGCTTGTTAGCATTTAAGACCCCAGACGCCACATTTCAAAGTGGGATGCAGAATGTTTTCATAATAGAATTATTTTGCCAATTGACTTAGAAGTCCCCTTAAGCCATAGTCCCCAAACCCCTGCCCTTGCTCCGCAGACCTTTGAAGCATTCAGTTTATCCCAGAAACTTCTTTGCTTTTGGTCCAGTCCAGTTGAGCTGATCTTCCGTGTATTGAGTATTGTCCTTCCCTTCACCTAAAGTAGTTATCTACTAACTAATCAGTAAATAACCCTCTCCCACTCTCCCTCCCCCCCCCATAACCACAAAAGTATGTGTTCTTCTCAGTTTATACTATTTCTCAAGATCTTATAATAGTGGTCTTATACAATATTTGTCCTTTGCCTCTGACTAATTTCACTCAGCATAATGCCTTCCAGGTTCCTCCATGTTATGAAATGTTTCACAGATTCGTCACTGTTCTTTATTGATGCGTAGTATTCCATTGTGTGAATATACCACAACTTATTTACCCATTCATCCGTTGATGGACACCTTGGTTGCTTCCAGCTTTTTGCTATTGTAAACAGAGCTGCAATAAACATGGGTGTGCATATATCTGTTCGTGTAAAGGCTCTTATTTCTCTGGGGTATATTCTGAGGAGTGGGATTTCTGGGTTGTACGGTCGTTCTATTTCTAACTTTTTAAGAAAACGCCAGATAGATTTCCAAAGTGTTTATACCATTTTACATTCCCACCAGCAGTGTATAAAAGTTCCAATCTCTCCGCAGCCTCTCCAACATTTATTATTTTGTGTTTTTTGGATTAATGCCAGCCGTGTTGGAGTGAGATGGAATCTCATTGTAGTTTTAATTTGCATTTCTCTAATGGCTAATGATCGAGAGCATTTTCTCATGTATCTGTTAGCTGCCTGAATATCTTCTTTAGTGAAGTGTGTGTTCATATCCTTTACCCACTTCTTGATTGGATTGTTTGTCTTTTTGTGGCTGAGTTTTGACAGAATCATATGGATTTTAGAGATCAGGCACTGGTTGGAGATGTCATAGCTGAAAATTCTTTCCCAATCTGTAGGTGGTCTTTTTACTCTTTTGGTGAAGTCTTTAGATGAGCATAGGTGTTTGATTTTTAGGAGCTCCCAGTTGCTGGTTTCTCTTCATCATTTTTGGTAATGTTTTGTATTCTGTTTAAGCCTTGTATTAGGGCTCCTAACGTTGTCCCTATTTTTTCTTCCATGATCTTATTCGTTTTAGTCTTTATGTTTAGGTCTTTGATCCACTTGGAGTTAGTTTTTGTGCATGGTGTGAGGTATGGGTCCTGTTTCATTTTTTTGCAAATGGATATCCAGTTGTGCCAGCACCATTTGTTAAAAAGACTATCTTTTCCCCAATTAACTGACACTGGGCCTTTGTCAAGTATCAGCTTCTCATATGTGGATGGATTTATATCTGGGTTCTCAATTCTGTTCCATTGGTCTATGTGCCTGTTGTTGTACCAGTACCAGGCTGTTTCAATAACAGGATTTTTTTAAAGACATGAACTACTAGGATAGGGGGGCAGAAGAGGAGACAAAAGCAATAAAAGCTAGAAGGCAAATAGTCAAGGGGTAAAGGGGTTTATTGGATTCTAGAGAGCTGAATTCTGAGCCAGTGTTGGGGAAAGCTAGTGAGCAACCTTATTTGCATTGTAAAAACTGGTGGCTTTCCAGTCCTTAACCATTTCTGGGAACTTCCATTTGCAGTACAAACCCATTGGCCTGGAGTGGATTCTGACTCATAGGGACCCTACAGGAGAGTAGAACTGCCCCTTAGAGTTCCCAAGGAGTGCCTGGTGGATTCGAATTGCTGACCTTTTGGTTAGCAGTCGTAGCACTTAACCACGCTATGGTACCAGGGTTTCCCTTTGCATTATAAAAAAAAAAAAAATTTTTTTTTTTTTTTTGTAATAGAAACCCCAAAAGCCTCAAAATTTAGCAGTAGTGAGTACTTCTGGGAGGTAGAAGTGTGTGGTTGAAACTAGAATTGCTTGAAATTCCAAGTTCAGAAAATACTAAATCTACACGTATCTTTTTCAATTCCTTGCTGCCAGGTGCTTGCCCCTCCCTGTACCAGCTGACCTATGGGGGCTTATTCCCTGGAGAGGGTAAAACAGAGTCTCTAGAGAAGGGTCACTGAGTTGGAATCAACTCAATGGCAATAAGTTTGGTTTTTCGTTGTTTTTGGTTTAGGCTAGAAAGATACAATGCACAGTTGGGGGTAGGAGTTCCTTTTCCTTTCCCTCTTGCTGCTTGAGTAGAACAGCTCCATAGTTTTTTCAAGCCATGACCTTTCAGAAGCAGATCACCAGGCCTTTCTTCTGAGGCACGTCTGCGTGGCTTTGAACTGCCAATCTTTCAGTTAGTAGCCTGGGTCTTAACTGTTTGCACCACCCAGGGACTTTTAGGGGAGGAGTACCACACTGAAAAAGTTAATGATAGGTAAATTAAATGCTCAGGTCCTCCCCTACTTCTCTGCTTTTCTTTTGTAGATATAGAACAGTGGCGCCAGTGACTTAATCTTTCTATGTAAAGTCTGACCAGTCCAAAGAAAAATAAAGATAATGACATCTAGGTTTCCAAATGAACTCCACTCACATCATCCTACAGTGAAGCTTACAGTCTATAATCCCCATCTGTCTTGGTCATCTAGTGCTGCTCTAACAGAAATACCACAAGTGGATGGCTTTAACAAAGAGAAATTTATTCTCTCACAGTCCAGGAAACTAGAAGTCTGAATTCAGGGCTCCAGGTCCAGGGGAAAAGGAAAGGCTTTCTCTCTCCGTCAGCTTTGGGGGAAGGTCCTTGTCATCCGTCTTCCCCCGTCGAGGATCTTCTCAGTGCAGGAAGCCTGGGTCCAAAGGATGCGCTGTTCTCCTGGCTCTGGTTTCTTGGTGGTATAAGGTCCCCTGTCTCTCTTATTGATTCTCTCTTTTATATCTCAAAAGAGATTGACTTAAGACACAATCTAATCTTGTGGATTGAGTTTTGCCTCATTGACATAACTGCCATTAACCTCACCTCATCAACGTCGTCGTAGAGATAGGATTTACAACACACAGGAAAATCACATCCAATGACAAAATGGTAGGCAATAACACAATATTGGGAATCATGGCCTAGCCAAGGTCACAGACATTTTTGGGGGACATGATTCAATCCTTGATACCATCTATACATTTAAACTTCTAAAGAACTTTTTGAAAGCTACTCTTAATTAAATAGGAGCAGATAACAAGAATGGCTAGACATTTGAGGAAAGCCTCTAATTTGAAAGATAGAGGCCAAAACAAACCAACAGAAAAAGCAGCTTGAAGTAAAAGACTATACATATGAATAAGAAAATATTTAATAAGAGCAGAATAACATAAAAAGAGAACATCAAAGAATGAACAGACGCTCCTGAAAAGAAAAGACTTTATAGCAGAAAAGGGAAAATAGAATGGTAGAAAAATAAAAATGATCCCTGGTGGCACAATAGTTAAAGCACTTGGCTACAAACCAAAAGGTCAGTGACTCAAACCAACCAGCCACTCTGGGACAAAAATACCTGGCAATCTGCTGCCATAAAGATTATAGCCTGGGAGCCCTATGGGGCAGTTCTACTCTGTCCTTTTGGAGTTGTTATAGCGTCACTATGAGTCAGAATTGATTCCACACAACAACAGAAAAATAAAATTAAGGTGGTCTCTCAGAAAGTAGGACAAACGGGAAGAGATGGAAATAGATTAAATATGAGAAATTTACGCCACCAGTTCAGGAGGTCCAAAAAGAGGAATGTAAATTATCAACTAAAAATTCAAGAAAAGTTCAAGAATTGAAGGACATGAGCTTCTAGATTAAAATAACCCTTCCTTGTGGAAGAAAATAGACCCAAAATAAAGCATGGAATCATGAAATTGCAATAACTAGGGACAAAGAAAAGCTTCCACAGAGAGGGGGAAAAAAGGTCACATAGAACATATCAGGATCAGAATGTCTTTAGGCTTAAGCAGTAACTTTGGAAGCTAGGAGACAATGGAGCAATTCTTCAAAATTGTGAGAGAAAATAGTTTTTAACAAAGAATTCTATACCCAGCAAAACTGTAAATCAAGGATCAAACCAAAAATCGAACCCGTTGCCATTGAGTCGATTCTAACTCATAGCAACCCTATAGGGCAGAATAGAACTGCCCCATAGGGTTCCCAAAGCTATAAATCTTTACAGAAGCAGACTGCCACATATTTCTCCCATGGAACAGCTGGTGGGTTCAGACTGCCAACCTTTTGTTTAGCAGCCGAGTGCTTAACCGCTGCAGCACCAGTCTTCTTAAATCAAGGATAAAGAATAGTAGAATGACATTTTCATATATACGAAGCTGCAAAAAATTTTTCTCCCATACATCCTTTCTCAAGAAGTGGCTAGTGTTTGCTTCGCCAAAATGAAAGTGGAAACCAAAGAAAAGGGAACACGCAGGATAAATGAAACATGAGATTTGGCAAAGGAGAAGCAGGAAATCCCCAGGGTGATGATCAAGAGAGATACCAGGATGCTAGCTGTCCACCAACAGTAGAGAGCAGCAGGGTCAGAAGACTTCAGCAGAACCGTCTTCTAGAAGATGGCCTTGATAGAATATGTGGTGACTGAAGGATCAAAAATATATTTATAGGAGAGTTAGAAAATTGGCAGAGCTTAGAGTTGGATTAGTGATAAGTACCCCCCAAAAAAGAACCATTGCCGCCAAGTCGATTCTGAGTCATAGTGACCCTATAGGACAAAGTAGAACCTGCCCCAGAGGATTTCCGAGGAGCGGCTGGTGGATTTGCACTGCCGACCTTTTGGTTAGCAGCCGTAGCTCTTAACCACTGCATCACCAGGGCTCCACTGATAAGTACAGAGGCAGCTAAATAAATGAAAAAACAAGACAGTTGTTAACTTCAGGCGGAAAGAAGTTACATAGAAAAGGAAAAGTCACTGTAGCTTACTACATGGTTCACCTGTCAATAGCATTTACCAAGTCATAATAAAGTGCACCCCAAATACTATCTAATCAAAAGTATTTTCTAACTATATTGGAAAGATAAGAACAATGGGAAGGGTGGTGCGTGTGTGTGTGCGCGCGCTAAATGCTTACCTTGTATATACCAAATGAAACTCAAACCTGATGCCATCAAGTTAATTCTGACTCATGGTGACCCCAGATGTTACAGAGTAGAATTGCTCCATAGGATTTTCTTGGCTGTAATTAATGGTGGCCGATCACCGGCCCTTTCTTCCACAGTGCCACTGGGTGGGTTTGAACTGCCAACCTTTAGTAGTTGAGGGCAAACCATTTGCACCACCTAGGGACCTCTATGCTACCTAGAAATAAAAAAGCAAGAAGATGCAAAGCAAGCATTCTATTTTGAGATACAGAAATAGATTTCCAGTTTCACCTAAAAGAAGTAAAGATAGTTGCCTCTCATTGGGAATGGAGACTGCTGTTTTCATAGCAAACCTTGTCGAACGAATTGACTCTTTAAACTGTGTGCATTATAACACTGATAAAAACTAAAAATTTAAAAGAAATTTAAAAATCGGAGATTACGTGAGCTGAAAGAAAAAAATTTTAAGCTTACAAAAGTTATACACTGTGGAGTGCCTGGTTATTTTTTTTGTCCTTACCTTTGGAAACCCTGGTGGCATAGGGGTTAAGAGCTACGGCTGCTAACAAAATGTCAGCAGTTTGAATCCACCAGGTGCTCCTTGGAAACCCTATGGGGCCGTTCTACTTTGTCCTATAGGGTTGCTATGAGTCCAAATGGACTCAATGGCAACGGGTTTGATTTTTTTTTTTTTAACTTTAACTCCTCTACTTTAACATAAGATAAAATGCAGTGTATTTAAAGATATTTCCTAATGTGTAAAATAAGGTCACCTTTCCCATCAGACTCGCTGAAAAATAAGTGTTTCTGTGGCTTTTCCTTGGATGTTGAAATATTTTTAAAAGCATACTGCTAAGGATAGGCTGTTGCTGTTTACATTTAGTCATCAATAGAATTGCAGCGCCCTTAAATGACGACATTGAAATATTTTTCATTTAGGCATTGGTGGCATCCGCTTGAGAGACAAAGGTGTCTACGAAACTATGAATGATAGAGGAACTTCACTTGAAACTAAAGAGTACCCTGTTACTGAGATACAAAAAAATCAAGTATTGTCTCTGGAAGAATGGCAAGAAAAGTGGGTGAAACACAATATTTCATTTCATCAAGAAGAAGGACATCAGTAAGAACTCTTTGGTTTATAACAAAAAAATGCTCTATCAAAAACTGACTTTGGAAATAGAAATATTATTTGACTGATTTTAAGATGCGCATACTTCTCCCCCCTCCACACACACATTTTAGCACCTCTGAAATCAGAGTCGTGTCTTAGTTATATTGACAGTGCTTCTCTTTCTACTGTGTATAAATAATAGTGTAACTTAAAATTGCTGGCATCTCAGATTCATACATGTTTATACATATGGCAGATGCTCAAGCAACATTTATGTGGAGTATTGTCCCTTAAACTGAAAAGTGGTGATGTTCTGGCTTTGCTTCCCGATAGCGTAGGTTCAAATGTTAAATGGTATCTGTGCGATGGAAGAAGAGAAGTTGAGAGAAAATGATAATTGAGCTAGGGTGTTGAGCAATATAAATAGCAGTAGTCTTTGTAGCAGCAACAATAAATCATGGGGCCAGTGCTGAGTGTCCTTACAGACTTTCCTCGTTCCAAGCAGGCCCCTAACTTCCCAGGGGACATAATTATGACATTTAGACACTATTAGTTGGGGCATACCAGAACCCCGTTATAGGGGTCCTCTCTCTCATGTGTGTGGCATTAGAAGAGCCATGTCTCTACAGAAGGAATTAACTACAAGAGTTAAAACTCTTCAGAGCTACTTCTGAGCCCTTACACGTTCAGAAAATTTACCTTAAAGTAAATGTTGAAAAACTCATGGGTCCTGCAGTCTCCTCCTCACACATCCCCCAAAAAGTATACATTTGGGGAATTAATAAAGAATTTTCAAAACGTATCATCAACCAAGGGGGGATATACATATATATATATGTATATATTTTTTTTTTTTTTTACTGATCAGGAAAGCCTTGGGTTGCATCCCTTTTCCAGTTGCTGGCTGTATGACTTTATAAGTTACTTAACTTTCCTGTTTCTTCATCTTTCAACTGGAAATTGTAATAATTAATGTTCTACTCCTCAAGGCTGTTGAAATATTAAGTGAGATCATGCAAGAGAAGTGCTTATCACCATGCAGACAATTTTTTTTTTTTTTCCTCGCAGGCTACTAAAGAAGCATTTGGATACTTTTTGTAACGATGGGAGTACACTCAGGATATTTTTCCCTCTTTGTGGAAAAGCAGTTGAGATGAGATGGTATGAGCAGATAAGTCTTAATATACTTTTGGGCCTCAATAATGAATTATTTGGGTGAATATTTAACAGAATATGAGTTAAGAAATTCCATCCTGAGGAGTTACATGGAGATTCTTCATTGCTAGTGCAGTGGTAAAGAGCTCAGCTGCTAAGCAAATAAGGTCAGCAGTGTGAATCCACCAGCCACTCCTTGGAAACCCTAGGGGGCAGTTCTGCTCCGTCCTATAGGGTCACTATGAGTTGGAATCAACTTGATGACAGCGAGTTTTTGTATTACCAATGAAAGGAGCCCTGATCACGCAGTGGTTAAACACTCAGCTGCTCACTGAAAGGTCAGCATTTCAAACCCACCAGATGCTCCGTGGGAGAAAGATATGGTAGTCTGCTTCGGTGAAGATTTACAGCCTTGGACCCTACGGGGCAGTACCTATAGGGTCACTATGAGTCGGAATTGACTCGACAGTGATGAGTTTGGTTTTGGTATTACTGATGAGTGTGTAATTAGAGATCATGGTCTCAAAGAGTAAGACATGGGGTAGAGGCAGAATGTGACGTAGCCTTTCTGTATTGAGTTTCGAAGAAAATAAATTAGTTTGGAATCAGTGGGAGACAAAATCAGTCTTCCCTCTTATATCTCCTAGATCTTTATGTGTGCTTTAGTTTTGTAGGTGGTTTAGGGATTTAGCTAAATTAGTTTTTGCTATTTGAAATGGAAGAGGGCTGAAAAATACAAAATGGGTGACAACTTTTGGGCAGGACAATAGATCTAATCCACGGCTCAGCTCAACTCCCCACACCAACACATAGATGATTTTGTTATCCAGAATCATTGTTATAAAACTAGTGCCAGAGAAAGTGTTTCCGGTAAGTGATTCTCTATGATGAGAATTCACTTTAAAAAAGCCACTATTTCTGTGGGCTACCCTAAAATAACACACCTGGAGATCTCTTTCAATATAGAACTCTGTTGAAATGATAGTGTACATACACTATCATAAATGCCAAGACATAGCATTAATTTTTAAGCTTTCATGTTGAGAAATTTGTTCATGAAGCAGAAGGGAAAAATAAAGGGTTGTAAATGTAACTTTAAAATGCTCTGTTCCTTAAACAAATACAGGTTGACTAACCACCTGAATATGCATCCATTTGGAGTTAATTTTGAAGTGGAGATGGTGACACTCCATATCAACTTGTAGCTGAGAGCATTTGTTTAGATGGCTGCTGTGGCATAAGACTGTACTGTGGCCATGAACTTGAAAAAATTGAAACCATATTATTAGACCTATGGAGCCCTCGTGGTACAGTAGTTAAGAGTTCAGCTGCTAACCAAAAAGGCTGGCAGTTCAAATCCACCACCCACTCCTTGAAAAACCCATGGGGCAGTTCTACTCTGTCCTACAGCGTCGCTATGAGGCGGAATTAACTTGATGGCAATAGGTTTGGTTTTTTCTTTTTTGGTTTTATACATTAACTAGCTCACTGAACCAGAAGAAAGAACCTGAAAGAAAAATATTAACTTGAAAAATAAACTGTCTTATAGTGACATCATACAGTGCTGTCATACATTGTAATAATCTAGCTCTAGCAAAGGTTTTGAGGCAACAGTAGGAAAATGGTTTGATGAAACAGTGAGTTAAATGTGATTGTTGAATATTTTGGGTCTAAAACTGGTTAAACCAGTTGTTGTTGAGTTGATTCCGAGTTATGACAACCCCATGTGTTGGAGTAGAACTGCTCCATAGGGTTTCCTTGGCTGCAATCTTTATGAAAGCAGATTGCCAGGCCTTTCTTTTGCAGTGCCACTGGATAGGTTCAAACTGCCAGCCTGTTGGTTAGTAGGCGAACGCAAACCATTTGCTCCACCCAGGGACCTAGGTACTAAATTTGTATGTAAGTTTGTTGTGTTAGAGACTTTTCATTTATGTAATTAATCTGTATATTGAGGCCTGTGCAGATATCAAATGTGAATAGATAAACTAATTATGAGCTGAAGTCAAAAAGAATTAAAATAAAATGTTAAAGATATTGTCTAATTTTTTTTTTTTAGGGCCATCTATTCCAGAATATACCTGGTTGTAATAGGCTAGGCTTCATTTTTCCATAATGTTGAATGAAAATAAAAACCTCTGCGTTTGATTTAAATAACTCTGAACTCCTTGATCAAATCTGATAAAATTCAGAGGATTCTTTTTGATATCTCAGCAATGAAAAGGGTATATAGATAGGGTGAAAAGTGATTCTTTTTTTCTAGCTTTGGTTTTAAGGTTCAGACTTGACTCTTGCATTAACCTTACCTTCACATTTTAGATTTCATTTTTACTACGTAGCTTCAAAAATGGAAACCCTCGTGGCGTAGTGGTTAAGTGCTACGGCTGCTAACCAAAGGGTCGGCAGTTCAAATCTGCCAGGCGCTCCTTGGAAACTCTGAGGGGAAGTTCTACTCTGTCCTATAGGGTCGCTATGAGTCGGAATCGACTCAACGGCACTGGGTTTTTTTTTTACTGGGAGCTTCAAAAAGTCATGGAGAATAAAAGTATATTTATTATATGTTTGCTTATGAATTTTCATAGGAAATATGAAAGACAGGTTATTAATATGTTTTACTTTAAAACTACAAACATTTCATTTTCTTACCATATTGAAATTGTATACTCTTGTGTAGGTAATAGGTACAGTCAGTTCTGTTATATGGCTTGTTTTGAATATGAAAATTTGTTCCAACTTGAGTAAAACATTAGTGAATATCTTAGTCATCTAGTGCTGCTAGAACAGAAATATCATAAGTAGATGGCTTTAACAAAGAGAAATTTATTTCCTCACAGTAAAGTAGGCTAAAAGTCTAAATTCAAGGCATCAGCTCTAGGAGAAGGCTTTCTCTCTCTGTTGGCTCTGGAGGAAGGTCATTGTCATCAATCTTCCCCTGGACTAGGAGTTTCTCCACACAGGAACCCCGGGTCCAAAGGACACACTCTGCTCCTGGCACTGCCTTCTTGGTGGTATGAGGTCCCCCCTCCCCCGCTTGCTTCTCTTTTATAAGATAAAAGGATCAGGGGTGTGACCTTAGTAAGGGTGTTACAATCCCACCCTAATTCTCTTTAACATAAAATTACAGTCACAAAACAGAGGACAACCACACAACACTGGGAATCATGGCCTAACCAAGTTGATACATATTTTGGGAGGACACAATTCAATCCATGATACTCCACCCTTTGGCCCCCAAAAATTCATATCCTTGCTACATGTGAGACACATCCACCCCATCATCTAATAGCAAAAGTATTAAATCACCTCCAAGTCCAAAATCCAAAAATCCCCCTTCACCTGTGAAATCTAGAATACAAGTTATTTGCTTCCAAAGTACAGTGGCAGAACAGGCTAGACATTTCCATTATAAGTGGGAGAAATTGGAGGGAAAGAAGGCATAACAGGCACCAAGCCAGTCAGCAGAACACATTACATTAGCGCTCAAGGCTTTGGAAATAATCCTGTGTTTCTCTGCATCTTTTACACAATAGTCCTGTCCTCCAGACTGAGTGGAGGCCCCTCGTTTCTGGGCTTCAGCTCTGCCTTCTAGGCCCACTGGGACAGCAAGTCTGCTCCTTCAGCTTTAGGCACACCATTCTCCTAGTCCACCTGAGTGGCGACTCCACCCTTAGAAACACCAGAGACCATGGCTTCACCCTTTGAAACCCCAGAAGTATAGGCCATACTTCTGAGACTGAGGCAGCTCAGCTTCCTGTGTTCTTTGCCTCTTCAGCTTCTACTTTTTGATTCCTTGGCCTCTCGGCCCCTTGGGCCTCATGCCCCCATCTGCCCTGCTGGGGGAAGTGTTCCAAAGCTCTGTAGCTCCACCAATAAGTGCCTGGAGGCACCCCACTCCACTAGTAAACTTTGGTCAGAAGGCACTCAACTCTCTTGCTTCATGGGTCGGTAAGCCTAGTTCCACCGATAACGTCCCCAGAGGCACCCCACTCCACCAGGAAGCCTGTGCAAAGGCTCTCTCACTCTGAGGGTCAGCTCCAGTGTTGTTTCGTGCTGGTCTCCTGCTTCTGCCGCTGCTGGTCCTCAATCCATTCATAGCTTCAAAACTGCTTCTACATTTTAGGTATCTGTTAGAGCAGTACCCCACTCTCTCGGTACCAAATTCTTAGTCATCCAGTGCTGCTATAACAGAAATACCATAAGTGGATGGCTTTAACAAAGAGAAATTTATTTCCTCACAGTAAAGTAGCCTAAAAGTCCTAATTCAAGGCATATCAGCTCCAGGGGAAGGCTTTCTCTGTCAGCTCTGGAGGAAGGTCCTTGTCATCAATCTTCCCTTGGACTAGGATCGGGGTCCAAATGACATGCTCTGCTCCCAGCACTGCTTTCTTGGTGATATGAAGTACCCCGTCTTTGCTTGCTTACCTTTACTTTTATCTCTTGTAAGATAAAATGGGGTACAGGCCACACCCCAGGGAAACTCCCTTTACTTTGGATCAGTGATGTGACCTTAGTAAGGGTGTTACAATCCCACCATAATCCTCTGTAACATGAAATTACAATCGCAAAATGGAGGACAACCAGACCATACTGGGAATCATGGCCTAACCAAGTTGACACATATTTTGGGAGGACACAATTCAACCCATGATAGGGAACAATTTGAGCATTATAGGAATTTCACATTTGTTTATGTGTGATTTCATCAGGAAGAAACATTAGGTGAATGCAGAAAACTACACAGTGGTAATCCTCCTTCTACCACTTCATAATAACTCACAAACTGTAACTCATCCAATGCCCATTTCCATAAGCAAACTTCAGGTGTTTTTCAAGATAAAGTGCCATATTGTAGTATTTATGTATTACTAAGAGCCCTGGTGATGCAGTGGTTAAGAGCTCAGCCAGTGACCAAAATGTCAGCAGTTTGAATCTACCAGCCACTCCTTAGGAACCCCATGGGGCAGTTCTACTCTGTCCTGTAGGGTTGCTGTGAGTCAGAATCAAATTGAAAGCAGCAGGTTTAGGAGTTCTTAGGTGGTGCACATGGTTAACGTGCATGGCTGCTAACTGAAAGGTTGGAGGTTTGAGTCCGCCGAAAGGCACCTCGAAAGAAAGGCCTGGCCAACTATGTCTGGAAAATCAGCCACTGGAAACCCCATAGAGCACAGCTCTACTCTAACACACGAGATTGCCATGAGTCGGAGTTGGCTTGATGGCAGCTGGTTTTATGTATTACTTACCCATTTAACATGTGTAAAAACTGTGCTGCCATTTTTATCAGGTTCCTATCTTTTTTCTTTCCAATGTGTCACTGACAGGGTTTTTAATGTTGTGCCCCAACCCCAATTTTTCCATAAACCTTGTGATTTTTATTGCATGATTTTATGCAGTGTGGTGATTTTTAAGAAGGCATATGTGGCATTATAGTAGAATTGACTCTATGTTTTTATTTAATTTGATATAAAATCATTTCTGCACCTAGATATTTGTATCGTTAGGACTGTTTGCTCTTGAGCCCGTGACCCCCAAGAGTGTGAATTCTGTGATTATAAAGCTTACCAGAAAAATACTAATTATTTGCATTTGGTAATAAAGCAAATTTTTGGACTGTGTTACCATAAGTAAATGGAAAGAACAAGAGTGTTATAGAAATGGATGTTGATGTTGTAGAGCTTTGCATTCTAATACAGTAGCTACTAGCCACATGTGGCTAGTTAAATTTAAATTAGTTAAAATTAGATAAAATTAAAAATTCAATTCCTCAGTCACACCAGCTACATCTCAAATACTCAATACCCAATGTGCTTATTGGCTACCGTATTGGATGACGCAGACATATGTAGACATTTCCATCGTCACAGAAAGTTCTATCGGACAGTGTGGACTTAGAGAAATTGAAAAGCATTTCTAATCCAAAACCAAAAAAAAATCCAAACCCGCTGCCGTCGAGTCGAATCAGATTCATAGTGACCCTAGGCAGAGTAGAACTGCCCCATAGAGTTTCCAAGGAGTGTCTGGTGGATTCGAACTGCTGACCTTTTGGTTAGCAGCCGTAGCACTTAACCACTATGCCACCAGGGTTTCCAAAGATGTGTTTATATCAGAAAGCCTTCTAGTCAAATCCACTGGTATTAAATCAGCATTTTAAGAGATAATTTTCCAAATGTTTTATTTTTGCTAAGGTCATATAAGCAACCTTTCACAATTCCACATAACATGAGGTTTGAGAACATACGGGTTTATTTTCCTATGTGTTCTATGAAGCCCCATGAACCTGAACTCATATAAATTCCTTTAAAATAAAGAAAATGTATGCTTATTGTGGCATACCTTTTTATTTATTAGTACTATATTTGAAATTAGAATCTAAGTGTGAATATATGATTTTATGCAGGTTTGCAGACTTGGGACATAGCGTTGTTGGTGTGGAAATCAGTGAACTGGCGATACGAGAATTTTTTACAGAGCAGAATCTTTCCTACTCAGAGGAACCAATCCCTGAAATCCCTGGAGCCAAAGTGTTTAAGGTTTGTGTTGTTTTTGTTAAATCCAATATTTCCAATCATTTTTCCCAGCCTGCATAAATGAGAATCCTAGACAGGTGTCATATGGGCCCTTTTTATCACACATATTCACCTAAATTTTTAAGTAATACATAAAACCAGTTGCCATCAAGTCAGCCCTGACTCATGCCTATCCCATGTGTGTGAGAGTAGAGCAGTGCTCCACAGTGTTTCCAGTGGCTGATTATTCAGAAGTAGTTTGCCAATATAAGGAGTCGGCCTTAAAAATATAGATGACAGCAGGAAAACAGTGAGATGCAGATCTCAAATTCTCATAAAAGGCCAGGCTTAATGGTCTGACTGAGACTGGAGGGACTCTGGAGGTCATGGTCCCCGGACCCTTTGTTAGCACAAGGTTGGAACCATTCCCGAAGCCAACTCTCTGGACAGGGATTGGACTGGACTATAAGATAGACAATGATACTGGTGAGGAGTGAGGTTCTTGGCTCAAGTAGACACATGAGACTATGTGGGCAGCTCCTGTCTGGAGGGGAGATTAGAAGGCAGAGGGGGACAGGAGCTGGTTGAATGGACACGGGAATACAGGGTGGAGAGGAGTAGTGTGCTGTCTCATTGGGGGAGGGCGGCTACGAGTACACAGCAAGGTGTGTATAACTTTTTGTATGAGAGACTGACTTGATTTGTAAACTTTCACTTAAAGCACAATAAATGAATTTAAAAACAAAAAAAGAAAAAATATATATAGATGACAGATACATAAATATGAATATATATATAGATATCCAAACAGATATGGATATACACAGATATAAATATATCTGTGTATATCCATGAAAACCATGGTGGCATAGTGCTTAAGTGCTACAGCTGCTAACCAAAGGGTTGGCAGTTCGAATCCGCCAGGCACTCCTTGGAAACTATGGGGCAGTTCTACTCTGTCCTATAGGGTCACTATGAGTCGGAATTGACTTGATGGCACTGGGTTTGGCTTTTTGGTATATATCCATATCTCTCTGTCTGTCTATATATATATAAAAGCTGAGGCCAAAGACTATCCTGTTTTTATTTTTTATTTATTAACCTGCATTCTCTGAGAACCAATCTTGTGAAAGACCCTGCATAAGACATTGAAGGAATAAAGATAACACAGTCTCTGCCCTAAAGAATCTCTAAACTTAGGAAAGAACATGGAGAAAGCCATTTGTCATGCACGGAGCTAAGTGTAATAACACAGGGTATTTGGGGCACAAAGAGGAGCATTACCTAACCCTGTTTGGGAGGCCTTCCTGGAACATGGGGACAGATGATGCTGGAGGCAGGGTCAGGTCCATGGCCTTGGGTGTCCTGTGAAGCGTGTACTTCATCCTGTGCAGTGAGGTTGTAAGTAGGAGCATAACGTGGCCAGTTTTTGTTTTGTTTTGTTTTGTTTTAGAAACCATCCTTGTGACCTCATGGGAAGTAAATTTGAAGGGAATTAGGCTCATGGCGTCCCTGAATGGTGCCAGTGGTTAACATACTGGGCTGCTAACTAAAAGGTTAGAGGTTTGAGTCCACTCAGAGGTACCTCAGAGGAAAGAGCTGGTGATCTATTTCCAAAAAATCAGCCATTGAAAACCCAATGGAGCACAGTTAATACTCTGCGGACACACGTGGGGTTGCCGTGAGGGCTACCACTTGACAGCAACTGGTATGGTAGGTATAGTATGGTATGTGTCTTGGTCATCTAGTGCAGCTATAACAGAAATACCACAAGTGGATGGCTTTAACAAAGAGAATTTTATTTGTTCACAGTAAAGTAGGCTAAAATCCAAATTTAGGGCATCAGCACCAGGGAAAGGCTTTCTCTCTCTGCTGGCTTTCTTATCAATCTTGCCCTGGACTGGGAGCTTCTCCACGCAGGGACCCCAGATCAAAGGATGTGTTCTGCTCCCAGCACTGCTTTCTTGAGGTCCCTACTCTCTGCTTGCTTCCCTTTCCTTTTATCTCTTGAGAGATAAAAGGTGGTGCAGGCCATACACCAGGGAAACTCCCTTTACATTGGATCAGGGATATGAGCTGGTAAGGGTGTCACGATCTCACCCTAATCCTCTTTAATATAAAATTACAATCACAAAATGGAGGACAGCCACACAATACTGGAAATCATGGCCTAACCAAGTTGATACACACATTTTTGGGGGGACATAATTCAACCCATGACAGTATGGTATGTATGGTATAGCATGGCATGGCATGGTATGGCATGGCATGGCATGGCATGGCATGGTATGTTATGGTATGATACGCTATGGCATGGTGTGGTATGGTGTGCTATGTGTGGTGTGGTATGGTAGGTATGGTATGACATGGTAGGTCTGGTATGGTAGGTATGGTATGGAAAAGTATAGTAGGTATAGTATGGTATGTATGGTATGGAATGGTAGGTATAGTATGATATAATGTCATGGTGTGGTATAGTAGGTATGGGATGGGATGGTATGGTATGGTGTATGGTATGGCATGGCATGGCATGGCATGGCATAGTAAGCATGGTATGGTAGGTATCATATGGTTTGGTGTGGTGTGGTAGGCTCATGGCAGAGAGACCAGGTAGGAGGCTGTGGGCAGTGCTCCAGGAAGGTGATGGTGACAGTCTGAAATAGAAGAGCGATGGGGATGTACAGACAAACAGATGAACGAAAACAGTGTTTATGATGTCAAATTGAGCAGGGACATGGGAGTGATGAGTTCACATTTCCAGCTCAGATGACTGGAACTCAGCCTGGGCTGTACATTTGAAAGTATCTGTGGATCTTCTATGATAGAATTTGTGGTAGAATTCTCACCTTTCATGCAGGAGACCTGGGTTCACCTCCTGGCCAATGCACCTCACGCACAGCCACCACCTGTCTGTCAGTGGAGGCTTGTGTGTTGCTGTGATGCTGAACAGGTTTCAACAGAGCTTCCAGATTAAGACAGGCTAGGAAGAAAGGCCCAGTGATCTATTTCCAATGTATTCATTGGCTATAGATCACAAGAGTCGATCTGCAACGAATCGTGGTGAGGGCACAGGACTGGGCAGCATTTTGTTCCATTGTGCTTGGGGTCACCATGAGTCAAGGGCCTGCTCGATGGTAGGTAACGATAACAATAGCAACAGTGGATCTTTTAATTCCTGACGTCAGTGTCTCAGCCCAGATCTATGAAATCAGAACCTGCTGGGGTAGGGCACTGGCGTCAGTATTCTTTAAAGCTATCCAGGTGTTATGGATTGATCTGTGTGCCCCAAAAATGTATGTCAACTTGCCTAGGCTATGATTCCCAGTATTATGTGACTGTCTACCATTTTGTCATCTGTTGTGATTTTCCTATGTGTTGTAAATCCTATCTTTATGATGTTAATGAGGCAGGATTAGAGGTAGTTAATCTATAAGATTAGGTGTTTTAATTCAATCTCTTTTGAGATATGAAAGAGAGAAGCGATAAGAGAGACACTGGAACCTCATATCACCAAGAAACAAGAGCCAGGAGAATAGCGCATCCTTTGGACCCAGGGTTCCTGCGTTGAGAAGCTCCTCAACCAGAGAAGATTGATGACAAGGACCTTTCCCCAGAGCTGACAGAGAGAAAAAGCCTTCCCCTGGAGCTGGCACCCTGAATTTGGACTTCCAGCCTCCTAGACTGTGAGAGAATAAATTTCTCTTTGTTAAAGCCATCAACCTGTGGTATTTCTGTTAGAGCAGCACTAGATGACTAAGACACCAGAGTGTCTTATAAGAGTCCAGTATGCAGCCAAAGTTGACATCCACTGGCTGCCTCCCTACCTCCAGGCCCACCCCTCTCTGGGCTGCCCCCCATAGTGCTTCCAGACTGGCCTTCACAGCCCCTCCCTCCTCTATTTGTAAACCTCTGTTGGTGGCTCACTTTAGAGTAAAATCCGAGAGTCTCATGTCCTCCCCACCCCAGCTCCCGGACCGCTCACATCCCCTGGACTTGAGTCCATGTCACGTTACCGCCCGTGACTACACCCCACCACACCCCACCCCCTGTGATGTTAGTAGATACATCTCACTCCATCTCAGGGGCCACCAGGCTCACCTTCCACGACACTCTTGGACAGTTTGTTCCTCTGTTCGCACAGTTTCCGGGACAGTTTGTTCCTCTGTTCGCATAGTTTCCGGGCACCAACTGTAAAAGTAAAAGTCATTCTGTGTTCTCTTTTTCAGTTCCCACACCTCTGTTCCACCAGCCTGTCCTCCTGAGTTCAGTCACTCTGTCAAATTTACAGCCATTATCTAGGACGTGGGATGGTCCTACCCAATAGGTGCTCAGTAAATTCTTATCAGGAGCCCCAGTGGCACAGTGGTTAAGCACTCAGTTCCTAACTAGAAGGTTGGTGGTTCAAACCCACCAGCTGCTCCAGGGGAGAAAGATGTGGCAGTCTGTTTCCATAAAGATTAGAGCCTTAGAAACTCTAAGTGGGCAGCTCTACTCTGTCCTATAGGGTCACTATGAATCTCAAACAGCTCAGCAGCAAGGATTAAATGCTCATTAGCTGGATGCATGGAAGAGAGAAAAGTGGGAGTCAACGCAGCTGCACTTCTTGTGAATACCTTTTAAAAATACCTGACCTTCCTCTATTGCCTTGCCTGGTAACTGACTGACCTTTGTATCTTTTGCGGAGTCAAAATGTCAGAACTCTGCTCAAGTAAACATTGTTAAAATTTCTACTAACTCTGCAAAGAATAATAGCTAACCAGTCTTCAGGGTTACCGTCTCTATGATTTTCCACTTTGAATTGATCCAAAGAAATCCCAAACCAAAAAAACCAAACCCATTGCTGACGAATAGATTCCAACTCATAATGACCCTGTAGGACAGAGCGAAATGCCACTTAGGGTTTCCAAGGCTGTAATCTTTACAGAAGCAGACTGCCACAGCTTTGTCCCTTGGAGGTGCTGGTGGGTTTAAACCACTGACCTTTCAGTGACCAGCCGAGCGCTTAACCACTACGCCACCAGGACTCCTTAAAGGAACCCCACACAGGTTAAAAAATGCGGTGCCATTGAAGTGCAGTAGAATGGTTTATTTGTGTGTTCTTTCTCTACCACCTTTGTTTTGCTTTGTTCCTCTTTCCTTGAACATTCACGTATCAGCTAATTAAGTAGAATTTTTTTTTTCCCCCACTTTTTCATTACAGAGTTCTTCAGGGAATATTTCTTTGTACTGTTGCAACATTTTTGATCTTCCAAGGTAGGACTGAATATTACATGGGCACTTTTAAAAACTTGAACTCAGTGGGATGCAGGCCCCAAATTCTCATAAAAAGACCAGACTTAATGGTCAGCCTGGGACTGGAGGGACCCCAGAAGCCATGGTCCCCAGACCTTCTGTTAGCCCAAGATAGGAACCATTCCCAAAGCCAACTCTTCACACAGGGATTGGACTGGAATAGGGGATGGAAAATCATACTGGTGAAGAACGAGCTTCTTGGATCAAGTAGACGCATGAGACTATGTTGGCATCTCCTGTCTGGAGGGGAGATGAGAGGGCAGAGGGGGCCAGAAACTACCTGGATGGACACCAGGAGAGAGAGTGGAGGGAAAAACTGTGCGATCTCATTAGAGGGAGAGCAATTAGGTGTGTATGGCAAGGTGTATGTAAATTTTTGTATGAGAGACTGACCTGACTTGTAATCTTTTACTTGAAGCACAATAAAAATTAATTAAAAAAAAAAAACACTTGAACTCTTAGGAGAGATTGCTGGGGTGGGGGTGGGAGTCTTTTCATCACTCATCCACTTGCTGTAACACCCACGAAGCACTGATTTGTGTCTCTGTTCTGCAGTTATTTTTACTATAAACTAGATGCCTCCGCACTTGCTGTCTTAGTCCTTGCACAGCTCTCAAACTCTGGACATTCTTATTATGACCCTAGGAATATTGGCTGATATTCAGAGGTGAATGAACACAGTGGTTGCAGCAGCGGGCTCAAACATAGCAACAGTTGTGAGGATGGTGCAGAACCAAGCAGTGTTTTGCTCTGTTGTGTGTAGGGTCGCTATGAGTCAGAGCTGACTTGACGGCACCCAACAACAACAGGAATTCCTAGATGGCAGAAATGGTTAAGCCCTCCACTACAAATCAGCCTGGGTTGATTTGGTGGTTCAAATCAACGCAGGGGCGCCTCGGAAGAGAGGCCAAGTGTTCTGCATCTGAAAACCGTATGGGGCACAGTTCTACTCTGTGACACATGGGTCACCATGAGTCAGAATCAACTAGATGGCAATGGGTTTGGTTTGGGGTTTTTATTATGACACTAAGCAGGTAATGAAGAGGAAGGGAATGTATGATAGTATCATCCACCTTGCACCAGAAACAGAAATGAGCTACTGGTTCCTGATACCTGAGCTGGGGGCTGGGAGCACAGCTCTTACACACTGCCCTCTGTTCCTCACTTATGCCCCCACTTCATAGCAGAAGGGAGAGGCTGCTGCCAGGGGCTCCTCAGACTAGGAGGAGAAGGGCAGCTCCCCATACTCACATCCATGCGTCCTTATAGACTAGAAGGAAAAGCAGGTGCGGTCCCAATTTCTTGACGACTGTAGTGAAGCACTGGCATGTTCCATGGGGAACACTCATCATGGTGTCAAACATTAGATATCTCTTACATAAAATCTTGCATTTCTTTCTCTTTCTTTCTGGTAGAGCAAATATTGGCCAGTTTGACCGGTTTTGGGATAGAGGAGCCTTAGTCGCTATCAATCCAGGTGATCGACAACGGTTTGTATTTGCTTTCTTTAATTACATTGATTTTTCTTTTTTTAACCTTAATTGAACATGCTGTACTTTTTCTGGGTTCCAGCAACTTGGCTAGGCTTTTAGTAGTTTGAAATAGCTTACTGGATTTGGACTTAGAAGACCTAAACCCAATACCAGCTTCGCGTAAAAAGTATAGGATTTGACCACAGAGGACCTGGGATCAAGGCGGGGGGCTCCATCACTTCCTGGCTGTGTGGCCTTAAGTCAAAAAACTCAACTTCCCTACATCTCAGTTGACTCCTCTGCAAAATAGGAGTATCTCTACTAACACCACCATTACCAGGCAACAATTGCTGGGCAATGTGCCATGTGCCAGGCATTGTTCAAAGTACTTTATGTGGGTTGACACATTTAATCCTCATAACAACTTGAAGAGGTATATACCATCATTGTTCCCATTTTGCAGATGAGGAGACTAAAGTCAAAAATATTAAATTATTTGTCCAAATGTAGGCAGCTAATAAGTGACAGAGTTGAGATCCAAACCCAGTGAGTTTGGTGTCAGTGCTCACACCCGTGGGTTGTTGTGGGGATTAAAAAGAAATGATGTATATGAAAAGTGCCTTGTCAGCTCTAAAGAACTGCATACATATTAGCTTTTATTGTGATTACAGCATTTGTTATTGATGTTTTTGGTAACCATTCTCATTGTACCTATGTGATTAAAAAATAAAATTGAAATTTGAGAAAGCATCCTGAGTAAAATGTGACCACTCCTTTGTGCTTTCCAATTCAAATAATATCATTCATGGACTTAGTACATAAATATTTGTGGACATAGCACATAAATGTTTAATTATTTAGTCATGACATAGTACATAAATATTGAATTATTTAGTTGTATGGAGGCAGACTCTTAACACATGTCAAGAAAGGTTGGGAGCTACATCAGTGAGATAATTTTTTTTATTATTTATGTATTTTATTTTTAAAAATTGTTTTATGAGTACAGTGTATTTCAAACCTCATCTTTTTTAATTAGTCCATGCCATATCATATCTATATTCTCGGATAAGTAATTTAATCTTTTTGACTTTCGTTTCTTCATCTGCAAAATGGGAACAGTGATGGCATATACCTCTTCGAGTTGTTATGAGGATTAAATGTGTCAATCCACATAAAGTACTTTGAACAATGCCTGGCACATGGCACATTGCCCAACAATTGTCGCCTGGTAATGGTGGTGTTAATAGAGATACTCTATTTTGCAGGAAGACACCACATTTTTATACGAAACTCAGTTCTGCCAAATGCCTAAATGTTTAGGTGTTGCCTGCTCCCTAAGGATGTTTCTCATGGGGTTTTGGTCTGGGCTGTACAATCCACAAGCCACGGAGAGCAGGATGGGCATCCCCGAGTGCACTATCTGGGCAAACCATGTATGTTTCTGTTCCTTATTTTCCCAACACCTGGCAAAGTATATAGTCAGCACAGATATCCATTTAATACACATTTGTTGCATAAGTTGAATAAAAGTGAACTGGGTTCACAGTAAGGGAAGTACACAGCTCTCTGCCAGCCACTACCATCTCCTTTCTCCGTAGATGTAAAAACCATCTAAATGGCTTCTGAACTGTAGGAGGTGCATTTAATGTGTGTGTGTCTATCTGTCTATCTCTCTGTGTGTACCTGTCTGTGCCTGTTGTGTATCTGTGGTCACAGTCCCCAACACTTGAGAACATGTGAGTTTTTGTAATCAGAATAACTGCTTTGAGCCAGTTTTTTTACTAAGTTATTAGGACTGGGTGTCTTCCTGCTCAGGCTGCACGTAAGCAAGTTGCTGTTAGTTGCCGTCGAGTCGACGCCAGCTCATGGTGACCTATGTATAGAACAAAACGTTGCCCAGTCCTGTGCTATCTCCATGATCATTGGTGTGTTTGAGTCCAGTGTTGTGACTAGTGTGTCAATCCATCTCATTTATGTTGGCCCTCTACGAAACATGACATCCTTTTCTAGCGATTGGTCTTTCCTAATGATGTGTCTAAAGTAAGCAGGCAGAAGTCTTGCCATCGTTGCTTCTAAGGAACATTCTGGTAGTTTTTCTTCTAAGACTGATTTGTTCATTCTTCTGGCATTTCACAGTGTTATGGATTGAATTGTGTTCCCCCAAAATATGTGTTTTAAGTCCTAACCTCTATGCCTATGATTATAGTCCCTTTGGGTAATGGGTTGTCTTTGTTATATTAATGAGACAAGATTAGTATAGGTGTATCTTGAGTCAGTCTCTTTTGAGATATAAAAGAGATTAAACAATCAATCGAGTAAGCGGAGACAGGGGAAGAGAGATGCCAAGGCACATGAAGATCACCCAGGAGCAGAAGCTCAAAGAGACAAGGACCTTCCTCTGAGCAGACAGCAAGAGAGAGCATTCTCCTAGAGCCAGTACCCTAGATTCAAACTTTTAGCGTCCTAAACTGTGAGAAAATAAATTGCTGTTTGTTAAAACCATCCACTTGTGGTATATTGCTTATAGCAACACTAGATAACTAAGATACACAGTATATTCAATATTCTTTGCCAACACCACAATTCGAGTGCACCTTTTCCAGTTTCCAGCTTTTGCATGCAAGTACTGATGTGTTCTCTGCTGTGACTCTTGATTCTCTTGTCCATGGTTAGTGGGGCATACCTCTGTCATTTTTCTGAATTTTCTTAAATTGGCTGAGACAGAAAGTCCACATTCCAAGAGTACTGAAGTCCATCTGTTCCAGGAAGCCCTGCAAATCAGTCTTACTGATCACTTTCATAGGGACAGCAAGCTTCTCTTTACCTCTTCTCAGTGACACACACCAGCACCAGAAAGTTAGCAAGAAATGAAGTAAGAGTTTCTGCTCCAGAGTTAGTATTGGTTTGGCTTTTTGACTTGCAAGAAGGAGCGACTCAAGCTAGCTGCAGTAAGGAAAGTCTGAGGATACAAAAAGGAATAAAAATAGCTAACTCTCACTTAGCACTTACCGTGTGCCAGACAGTGTTCTAAGCACTTTATGTTCTAAGCACTCATTGAATTCTCACAACAATCTGTAAGGAGAATACTAGTCTTATCTCCATTTTACTGGTGAGGCACAGAGAGATTAAGAACTTTTCCAAGCTGTATCCCAGTTAATTGGCCTAATAACTTGTTTAGTCCTTCTGTTCTACCTCCTAGTTTGTTGCATAGTGCTTGGGGCCTTAAAAGCGTGCAAGCAGCCATCCAAGGCACACTTGGTCTCTATTTGCCTGGAACAACAGAGGAAGAAGGAATGGCAGGAATAGGAGGAGGACATGGCATGTGTGGCTGATTGCCTCCGTGAACAATTGTCTCCTTTGTCATGGGACCAGAAGAACTGAGTGGTGCCCAACTACCACTTCTGAACATTTTGATCAAAGATTCCATAGAAGAATCCTGATCAAAGGGGAAAAATGCAGAACAGAATTTCAAATTCTCATGTACTCTAGACTTCCTGGAGCCATAAAGGTTGGATAAACCCCTGAAACTGTTGCCCTGAGATAATCTTTAAATTTTAAACCAAAAATATCCCCTGAATTCTTCTTAAAACCAAACAATAAAAACCAAACCCACTTATAGCGACCCTATAGAACAGAGTAGAACCGTCCCATAGGGTTTCTAAGGAGTTCCTGGTGGATTTGAACTGCCGGCCTTTTCTTTAGCAGCCGTAGCTTTTGACCACTACACCACCAGGGTTTCCAAAACCAAACCACAATTCAGCTTAACTAGTAAAAAAAAAAGTCTGCCTTGAGCATTATGTCCTTTCAAGAGCTATCTATATGGGATCAAATTGACAACAGCAACTTGAAAGATTAGATAGGAAACTTAGGGAACAGTGAGTTTATGTTCATGGGGGAGAAACAACTCAGAAAAGGAGGGTGAGAATGGTTGCCCAACTCAAAGAATGTAATCAGTGTCACTAACTGGTACATGAAGAAAACTGTTCAATTGGTATATGTTTTGCTGTGTGTATTCTCAACAACAACAAAATTAAGAATTTGTCCAAGCTTATACAGCCAGTAAGTGGAGGAGCTGGGGTTTGAACTCAGCTGCCTTCCAGAGTCCATACCCTAAATCCCTAATTTCTTATAGAACTCTGGACAGGAATCACAGTACAGCCAGGCCCTAGAAACTAGTATGCCAAGAACCACAATGCTTCCCTCAGAGCTGGCAGTCTGTCTCATGACCTCTCTACTTTTCTGTATGTGTCTCCTGTCTCCTCCCACCCTTACATTCAGCGTCCTCTATTTTCTACAGTTCTTCTCCCAGGTATCTGACTTGTTCACAGCCCTTAGCCTCGCCAACTTTAACCACCACACAGCACAAAAGCTCCAGCTGTTGGTGCAACCACCAGAGCTAAGCAACTCCTCTTTGGGTTTCTGGAGTCTTTGGGTCTCTAGAGTCTTTTTTGTTTGGAGTCTCTGGGTGATGCAAATGGTTAACACACTTGGCTGCTAACCAGAAGGTCAGAGGCTCAAGTTCATGCAGAGGCACCTCAGAAGAAAGGCCTGGCAATCTGCTTCTGAAAAATCAGCAACTGCAAACTCCGTAGAGCACAGTTCTACTCTTGACACACATGGGGTCACATTGAGTTAGAATTGATAGCAACTGTTTTCTTTGGTTCTCTTAATCCAGTTTACTGGTAGAGTGATCCAGTTGGTCCAGCTCATTGTCTTGTACCGGGCACAGCTCTGGCTTCTGGCCAGTCTATTGATGAACCCCATGAGGGTCCCCACCCCAAACCAACCAGACATGGCTGGGAAGTGGTATCACATGCTCCCCAAAGGAGGCAGGCTACAAACAACCATCCCTACAGCATTCATGGTTTACGCTACACTTCAGGAACTTTAATTTCATACTATCTTCTATTTTTGCCTGTTTGTTCATCTGGCTTCTCCATCTAGATAAGGGACAGGGATTGTGTTTTTACCTCTTACATATGTCTCTGGAGTGATCCCAATCGCCCAGGATACTTATTAAAAATGCAGCATCCCAGGCTCCACAGCAAATCTCCTAAATCAGAGTGTTTGAGGAGGGAGCTCCAGCACCCTTTCTTGTAGCAAGTGCCCAGGTGACTTTGATACACAGCCTGGCCTGGGAACCACTGTCCTGGAGTCCAGGAAGCAGGGCAGTCCTTCAAGAAGTGTGGGTTCAGCATCAGCAAGCCCCAGGTGTGCATCAGGCCTGCAGTGAGCCGCGGCTGGCCTTTATGTGATATCTTCCGGTCTGATGTAGTGGGGAGAGCTTGGGCTCTGGAAGGGAGCCTGAGTCTGAGTCCCATTTTTACTCTTTCCCAGCTGTGTGACTTTGGGCTGGGGAGATAATTCGTGGTGCTCATTTCTCTTTTCTAGAATGAAAATTGACTTCACGCAGATTTTAAGAGAATTAGAGTCAATACTGTAGGTGAAGGTAAGTGCTAGGTTCCTTCCCTGCCTCTTACCTGTGTAGAAAAATGTAACATATACCCTTTTTTGTGTTCTTTTTAGCTATGCTGATACAATGTTGTCCCTTACAAGAAAAGAGTTTCGCTACTTCCTGTGTGTTGTATCTTACGATCCAACTAAACATCCAGGTAAGGATTTTTTGTTTTTTTCTTTTTCACAATGCCTGTTTTTTAAATGATGATTTAATTATACTACATAAAAAAGAAAGCATTATTTTCTACTGATATGTTTCATTAGGAAGTATACCACTCGTATGCCTGAAAATAATTCTGTTTTTGACTATAGGGAATGTCTTAGCTATCTAGTGCTGCTGTAACAGAGCTGCCACAGATGGGTGGCTATAACAAACAAATTCATTTTCCCACAGTTTAGGAGGCTAGAAGTCTGCATTCAATGCACCAGCTCTAGGGGAAGGCTCTTCCTCTGTCGGCTCTGGGGAAAGGTCGTTGTTTCTCTTCAGCATCTCTTCCTTAGTTCCTTGGAGATCTCCTTGTGGCATCTATCTTCCTCCATGTGTGTTTGCTTGCTTACTTCTGTGTCTAATCTGTTCCTTTTATGTCTCAAAAGTGATTGGCTTAAAACACACCCAAAACTAAGTGCCAATCAATAGATGAATGAATAAACAAACTATGGTACATACACATAATGGAATACTACCCAATGATAAAGAACAACAGTAAATCTATGAAACATCTCACAACATGGATGAATCTGGAGGGCATTATGCTGAGTGAAATAAGTCAATCACGAAAGGACAATACTCTGAGACCACTATTATAAAAACTCAAGAAAAGGTTTACACACAGAAACAAGGAATCTTTGATAGTTAAAATGGAGGGGAGGGGTGGAGAGGGAAAAACGCTAACTAGACAAAAGATAAGTGGTAACATTGGTGAAGGGTAAGAAAGACAGCACATAATACTGGGGAAGTCAGCACAACTTGACCGAGGCAAAGTCATAGAAGCCTCATAGACACATCCAACTCCCTGAGGGACCAAGTTCCTGGGCTGAGGGGGACCATGTCTTGGGGGACATTTCGCTCAAATGGCATAACATAAAGAAAATGTTCCACATCTGACTGTGGTGAGTAGTGTCTGGGGTCTTAAAAGCCTGCAAATGGCCATCTAAGATATATATACAGGTCCTACCCTATCTAGAGCAAAGGAGAATGAAGAAAACCAAAGACACAAGGGAAAGATTAGTCCAAAGGACTAATGGACCACAACTACCACAGTCTCCACCAGACTGAGTCTAGCACAACTAGATGGTGCCTGGCTACCACCACTGATCGCTCTGACAGATCCCAATTGAGAGTCCTGGACAGAGTAGAAGAAAAATGTAGAACAAAATTCAAATTCACAAAAAAAGACCAAACTTACTGGAGAAACCCCAAGAGTATGGCTCCCAGATGCCCTTTTAACTCAGTACTGAAGTCACTCCTGAAGTTCACCCTTTAGCCAAAGATTAGACAGGGCTATAAAACAAACAATAAGACATGTGAGGACTGTGCTTCATAGTTGAATCATTTATAGGAGACTAAATGGGCAAACCAGCCCAAAAGATAAGACGAGAAGGCAGGAAGGGACAAGAAAACTGGACGAATGGAAATGAGAAACCTGGGGTAGAGAAGGGAGAATGTTGACACATCACAGGGTTGGCAACCAGTGTCATAAAACAATTTGTGTATTGTTTAATGAGAAACTAGTTTGCTCTGTAATTGTTCACCTAAAGCACCAAAAAAAAAAAAAAGAAGAAGAAGAAGTCTTTTGCAGATCTGCCCAATCCAAGAAAAACACACACACCCTATGCTGATATAGCTTCATTAAAAAAAAAAAAAAAAAAAAATGATGGGATTAAATCCACAGGAGTGGCTGGTGGATTTGAACTACCAACCTTTTGGTTAGCAGCCTGAGCTCTTAACCACTGCACCACCAGGGCCCCCTTCCATAGGTATAGAGGTTAGAATTTGTAACATATTTTGGGGGGAACATAATTTAGTCCATCATTCTGTTGGCGCTTGTGTGTTGCCATGATGCTGGAAGCTATGCCACCAGTATTCAAGTACCAGCAGAGTCAACCATGGCAGACAAGTTTCAGCTGAGCTTCCAGACTAAGACAGACTGAAAAGAATTAGCCAGTGAAAACCTTATGAACAGAAGCCGAACATTGTTACAGTGCTGGAAGATGAGCCCCTCAGGTTGGAAGGCACCCAAAATACGACTGGGGAAGAGCTGTCTCCTCAAAGTAGAGTCAATCCTAATGACGTAGATGGAGTGAAGCTTTTGGGACCTTGATTTGCTGATGTGACACAACTCAAAATGAGAAGAAACAGCTGCAAACATCCATTAATAATTGGAACCTGGAATGTACAAAGTATGAATCTAGGAAAATTAGAAATCATCAAAAATGAATTGGAACGCGTAAGATCGACCTCCTAGGTGAGCTGAAACGGACTGGTGTTGGCCGTTTTGAATTGAACAATCATTTGGTTTACTATGCCAGGAATGACAACTTGAAGAGGAATGGCATTTCATTCATCGTCAAAAAGAACATTTCGAGATCTACCCTGAAGTACAATGCTGTCAGTGATAGGATAATATCCACATGCCTACAAGGAAGACCAGTTAATACAACTATTATTCAAATTCACGCACCAACCACTAAGGTCAAAGATGAAGAAACTGAAGTTTTTTACCAACTTCTGCAGTCTGAAATTGATCGAACATGCATGCAATCAGGATGTACCGATAGTTACTGGTGATTGGAATGCAAAAGTTGGAAACAAGAAGGATTGGTAGTTGGAAAATATGGCCTTGGTGGTAGAAACGATGCTGGAGATTGCATGATTGAATTTTGCAAGACCAACGATTTCTTCTTTGCAAATCCTTTTTTTCACCAACATAAATGGTGACTATACACATGGACCTCACCAGATGGAATGCATGGAATCAAACCAACTGTATCTGTGAAAAGAGATGGTGGAAAAGCTCAATATCATCAATCAGAACACAGCCAGGGGCCAACTGCAAATCAGACCATCAATTACCTGTATGCAAGTTCAAGTTGAAATTGAAGAAAATTAGAACAAGTTCACGAGAGCCAAAGTACAATCTTGAGTATGTCCCACCTGAATTTAGAGACCACCTCAAGGATAGATTTGATGTGTTGAACACTAATAACCAAAGACCAGATGAGTTGTGGAATGACATCAAGGACATCATACATGAAGAAAGTGAGAGGTCATTAAAAAGACAGGAGAGAAAGAAAAGACCAAAATGACTGTCAGAAGAGACTCTGAAACTTGCTCTTGAACATCAAATAGCTAAAGCAAAAGGAAAAAATGATGACGTAAAAGAGCTGAACAGAAGATTTCAAAGGGTGGCTTGAGAAGACAAAGTAAAGTATTATGATGACATGTGCAAAGATGTGGAGATAGAAAACGCTCTGCATTTCTCAAGCTGAAAAAACTGAAGAAAAAATTCAAGCCTCGAGTTGCAGTACTGAAGGATTCTACAGGGAAAATATTAAACGATGCAGGAAGGCTCAAAAGAAGATGGAAGGAATACACAGAGTCACTATACCAAAAAGAATTGGTCGACGTTCAACTATTTCAGGAAGTAACATGTCATCAGGAACTGGTGGTACTGAAGGAAGAAGTCCAAGCTGCACTGAAGGCATTGGCAAAAAACAAGGCTCTGGGAATTGACGGAATACAAACTGAGATGTTTCAACAAATGGATGCAGTGCTGAAGTGCTCACTCATCTATGCCCAGAAATTTGGAAGACAGCTACTGGCCAGCTAACCAGAAGAGATCCATATTTATGCCCATTCCAAAGAAAGGTGATCCAACTGAATGTGGAAATTATCGAACAACATCATTAATATCACATGCAAGTAAAATTTTGCTGAAGATTATTCAGAAGTGGCTGCAGCAGTGTATTGACAGGGAGCTGCCAGAAATTCAAGCTGGATGTAGAAGAGGACGTAGAACCAGGGATATTCTTGCTGATATCGGATAGATTCTGGCTGAAAGCAGAGAATACCAGGAAGATGTTTACCTGTGTTTTATTGACTGTGCTAAGGCATTCGGCTGTGTGGATCATAATAAATTATGGATAACATTGTGGAGGATGGGAATTCTGGATCACTTAATTGTGCTCATGAGGAGTCTGTACATGGATTCAGAGGCAGTACTTCAGACAGAACAAGGGGATACTGCATGGTTTAAAATCAGGAAAGGTGTGCGTAAGGGTTGTATCCTTTCACCACACCTATTCAGTCTGTATGTTGAGCAAATAATCTGAAAAGCTGGACTATATGAAGAAGAACGGGGCATCAGGATTGGAGGAAGACTCATTAACAACCTACGTTATGCGGATGACACAACCTTGCTTGCTGAAAGTGAAGAGGACATGAAGCACTTACTGATGAAGATCAAAGACCACACAGCCTTTCAGTATGGATTACACCTCAATATAAAGAAAACAAAAGTCCTTACAACTGGACCAATAAGCAAAAACAGGATAAAGGCAGAAAAGATGGAAGTTGTCAAGGATTTCTTTTTACTTGGATGCACAATCAACACTCATGGAAGCAGCAGTCAAGAAATCAAAAGATGCATTGCATTGGGCAAATCTGCTGCAAAAGACCTCTTTAAAGTGTTAAAAAGCAAAGATGTCACCTTGAGGACTGAGGAGCGCCTGACCCAAGCCATGGTGTTTTCAGTTGCCTCATATGCATGCGAAAGCTGGAAAATGAATAAGGAAGACCAAAGAAGAATTGATGCCTTTGAATTGTGGTTTTGGCAAAGAATATTGAATACAGCATGGACTGCCAAAAGAACGAACAAATCTGTCTTGGAAGAAGTACAACCAGAACGCTCCTTAGAAGCAAGGATGGCGAGACTGCGTCTTACATACTTTGGACACGTTGTTAGGGGGGATCAGTCCCTGGAGAAGGACATCATGCTTAGTAAAGTAGAGGGTCAGTGAAAAAGAGTAAGACCCTCAATGAGATGGATTGACTCAGTGGCTGCAACAATGGGCTCAAACATAGCAGTAATTGAGAATGGTGCAGGACTGGGCAGTGTTTCGTTCTGTTGTGAGTAGGGTTGCTATGAGGCAGAACTGACTCGATGGCACCAAACAACAACGATTCAATCCATAACAGGGAACTATAAACATTTTCTCTTCTCTTTCTCTATATGTTTTTCTTGCCTTCCATTTGCTTTGGTTCACCATTCATAGCTCAAACGCTAGAAGGAGAAATGGCTGGCACTGAGGTAAAAAGAAAAAAAGGAGCTCTGGTGGCGCAACCATTAAGCACCCAGCTGCTAACCAAAAGGGTGGCTGTTTGATCCTGCCCAGCAGCTCTGTAGGAGAAAAGACCTAAGGATCTGCTCCTGTAAAGATCACAGCTGAGAAAACCCTATCAAAATCGGCTTGATGGCGCCTACCAACAAAAATGTAAGAGAATCCACATGAGCACTGGGCTAGGAGAAAGGAGAGATTTAGTAGACCTGCTATGGATATAGCATATCTGTATTATCCATAGCCGTACGGATGTGTTGGGCAAATGCCTACGTATACACACACACACACACACACACACACACAAACCCTGACAGGAGGATGAGTGTGAAGGCGGGCATGGGAGAGGAATAGAGAGGCATGCAGGAATTCTCTAAACGATTACTATTTTTTAATTTCCAAGATTTTATCATTTATCCTTTGCATTCTTTCATTACTTTCTTTGCTTTGAATTTGTAAAGGGGTTGTGTTAGTCATCTAGTGCTGCTTTAACAGAAATACCACAAGCGAATGGCTTTAACAAAGAGAAATTTATTCTCTCACAGTCTAGTAGGTACAAGTCCAAATTTAGGGTGTCAGCTCCAAGGGAAGGCTTTCTCTCTCTGTCAGCCCTGGAGGAAGATTCCTTGTCATCAATCTTCCCCTGGTTGAGGAGCTTCTCAGGCACAGGGACCCCAGGTCCAAAGGACGCACTCTGCTCCTGGTGCTGCTTTCTTGGTGGTATGAGTCCCCCCTGTCTCCCTGCTTGCCTCTGTCTTTTATAGCTCAAGAGATTGCCTCAAGACACAGTCCAATCCTGTAGGTTGAGTTCTGCCTCACTAACACAACTGCCACCTGTCCTCCCTCATTAACATCATAGAGGCAGAATTTACAACATATAGGAAGATCACACAATACTAGTAATCATGGCCCAGCCCAATTGATACACACATTTTTGGGGGGACATAATTCAATCCATGACATTCCACCTTTTGGCCCCCAAAAAATCATATCCTTGCAACATGCAAAACATATTCACCTCATCATATCATAGCAAAAGTCTTAACTCCAGGTCCAAAATCTAAAAATTCCTGTTCATCTGTGAAATCTAGAATACAAGTTATCTGCTTCCAAAATAGAATGGCAGAACAGGCGCACAAGCTAGACATTTCCATTACAAATGGGAGAAACTGGAGGGAAAGAAGGCATAACAGGCACCAAGCAAGTCAGCAGAACAGATTACGTCAACCCTCAAAATTTTGAAAATAATTCTCTATTCTCTGAAACAATTTACACAGTGGCCCTGCCCTCCAGATTCTAGGTATTGGCCACACTCTCTGGATTCTGAGTGGAGGCCCCTCGGCCCTTGGCTTCAACTCCGCCCTTCCAGGCCCACTGGGACAGCAACTCTGCTCCCTCGGCTTTAGGTGCAGCATTCTCCTCTTCCATCTGAGTGGCAACTCCTCCCTTAGAAACACCAGAGGCCATGGCTCCACCCTTTGAAACCCCTGACGTCATGGCCATACCTTTTGAAACTGAGGCAGCTCGGCTTCTTTTGTTCCTTGTCTCTTTAGCTTCTGTTTTCTGGTGTCTTGGCCTATCCTTGGGCCTCATGCCCACATCTGCCCTGCTGGGGCAAGTGTTCCAGAGCTCTGGAGCTTCACCGATAAGTGCCCGGTAGCACCCCACACCACCAGGAAGCCTCCTGCACACAGGCACTCAGCTCTGTTGCTCCATGGGTCGGCTCCAGTGCCGTCTTGTGCTGGTCTCCTGGTCCTGCTGCTGTAGGTTCTCTGCTGTGCTGGTCCTCTGCTACTGCTGCAACTCTATCCATTCACAGTCTCAAACTGCTTCCACATTTTAGGTATCTGTTAAGCAATACCCCACTCTCAGTACCAATTGTCTTAGGCTGGTTTCTCTAGAGAAGCAAAACCAGTAATATGTATAAATATACAGAGAGAGATTTATATCAAGTAAAAACAAGTTAAAAGCTCATGCAATTGTAGGGGCTGGAACGTCCCAAGTCCTTGGATCAGGATAGAGTCCTTTCCCAATTCATGGAACTGCAGAAGCTGGTGAACCCAAGATGAACAGGTTGTAGCACAGGGCTCCCACTCACAGGCTGTGATGGCAGAGGAATCCCCAAGGTCAGCAAGCAAGGCTGCAGGTTTCTCCTGAGTCACTTAGCTGTAGGGGCTGATGAACCCAAGACAGGCAGGTCGGGGAGCAGGACTCTTGCTCGCAGGCTGAGAAGATTGGCAAATCCCAAGATAGACAGGAAACCTGCTAGCTCAAGTCCCAAGAACTAGAGGTCAGACAAGAGACAGCTGCTGGATCCAGAACAAGCCAACAACCTTTTCAAGGTGAGCAGCAGGAAGTAGGCAGTGGAAGGCGGAGAGATGAAGGCTAAGAGGACAGTGAGCTGTCACAGGCCACCGGTACCACTCAACAATTCCATCCAGGGGGTGATCACATATCACATTTCGACAGGGAAGTGATCATAACATTATACAACTGCCAAAACACTGGGAATCATGACCCAGCCAAGTTGACACACAATCTTAACCATCATAGGGGGTGTTTTCATCTGGACTCATTTTGGTGTGGTTGAACGTAGGCTTTTATTTTCAGGAAGAGATTAAAAAAAAAAAATGCATAGACCTCTTATTTGTGAAAATCCCCATTTCAGTTTTTTATTGAGCTTTTTTTTTTTTTTTAAGTGGCTTGTTTTATAAATATTTACATCTTAGTGTTTTTTTTCTGTTTGAATAAATCAGATCTTAACAACTCATTAAAAATGAGATTTAATGTCCATGGAAATAGATATTAATGAAGGCAGAAGTCAGCTCTGCTGATGTGATTTAAATTCCACTGGTAAACAGGAGACCTAAGGACTTGGGGGAAGCCTTGGTGGCATAGTGTTTGAGAGGTATGGCTGCTAACCAAATTTTGGCAGTTCAGATCTACCAGGTGCTCCTTGGAAACCCTATGGGGCAGTTCTACTCTGTCCTATAGGATCGCCATGAGTCAGAATCAACTCAGTGGCAATAGGTTTGGTTTCGTTTTTTTTAAGGGCTTGTGGGAAGAAAACAGTAGGTTTTGTCTGGGGGCAGAGGCTCTAATACTGCTCTGAAACGGGGCAGAACTGAACACTTAACATGAAAGTGGGATATTAAGGTTCCCTGTAAAGCTCCCTATAACAGTGGTTAAAAGCTCGGCTGCTAATCTAAAGGTCAGGAGTTCGAATCCACCAGCCGCTCCTTGGAAACCTTAGAGGGCAGTTCTACTCTGTCCTGTAGGGTCACTATGAGTCAGAATCAACTTGACAGCAACAGGTTTGGTTTTATAAAGTAAATATTCAGCAGCAAAGCAGGAAACTTTAGAAAATCAATACCCCAGAGGAAAAAGGAAATCCCAAAGGATTTTGCTAATGTACACAATAAAAAAAAAAAAAAAATTGCTGTCGAGTTGATTCCAACTTATAGTGACCCTGTAGGACAGAATAGAACTGCCCCATAGAGTTTCCAAGGACTGCCTAGTGGATTTGAACTGCCGACCTTTTGGTTAGCAGATGTAGCTCTTAACTGCTATGCCACCAGGAATGGTTAAGCGCTAGACTACTGACTGAAAAATTGGCAGTTCACACCCACCTGAAGGCACCTCACAAGAACGGCCTGACAACCTGTTTCCAATAAGTCAGCCACTGAAAACCCTAAAGAGCCTAGTTCTACTCTGTCACATGTGGGGTCACCATGAGTCAGAGCCAACTTGATGGCAACTGGTTTGTTTTTTTTGTTTTGTGTGTGCGTGTATGTTTACCCCATTCTGCTTTCAATCTTCCTAAGACCCATGACTGCCTCTGCCACATCATCTAAGCTGTGGATGGGCATGCAACACTGCTATCCCCTCAGTAAGCCAATTTATTTCTTTGGTATGAGATGTGCAAAGAGGGAAAAGGAGAAAAAAGAAGAAGAGAAAGATGACCAGGAGGAGAATAATAATGAGAATGAGTCATATCCTCACCTATTTGGATAATTATGTTGTGTATACAATAAGTAAGGAGCCCTTGTGGCACAGCAGTTAAGTGCTCGACTGCTAACTGAGAGGTCATCGGTTCGAACTCGCCAGTAGCTCCGCAGGAGAAAGATGTGGCAGTCTGCTTCTATAAAGATTACAGCCTTGGAAACACTGTGGAGCAGTTCTGCTCTGTCCTGTAGGGTTGCTGAGTCGGAATCAACTCTACAGCACACAATAAAAGCATAGAATAAGTACACTTATGTTCTTAGGAATAAGCTGAGAAGTAGGTCCTGAGAATTGCTCTTTAGAATTAGAAGATTCGATAGACATTATTCTTCATATTTCTCTTTTACTTAGGTCCACCATTTTATGTTCCATATGCTGAAATTAAAAGATTGTTTGGTAAGTTGTGAACTTAGACTGTAACTCTTTTTAAATAAAGGCAACAATTATTTATTTTGGACTGTTAGCTATTAGCAGCTAGAAGTACATAAAATTTAAAAGTTAGAGACTGTTTAATTATTTATTAAATTAATTAATTAAATTTCTAGAATAATTATCCTAGAAAAGGGACTAATCTTAGTAATATACCTTTTTTGCTGGATACTTTATGTTAGACTCTTTAACTTTTCTAGAGAGATGGTATATTTATTTTTGCTCTTGGGACTTATAAGTGATAATAACAATTCAGAGTTCTGAAAATTTGTCCTTAACATTTCCCCCTTTCATTAAAAGAAAGGAAAACCCTTTAGTAAACTGTTTCTAAAGTCATTTGAAGTATTTTTAGAAGAACGCTTGATTTCATTCCTTATAACATTTTAATGTGTTGCCCTTTCTTTCTGTTTCAGGTACGGCGCTCAGTATTCATTGTCTTGAGAGTGTTGATGCTTTTGAAGAACGACATAGAAATTGGGGAATTGACTACCTTTTTGAAAAGTTATATCTACTTACAGAAAAGTAAATGAGACATAAAATTGAGTAACATCAACATGTTTTTAAGCAATTGAAGATTATGCTCTCATGAAAATATAATTAATGACTTTAAAAAATGTACTTACAGCCTGTGTCACAGATCTTTGCTGAACAATGCATATAACTTTTTAGAAAAAAACCACATACTAAAATGTTACAATGGCTACCTTTTGAGAGGAGAGTATGATTGGGGATGGAAGCAAACTATACCTAGATGTTTTACAGATTCTATACAAAACCTGTAGGTATATGTATACTTAGAGATGCCAAGAAATGTTTACATTCAGCATGTATTACTTGTAAAGTTAAAAAATAAAAGAGAAATACAATGCATATAATTTAAAGAAATATAATATAGCAAATTTGGCATTCTTTATGAAATTTAGAACCATTGAAGAAATGTAACACTTTAATCATGTGACGGGTAAAAGAAAGTGATCTTAGTGATCTAATGCTGCTATAACAGAAATATCACAAGTGGATGGCTTTAACAAACAAGTTTATTCTCTCATGGTTTAGGAGGCTAGAAGTTTGAATTCAGGGCACCAGCACTAGGAGAAGGCTTTCTCTCTTTGTTTGCTCTGGGGGAAGGTCCTTGTTTCCTTTCAACATCTGTGGGCCCAGCTTTCCTTGGAAATCTTCATGTGTCTTAGCATCCATCTTCCCTGAGTCTAGGAGGTTCATAGTGCAGAGACCCTGGGTCCAAAGGGTACACTTTGCTCTTGGCTCTTCTTTTTTGGTGTAGGTCCCTCCCTTTCTGCTCACTTCTCACTCCTTTTGTCTTGTAAGATAAAAGGTGATGCAGGCCACACCCCAGGGAAACTCCCCTTTCATCATACCAGGGCTGTGACCTGAATAAGGGTGTTGTATCCCACACTAATCCAAATTAACATGACCTAATCTGGCCTCATTAACGTAACGGACAGTTCACTCCTAAATGGGACCATAACCATAGGCATAGAGGCTACGATTTACAAAATGGAGGACAACTACATAATACTGGGAATCATGGCCTAGCCAAGTTGACACATTTTTAGAGGACACATTTCAATCCATGATGGTGGTCTATGAAATTATATAAAATACTAGCTTTTACTATGACTCATATTATACTCGAATCCTAACACCCCTTTTCACTTTCTGTCCCTTATATAATAATTTTATATGTAACAGAATCAAGAAATAAAAATTTTTAATTAAATGAACCAACCTATATGGAGCAAGCTATTTTTCCCAAACTGTAAAAGTAAAATTTTTTTTCAGTCTTTTTTCTGAGTTTTCAGTTTTTTATTTCTTCAGGCTAATCTTTCTTAAGTGATACAGTCTTAGGAAGTACAAAATACATAGGGCTGGATTCATGATTATCCACTAAGAAAGTTCAGATTCAAAACCTTGAAGTTTTTCGTTAACAATCGCTTTTATTAAACCAGCCATTCCATTTTATTAAACCTAATCGTACTACCTAATACCTAGAAATTTTGGATTGTTTAGCTCATACAAACCACATACTAAAATGTTAATAGGATAGTATATTTCATTAAAAAATAAGTTATTTAATTGTGTGTACTGGATTGAGTTATTTAATATTTAATATTGATGAAAGGCACAGATGCTCGCCCATAAATAGGTATTAAGCACAAATCTGTGCTTTAACTTCCTTAGGGTTCAAAATTGTTGACCTCTCCACCCCAAGTTTAGGAATTGTTACCCTAAAATGTCTCTTCCATTGATCTTATTCTAGTATACTTACAAGGCTATTACAGGTAGTCCCTAATTTAGCATGAGGTTCCATTCTGATGACTCCGTTGTAAGTTGGTTCAGCCATAAGTCGCACAGCTCCTTTTTTTTTTTTTTACTTATTGCTTCCTATACAGCAGTGTTTTGAACCGTAAATCATAACGTTGACCATCTGCAAGTACACATCAGCAAATTACGTCTGCAATGTTGTATATAGTACATATTACTAACAATAAGATATCCAAAAACAAAAACAGACGGTCGTAAGTGCAATTTGTCATAACTGGAATACGTCTTAAGTTGGGGTCTACCTGTACTTTGGAATGTCTCCCCAGCTCGTGGTGATTCTTCTCTGAGACCTGCTCCTACTCCACAAGTCCACAGTGTGGGCTCCCAAAAGCCATGACTACATGAATCCACAAAAAGGGACATCTGACGCTTTAAAAGTTTTAGGGATTGAAGCTATAAAAGCAAGTTGGCCATTTAGGATGGATGAAACCATAACATATAAACCCAGGAGCTTTGGGCAGCAACATTCTACCATATAACCCGTTGCCATCGAATCGGAATCAATAACAATTCCAACTCACAACAACCCTATAGGACAAGGTAGAACTCCCCTATAGGGTTTCTAAGGCTGTAATCTTTATGGAAGCAAACTAGTACATCTTTCTCCTGTGGAAGGGCTGGCTGGTGAGTTCGAACCACTTTCAGTTAGCAGCAGAGTGCTTAACCACTGCACCACCAAGGCTCCTTTATTCTACCATAAAGATCTGAGAAATAAGAATGCTGATCTACAGAAAGTGATGCAGAGGCAAGAGCCGAAGAGAGGCCACGGGTGTTCTGGGTCTTCACTTTGTCCTTCCCAAAGCCTAGCTACCCTGGGTGAAGAATGTCCTTGTGTCCCTGTGTTACAGACCTCTTCTCCCGAGCTAGCTAGAGTTGATTTCTGTTAACTTGTGCCCAGAGAGTCTTGAATAATACAAATGAGGTAGCCCATGTAGCTGAACTTCTGTGTATTGTGTATCCTCCTTGAGGAGAATACTGACCTTTGAAAAAGCCTCAAGATGGGAAATAGGATACATATAAATTATTTTAGAGCAATTGATTGATTCTCCCAAAATTTTCCAGATTCTCCAAAAATGCTTTTTATTTAAATTACATAATTTAAATAATAGATCAGCTGAGCCCCTGTGCTCTGCAAAGAGTGTTGTATTAAATGCCTTGCCTTGGCAGCAGGCATGAATGCATTAGCATACACATTTTAATGTTATTATTAGCAGACAGGAGGAAACAAGAAAAGTATGTAATACACAGTCTATTTAGGTGAATGTAGAAAGAAAAGAGGAACATAACCAAAAGTTTAACGCCTGCCTATGATGTGCTGAAGACTTGATTCTATAAAGGGTTAACAGTACGGGGACCATAGAAGGTGGCCTGGATGGAGCACCTTGTGAGGGATCTTCCCAGATGGAAGCAGACTCCTGGAAGGAAGAATGCAGAGGTAAATGGAAACCTGACTCATTAGAGAAATCAATTCAAGTGGTTTTCCCCATTCACAACTACAGTGCATACCTATTATTGTTTTCCTTTAATAAAAGGGAATAATTTGGATATGTGTTTATGCCTGTTGTTGTTAGTTGCCTTCAAGTCCATTCGGACTCATGGAAACCCCATGCGTTACAGAATAGAACTGTTCCATAGGGTTTTCTTGTCTGTAATCTTAACAGAAGCAGATTGCTAGGCCTTTTCTTCCAAGGTACCGCGGTGTGGGTTCAAACTGCCAACCTTTCAGGTTAGCGGTTGTATGCATACATGAATATATGTATATGGCACACACTCACGCAAGATATCCCCAAAAAAGATTTCTACTGAGCCCTTTTTTAAAAGTCAAAATTGTCTTTAATCCATACAGCTCTGACATTCCATCACTTCTTATCTGATGTACTTTATTCCTTATAAAGCATCATATTACAGATTCAAAGGAGTGGGTGAGTTTTTGGTGCTAGGATAGAATAACATGTATGTATCTTAAGCATAGTCACTCTGCTGGTCCCAGATTTATTAATTAGGTATAGCTTTAATATGTGAACCAAAAATATTATGTCTGGAAATCTGTGATGCCTAACTAATGGGCATTAGTAGAAATTTATCTCAATATTCGTGTTAACTCTCAGCAGCAGATAGAAGGAGGGTAATCAAGGGAAGTATTTATAAATAAAACACACTGTAAAGTATTAACATTTATTTATACTTAAATAATAATAAAATGGAGTCCCTGAGTGGTGTGAATGGCTAACGTGCCCAGCTGTAACCAAGAGGCTGGAGGTTAGCGCCCACCCAGAGGTGCCTCGGAAGAAATACCTTACAATCTACTGTTGAAAAATGAGCCATTGAAAACCAGTTTTACTCTGACACACATGGGGTCGTCGTGAGTTGGAATCAACTCGATGATAGGTTTAAAAATAATAATAAAATAATTCATTCTCATTATTGAAAATTTGAAGAGTTTAGGAAAGTCTAAAAATGAAAAACAAAAGCAACCAAAATCCTGGCCCTAGAGATAATGACTATGTGTGTTTTCTTCTCATCCTTTTTGTATGCCCATACCTGTGTGTGTTTTTACAAAGTTGAGATAGTATTACAAATACAGTTTTATGGGCTATCACTAGCCCTTTCCCGCATCACTAAATTTTTCAAAAACAAGATTTTTTAATAGCTGCATAATGGTCTATAATATGCTTGTACCATAATTATTTAACTATTCCCCTGTTATTAGAGTCAGCATTCATTCAGCAAATGGTAAGTACTATTGGATATGCTGGGAGATGAGGATTCAATGATGATTGAAGACAAAGTCCTGTTCTCCAGAATCTTATATTCTGGTGGTAGAGACTGAACCTTGAACCTTATAACACAGCATGGTAAGGCTGCATTAGGTGTACATGCAGGGGGCTGTCAGCTTATGTGACTGTGTAAACCTCGAGTTAGTAAACCATGAGTTAGTGAGGATGACATTGCTCAATAAGAGCAGATGGGAAGAGAAGAAGACCAAGAATGGCACCCTGAGAAACTCTCAAATTTATCTAATTTGAGAAGCACTCAAATCTCCAGACTCCCATTTCCAACCATACATCTCCAACTCATTTTTCTGTAAGCACTCAAATTCAAAATGGAGCCAGTATTAGCCTCCCCACCAAATCCCTCACCTGTGAAAAGCCAAGGGCATGGGGTATGAGGTGAGTTATTAGATAGGTGGTCAGAATGGGGACTGGGAAGACAAAATGCCTGGGGCCGAGGGTGGGAGGGTGAAGATAGGGGCCAAAAGCTGGAGATGGCACCAAAGGGGCAGGTCAGAGTCCAAAGGCCACACAGAGGATGGCACCTGCAATGCAAAACTGACCAACTCAGGGGGGATTCAAGTTGGCGGAGGTAGCGGTTCTGCTGCTCCTGTGGGTTCAGAAAACCATGCTAAAGCACCTTTTTTTTCCAAGTAATTTTTGATTGAAATATTTATTGAAATAATTATAGGTTCACATGAAGTTATAAGAAATAATACAGAGAGATCCCTTGTACCTTTTGCCCAGTTTCCCCCAATAGTAACATCTTGCAGTATATCTTACAATATAACAACTTTCTTCTTATCAGCACTAATACAATCGGCAGATATCTTTCAGATTTTCCCCATTTTACTTATGCTAATTTGTGTGTGTGTGTGTGTTTAGTTCTATACAGTTTTATCACGTCTTTTTTAAGTCAAGATACAGAACAGTTTCATCACAAGTATCCCTCATGTTGCCTTTAAAAAAAATTGTAATCTTATTATGGTAAAATATCTGTATAACAAAAAGCTCACTATTTTAGCCAATTTTAAGCATACAATTCAATGAAATTAATTCCTTCCACCATGTTGTGCTACCATCACTACTATCCATTTCCAAAAGTTAGACATCACCCTAAACAGAAGCCCAGAGCCCCTTCAAGCAATAACTTTCATTTTTGCCTCCCCAAAGCCCCTGGTAACCACTAATCTACTTTGTCTCTATACATTTGCCTAATTTAGGTGTTTCATATAAGTGAAATCCTAAATTGTGAAATACTCAAGCCTAAATAATTTTTAATTCTAAAGCTTTGTGCAATTGAAAAATGCCTTAATTCCCTCACACACACACACAAAAAATACACTGGACTCCTAACCCCTGTACCTGTGGATGTAGTACTGTTTGGAAATAGAGTTTTCCTTGTTATGTTAATTAGATACCAGAGTAGGGTGGGTTCTAAATCTAATCACTCCTGAGTTATAAAAAGACCAGAATAGACACGAAGATATGCATACATGGTGGGAAGACAGGCACCATGTGAGGCTCATCTACAAGCCAAAGAACTAAGGAATGTCCAGAACCACCAACAAGGAAGGTATTGACGCAGCCGAGATCCTAATTTGGGCTATTAGCCTCTAGAACTGTGAGAAAATAAGTTTCTGTTCTTTAAAGCCACTCATTTGTGGTATATCTGTTACAGCAGCACTAGGAAACTAAGACATCATTAAAACAAACAAACAAAAAATTAATCCCATTCCGTCTAGTTGATTCTGATTCGTGGCAACACCATGTATTACAGAATAGAACTGCTCTGTAAGGTTTTCTTGGCTGTAACCTTCCACAGTACAGCTGGGTGGGTTCAAACCACCAAGCTTTAGGTTAGCACATGAGATGAGCATAAACCATGTGTGCCACCTAGGAAACTAACCAAAAAACCAAAAACCAAACACATTGCCCTTGATTCAATTCCGACTCACAGCAACCCTATAGGACAGAGTAGAACTGCCCCATAGATTTTCCAAGGAATGCCTGGTGGATTCCAACTGCCCACCTTTTTTTTTTTTTTTGGTTAGCAGCCATAGCCTTAACCACTACGCCACCAGGGTTTCCTAGGGAACTTAAGGCACCGTTAGCACCATTAAACCCAAACCAAACCTAACCCATTGCCATCGAGTCTATTCCAAATCATAGCCACCCTTTAGGACACAGTAGAACCACCTCATTGGGTTTCCAAGGCTGTAATCCTTACTGGAGCAGACTAACACATCTCCTCCTGCGAGACACAATTGTTACTGTTGTTTGGTGCCATCATGTCGGTTCCGACTCACACCGACCCTACGTACAACAGAACAAAACACTGCCAGGTCGTCATGAGTCAGAATCGACTAAATGGTAGCAGGTTCAAGACACCGTTGGACCTTGAAAGTCAATCATTAGGGCAGATCGTCTGAATATGTGCCACAGCGCTTTCCAGAACTTCTGCACTGTCTACCAAGCAGTAGAGTGGTTACTAGGAATGTTCTTAAACATGTCAGGTTTATTGCCACTTGTACTGCCTCGCCTCGCTAAACACCTGCCTCTGTGTGCTCCTGTGGCATGGTTGTGCTGGAATCCCAGGGTAACAAAGCGGCAGTGTAGTGCAGTACTACAGGTTCCCTGCAGGGGCAGCAAAGGATCAACAGGAAGGCAGGATGATGAGGGAGAGCGCAAAGTTGCCGAGCTGGCTGGCTCCTCTCTTCTGAGCCACTCAGGCTGGCGGACTGTCCCTGCAGAGTTGAAGCCCAGCCACAGTTGGCAACGAGTTGTAAAACAGTCGGCTGCTAACAGAAAGGTCAGTGGTTCAGGGATCTCTGGGCAGGTCCCCTTGGAAAGAGACCGTGATGTGACAGGTACACTGGGGCTTGACCTTAAGGATTTATAAAAACCAACTAGCGGCTGTCAGAGTTCCCATAAAAAGAAATAGCATAGCGCGCTTATAAAAATACCTCTCGGGAGGGAGTGGTTGGCAAACAAACCTAGAAGGCGGGCATTATTTACATAAAAATAACTAAATGACTTAATGCTCCTAAAGCATTTTCCTAGCACAGGGTCCAGTCCCCATATACATTTTCTTCCTGTTGTTAAGTCCTGCCTTGGTGGTATCCTATGCACTTTGATTGATTTTATTTATATTTTAGGTACAAAAATATTCCATTGTTGGTATCCTGAATATCTTACTTAACATAGAAGTTACTTCAGAAAGAAATGTCTGTTTAGCATGGGTGTGTTTGTTATTTACATGTAATGGAATTGTAGTCTGAAATGTAGCACTTGTTATTGTGTCCTGATATACAATGTTTGAATTATATGTACACTTGGTAAAATGTTCTTTCTTGTCTTACATTAAAACTGTCTCCAGAGGTTTTAACAGGAGAGGAAGTCCCCTGTTTTCCTGCAAGTCTAGCAAATAAGATCCTGATCCTGACCTTCCAATGAAGAGAAATGATCCAACATATGTGATTTTGCCAAGGAAGGTGTTCATCATGGAACCCATTTGGGGCAAAAAGTCTGAAAATGAGACATTTTAGTACCACAGTGGACTCCCGAGGGAGGTTATGCTGTCTCTTGTTTAAAAATTTGGGGACCTATTTTTAGTCTGGTTTTGGCCTTGACTGAGGTTGGGAACTACATTGTAATCACCTGGGGGAGCTTTTAAAAACCCCAGTTACCCAGCTCACAGCCCAGAGCAATTAAACCGCTGAAGGTGAGAGCCAGGAGATTCCTACCTGCAGTTAAGGATGTGGACTCTGCAAATGAACTGCCTGGCTCCAAATCCCAGCCCAGCCACTTCCTAGCTGTGTGACCCTGGGTGAAATACTTAACCTCTATGAATGCTTTTGTAGAAAAGGAGTGATAAAAATAATAGTACTGTCTTGAGTTTTAAATAAGATAATCTATGTAAACCGTCTAAAACAGGGCAGTGAGTTCTATATGAATTAAGAACAGTTTTTTTATCTCATCAAATTCCTCTGGGAGACATTCTCAGCCGTGGCTCCTCCATCCGACACTCCCTCACCTAGTGGACTTCTGGTATTGTCCTATAACATTCCTTCTTTCATACATGAATTTATTTTACAAGTATTCATTAAGCATCTACCTTACTACAAGCGGAGTCCTGGTGGCGCCGTGGTTAAGAGCCACAGCTGCTAACCAAAAGGTCGGCAGTTTGAATCCACCAGCCGCGCCCTAGAAACCCTATGGGGTAGTTCTATTCTGTCCTGCAGAGTCGCTATGAGTTGGAATCAACTGACAGTAATGGGTTTGTTTTTTGGGTTACTTCAAGTGTGATAGGTGGCACAAAAGAGGAATGCACACCTGCCTCGCCCTATTGATTTTAACTTCTCTCAATCGTCTGTGTTTTCCCAATGAGATCATAAGCACCATGAGTTAACAGACCATGTCAGCCCTAACACCCAGCACCCAGCTCTGCGAACTGGCAAGATTGCTGGGCACCAAAGGTTGGAAGCCTGGCATCGAGATCTTGCTTAACTGCTTGTAGGCTGGGTGATGAGGTGCAACTCACTGCCCTCAGTAGGCCTACTTCCTCACCTGTAAAATGGAGATAATTCATATATAACTGTTGTGAAGATTATAGGCAGGTGAATACCCAAAACCCTGATACGTCTTGTGAATTGTCCCAATAGCAGGTCCTCGGGAAACAGCTCCTGCGCGAGTCCACCAGGGGGCAGCAGACGGCGGCCAATCTGCCAGCCTCGCCTGACGTCAGCCCGGTCGCGCCGCCTCGTGACCGTGGCAGAGGGTGGTGTGGGGGCGGCGCGGCGGAGAGCGCCCGGGGCCGCGCGATGGGTGCGGAGGCCTCGGGGAGCGGGCCGGCGCTGCGGGAGCTCGTGCGCGAGGCCGAGACCAGCCTGCTCGAGTGCAAGGTGTGCTTTGAGAGGTTCGGCCACAGCCAGCAGCGGCGCCCGCGCAACCTGCCCTGCGGCCACGTGGTCTGCCTGGCCTGCGTGGCCGCCCTGGCGCATCCGCGGACTCTGGCCCTCGAGTGCCCCTTCTGCCGGCGAGCCTGCCGGGGCTGCGACACCAGCGACTGCCTGCCGGTGCTGCACCTCCTGGAGCTCCTGGGCCACGCGCTTCGCCCGGCTCCCGCCGCCCCCCACGCCCTTCCCTGCGCCCCCGGGGTCCTCACCTGTCACCAGGCCTTCGGCGGCTGGGGGACCCTGGTCAACCCCACCGGGCTGGCGCTCTGTCCCAAGACGGGGCGGGTCGTGGTGGTGCACGACGGCAAGAGGCGGGTCAAGGTCTTTGACTCCCAGGGAGGGTGTGCCCATCAGTTTGGAGAGAAAGGGGAGGCTGTCCAAGACATTAGGTACCCACTCGATGTCACCGTCACCAACGATTGCCATGTGGTTGTCAGCGACGCCGGCGACCGCTCCATCAAAGTGTTTGATTTTTTTGGCCATACCAAGCTCGTCATTGGGGGCCAGTTCTCCTTACCTTGGGGTGTGGCTACCACGCCCCAAAATGAGGTCGTGGTGACTGATGCGGAGGCAGGGTCCCTGCATCTCCTGGAAGTCGATTTTCTGCAAGGGATCCTGCGGAGAGCTGAGAGGATATATGCTCATCTGTGCAGTCCCCGAGGGGTGGCTGTGTCTTGGCTCACTGGGGCCATTGCGGTTCTAGAGCACCCCCTGGCTTCGAGGGGGACCCGAGCGTGCAGCACCAGGGTGAAGGTGTTTAGCGCAAGTATGCAGTTCATCAACCAGGTGGATTCCTTTGGGCTGAGCCTCTTCTTTCCTTCTAAAATAACCGCCTCCGCAGTGACCTTTGATCACCAGGGAAATGTGATTGTTACCGATACCTCTAGTCAAGCTGTCCTATGCTTAGGAAAGCCTGAGGAATTTCCAGGACTGATGCCCCTTGTCACTCAAGGCCTCTCCCATCCTGTGGCCCTGACCTACACCAAGGAGAATTCTTTGCTTGTGCTGGATGCCGCTGCCCATTCTGTAAAAGTCTTTAAGGCTGACTGGGGGTGAGCGGGTGGCCGGGGTCTGGGATCAGAAGCCCTGGTGCTGCCACTAATGAATTGTTCAGCCCTGGATCAGCCACTTAATTTCAGCTATCTAAGAGGGCAAATACAACTCCCTGGCAAATTTACAGAGGTTGTGGCAATTATTCAATAATAATTAAATCTACCATTTCTTGAGTGTGTACTCCCTGTGCTAAGAGATTTGCAAACAGTAACTCATTTAATCCTTACAACTACACGGGAGGTAGTTTCTATATTAACCCCTTTCTGGAGATGAGGAAGCTGAGGCCCAGAGAGTTTAAGTGACTTCTCCAAGGTCACATCTTAATGTGACGGCCACTGTTTGAAGTCCATTCTGACTCCAAAACGTCTTGGTCTGAAATAAGGTAACCGGTGTGAAAATGAATTGTGAATGTACAAGTGCTAGTGTTTCCATGTGCACTCTTTTTACAAGTAGCTAATTTGTTAGATGGATTGCACAAAAAGATTTTATGGAAGCCTCAGTTCCATTTAACTTGCAACTCCTTTGATGGTGCATACGGTGAAGTTACTGGGGATCCTGAGTTACTTGGATCAAGAAGGCCATCGAACTGCTTATTATTCAAAAGGTAAATGTGTCTGTTTGTGCCTGTATCTCCTCTGCTATGGAGTCCCTGGGTGGTGCAAATAGTTCATGTGCTCAGCTGTTAACCGAAAGGTTGAGAGTTTGAGTCCACCCAGAGGCACATTGGAAGAAAGGTCTGGCAATCTGCTGCTGAAAAATCAGCCACTGAAAACCCTATGGAGCACAGTTCTAGTCTGATACAGATGGGGTTGCCATGAGTCTGAGTCTACTCCATGGCAACTTTTTTTTTTTCCCAATTTACTATAGGCACTCAGGAAATATGAACTTGGTTCATTGTTTGACAAACAGCTATGTTGGCGTAAGTTCTAAGCCACTCTGCGGTGCTAAAGTCAGAAGGCCGGATGATACTCCTGTTATATGTTTATGTTAATAAGGAGATAAACACCATGATAGGTTCCTGACAGACATGATTTTTGCCTGCCTTTTTGTAACCTGAAGCACTTTGTGATGGAGTTTTCCTTTGTGCAATTTGAATGTGTCTCATTTGTTGCAAACATTCTGTACTCCGTAAACAGCTTGCCTGATCCTAAATCAGCATTCAGACCACTGCTAAGCACTTAGATAACTTCTTGAAGTTGATCCTCTTCGAACATAATAACCTGCTTAATGTTGCACCTACTTCGATAGCTGAATAGGTGGAAATTTCAGGTGAAGTGGCCAGTGGTATGTTTTTAGCTAGTGTAAACTACTCAGTGTTAAGGGCTGTTTGAATTGGACCAAGTAACTGGGACCTCAGAAGCGGCAGCAAAAATGCTCTCGAGACATTTCCTCAGGGAGAAAATACTGGTTTTGAAAGGTGAGGGTTTGCTTTAGGAAATAGCTAGTACTTTATCAGCAACTGGGTTCTATTAAACGAAGAGGTTTTATAGACATAATGTACATACTAGAGACAGCCCCCAAAATGTGAATATGTTCCAGAAGAGTATAAATTGATCCTTTTGAGTTTGGCTCCCATGCCAGCCCACAAGCCCCCCTCCCCCTTTTTTTTTTTCCAATGCTCTTGTCATATAGCACTAATAGTAAGCTTTCAGGCACTCTGGACCACCATTTGTAAATGTGTCCTAAACAGAGATTCCAGGGATAACCGCCGCCTCACACACACGTACATCCCACCCATAGAAGTCACCCTTAGGCTGGTGACTTTACAGATGTTCTGAGTTGCGTATCAAGAAAAGTTGTCCCAGGTGGAGATGTGGCGTCAGACTTGGTCACTGGCGAGTTCAGCATTATTTGTACTTCACCGTGATCTTACAAATGCTGACTTTAGGAACAATGGCATTTTAATTGTCTCAGAGCAGTTGAGCCAATTCAAGGGAATTTCCCTATTTGGAATGATCAACGGCATCATCTATGACTATGAAGCTGTATGTATGTCTTTTTCAGACAATACTCGCGGTAAAGGTGTGGCGATTGCAACATGTGTGGAGGTATGTGAGCGAGGTATCACTTGTTACTGTGGATTGCCAAGCCAGAAGAAAGGGGTATGAGCCATTGGGGTGATGGTGAGAGTATCAGAGATGTGTTGACAAGTTACTTTGTTAATTGCTACCTCTACTTGTGGGTTATCAGCCTCAGGGGTGGGGTGGGGTGGAGCAGAATATGCAGCATGAAGTTTGGGAAGCAGCTTTTCCCAGGAATGGCATAATCCACAAAGGAGCAACATTTCCCTGGGGAAGACTGCAAAGCTCCAGTGACCTGTAAAAAGCAGATGCTAAATTCCTCTCCCAGATTTAGTTCTTTCATTGCAAACTGCTTAAAGGGCTTGAGAAACTTAGCACATTGAACTCCAGGCTATTAAAGAGACAGGAGAGATCTGAGATAGGCAGGAAGAAGTAGTCCCAGCGGAAAGTAAAATTTCCAAGGCGATGGAGAAGAGATGGAATGATAGGCCTTTAGGCAGCCCTGCCCACCTGGTGAGTCCAGAAAAGCAAACACAGCCATGTTGGCTCCAGTCTCGGCAGTTCTCACATCACTCACCATCTGTTCCAGTTTTGCCCAATTCTTGATTATTGGATTGTCTCCTGTTTTTGGCCTTGTCACCTGACTTGGTTTTCTCAATCTTTTTCCTTGGCATTTTCTGAGGGCCTTAAATCAGATTCATAAATCTCCTCCCTAGCAAGTCTAGCTCAGGCCCCAAACCTGTCACCACTTTGCCAGTGCCTTATCTAGACCTTTCCTGTTCAGTGGGGTGCAGGCCCCACAGAAAGTGAATTACACATCTTTTGAGGAAGAAGCAGTATACCGTGCACTTCAGAAAAATGAGGAAGAACCGCTGCTGATAGCAGGTTTAATAACCTCCAACTCCTGCCACTGAAAGAAGAAATGTGTACTGGTAGCTAGTGCTCCGCTAGGAGCCTTGATGGCATAGTGGTTAAAGTGCTCGGCTGCTAACTGAAAGGTAAGTGGTTCGAACCCTCCAGCTGCTCAGCAAGAGAAAGATGTGGCAGTCTGTAAAGATTACAGCCTTGGAAACCCTGCTGGCATAGAGGTGAAGAAATATGGCTGCTAACTGAAAGGTCAGGAGTTTGAATCCACCAGGCATTCCTTGGCAACACTGTGAGAGCAGTTCTACTCTGTCCTATAGGCTGTCTGTGACTTGGCATGAACTCGAGGCAATGGCTTTTACTATTAAAAAAAAAAACAAAAAACCGCAGTGCCATCGAGTAGGCAGTGTTAAATTCTTCCAGCCTCTAACCATTACTCAATTCCAAAACTGCTTCCACACTGTAGGTATCTGTTAGAGCAGCACCCCACTCTCTTAGTACCAAATTCTGCTTTAGTTACCTAGTGCTGCTGTAACAGAAATACCACAAGTCGGTGGCTTTAACAAAGAGAAATTTATCCTCTTACAGTCTAGGAGGCTAGATGTCCAAATTCAGGGCCCCAGCTCCTACTCTGCTCTGGATCCTGCATTTGGCTCATTGCCTCTGACCTCCATTTCTTGGGACTTGGGCCAGCAGCCTGCCATCTTACCTGCTGATCTTGGATTCCTCAGCCTTCACAGCTGTGAGCCAGTGGCCAGCTGCCTGACCTGTGGATCTCAGGTTGTCAGCCCCTGCAGTTACATGAGTCAAGAGAAGCCTCCAGCCCGATGCCTGAAGCCACAGACTTGGTGGGACTTGCCAGCCTCTACAACTGTGTAAGCCATTTCCTTCAGATAAGTCTTGCTATGTATATATATACTATATATACATGCTTTGTTGCTTTTTCTTCTCTAGGCAGTCACTATGAGTCAGAATTGACTTGACAGCAGTGGGTTTGGTTTTCAGGGTTCTGCTAATAGTGGTATACTATGGTGGTATAGCATGGTTAATGAGGAGTAGAACTTGAATGTGTAGAAAATATGATAGGCTGTCGAGACTCACCACAACTACTGTATTAGACAGTCATATTGTCTGCCCCTCCTACAGCCCCTGCTGATAAACCAGCCCTCTGCAGCCATATTTCCTACTGCATGACCTCCAGCAATAGCTGACTGGCTAGAGGTGCACACCTGACTGAAGGAGAGCCAATGCATGAATGATGTGGTACCAAATGTATTAATTAGACCAGAAAGTAGCCTATGAAATGGCCTGGGATGAAGAGGTTTTCCCAAAAGACTGTGAGAAGATCCAATTAGATTTTTGTCCTTTAAATTTTGAATTGAGAAATATGAAGAAAATTAGGCAGAGAGCAGCCTGCAGAGATGCTGGAAATGGGCTCAGGATGTATGGCAGAGAGCCCAGGGTACCCAGAGCGTAGTCTAGAAGGGGTCATGGGTGCCAGGAGAATACTACCCTTTGCCCCTGTGAGCTCCTTGCCCCATTGGAAGGGGAATGGCTTAGAGAGGCTAGAGTGGGCCTGTGCTTGGTTCTAGAGTGGTACTCTCCACCCGTACGAGCAACTCACTGTGGTGTGAGTCACAATGAGCATAGAAGCATGGGGTTGAGAATGCCAGGTCATGGAAGTAACAGCTCTTGTGTGGATGGAGCTTTTGCTCAATTTTCAGATGCCCCATTTTAAGACAGATGATGACGGGCTGGAATATGTTTAAAAGGTAGGGAGGAGGATTGAAAAAAATGTTTTCGTCTGCTTCTATCATCTAGAATGTAAACTCAGTGAAGGCAAAGATGTTTACCTCTTGTTCACAGCTGCATCCTCAGTGCCTAGAACAGTGTCTGACACATAGCAAGCATTAAATTTTTGTTGATGTTGTTGAATTAATAGATTTTTTCGTCAAGAATTTTTTCTAGACTATTCCTTTTTTTTTTTCTGATAAAAGGGAAGTGGGTAGCTTGGGGAAGCTGGTCTAGAATTAAAAGAGTTTGTGGTGGGTTTGTGGAGTGACTTATTGCAGAAGCATTATGGTGACTGTGGTAGCCTGGGTCAGGTTTGGGTGAAGAACCTTGTGTTTCAGTCACCACTTTTCCATCTTCACCCAAGTGCACAGGACTTGGAGGTATGGGGTTGCCTGAGTCTTCATGAGTCACGTCTTTTGTCAGACCAAGAAAAGGAGAGACACCAGTATGCTAGCTCTCTAGTACCAGGCAGTGATGTCAGCTTCATCTGGAGGGAAGAGCATGAACTCAAAGAGTTCCTGTGTCACTCACCTGGTGGTGTACTTGAGGCACTGTTGAAATCATCTCAAGGTTAATTTTGGTCAATAATGGGTACCTAAGGAGACTTCTGCCTTTCCCATGAGCAATGTATGGGTGTGGGCAGCCCACCCACAGACATTTGTTGACTGATAAGGTGTAAGTTATAACATACAGTAGGCCCATGACGGTAGTTGAAGAGCAGCTTATATTTTCCCCCAGAAATAATGATATAATTGAGGGCTAATTTTCTGACAAAGGACCCTGGTCAAATCAGTCATTGGTTTGACTAAAAATGTCATAAAACTAGCTAACCAAAACCTAAAATCACTTATAAAATGATAATATAAAATTATGCTTCCAGCCACAGAGTTTTAGGACTGCAAGGAAACTTAGGTATTTTCTACTGGAATAGCCTCAAATTACAAGACTGGAAACTGAAGCCTGTATAGGTAAAAGGACTGGATTAGGTTGAAGGTCAGGAAAGGTGTGCATCAGGGTTGTATCCTTTCACCATTCTTATTCAATCTTTATGCTGAGCAAATAATCTGAGAAGCTGGACTAAATGAAGTAGAACGGGGCATCAGGATTGGAGGAAGAGTCATTAACAACTTGCGTTATGCAGACAGCACAACCTTGCTTGTTGAAAGTGAAGAGGACTTGGAGCACTTACCTGATATAGATCGAAGACTACAGCCTTCAGTATGGATTACACCTCAACATAAAGAAAACAAAAATCCTCAAAACTGGACCACTAAGCAACATCACAATAAATGGAGAAAAGATTGGAGTTGTCAAGGATTTCGTTTCACTTGAATCCACAATCAACGCCCAGGGAAGCAGCAGTCAAGAAATCAAAGAACACATTGCATTGGACAAATCTGCTGCAAAGGACCTCTTTAAAGTGTTAAAAAGCAAAGATGTCAGTTTGAAGAGTAAGGTGCACTTGACCCAAGTCATGGTGTTTTCAGTCGCCTCAAATGCATGCCAAAGCTGGACAATGAATAAGGAAGACGAAAAAAGAATTGACGCCTTTAAATTGTTGTGTTGGTGAAAAATATTGAATGTTCCATGGACAGCCAGAAGAAGGAACAAATCTGTCTTAGAAGAAGTACTACCAGATTGCTCCTTAGAAGTAAGGATGGCAAGACTTACTCACTTACTTTGGACATGTCATCAGGAGGGACCAGTCCGTGGAAAAGGACATCATGGTTGGTAAAGTAGAGGATCAGCAAAAGAGAGGAAGAACCTCAATGAGACGAACTGACACAGTGGCTACAACAATGGGCTCAAGCATAACAATGATTATGAGGATGGCGCAGGACCAGGCAGTGTTTCATTCTGTTGTACATAGGGTCACTATGTGTCAGAGCTGACTGCATGGCACCTAACAATAACAACAAACTTGCTAGAAGCACTATCTGTACAAGTAAAACAAATGCATTTCTTTATCATCTATGAAGTTTATCAATTTCCTTTTTTGATAGTGTCTTTCTCAGGTTTTGGTATTAGGGTTATGCTGCCTTCATAAAACAAGTTAGGAAGTATTCTCTCCTTTATTTTCTGAAATAATTTGTGTAATGTTAGTGTTATTTCTTCTTTAAAAGTTTGATAGAATTCAACCAGTGAAATCTTGTGAACTTGAAGCTTTGTTGGAAGATTTGTGTGTGTGTGTGTGTGTGTGTGTGTGTGTGTGTGTGTGTGAATTCAGTTTCTTTACTAGATATAAGGCTATTCAGTTTTTTACTTCATATTGTGTCACTTTTGGTAAATAGTATTTTTCAAGAAATTTCATTTGACCTAAGTTGTAGAATTTGTTGGCAATAAAGTTGTTTATAACATGTTCTTTCTAGCCTTCAAATGTCTATAGGGTCTGTAGTGATAATTCCTCTCTCATTTCTGATATTGGTAATATGTATTCTCTCTTTATTTTTCTTGATCAGTCTGGCTGGGAGTTATCAGTTTTCTTTATCTTTTCAAATAGCTAGCTTTTGGATTTATTTTCTTTACTATTTGTCTGCTTTTCTATTCCCCAGAATAGACTCAACAACAGTGGGTTTTTGGTTTGTTTTGGTTCTTCTTATGTTCCTTCTACTTACTTTGGGTTTAATTTGCTCTTCTTTTTCTAGCTTTTTAAAGTGGAACCTTAGATCATTGATTTTAGACCTTTATTCTGTTCTAATCTACACACTGAAAGCTAGGAATTTCCCTCTCACCACAGATATAATAGCATCCCACAGATGATATATTTTCATTACCATTTGGCTCAAAGTATTTTAAAAAATTTCCCTTGTGATTTCTTCTTAGATCCAATGATTCTTTAAAAGATGTTATTTAATTTCTAAATATTTGGAGTTTTCCTACATAACGTGTTAAAGGTATGTAATTTAATACCACTATAGTCAAAGAACATTTTTTTTTTTTTTTATAGTCAAAGAACATACTTAGAATGACTTCAGTACTTTTAAATTTGTTGAGATTTGTTTTATGGTCCAGTTTTTTTTTTTACTATGTGGATTACCTTGATTAACATACTATGTACATTTGAAAGAACAAGTATTATATAAAATGTAGTGTTCTGTAAATATTAATTTAGGTTAATATGGTTGATAAAATCACAAAAAACTCACTGCCATCGAGTCAGTTCCAACCCATAGCAACCCTATAGGACAGAGTAGAACTGCCTCATGGTGTTTCCAAGGAGTGGCTGGTTAGCAACCGAGCTCTTAACCGCTGTGCCACCAGGGATCCATATGGTTGATAGTATTATTTATCTGACCTATGCTTTTACTTTTTTTTTCTAGTTCTATCAATTGCTGAGAAAGGATGCTAAAATCTCCCCTAATGTTGATGGAGTGTCTACTTCTCCCTTTAATTCTACCAAGTTTTGCTTCATGTATTTTGAAACTCTATTATTAGACAGGAAACCCTGGTGGCATAGTGGTTAAGTGCTACAGCTGCTGACCAAAGGGTTGGCAGTTCGAATCCACAAGGCACTCCTTGGAAACTCTATGGGGCAGTTCTACTCTGTCCTATAGGGTTGCTATGAGTTGGAATCGACTCGACGGCACTGGGTTTGGTTTTTTGTTTTGTTTTGTTTTTTGGTTTATCTCTAGACACATACACAGTTGGGATTGTAATAACTTTCTGATAAATTGATGCTTTTATATTATAAAATGTTCCTCTTTATCTCTGATGATATTCTTTGTCTTAGTTTGTGTTATATTAATACATCCACTCCAGCCTTCTAATGCTTATTGTTTGCATGATATATCTTTTTTCCTCCATTTATTTTCAACATATCTGTGTCTTTAAATTGCATCTCTTATAGATAGGCAAAAAAGACAAAGTGTTTTCTGTTGGAATTGTCGTCACCCATGTGGTGCAGAACATGGCAATCTCTAAGGCTAGAAGCCATGAAAGTGGGGAAACCCATTCCATGTCATCTTCTTCCAAGGCTCAGTTCGTCTCCAAAATATGCTTGCTTTTGTTTGCTCTCCAGTGCCTGGTTATTTTCCAGCTAACTGTTCTTGTTTGTTTTTGTATTAGATCCATAGTTTATCGTTGTTTTCTGTGGGAAAATTGAGCAGTTGGAGCTAATGCAACTATACTGGAACAGAAAGTTTATCAATTTAAAGAATATCTTTTACACTTCTTTGATTTTTTGAGGTGCAAGAATTTATTCAGTAAATATGTCCTATGTGCTCACATTGCTTAAGTGATATGCTCCTTGTTTTTGTTGTTAATTGCAGTCAAGTCACTCATGGTGACCTTAAGTATAACAGAACCAAAGGTTGCCCTAGGCTCTGGCAATATAGAGTTGGTCTAAAGATGGACTTGGTCCCTACCCTCAAGGCACTGATGGTCTGGTTTGGAGATGGACAAGATAACCAGGAAAAAACAATACAGAATGGTGAGCACTATGTAAACATATGAACAAAGCACTATGAAGAGGAAGAGATAACCTGAAATGGCCACAATAATTAAAAACCCATTGCCTTTGAGTCAATTCTGACTCATAGAGATCCTATAGGATAGAGTAAAACTGCTTCATAGGGTTTCCAAGTCTGTACTCTTTACAGAAGCAGACCGCCGCATCTTTCTCCCGTGGGGAGGCTGGTGGGTTTAAACTGCCACCTTTTTGGTTAGCAGCAGAGTACTTAACCACTGTGCCGCTGGGGCTCCTTCACGGCCATGATAGAAAAGGCATATTAGAAGAGATGATATCACCTTATAATTCCAGACTGATTAATGCCATAAATACTGGACACTTCATCCAAAACAAGCTAAAAGTAAACTGTGTGTTTAAGCCTGTGTTGACTCTTTGTGTTACCAATACCAGGATCTTCTTTTTCTGTAGCTGTTGCCAGTCAGGATTCTGGGGTGATATAAAGAAGACAAAATAGCAGGTGTGTTTCTGAGCATCTGAGAATATCTTATTGCTTTTTTTTTCATTTAGCTGAACACTACAATAGTAAATCTATAAACATTTACCCAGCTCAAAAGTATACATTTTGAACAAAGCATGTATATTTTATAATGAAATACTTCCCACATTGAAATATGTTATAATTCCCTTTTGATATTGAGCCCTTTTCCATCATCATGACAATCAGAGATATGATACGAGGAGAAGTCAAATTTACATAACATATATTTCCCTAATTCAGACACTCATCTTCCAGCATTGGTAATTACTGGCAATTGGAATGCGAAAGTTGGAAACAAAGAAGAAGGATCAGTAGTTGGAAAATATGGCGTTGGTGATAGAAACAGTGCTGAAGATCAAATGATAGAATTTTGCAAGACTAACGACTTCTTCATTTCAAATACCTTCTTTCACCAACATAAACGGCGACTATACACGTGGACCTCACCAGATGGAACACACAGAAATAAAATTGACTACACCCGTGGAAGAAGACGATGGAAAAGCTCGATATCATCAGTCAGAACAAGGCCAGGGGCGGACTGTGGAACAGACCATCAATTGCTCATATGCAAGTTCAAGCTGAAACTGAAGAAAATCAGAGCAAATCCACGAGAACCAAAATAGGACCATGAGTACATCCCACCTGAATTTAGATACCGTGTGAACAACAGATTTGACTCATCAAACACTAGTGACTGAAGACCAGAAGAGTAGTGGAATGACATCATACATGAAGAAAGCAAGAGGTCATTGAGGAAAGAAAGAAAAGACCAAGATGGATGTCAGAGGAGACTGTGAAACTTGCTCTCAAACGTGGAGCAGCTAAAGCAAAAGGAAGAATTGTTGAAGTAAAAGAACTGAACAGAAGATATCAAAGGGCGTCTCGAGAAGACAAAGTATTATAATGACATGTGCAAAGAGCTGGAGATGGAAAAACCAAAAGGAAAGAACACGCTCAACGTTTCTGAAGCTGAAAGAACTGAAGAAAAAATTCAAGCCTCGAGTTGCAATACTGAAAGATTCTATGGGGAAAATATTAAATGATGCAGGAAGCATCAAAAGAAGATGGAAGGAATACACAGAGTCATTATACCAAAAAGAATTAGTCGATGTTTAACCATTTCAAGAGGTGGCATATGATCAGGAACCAATGGTACTGAAGGAAGAAGTCCAGGCTGCTCTGAAGGCATTGGCGAAAAGCAAGTCTCCAGGAATTGATGGAATATCAGTTGAGATGTTTCAAGAAACAGATGCAGCGCTGCAGGTGCTCACTCGTCTATGCCAGGAAATATGGAAGACAGCCTCCTGGCCAACTGACTGGAAAAGATCCATATTTATGCCTATTCCCAAGAAAGGTGATCCAACCAAATATGGAAATTATAGAACAATTTCATTCATATCACACACAAGAAAAATTTTGCTGAAGTTCATTCAAAAACGGCAGTGGCAGCATATTGACAGGAAACTGCCAGAAATTCAGGCCTGTTTCAGAAGAGGATGTGGAACCAGGGATATCATTGCTGAAGTCAGATGGACCCTGGCTGAAAGCAGAGAATACCAGAAGGATGTTTACCTGTGTTTTATTGACTATGCAAAGCATTCGACTATGTGGATCATAACAAATTATGGACATTGAGAAGAATGGGAATTCCAGAACACTTAACTGTGCTCATGAGGAACCTTTACATAGATCAAGAGGCAGTTGTTCAGACAGGACAAGGGGATAGTGATTGGTTTAAAGTCAGGAAAGGTGTGTGTCAGGGTTGTATTCTTTCACCATACCTACTGAATCTGTATGCTGAGCAAATAATCCAAGAAGCTGGACTATATGAAGAAGAACGGGGCATCAGGATTGGAGGAAGACTTGTTAACAGCCTGCATTATGCAGATGACACAACCTTCCTTGCTGAAAGTGAAGAAGACTTGAAGCACTTACTAATGAAGATCAAAGACCACAGCCTTCATTATGGATTGCACCTCAACATAAAGAAAATAAAAATCCTCACTACTGGACCAATGAGCGACATCATGATAAATGATGAAAAGATTGAAGTTGTCAAGGATTTCATTTTACTTGGATCCACAATCAACAGCCATGGAAGCAGCAGTCAAGAAATCAAAAGACGCATTGCATTGGGTAAATCTGCAAAGGACCTGTTTAAAGTGTTGAAGAGCAAAGATGTCACCTTGAAGACTAAGGTGCGCCTGACCCAACCCATGGTGTTTTCAGTTGCATGATATGCATGTGAAAGCTGGACAATGAATAAGGAAGACCGAAGAAGAATTGATGCCTTTGAATTGTGGTGTTGGCAAAGAATATTGAATATACCGTGGACTGCCAAAAGAAAGAACAGATCTGTTTTAAAAGAAGTACAGCCAGAATCCTCCTTCGAGACTGCGTCTTACATACTTTGGACATGTTGTCAGGAGGGATCAGTCCCCGAAGAAGAACATCATGCTTGGCAGAGTACAGAGGCAGCGGAAAAGAGGAAGACCCACAACAAGGTGGATTGACACAGTGGCTGCAACAATGAGCTCAAGCATAACAACGATTGTGAGGATGGCTCAGGACCGGGCAATGTTTCGTTCTGTTGTGCATAGGGTCGCTATGAGTCGGAACTGACTCGACGGCACCTAACAACAACAACAGTTCAGACATGTTTGTCCTTAAAGGTATCCTCCTGCCTTCTTCTCTGCTCTTGGCATCTTGTGATGCTTAGCACCTGCCAGCAAGCACTGAGGGATCAAGGTTTTTCTAGCCACCATGGCATTGAAGGTATCGCCTGAGTCCTCCTCGTACCCAACTTCAGTAACTCAGGTGGCATAGCTTCTGCAAATACCCCTAAGGGACCAAGTAAAGGCAAAATATTTAAGATAAAGAGATTGCAAGCTTTCACCTGGTGGTTATGTTTAATAGATGGGCGTGTTAAAAAGGTCAGAATCATTGACTAATTTTGAGAAACAGTATGAGAGAAATCTGGAACCTTAGTTTTGAATCCAGGTACTCATCACTTAGATAGAAAGACCAGAATAGCTTCTCCAACTCAACAGTGTGTTGATTTTATAGAATGTATCACAGCTCAGTTAAGAAGTGATTTTTTTTTTTTTTTTGGCCAGGGGATGTGTTCAGTTTTCTATAAGATCCTATCTTTGTTGTGAAACTTGCCAAATAATTTATGAATAATACTTAGCATCCATCTCTTCACATCATCACCATCAATGAAAGGCTTCCTGTCAGGATCTGACCTTCCCTTGGGTTCCAGACTCTCTCTTCCAGCCACTCATTACCGTCTCTCTCATGGGGAGAATGGGCTCCCACCTACAGCTCTCCTGCTGGCACACTCTGAAGCTGCTTCCTGCCCCAGTAGGAGCAGTGTTAGAGGCTGCTAGTTAAAAGGTTTCCTGTCTGGTTCCTGAGGTCTGCCATCCAATGCATAGACCTTCTTACTGACTCCCATCTAGAAAAGATTGACAGCTTTGATCAGGTTCTTATCCTCAGCTCCATCTCCCCAACATGGATACAACATTTTGGTCCCAGCTTTGCCCTAGCTCTGCCACTTTGGCCTTCTTTCCCTATATCCACAGTGGTGAGTGGTGATCCATTGGGCACAAGTATGGAGCTCTGCCAGTTGGTTTGCCAGGAAGCTGTCTTCCAAATTTCTTGGCATAGATAAGTAAGTACTCCAGTGCTGCACCGGTTTGTTGAAACATCTCAATTGGTATTCCATCAGCTCCTGGTGCCTTGTTTTTTGCCATTCCCTTCAGTGCGGCTTCGACTTCTTCCTTCAATACTGTCGGTTCTTAATATATGCTACCTCCTGTAATGGTTAAACATTGACCAGTTCTTTTTGGTGGAGTGGCTGCGTGTATCCCTTCCATCTTCTTTAGTTGCTTTAAAGGCACCACAAGTGGGTGCTTTTAAAGAATTGAAATTTATTTTCTCACATCTGGAAGCTAAAAGCCTAAACGAGGGTGTTGGCTGTGTCAATTCCTTACTTGTCGGTAGGCCTGGATGTTCCTTGTTTCCTCGGAGTTTCAGGGCTTTTAGGTGATCCTCTCATGGCATCTGTCTTCCACATGTTTATGTCTCTGTTTATTCTGGTCTTTTTTTTTTTTTTTTAATTGTTCCTTAAGTTAAGGTTTACAAATCAAGTCAATCTCTCATATAAAAATTTATATTCACCTTGCTATATACTCCTAGTTGCTCTCCCTCTAATGAGACAGCACACTCCTTCTCTTCACCCTCTATTTTCATGTCCATTCAGCCAGCTTCTGACCCCTCTGCCCTTTCATCTATGCTCCAGAAGGGAGCTGCCTACATAGTCTCATGTGTCTACTTGATTCAAGAAACTCATTCCTCACCAGTATCATTTTCTATCCTATAGTCCAGTCCAACACCTGTCATTGGGAATGGTTCCTGTCTTGGGCTAACAGAAGGTCTGGGGACCATGACCACCGGGGTCCTCCTAGTCTCAGTCAGACCATTAAGTCTGGTCTTTTTATGAGAATTTGAGGTCTGCATCCCACTGCCCTCCTGCTCCCTCAGGAGTTCTCTGTTGTGTTCCCTGTCAGGGCAGTCATTGGTTGTAGCTGGGCACCATCTAGTTCTTCTGGTCTCAGACTGATGTAGTCTCTGGTGTATGTGGCCCTTTCTGTGTCTTGGGCTCATATTTACCTTGTGTCTTCGGTGTTCCTCATTCTCCTTTGCTCCAGGTGGGTTGAGACCAATGGATGCATCTTAGATGGCCACTTGCTAGAGTTTAAGACCCCAGAAGCCACTCTCCAAAGTGGGATGCAGGATGTTTTCTTAATAGATTTTATTATGCCAGTTGACTTAGATGTCCCCTGAAACCATAGTCCCCAAACCCCCGCCCCTGCTATGCTGGCCTTAAAAGTATTCAATTTATTCAGGAAACTTCTTTGCTTTTGGTTTAGTCCAGTTGTGCCGATCTCTCCTGTACTGCGTGTTGTCTTTCCCTTCACCTAAGATAGCTCTTATCTACAATCTAATTAGTGAAAACCCCTCTTCCTCTGTCCCTCCTTCTCTCCCCTCTCTCGTAACCATCAAAGAATATTTTCTTCTCTGGTTAAACTATTTTTTGAGTTCTTATAATAGCGGTCTCATACAATATTTGTCCTTTTGCGTTGACTAATTTCACTCAGGAAAATGCCTTCCAGATTCCTCCATGTTATGAAATACTTCACGGATTCATCAATGTTCTTTATCAATATGTGGTATTCCATTGTATGAATGTACCATAATTTATTTATCCATTTGTCCATTGATGGGCACCTTGGTTGCTTCCATCTTTTTGCTATTGTAAACAGTGCTGCAATGAACATGGGTGCACATATATCTGTTCATGTAAAGGCTCTTATTTCTCTAGGATATATTCCAAGGAATGGGTCTGGTCTGTTTGTAACTCATAAGTGATTAGGTTTAGAATACACACGACGCTGGTATGGCCTCAGTAACATAACAAAACCCCAAAAAGCCCAAACTCATTGTCGTGGTGTTGATTCAATTCATAGAGACCCTATAAGACAGAGTAGAACTGCCCTGTAGGGTTTCCAAGGAGCAGCGGATGGACTCGGCCTGCAGACCTGTTGGTTAGCAGCTAAGCTCTTTTACTACTGCACCACCAAGGCTCCACCATGACAAAAACAAAAAGAAACCAACTCCATTGCCATTGAGTCGATTCCAACTCATAGTGATACAGTTAAAAAAAAAAAAAAAAAACCCAGTGCCACAGTAGGACACAGTAAAACTGTGTTTCCAGGGAGTGCCTGGTAGATTTGAGCTGCTGGCCTTTTGGTTAGCAGCCAAACTGTTAACCACTATTCCACTAGGTTTTTCAATACAAAAGAAGACCTTACTTCCACCAACTAGGATCTCATGCACAGGTGCAAGGACCAGAAATTTAACACATGTTTTGGGGAGCTCAGTTCAATTCATATGGTGTCCTTCTGTCTTTTCTACATTTGCTGTGTTGTAGCCTCAAGACTATAGCAGTAATTTTGCATATGTTTTGTACAATGAATAGAATTCATCTTCATTTGTAGTGTTCACAATCAAAAACCCTCTATTTTCAAGGTTCTTCAAAGACCTAATGACAACATTGGGAGTATCATTGTAGGTGTAGGTGAGTATGGAACCAACATTAATACTGATCCAGCTAAACGAATACCTGTGACTTCTCTTCTCCTTGCACTCTTTCCAAATATTTTCACATTTATTCTATAACTGAGGCATGTTTTATGCACAAGTCTCTCTTTTGATGAGTTTCAAGAATACAAATTAGGGTTTTGGTGTCATTACAGTGACCACAGAGTCAAGCAAGCAATTTCAAAGTCCACATGTGAATTATTGACAGGCAGAGATCTAGCTCTAGATCCCAAAATTCCTGAATAAACTTTACTAACACCCATCAATGTCCATTTCAAAATTTCAATATTATATACAAGAATAGGTCAGAAATCAGATTCTGGAAAGTTGATGATAAGCATGGGTCTTAGTTTCCTAGTGCTGCTATAATAGAAATACCACCAGTGGGTGGCTTTAAAGAACAGAAATCTATTTTCTCAAAGTTTAGGAGGATAGAAGTTTGAATTCAGGGCACCAGCTAGAGGGGAAAGCTCTCTCTTTGCTGGCTCTGGGGGAAGGTCCTTGCCTCAGCTTCTACAACCCCAGTGTTTCTCGATTCTTCAGTGATCTTCACATGGCATCTATTTTCCTCCATTTGTGCTCTTTTGTCTTTGTGTCTGGGCTGCTCCTTGTAACTCAAAAGGACTTTAGGACACACCCTACACTGATTATGGCCTCATTAGCATTACAAAGAAATCCCTATTTCCAAATAGGATTATATCCACAGGTATGTTGTTAGGTGCCTTCAAGTCAGTTCCAACTCCTAGCAACCCTATGTACAACAGAACGAAATGCTGCCAGGTCTTGCACCATCCTCACAGTGGTTGCTATGCTTGAGCCTACCTGCCGTTGCAGCCACTGTATCAATCCATCTCGTTAAGGGTCTTCCTCCTTTTCACCGACTCTGTACTTTACCAAGCATGATATCCTTCTCCAGGGACGGGTCCCTCCTGACCAGGTGTAGAGATTAGGATTCCAGCACATATTTTGGGAGGGACACAATTCAATCCATAACAGTTTGCTTTTTGTATTTTCCACTTCAATGGCTTTCCTAGATGTGTACATACCTTTCCATAATTTTATGCTGAACCAAAACTTTCTGTGGCTGCTTCTTGTCACACAGTGCTGCTACATAGCAACTGATCACAAAACCTTGCCATTTTTTAACATTTAGGTGTATCTTGGGATTTGTCAGTCCTGATCGAGTCCTCTAATTGGCACCTAAACAGAGAACTGTGCCCAGCCAATATGCTATCCCATATGCTTCCTGACCCAGCCTCTCACCTTTGGGACTCACTAAATGGTGATATCCACTGCCTACTCATAAGTTAATATGACTCTTATTCAAATTTACCCACCAAGCACTAATGCCAAAGATGAAGAAATTGAAGACTTTTACAAACTTTTGTAGTCTGAAATTGATCAAACATGCAGTCAAGATGCATTGATAATTATAGGTGATTGGAATGTGGAAGTTGAAAACAAAGAAGAAGGATCCGTAGTTGGAAAATATGGCCTTGGTGATAGAAAAAACTCCAGAGATTGCATGATAGAATTTTGCAAGATCAATGATTTATTTATTGCAAATACTTTTTTCAGTAACATAAACAGTGACTATACATGTGGACCTTGCTGGATAGAATACACAGGAATCAAATTGACTACAACTGTGGGAAGAAACGATGGAAGAGCTCCATATCATCCGTCAGAACAAGGCCAGGGCCATCTTCAGAACAGAGTATCAATTTCAAGTTCAAGCTGAAGCTGAAGAAAATTAAAACAAGTCCACAAGAGCCAAAATACAACCTTGAGTATATTCCACCCGAATTTAGAGACCATCTCAAGAATAGATTTGATGAATTGAACATTAATGATCAAAGACCAGATGAGTTGTGGAATGCCATAAAGGACATCATACATGAAGAAAGGAAAGCAAAAGTCATTAAAAAGACAGGAAAGAAAGAAGAGACCAAGATGGATGTCAGAAGAGACCCTGAAACTTACTCTTGAACATAGAGCAGCTAAAGCAAATGGAAGAAATGATGAAGTAAAAGAGCTGAACAAAAGATTTCAAAGGGTGGCTCAAGAAGACAAAGTATTATAATGAAATGTGCAAAACGTGGAGTTAGAAAAGCAAAAGGGTAGAACATGCTCAGCATTTCTCAAGCTGAAAGAAAAAGAAAAAATTCAAGCCTCAAGTTGCAATATTGAAGAATTCTATGGGCAAAATATGGAACGACAAAGGAATCATCAAAAGAAGATGACAGGAATACACAGAGTCACTGTACCAAAAAGAATTGGTCAATATTCAACCATTTCACAAGGTAGAATATGATCAAGAACCCACGGTATTGAAGAAGGAAGTCCAAGCTGCACTGAAGGCGTTGGCAAAAATCAATGCTTCAGGAATTGATGGAATACCAATTGAGATGTTTCAACAAACTGATGTAATGCTGGAAGTGCTCACTCGTTTATGCCAAGAAAGTCGGAAGAGAGTTACCTGGCCAACTGACTGGAAGAGGTCCATATCTGTGTCCATACCAAAGAAAGGTGATTCAATAGAATGTGGAAATTATTAAACAATATCATTAATACGCAAGTAAAATTTTGCTGAAGATCATTCAAAAGCAGCTGCAACAGTATATCAACAGGGAACTGCCACATACTCAAGCCAGATTCAGAAGAGGACGTGGAATAAGGATTATCATTGCTGATGTCAGATGGATCTTGGCTGAAAGCAGAGAATACCATAAAGATGTTTACCTGTGTTTTATTGACTATACAAATGCATTTGACTGTGTGGATCATAACAAATTATGGACAACATTGTGAAGGATGGAAATTCCAGAACACTTAATTGTGCTCATGAGGAACCTGTACATAGACCAAGAGGCAGTCATTCAAACAGAACAAGGGGATATTGCATGGTTTAAAATCAGGAAAGGTGTGCATCAGGGTTGTATCCTTTCACCAAACTTATTCAATCTGTATGCTGAGCAAATAATCCAAGAAGCTGGACTACATGAAGAGGAACGGGGCATCAGAATTGGAGAAAGACTCATTTACAACCTGCGATATGCAGGTGACACACCTTGCTTGCTGAAAGTGAAGAGGGACTTGAAGCACTTACCGATGAAGATCAAAGACCACAGCCTTCAGTATGGATTATACCTTAACATAAAGAAAAGGAAAATTTTCACAACTGGAACAATAAGCAACATCATGATAAACATAGGAAACACAGAAGATGTCAAAGGTTTTGTTTTACTTGAGTACACAATCAGCGCCCATGGAAGCAGCAGTCAAGAAATCAGACGTATTGCATTGAGCAAATCTGCTGCAAAAGGGCTCTTTAAAGTGTTAAAAAGCAAAGGTGTCACTTTGAAAACTAAGGTGCGCCTGACCCAAGACACGATGTTTTCAGTCACCTCATATGCATGCCAAAGCTGGACAATGAATAAGGAAGATGGAAGAAGAATTGATGCCTTTGAATTATGGTATTGATGAAGAATATTGAATATACCATGAACTACTAGAAAAATGAACAAATCTATTGGAAGAAGTACAGTCAGAATGGTCCTTAGAGACGAAGATGGCAAGACTTCATCTCATGCACTTTGGACATGTTATCAAGAGGGAACAGTTCTGGAGAAGGACATCATGCTTGGTTAAGTGGAGGGTCACTGAAAGACAGGAAGACCCTCAACAAGATGGATTGACACAGTGGCTGCGATGATGGGCTCAAGCATAGCAACAATTGTGAGGATGGCACAGGACTGGGCAGTGTTTCCTTCTGTTGTACACAGCGTCCTTATGAGCTGGAACTGACTAGGTGGTACCCAACAACATTAACAACAACTCATATAAAAAAAAAAAAAAAAAAGTTTTTTTTTTCATAAGCCACCCTCACAGGTATAATTGAAGAAACCTCTAGTGTTTCATTCTGTTGTTCATAGAGTAGCTATGAGTTGGAACAGACTATACGGCACCTTAACAACAATAACTAGCAGAGATGAAGCCTGATTTGATAACACTTAGATCTCTTCCGGGAAAGAAGAGACTGAAGAAGTTTACTCCTGCTATAAACCTAATAAGTACTACCTGGCTGGCCATTAGTTTATATAAGTTACTTGTTTGGGCTCAGGTATCACACCAAGGAGTTAAATTTAATCTCTAAAGACTTATGTGGTTTGGACTCAGAATGTTCTTATAAATACAACTTTTTTCCCTTTTCATGTTGCATCCAAACTCTGTAACTGACCCAGATTTAAGACCTTGGCCTGGACCAAAAGGCAAATTGAGGCAGAGACAGGATTTAAGTTCTGACCAGTTGTTGAATGCATAGCCTCCCCAACTTTCCTGGTTTCCTGTCTCATTGGGCTTCTAAGTGTAGCCTGAAGATCCTGAACAGTAGAGCTTCAGACTTTCAACATGAGAATGCAGGGTTTAAGTCTGTTGAAGTCAATGTCTTGATTCCTTTTTTCCATCATAGCAGATACCCTATGAGAATTGTCCCATGTCTTCCTGAAATTTCTAGCATACAGTAAGTGTATTAGTTGAAATACACGTAGTCCCCAACTTACAACGATGTATTTGAGTTATGACGAACCACACTTAGGACAGTCCTTTTTCTTTTTTTGGTACATCTTATCATTAGTAATATGTACTACATACAACATTGCAGCGTGAAATTTGCTGATGTTATTCTCAGATGTTCACTCAAAGTTGTTCAATTTTATGATTTATTGTTCAAAACACTGCTGTAGAGATTTAGTTTTCTAAATGAAATCAGGGACTTCAGTTGCTTGAAAACATGGACCCAAACCCTTAATTCTTTGCTAAAGTTGATAGGCAGATTCAGGCAACAGTGAGATGTTACCACAAAATATATGAAGAAAAAAAAGAAAAGGACCATACAGACGACTCTTACTAATTTTCTGACTAGAAACGCCACCCCCATTCTTGGGGATAATCCAGATGATCCAGAACCTTCCACAAGAGGAGCTATTACTGCAACTGACAAGATGCCAACATTGTCCAACCCTTCTTTATTGTTGGAGTAAATTTTCATGATTTTTGTATTTTTTATGTACATATTAAAATTTACATGTAATGTTTCCAATGCCCAAAGACAAAGATTTATAAAGATAATGATAATTAAAGTCAATAATAATGACAACTAAAAAAAAAAAAAAAACGAGGTATTCAACTCACTTCAGAACTGTCTCACAACTGAGTCATCGGAACGGATCTCCATTTTAAGTCGGGGACTACCTGTACTTGCAGCTGCAAGGAACAGAAAACCCAATTCAAATCATTGAGCATAAGAAGGACATTGATTACCTTACATCAGAATTCCAGAGGTAGGGTGGTTCCAAGGTGGGTCAAGTCACAGCTCAACAGCTTCATCAACTACCCATACCCTGTTACATCTTTCTGCTCTGACCCCCTCAGGCTAGAGCCTCTCACAGTTGTAAGAGGACTGCCCCAGCTCTAAGAAGCTCAGTAGAAGAAAAACCTTTTCATTGCACATCCCACCCCATCCCATGTCTCATTTTAAGAAAAAAAGTCAATATTTCTTAGAAACCATCATTTTATGTTGGCTAGAACCAAGCCACATGCATGACTAACTCAATCACTGGCAAAGGAAAGAGGACCACTGTGTCTGGTTTAGACCTGTGGTTCATAATCCTAGTAGCATATTAGAATATTTGGGGCTAGGTAGAAAGCTTCTAAAAATACCAATGTGCAGGACCACCTCCAGATGTTCTGATTTAATTGGTCTGGGGAGGGTATAGGTATTTTTAAAAGCTATCCCAGATGACTGTAATGTACAGCAGGGATTGAGAACTACTGTCTTGGTTTCCCAGTGCTGCTGTATTACAAGTAATACCATAAGTGTGTGGCTTTAAAGAACAGAAATTTATTTTCTCAGAGTTCTGGAGGCTAAAAGTCCAAATCAGGATCTTAGCCATGCCAATTCCTTCCTTGTTGGTAGCCCCGGGCATCTGTCTTCCCCAGTATGTGAGGGCCCATCCTTGTGTCTGTGCTGCTCTTTATGTAACTCTGAATTGATTAAATTTAGGACCCACTCTACACAGGTATGACCGCAACTGATTAATTGACTATATTACATTAGATTTCATTATGGAAGGTGGTTACATTACATTAGGTTAGATTGCATCTGAAGATATAGGGATTACGATTCTAACACGTATTTTGGGAGGGACATAATTCAATCCACAACAACCACTGACTTAGACGAATCAGGACTTACCCTTGAGCTACATGGGGACAGACAAGGACTGGAAAAAAAATCAGAGCTTGGCCAGGAGGATGGGAGGAAATGGCTGTTGAATACGCAACCCACAGATGATCAAAAAAACATATTTCTGACCAAAAGAACTAGATGGTGCCCGGCTACAACCAATGACTGCCCTGACAGGGAACACAACAGAGAACCCCTAAGGGAACAAGAGAGCAGTGGGATGCAGACCCCAAATTCTTGTAAAAAGACCAGACTTAATGGTCTGACTGAGACTAGAAGGACCCCAGAGGTCATTGTCCCCAGACCTTCTGTTAGCCCAAGACAGGGACCATTCTCAAAGCCAACTCTTCAGACAGGGTTGGACTGGACTATGGGATAGAAAATGATACCGGTGAAGAGTGTGCTTCTTGAATCAAGTAGATACATGAAACTATGTGGGCATCTTCTGTCTGGAGGAGAGATGAAAGGGCAGGGGGGGTCAGAAGCTGGCCAAATGGACACAAAGAGAGTGGAGGGAAGGTGTGTGCTATCTCATTAGGGGGAGAGCAACTAGGAGTATATAGCAAGGGGTATATAAATTTTTGTATGAGAGACTGACATGATTTGTAAACTTTCACTTAAAGCATACACACACACACACAAAAATTTCTACCATGTGCCTTCCAGGCCATTTGGTAGGCAGTGGCAACAAAAAGACAGAGAAGCTACACAGGGTAAGAGTCTTTTGGTATATACTGAAGAAAATGGATTCTATTTCTTTTAAAAGGGCAATAAATTCCAAATTCTAATGATGTTTAAAAAGTGGGAAGGGTGGAAAATAAGAACCAGGAGAGCAGTTCCAGGATGAGCCCATACCCAGAGACTACCATCTCTTTTTGGAGCCCCTGCCAGGTATTCTTTAGCAAAATGCCCCTGTTGAGAGCCTGAACAGGGAGGCAGCCTGAGGCCCTCTCTTCTACAGACCTCAGTGGGCTTTTTCAGGAAGCAGGGTGAGCTGATGTATGTTATTGTCATTGGGTGTTGTTGACTACCTTGGAGTCAGTCCCTGACTCATGGCAATGCCATGCCCAGTGAGATCAGACCTTTGTGATCTACAGGGTTTTTGTTGCCTGCTTTTCAGAAGTAGACCACCAGGCCTTGTCCTAGTCCATCTTAGTCTGGAATTTCCTGAAAACTGTTCAGCATTATTGTTGTTGTTTTTAGGTGCCCTTGAGTTGATTCTGACTCATAGTGACCTAATTTGACAGAGTAGAACTGCCCCATGGGTTTTCCAAGCTGTAATCTTTATGCGAGCAGATCACCAAGTCTTTTCTTCTGCACAGACTTTGAATGGGTTCAAACTACTGACCTTTCAATTGGCAGCTCAGTGTTTAACCATTGCACCACCAGGGCTCCCTTTCACCATCCTAGTAACATCCAATTCTCCACTGTCAAATGGGTGGTGGCTGAGCATGAGGTGCACTGGCTGGGAATCAAACTCAGATCTCCTGAACAGAAGGCAAGAACTCTACCGCTAAATCAGAACTACCCCTTTGAGCTGATGTATTAAAAAAAAAAAAAAAACCCGTTGCCGTTTAGTCAATTCTGACTCACAGTGACCCTAAGGGACAGAGTAGAACTTCCCCATAGGGCTTCCAAGGAGCACCTGGTGGATTTGAACTACCAACCTTTTGGTTAGCAGCCCTAGATGTTAATCACTGCGCCAGGGTTTCCAAGCTGCTGTATACTTACCTCTTAATTTTCCATTCTAATGAAGGCTGCAGGGTCTGGGCAATCCAAAAGGACTGCTGATAGCAAAGTCTTTTATATTTGGTTTTAGGGTATGTATGAGTACTGGTACTTGAACTTGGATGGGTCTGATGTAGAGGGAATTTACAGCCTTTAAAGTAAGATAATAAAGCCATACTTCAAAGTCCTGACTTGGTATATGGGCTGGAAGCACTCCAGCCCTATCTGTCCCCCTCCTGCACTCCCCCCCACCCCCCACCTCTAATACAGGCCATCTGCTCCATTTCTCTTGTTCCCTACTCTGCAAGGAGTACAGACAGTATGGTCTGTAGGCTGATGAAAAAATGCCAGCTTTCCCCACCCTCCACCATCACCTCAACTACCCCCTCCTTCACCTCTTCAGCTTTCTGTCTGTTGTACTCACCAGGGCAGAGTATATAATTATATATTTTGTTTCAAAAGAGCTTTTCTTCAGGCTGTTGCTGATGAAGGAACCCTGGTGGTGCAGTGGTTAAGTGCTCGGTTGCCAACTCGAATGTTGGCAGTACGAATCCATTCAGTGGCTCTGTAGGAGAAAAGACCTGGTGATCTGCTCCTGTAAAGATTTACAGCCTTAGAAACCCTATGGGGCAGTTTTGCTCTGTCCTATAGGGTCTCTATGAGTTGAAATCAACTTGGCAGCAAAGAGTTTGGTTTTTGTTTATTTTCTTTTTTTTTTTTTATTGCTGATGAAAGGATAATGGTCTACATGCTAACATAAAAGATTTTGCCATTTTAAAATTGTGTTTCTAGAAGTGTGGGCCACAGTCCACCTGACTCTAAATGGCCTGGATGCTGCGTATTTCATAAGGTTCTCAGGTGATTTTTTTTTAAGTTCAAATGATTTTTAATATATTCACAGAGTTGTGAAACCATCGCCACGATCGATTTTAGAACATTTCTATGACTCCAAAAAGAAAACCCATATCCATTAGCAATCATTCCCCATTTCCCCCTGACCTCCCTCTGCTCTTCAAACCAAAACCAAACCCTTTGCTGTCGAGTTGATTCCAACTCATAGCGACCCTATAGAACAGAGTAGAACTGCCCCATGGGGTTTCCAGGGAGCAGATGGTGGATTCAAACTGCTGACCTTTTGGTTAACAGCCAAGGTCACTGCCCACCAGGGCCCCTCCCCACACCCTTAACAAACCAAAAAAAAAAAAAAACAGTTGCCGTCAAGTTGATTCTGACTCATAGCGACCATATAGGACAGAGTAGAACTGCCCCATAGAGTTTCCAAGGAGTGCCTGGTGGATTTGAACTGCCGAACTTTTGGTTAGCAGCCATAGCTCTCAACCACTATACCATCAGGGTTTACAACCCTTAGGCAACCACTAATCTACTTTCTGTCTTTATAGTATATGCCTACTCTGGACATTTCATATAAATGGAACCCTAAAATGTGTGGTCTTTTATACCCAGGAGTCCCTGACCTTATGGGGCAGTTCTACTCTGTCACATGAGATTGCTATGAGTCGAAATCCAATTGAAGGCACCTAAACAGTGGGTATGAAGGGGGATCTTATTGGGGTTTTGATTTGCATTTCCTGATAGCTAATGATGTTGAATATTTTTTCATGGGCTTATTGACCATTTGTATATCTTCTTTGGTAAAAGGTCTATTCGGCTCCATTGCCCATTGTTTAATTGGATTGTCTTTTTTATTATTGGGTTGTAAGAGTTCTTCCCCCCCCCATTTTTTTTTTAAATTGTGGTAAATATATATGTAACAAAACATTTGCCATTTCAATATACTTCACATGTACAGTTCAGTGACATTAATTTATGTTCACCATGTTGTTCAACCATCATTCTTTTCCGTTCCCCAATTTTTCCATTACCCAAGTGATTCTTAAGCCACTGAAGATTGAGAGCCATTGTCTTCAGAGGAAGATTGCCAGAGATGAGCTGCCGTGTAAATGATCTTGGGCTAAATGTATATGAAGGCAAAGGAGAAAACATATTTATTGATGAGCTCCTTTAGATACCTTATACATAAATTCTGTCATTTAAATTTCACAATGATCTACAAAATTGGGTATATTATAATCTCTAACACTGAGGGACCACTGAGTGAGGTTAAATGACTTGTCTAAGACCTCCAAGAAATTGGAATGTGAATCCGGTTCTAACACCATCACCGTGTCAACTCCCAGAATTTGTGCACATTCACATCTGTCTGTACAGCCTAGAGGATGATGTTGTTGTTAGGTGCCACTGAGCTGGTACCAACACATAGCCACCCTATGTACCCTATGTAGAACTGCCCCATAAGGTTTCCACTTTTTGGTTAGCAGCTGACATCTTTACCCCTGCAACACAAAGAATTTGTAATGAAACTCATCACACTATAAGAGGCCCAGAGACCCTCAAGGCTCCTGCTTCTTTCCTCACAATAGAACCAAATAACTCCTCCTTACAGGGTGTGGCATCCAACAAAGGGAAGCAACGCATCCTAGAAAAGGAAAGATTTGCCAAGCCCAGGGGTGTGGTCTGATAGCAACTGTTCCCTTTCAAAGCGCACTGGGACTCTGACCAGCTGCCATTTTCTTTCACCAGGAAGAGTTCTACTTCCTGAGCTCTTTGTGCAGGCAATGCCTCTTCCTTTGCATCCTCCACCTAAGGGAGGCTCAGGTAGTCAGCATTCTTGGGGAAGGGAATCCTGTATCCCACCAGACAGTGGACCCATCAGATAGCCATTCCACAAGGATTTAGTACCTGCAAATTTGTATAAGGGTTAAAGATGAATAAGGTGGTGCACCTGCTTCCAAGGAGCTTACAATTTAGTGGAGGAAGCAGATAACTAGGCAGTCTGTTTTAATAGTGTATTTGCAAGGAGCCCTGGTGGTGCAATGTTTAAGTGTCTGGCTGCTAACTGAAAGGTGGCCAGTTCAAACCCACCCAGCAGCTCCTTGGGAGAAAGAACTGGTGATATGATCCTGTAATTATTAAAGCCTATGGGGCAGTTCTACCCTGTCATATGGGGTTGCTATAAGTCGAAATCAACTTGATGGCACCTAACAACAACAACAACAGGTATTTGCGCAACATGTTTGGGAATGCACCATCATAGTAACTCAACCTGAGACTGGGCAGTGGAAGAGGACAGGAAGGCTTCCTGGAAGAAGCTGTATTTACACAGTGGCTTAAATGGAGTGAGTAGGAGTGACCTAATGAAGGGGGCAAGGTGGAGGAGACAGCATGAGCAAAAGAAAAGAGAGAAGAAATAACATAGTGTTCAGATCAAAAGAATAAAGAAAGGTGCATTTACAGCAGAGACTCCAATCAACCGTTTTCATATGGCTAAATCAGCATGCTGTTGTTCAGCAGATTTTTCCAAAAAAAATTATTTTGCCAAAGGTCTTTCTTCTTTTCGCAGAGTAATAACTCTAAAATTAGTGGAAACTAGACTGGACCCCTAAGAGATCAGGCTGTGGGAAGATTATTGTGACAAGGCTTTCAAATAATACCTCAGATATTGATATTATTGCTTCTTCTTCAAGAAAGTAATATAACCTAATGCTTAAGAGCATAGAGGGGTTGGATACAGACACCCACTCAGGACGTGCCTTCTGGTAAGTTATCTAAACTTTCTGAGCCTTACTTTCCTCATCTGCAGCATGGGAGTATTAATACCTATTTTAGATTGAGAGAATGCAGGTGGTAGATGACTGGCACATATGAAAAAGAAAAAAGCACTCAATAAATGGTAAGTTTTATTCCTGTACCTACCCATATTCATTGTCGTTAAATATATCACTACACAAGGTTGAGTGTGGATAAAATGGGATTCATTTATCAGAACAATTGATTTCCTGCTATTTTAGTTACTTAGTGCTGTGGTAACAAAAGATACCACAAGTGGGTGGCTTTAAAGAACAGAAATATATTTTCTCATAGTTTTATAGGCCAGAAGTTCAAATCAGGGCATTGACAAAGGAAGGGTCCTTCTTTGCCAGTAGCCCTGGAAGTTCTTTGGCATTCCTTGATGTCTGTCTGTCTTCTCCCAGTGTGTGTGTCTCTGTGTCTATTCTGCTGTTTTTATAACTCAGAAGTGATTACATCTAGGACCCACTCAACTCTGGAATGATCTCATTAACATAACAAAAGAAAACCTCTATTTCCCAAAGGGTTATATTTGCAGGTCTAGAGGTTAGGATTTCACACATATTTTTGGGGAGTCACAATTTAATCCATAACAACTACCTAGAGCAAAAACTGGGATCTTAGAGTTAGAAGAGGGCTAAGGGTCATCTAAGGAGCTTTGGTGGTACAGTGGTTAAGAGCTTGGCTGCTAAATGAAAGGTCAGCAGTTCAAACGTACTAGCAGCTCTGTGGGAGAAAAAACCTGGCTCCTGTAAAGATTACAGCCTAGAAATCCTATGGGAAAGTTCTACTCTGTCCTGAAGGCTTGCTATGAGTAGGAATTAACTCAATGGCACACAACAATGACAACTGTCTTAGGATGGGTTCTCTAGAGAAGTAAAACCAGTAAAGCATATAAATATATACAGCAAGATTTATATCAAGGAAACAGCTCACACGATTGTAGAGGTTGGATCATCCCAAGTCCTTGGATCAGGATAGAGGCCTTTTCCAATTCACGGAACTGTAGAAGCTAGTGAACCCAAGATCACCAGGTTGGAGAGCAGGGCTCCTGCTCACAGGCTGTGATGGTTGAGGATTCCCCAAGGTCGGCAGGCAAGACCGCAAGGTTTCTCCTGATTCATGAGGCTGCAGGAGCTGGTAAACCCAAGATTGGTAGGTTGGGGAGCAGGACTCTTGCTCGCAGGCTGTGAAGATCCACAAATCCCAAGATGGACAGGAAAGCTGCTAGCTTAAGTTCCAAGAACCAGAGGTCAGACAAGAGACAGCTGCTGGATCCAGAACAAGCCAACAACTTTGGCAAGGCAAGCAGGAAGGAAATAAGTGGCAGAAGGAGGAGAGATGAAGGCTGAGGGGGTGGTGAGTGACCTGAGGCCACACCCTTGCCGGTACCACTCAGCAGATTCCATCGTGGGGATGATCACATATCATATTTCAACAGGGAAGTGATCACAACATTATACAACTGCCAAGACACTGAAAATCATAGCCCAGCCAAGTTGACACAATCTTAACCATCAGAAGAACAAAGGCTCATCTGGTCTATCTTTCCCCCCAATGCAGAAATTGCTTCATTTTTTTCTGTTATAAGTTTATAAAGTTCAAATTCCACTTTACACCTGCATTCAAATTTCTTGACATTTAGGCATTATGTTGGAGGGATATTTTTAGTTTAAAAAGCCAAAACTGTCTCATTTGATTATTGTGGGGTGAGATGAAAGAAATAAATCTGTATGGTGATGGAATATTGGGAAAGATTTCTTGAGTGGGTGTGTTGTATCTCTGAGAAGAGAGGGGATTCCCTGTCAATCAAAAACACACCCCATTAGAGGTGTGAAGTGCTTTGTCTTGGCCATACTGTCTTCAGAGTAGGCCTAGTGCCACAGAAAGAATCTCCCACATTTTAAAAATCACTTCCTCATGAGAACAGAGTTCTGTGCATTAAGTCTATTTTAGTACAAAATTTGATGAGAAACAGAGGAATCTGAGCCAACTGACTATTCCCACATGCAACGTCTTCACAGGCTTTGGAACGGATTGATTGAAAAGGCCAAGAAAAGTGATGAGAAGCTATGGAAATTTTTTCTTCAGGGAAATAAAAGTCTGTGGAATTGCAATGATGAAGACAGGCCTGGTGAACCATTAATCTAATCAACTTTCTTTTGAACTTTAAGGAATAATCACAACCAAAGCTGTGTGATAACCACTGAAATTCAAATATAGAGTGCAAAATCAAGTGTGTCTCCCTACAAAAGAGTAAAACTAAATTGCTGAGTTTTTAGTCATTCATTTGTAACAGAATGATGAACTACAATCCCAAGAATAATACACTAGACAGCAAGTACCCCACCCTAAATAAAAGTGGGAGACCACTATCGTATTAGTTTCCTGGGCTGCTGTAACAAAACACTACAAAATGAGTGGCTTAAAACAACAGAAATTTATCCTCTCATTGTTCTGGAGGCTAGAAGTCCCCAATCCAGGTGTCAGCCGGACCATGCTCTTTTTGAAGGCTCAGGGGGGCCTTTCTTGCCTCTTCTAGTTTCTGGTGGTTCCAGGCATTCTTTAGATTATAGATACATCACTCCAATCTATGCCTCTGTTTTCACATGCTGTCTTTCCTCTGACTCTGGGTTGTGTGTGTCTCTGTGTCTTCTCTTCTTATAAGGACACCAATCATATTGGATTAGGGCCCACTCTACTCCATTATGACCCCATGTTAACTAATTCCATCTGCAAAGACGGTATTTCCAAATAAGGTCCCATTCACTTGTACTGAGGTTAGGACTTCAACATATCTTTCGGAGGGGACACAATTCAACCCATAACACCTATCTTAGTTTGGGCTCAAGACTGACTACATAATTTAAGGGACCTGAAAATATGGGCCCCTTGTTAAAAAATTATTGATAATTTCAAGCTGACAACAGTAGTCATTAAACCAAGTGCAGGGCCTTTCTGAGCGTGGGTCCCTGTGCAATTGTGAAACCAATTCTAGTTGAGTTCCTCCAGTTTCAAACCCTGAGACAGTTTATTTGGGTGGTAATTCCAGGACATGCCAGTAGGAGGAGTGGGGATGTGAGACAGAGAATTAGGAAGCCTATTTGGGTACATTAATTAGTAGGTTGGAACCCTGGTGGTACAGTGGTTAAGCGCTTGGCTGCTAACACAAAGGTCAGTAGTTTCAACCCACCAGCCACTCTGAAAGAGAAAAATGTTGCAGTCTGCTTCCGTAGAGATTACAGCGTTGGAAACCCTATGCGGCAGTTCTACTTTATTTTACAGGGTTACTATGAGTCAGAATCCACTGGATGGCAATAGGTTTGGGTTTTGGGTAATTAGCAGATTACCACTGGATTCAACCAGTGCTCCAGTCCAATAGGGACCTCCAAGGAAGCCTGTGCATACCTTGCTTATTGGGTAATCTCTGAAACCCCATTCATCATTGGTTGGGGGCTGCTCCTGGGGCGTTTCTTCCAGGTTCTCTGGCTTTCCCTACTTCTAGGCTGATACTGTTCCCCCAGGCAGAAAAAATCCTCAGGCAGAAGTCATGGCTGCTTGCAGTAGGAAACCAAGGGTGGACAACCACGGCGGGGGGGGGGGGGGTGGGCAGGCCACCAAAAACATCAGAGCAGCCACCTCTTCAGAGTATGCCAAGATTTTAACACTGGTATTACTCCAAACCCTGGTGCTGTAGTGGTTAAGAGCTACGGCTGCCAACCAAAAGGTTGGCAGTTCAAATCCACCAGGCGCTCCTCAGAAACCCTATGGGGCCGTGCTACCCTGTCATGTGGGGTCACTATGAGTCAGAATTGACTTGATGGCAACAGGTTGGTTGGTTGGTTACTAGTCCACCACAAGCTTATGGAAGAGTGTGGTAGAAGAGGCTGGGGGAAGTGGGATATTTTGAAGAATTTTTCAATGTGCAGTGGGTTTCTAACACCACCTCCAAAGAGGAGGACAAAGGGATGTCCTTCTCCACCTTAAGCTAAGTGAAGATGGGAGTTCAAGAGGGTCACTTGCAGAAGTGGACCTGTTTTCCTGGAATTAGAGCTCACAAGGACTGGTTTCTAAAACATACCCGAGAAAGCTAAAGGCGTGGAGACTGTGGCTGATGCTTGCAGAACCAGGAGGAGGGCGCCTCGCTGGGAGTGAAATGTACTTCCAACCATAGCAGGGCACACAGAGGCATGTTTCTCAGGGACTAGATGAGGAACTATAGAAGGAGGCCAGCCTGAGCTTGTCATAAATGAATCCCACCCAATTGGAAGGGCAAAGAGACTTGTCTTCCTTTTCTAGCATTGTCATAATAAAATAGCACTAGTGGGTGGCTTTAAACAACAGAGCTTAATTTTCTCACAGTTGTGGAGGCTAAAAATCCAAATCAGAGTATTGGCAATGTCTATTTCTTCTGCGAGCCTCTCTCCTAGTTTCTTATATCCATGGCAATTCTTGGTGTTCCTCGGCTTGTAGACAGGTTTCCTATCTCTGTGTGTGTGTCTGTGTCTACTCTGTCGTTTTTATAAGACACTACTCAGACAGGATTAAGTTTAGGACCCACCCCACTCTGGTATGACTTCATTAACATAGCAAAAGAAAACCCATATTCCCAAATAGGGTCATATTTGCAGGTACAGGGGTTAGAACGTCCACATTTTGGGGGCAAGAGGAGGGACACAAGTCAATTTATAATAAGCCTCTAACAGAGGTTGGTAGGGGGATCTTCAGAAGCCCAGGGCCTGAGCTGGGACCCAGAAGCAGCAGCTGAAAGAGAGCATTTGCGTGGAAGGCAGCCTCCAAGATGGCCTCCAGTAACCCTTGCCTCCTGGTGTTACACCTTTTTGCAGTCCCTCCCACATCTTGTCAGGGTTGGTTTCTGTGACCAATGGGAGTGGTATTGTGTGCCTTCTGACACTAGGTCATAAGGGCCTTGCAGCGTCCGCCTTGCTCTCTCTTGGATCACTCACTCTGAGGGAAAACAACGCCATAGAGAGGGCCATGTGGTGAAGAACTGAGGCTTCCTGTCAAAAACCAGAATGAATTTGCCAGGCATGTCAGAGTGCTACCTTAGAAATGGAACCTCCAGCCCCAGTCAAGCCTTCAGATGGTCAAAGCCCTTGCTAACATTTGACTGCAGCCTCATAAGAGACCCTGAGTCAGAACTACCCAGTTAAAGCAGCAACTGGGTTCCTGACCCACAGAAACTGTGTGAGATAATGAATGCTTATATCATATCTGATGTTTACATAAATAAATGCTTGTATCATATTTTCTCATGCAAATTATGGATTAATTCATTATGCAGCAACAGATAATTAATGCATAATGTTAGAGGTCATCAGTAAGGATCTCAGAGGAACCCAGAAAATTGCCTACAACTGCAGCCTATGCACACAAATCTAAAAGCACATCGATGCTGGGCCACAATTTAACCAGCATTTAATACTGTGGGCTTTTCCACTAACCTCCTCTCACCCTGGGCCTGGGCCTTGGGTCTTTGGGGAGGAGAGTAGGTGCAGGTTCACAAACGTTACCTCTTGGCATGGGAGAAAGTGAGTGACAATGACAGAAGAAGCCAGCCATGCCTCTTAGCTTCCCACTGCAGACTTCCAAGCTGAAGGAGGCCTGAGCTAGAGAATAGAAGTTCTGTTGTTGTCATTAACTGCCATTGAGTTGGTCCCTGACTCATGGCGACACCATGTACAAAGGAACAAAATGCTGCCCGTCCTGCACCATCCCCATGATCAGTTGAGAATCAGACCCTTGTGATTCATAGTGCTTTCATTGGCTCATTTCCAGAAGAAGATCACCAGGTTTCTCCCTAACCCATCTTATTCTGGAAGCTCCACTGAAACCTGTTCAGTATCATAGCAACACACAAACCTCCAGTAATGGATGGATGATAGCTGTGCATGACCGGGAATAGAGCCTGGCTTTCCTGCATGGAAGGTGAGAATTCTACCGCTGAACCACCAATGCCCCTGGGAGAAATTTTAGCATTGAAAATTTTTAGTTTTTGTATTGTACTATTCTGCAGTTGTGTTATTATTAGACTGGATTGGATTCCAGACCAGTGAGCTGTGGACTTTCTATTATTCATATCAGAAAATAAGTTATGCCATTTGCTTTCAACTCATTTAGGGCTGGGGAGAATTATTCCACAGGAGAGTTTAATGGAGTGGAGGGGGGGCGGGGACAACAAAACTGTCTTCTTCTTACATCCATTTAATAAAATGGTTACGTGATCATTTATTTATTGTATACTTACTATGTACCAAGCATAATGCTTGGTCCAGAGGATACAAGTGTGTGCAAGAGATGATTCTTGACCTCAAAGAGCTTATCATCTAGAGAAAGATACATGCAAGAAAACCAAAAACCAAACCAAACCTGTTGCGGTCAAGTCGATTCCGACTCATAGCAACCCTATAGGACAGAGTAGAACTGCCCCACACAGTTTCCAAGGAGCACCTGGTGGATTCAAACTGTTGACCTTTGGTGAGTAGCTGTAGCTCTTAACCACTATGCCACCAGGGTTTCCAGACAAGAACACAGGCAATGATAATTCAGAGGGGTAAGAGTTCAGACATGAGTAACCAAAAAGTCAATGGTAACACAAAGGAAAGGCACCTAATTTGGATAGGGTGAAGTAAAGCAGTGGTAGAATCTGTGTCTTCCATGCAGAAGATGTAGGTTCAATTCCCAGCCAGTGCACTTCGTGCATAGCCACCACTTGTCTGTCAGTGAAGGCTTGTGTTTTGCTATGGTACTGAACAGGTTTCAGGGGAGCTTCCAGACTAAGATGAACTAGTAAGAAAGGCCTTGTGATCTACTTCTGAAAGCCTTATGGATCACAACAGTCCAATGCCGGCCCATGTGGGTATGGCACAAGACCCCTGTTGTTGTGAATTGGGGGCTGACTTGACAGCAGCTAACAACAACAACACAAGTAAAGGGAAGAAGAGAAAAGGATATTCCAGAAGAGGGAAATCCAAAGGCACTTAGGTGTGTGTGAGAGACTGAGAGAGAAAAGGGGAGGGAAGAAGGGAAGGCAATTGAGTACTTTCAAGGAGTTAAAAGACCGACATGGCTGGCTTTTAGAGTAGGATTGAAGAGGGTGAGAAATGAGGCTTAGGAGGTAATACTGCTGGCTGGAGTATGGAGTAAAAACAAAGGGACCCGCGCTGGCAAAACTGGATGTCCATTTTTAAAAAAATGAAACAGGACCCATACCTCACACCATACACAAAAACTAACAAAATGGATCAGAGATCTAAATATAAAACCCAAAATTATAACAATCAGGGAGGAAAAGATAGGATAATGCTAGGGGCCTTAATATATGGCATAAATAGAATACCAACATAACTAGAAATGCACACACAGTAGAAGACAAACTAGATAAAAGGGACCTCCTAAAAATTAAACACTTAGGCTTATCAGACGACTTCTCCAAAAGAGTAAAAAGACAGCCTACAGACTGGGAAAAAATTTTTGGCTACAACATATCTGACAAGGATCTAATCTCTAAAATCTACAGAAAACTTCAACACCTCAACAACAAAAAGACAAACAATCCAATTAAAAAATAAACAAAGGATATGAACGGCGTTTTACCAAAGACATTCAGACGGCTAACAAATACATGAAGAAATGCTCAGAATCACTACCCACTTGAGAGGTGCAAATAAAAACTACAATTAGATACAATCTCATCCCAACATTACCAGCACTAATTAAAAAAACCCAGAAAATAGCAAATGTTGGTGAGGTTATGGGGAGATTGGAACTGTTATAGACTGCTGGTGGGAATGTAAAATGGTACAACCACTATGGAAAACAGTATGGCACTTCCTTGAAAAGCTAGAAATAATGGGTGTGCACGTATAGATCTATCTGTAGGCATATGACGTACATACATGTTTATGTGCACTGCATATATATTCACATGTATAATAAACCACATAGAGGACACAGTTACGGATACTTCCTAGATATAACCAAACACTTCGTGGGATTGGTTTACTGAGTTTGAAGGCTTGGGACCATAGTCTCATGTGGCAACTTAGTTAACTGGCATAACATAGTTCATAAAGATAACGTTCTACATCCTAGTTTGGTGAGTAGATCTGGGATCTTAACAGCTTGGTCTGTACCCATCTGGAACAAAAGACGTTGAGAGAAACCAAAGACTCGAAGAGACTAGTCCATAGGACTAATACCCAACATGTACCACGGCCTCATCTAACCTGAGAGCAGAAGAACTAGATGGTGTCTGGCTACCACTACTGACTGTTTTGACCAGGGACACAATAGAAGGTCCCAGATAAAAAGGGAGAAAAATGTAGACCAAAACTCAAATTCCTAAAAAAGGCTAGATTTGCTGCACTTAGAGAGACTAGAGGAACCCCTTAGACTATTGCCCTATGATACACTTGGAACTGAAACCACTCTTGGTGGTGACTTTTCAACAAAATAATAGACGTGCTTATAAAATAAACAATATCATCTGTGAATACTGTGCTTCCTTAAATAATCAACTATATGAGACTAAACGTTCAACATTTACCCTAAATCAAAGATGAGAAGCTAAAGAGCGGCAGGGAAGCTAGATTAATGGAAACAGAACAAACAGAAAGGAAACAGAGAAACTAGGAAGGAAATGTGGAGAGTGCTGACACATTGTGGAGAATGAAACCCACGTCATGGAATACTTCATGTACAAACTATTTAATGGGAAACTAATTTGCTCTCTAAACTTTTACCTAATGCACAATTAAAAAACAGGTGGGGGCAGCCATGGAAGGATTTTAAGCAAGTATTTAACATAAAATTTTAGTTTATCCCTTACAGCTTAAATTCACAGCAATATGTCTTACACAAACATAAAAATTTGCAGAGATGATATTTCTCTTTAATCCAAAGCTTTGCAAGCCCCACCAGGCTAGTCTGGGGTTCCAGAACACAACGGCATAGGGCTTGGTTCAGAGAAAAACCCATCAAGCTTGGGTAGGTTTACAGTAAGGGACAAAATCAGTGGCACATCTCGAACCAATGGGAGGCTAGTAGGACGATATCAGAAACCTGGACAGGAAATGCAGATACCTCAAGGGGGCTGGTCCAAAAACCATGGAGGATGGCAAGGAAGCTGCTACCCTGATCCACCACTACCACCACCAATTGCTATCAAATTGACTCTGACTCTTTCATGGCAACCCCACTTGTGTTGGAGAAGAACTGTGCTGCATTGGGTTTTCAATGGCTATTTTTTGGAAGTAGATCGCCAAGCATTTATTTTGAGGCACCTCTGGGTGGACTTGAAGCTCCAACCTTTCTATTAGCATTTGAGCATGTTAACCATTTGTACCAGCTAGCGACTGTTGCTGTGATACTCAGGACTATAACTTACCCTCTCTAGCAGCTCTGGTTTGTACCATTCCTGGGTACAACTCTCTAAACCAGCATTTCCCAAGACTTATTCCTGGAAATGAAAAATCATTCTGCCCTAAAACGAGCTATAGGAATGCTGTACAATGTGGTCCTTTCTTGGAGAAGCATGACCAAAGTAGCTCAACATATTAAAGGCTCTGAGAAGCCTGGCAGGAAAGACATCTGTTCTGCTTTGTTTAACTTAGAACTTTCCAAACTTTTTGATTATAGAAACCTCTTTTCCTTCTTAATACCTGAGCAAAATCCTGTGGATGTCACGCTTTGTAGAAACACTATTGGAAACACTGACTTGGGCTTTACACCTTGTCTTAGTCACCCAGTGCTGCTGTAACAAATACCACAGGTGGATGGCTTTAACAAAGAGAAGTTTATTCTGTCACAGTCCAGTAGGCTACAAGTCCAAATTCAGGGCACTGGCTCCAGGGGAAGGCTTTCTCTCTCCATCAGCTCTGGAGGAAGGTCCTTGTCATCAGTCGTCCCTTGGTCTGGGAGCATCTCAGCACAAGAACCTCAGGTCCAAAGGAAGTGCTCAGCTCCCAGCACTGCTTTCTTGGTGGTATGAGGTTCCCATGTCTCTCTGTTCGCTTCTCTCTTTTATATCTCAAAGAGATTGGCTTAAGGCACCGTCTAATCTTGTAGACCTCATCAGTATAACTGCCACTAATCCATCTTATTACATCATAGTGATAGGATTTACAACATATAAGGAAATCACATCAGAAGGTAAAATGGTAGACAATCATACAAAGGAATCATGACCTAGCCAAGTTGACAGATATTCTGGGGGGACACAATTCAACCCATGACAGACCTATAGGGCTCTGGACTAGGTGAAGAGAGGCCTGGCTCTCCTGGAAAGCAGAAGACCCATCATTACTCAAGGAGATAAATTCCCTTAGTTGCTGTTAAGTGAGGCCAGGGTGTTGATGTCCACAGTGTTCTTTGTTGGGCCTGAACCATGGGGTAGGCATTATTTCTAGCCACATGGAAGAAATCCAAAGCTTTAAAAGCTTTAGTGTCCATATATCCTCTGTCTCCAGAGGTGGAATCTTGGCAGCAGGACCCCTCCGTTCCTTCTTTTCATGAACATTTGCAATCATTTTATCGAATGAGCTGAACTTAGCGGGGGTACAAGCATAAAATAACTTTATCCTTTCTCCACTGTCTCTTCAAATCACTCCATGGTCTAATTTTTCCTTGCCCCAGGGTAGAATCTTGGGCATGTCTCATGGCTTTTCCAGTCCCTCTTAGAAAATAAATGAAAAGCTCCCTTGTTTTGGAATTAAAAACTGAAGTCTAATAATCACACAATTCTAATCTAGTCCAACGTAAAAACCAAAACTCCAGATTTTATCCTTTTAAGACTTCTTTTTTTTTTGAACCTAGCCCAAGCCAGGAGGCAGGGTTGAGGGTGTGGTCTGTTTCCCTTCTCTTTCACCACTCCCTCCCATCCTTGCTTGTGAGCTGCTGTTTGTAACCTCTCTAGGGTGGGGTCCTGGTGAAGAGAATTCAAGACAAGGGCAAAGCCTCCCTTGGCTGGATGGCTGTGATCCTGCTGCTAGTGCCATGGATGGTAGCTTTTTCTGGCATGGTGAGCTTTTGCAGGCCCCTCAGAGATCTGCCCACCTACTCCCTTGATGGAGACAAGGCTGACTCCTGGGCCTCCATGTCCATCCCCTCTTCCTGGGTTACACTGGTGCTCCAGGCAAGCCTCTTGGGAAGGGTTACATTGAAGGAAATGGTAGGCACCCTGTCTTCACTCTACTGCAGGGCAGGGGCAGCTCCAGCCATATGCTCTCACCTTTAGACGGCACTTGGCAAGAATCAGACACTAGACCCCACACCCCCAAAACTCCAAGCTCCGCAAGTGGTCCTCTCTAAGAACCTCTTGTTCAACTTGAAGTAAGGGGTGAAGCACATCCTTTTTCTACCTTTGGGGTTGGCATACCCAGCACACTGAAAATTCTCTGCAATTATTTCCTTCTTTTGAGACATATAGGATTAACTATTTTTTTTTTTTATGCTGGCAGAACAAAAGAGCTTTTAAAAGACTGCCATCTAGAAGTTGGGTAAACAGGAAATACACCCTGTCAACATGAGATAAGGTCGAAACAACCACGAATTACTATCTCTTTCTTAGTGTTTTTCTAGTCTCTTTCCCCTTTACAGGTTCCTGCATGCGTATGTGCAGAGGAACAAAGTGTGGCAGCTGTTCAGCCTTCCTTCGCCCTTGGAAGATGGCAACGTAGTGCCAAAGATCAGTGTGCTTGCTCTATATCCCGTAATAAGTGGTGCCAAGAGCTTCTGAGAGGGCTCCATCTTGAATATCAGCGGGTTTCATCTTGGATTCTGGATGCACGTGCAACCTAATTAACATACACCGCCATTCTGAGAAGTACCCACCCCTTGAAAGAAGCCCACTAAATATTCATTACTCTACTGGCTCCAACAAACCCATATAAGCCAACCCATATAAGCCGTAGCCTTGCTTCCCTTTTCTAGTCAGCTCTTTTTTTTTGGAGAGGCTTAGACTACCTGGTGACTCCTTTTGCTTGACTCAAGCAAAGTAAAGCTTGCTGAAGATAAAATTTGTCTTCCATGTGTATTTTTACTCGGAAAAAGACAAGAACCCTTTGTGTCAGATTGACGATTGGTAACACTCCCTGTATAAAAAAAACCAAAACCAAACCCATTGCCACTGAGTTGATTCTGACTCATAGCAACCCTATAGGACAGAGTAGAACTGCCCCATAGGGTTTCCAAGGAGCAGCTGGTGGACTTGAATTGCCAACCTTTCGGTTAGTAGCCAAGCTCTTAACCAAATGTCAAAAAAGTGAGGGTGGGTGATTGGCTAATGTTGGCGGACCTGGTTTTGGATTTCTTAGCATGCCCTGCATGGGTGGACCAGAGCCCTCCTTTAGCATCTGGGGAATACTTGGCACTATTGTATTGTTCTCAGCTTTAGAGGATCTCAACTGAAACCAAGACAGAGAGATTCTCATTTTAACGTCCTGTTATACATTCATTTACAATTTTCTTCCTGTAATAGTTTTTGTTCATCTCATGTCTAAAATCAGAAAGTTTGCAATATCACTGTGGTTTGATATAGGTGCAATAGATGGACAATATGCCGGATGCTATATAAATATCAGCATCCCTACCTTTGATGGTAGATGGAAGGAGCCACAGTGGTGCAATGGTTAAGCATCCAGCTGCTAACACAAAGGTTGGCAGTTCAAACCCACCCAGCAACTCTGCAGGAGAAAGACCTGGTGATCTGCTTCTGTAGTGATTACAGGCAAGAAAACTCTATGGGGTAGTTCTACTCTGTCACATGGGGTCGCTATGAGTCAGAATAACTCAATGGCACCTAACAACAACAACCTTTGATGGAATTTCCCTAAGGTTTTAACCCTTGGAGATTTCATATTTCCTGATTTGAAATATCTTCCCCCTTCATGTTATCTTGGACTACTTGATATAAACAAATATTTGTTATTGTTAGTGACAGTATTACCTATTGTTAAGCAGGTATTTTTCAGCTTTGATGGATGTACTTAGTGGCTGAAAACAACAAACACTTACCCCACAGTTTCTGTGGGTAGGAATCCAGGAGTGGCTTAGCTCAGTGTCTCTGGCTCAAGAACTCAAATGAGGTTGCAGTCAAGCTGTTGGCTTGAATCCCCCATGTGGTTATTGGCAGATTTCCATCCCTTACTACATGGACTTCTCCTTAGAACTGCCTCACAGTATGGAAATTGGCTTCTCTTAGGGCGAGTGATTCAAGGCAGCACTCCCAAAATGAAATCCTCAGTCTTTTTATAACCTAATCTCCGTGGTGACATACCATAAATTCTACTGTATTTTATTCCTTAGAAATGGGTCAGTAAATCCAGCCCACCCAAAAGGGGAGAAAATTACACATGGGCATGAATCCCAAGAGGTAGAGATCATTGGGAGCCATCTTAGTGGATTCCTACAACAGTTTACTAATGGTAAATTAATAAGACTGGAAAATCTTAATTCTAATGTCTTAGAATCTTCCAATCTTATTAATATGCCCTACAGACTTCCAGAAGAATTTCAAATAGCCCAAACAAAACAAACCAAAGCCATTGCAGCCAAGTCAGTTCCAACTCATGGTGACGACATGTGTTACAGATTAGAACTGCTCCATAGGGTTTTCTTTTCTTTTCTTTTCTTTTTAATAATTTTTATAGAGCTTTAAGTGAACGTTTACAAATCGTCAGTCTGTCACGTATAAGCTTATATACACCTTACTCCATACTCCCACTTACTCTGCCCCTAATGAGTCAGCCCGCTCCCTCCTTCCAGTCTCTCCTTTCATGACAATTTTGCCAGTTTCTAACCCTCTCTACTCTCCTATCTCCCCTCCAGACAGAAGATGCCAACACAGTCTCAAGCATCCACCTGATACAAGTAGCTCACTCTTCGTCAGCATCTCTCTCCAACCCACCATTGTCCAGTCCCTTCCATGTCTGATGAGTTGTCTTCCGGAATGGTTCCTGTCCTGGGCCAACAGAAGGTTTGGGAACCATGACCGCTGGGATTCCTCTAGTCTCAGTCAGATCATTAAGTCTGGTCTTTTTATGAGAATTTGGGGTCTGCATCCCACTGTTCTCCTGCCCGCTCAGGGGTTCTCTGTTGTGCTCCCTGTCAGGGCAGTCATTGGTTGTGGCCGGGCACCATCTAGTTCTTCCGGTCTCAGGAAGATGTAAGTCTCTGGTTCATGTGGCCCTTCCTGTCTCTTGGGCTCATAGTTATCGTGTGACCTTGGTGTTCTTCATTCTCCTTTGATCCAGGTGGGTTGAGGCCAATTGATGCATCTTAGATGTCCACTTGTTAGCATTTAAGACCCCAGACGCCACAGTTCAAAGTAGGATGCAGAATGTTTTCATAATAGAATTATTTTGCCAATTGACTTAGAAGTCCCCTTAAGCCATAGTCCCCAAACCCCCGCCCTTGCTCTGCTGACCTTTGAAACAATCAGTTTTTCCCGGAGACTTCTTTGCTTTTGGTCCAGTCCAGTTGAGCTGATCTTCCGTGGATTGAGTATTGTCCTTCCCTTCACCTAAAGTAGTTCTTATCTACTAACTAATCAGTAAATAACCCTCTCCCACCCTCCCTCCCTCCCCCACTTCGTAATCACAAAAGTATGTGTTCTTCTCAGTTTGTACTATTTCTCAAGATCTTATAATAGTGGTCTTATACAATATTTGTCCTTTTGCCTCTGACTAATTTCACTCAGCATAATGCCTTCCAGGTTCCTCCATGTTATGAAATGTTTCACAGATTCATCACTGTTCTTTATCGATGCGTAGTATTCCATTGTGTGAATATACCACAATTTATTTAACCATTCATCCATTGATGGACACCTTGGTTGTTTCCAGCTTTTTGCTATTGTAAACAGACCTGCAATAAACATAGGTGGGCATATATCTTTTCCTGTAAAGGCTCTTATTTCTCTAGGGTATATTCCAAGGAGTGGGATTTCTGGGTTGTATGGTAGTTCTATTTCTAACTTTAAGAAAACGCCAGATAAATTTCCAAAGTGGTTGTACCATTTTACATTCCCACCAGCAGTGTATAAGAGTTCCAATCTCTCCGCAGCCTCTCCAACATTTATTATTTTGTGTTTTTTGGATTAATGCCAGCCTTGTTGGAGTGAGATGGAATCTCATTGGAGTTTTAATTTGCATTTTTCTCTAATGGCTAATGATCGAGAGCATTTTCTCATGTATCTGTTAGCCACCTGAATATCTTCTTTAGTGAAGTGCCTGTTCATATCCTTTGCCCACTTCTTGACTGGGTCGTTTGTCTTTTTGTGGTTGAGTTTTAACAGAATCATATGGATTTTAGAGATCAGGTGCTGGTTGGAGATGTCATAGCTGAAAATTCTTTCCCAATCTGTAGGTGGTCTTTTTACTCTTTTGGTGAAGTCTTTAGATGAGCATAGGTGTTTGATTTTTAGGAGCTCCCAGTTATCGGGTTTCTCTTCATCATTTTTGGTAATGTTTTGTATTCTGTTTATGCCTTGTATTAGGGCTCCTAAGGTTGTCCCTATTTTTTCTTCCATGATCTTAATCGTTTTAGTCTTTATGTTTAGGTCTTTGATCCACTTGGAGTTAGTTTTTGTGCATGGTGTGAGGTATGGGTCCTGTTTCATTTTTTTGCAAATGGATATCCAGTTATGCCAGCACCATTTGTTAAAAAGACTATCTTTTCCCCAATTAACTGACACTGGTCCTTTGTCAAATATCAGCTGCTCATACGTGGATGGATTCATATCTGGGTTCTCAATTCTGTTCCATTGGTCTATGTGCCTGTTGTTGTACCAGTACCAAGCTGTTTTGACTACTATGGCTGTATAATATGTTCTAAAATCAGGTAGAGTGAGGCCTCCCACTTTCTTCTTCTTTTTCAGTAACGCTTTACTTATCCGGGGCTTCTTTCCCTTCCATATGAAGTTGGTGATTTGTTTCTCCATCACTTTAAAAAATGTCATTGGAATTTGGATCTGAAGTGCATTGTATTTATAGATGGCTTTTGGTAGAATAGACATTTTTACTGTGTTAAGTCTTCCTATCCATGAGCAAGGTATGTTTTTCCACTTAAGTAGGTCCTTTTTAGTTTCTTGCAGTAGTACTTTGTAGTTTTCTTTGTATAGCTCTTTTACATCTTTGGTAAGATTTATTCCTAAGTATTTTATCTTCTTGGGGGCTACCGTGAATGGTATTGATTTGGTGATTTCCTCTTGGATGTTCTTTTTGTTGATGTAGAGGAATCCAAGTGATTTTTGTATGCTTATCTTATAACCTGAGACTCTGCCAAACTCTTCTATTAGTTTCAGTAGTTTTCTGGAGGATTCCTTAGGGTTTTCTGTGTATAAGATCATGTCATCTGCAAACAGAGATAATTTTACTTCCTCCTTACCAATCTGGATGCCCTTTATTTCTTTGTCTAGCCTAATCGCTCTGGCTAGGACCTCTAGCACAATGTTGAATAAGAGCGGTGATAAAGGGCATCCTTGTCTGGTTTCCGTTCTCAAGGGAAATGCTTTCAGACTCTCTCCATTTAGAGTGATGTTGGCTGTTGGCTTTGAATAGACGCCCTTTATTATGTTGAGGAATTTTCCTTCAATTCCTATTTTGCTGAGAGTTGTTATCATAAATGGGTGTTGGACTTTGTCAAATGCCTTTTCTGCATCAATTATTGATGAGATCTTGTGGTTTTTGTCTTTTGTTTTATTTATATGGTGGATTACATTAACGGTTTTTCTAATATTAAACCAGCCTTGCATACCTGGTATAAATCCCACTTGGTTGTGGTGGATTATTTTTTTGATATGTTGTTGAATTCTATCGGCTAGAATTTTGTTGAGGATTTTTGCATCTATGTTCATGAGGCATATAGGTCTGTAATTTTCTTTTTTTGTGATGTCTTTACCTGGTTTTGGTATCAGGGATATGGTGGCTTCATAGAATGAGTTAGGTAGTATTCCATCATTTTCCATGCTTTGGAATACCTTTAGTAGTAGTGGTGTTAACTCTTCTCTGAAAGTTTGGTAGAACTCTGCAGTAAAGCCGTCCGGGCCAGGGCTTTTTTTTTGTTGGGAGTTTTTTGATTACCGTTTCAATCTCTTTTTTTGTTATGGGTCTATTTAGTTTTTCTACTTCTGATTGTGTTAGTGCCATAGGGTTTTCTTGGCTGTAATCTTAACAGAAGCAGACACCAGGCCTTTCTTTCATGGTATCACTGGGTAGATTTGAAACACCAATCTTTAGGTTAGTAGTTTGAGCCCCCTAAGGAGCCCCCAAATAGCTCAAGACAGTATATAATATTCCAAGTTGAAAACTCACATGACGCTACTTTATAAAAGACTAAAATATGGCAACTGTATTCTACATAAAGGTGTTTCAAGTTGAACAACCTGTAATTACAGTTATGGGCCCCTTCAAAAGCTATGGTAATACTGGGTACACCACTCGTTGTTCTTTAACGAAGATATCTTTATGAGTATGACCTATTGCCACCTCCTCCCCCGAAATCACTAAAATATTTGCCTGAAAGATTAGTAGAGAATTTTGGTACCTTAAATATCTTATTATCTCATATTTTATTACAAACTGTCTTAGCTTGCTAGTGTTAAAAAAAAAAAAAAAGTGTTACTCCAATAAAAATACCACAGTATGGGTGGCTTTTTAAATAACAGGAATTTCTTGTCTCACAGTTTTGGAGGCTAGAAGTCTGAATTCAGGGTATAGGCAGGCTATGCTTTTTCTCTCTGAGAGAAGGTCCTTCCTTGTCTCTTTCAGCTTCTGACAGCCCTGGCCTTTCTTGACGTTCCTTGGCTTGTAGATGGATCCTTGCATGGTGTGTTCCCCCTGAGTGTGCCTTAGTGTCTATTCTGCTTCTTTAATAAGATGCCACTCAGAAGCGATTAGATTCAGGACCCACTCTACCCTGGTATTTCCTGAGAGGCACAAAGAGTTTGTGCTTGGCTACTAATTGAGAGGTTGGCATTTTGAACACAGCCCATGACACCATGGAAGAAAGGCCTGGAGATCTACTTTCATAAGATTACAGCCATTGAAAACGATACGGTATGCAGTCCTACTCTGACACACATGGGGTTGCCAGGAGTTGGAATCAACTCACAGCAATGGATTTGGTTTGATTTTTTTCCTACTCTGGGATAGCCTCATTAATATAAAAAAGGAAAAACCCTATTTCCAAACAGGATCACATTCACAGGTACAGGGGCTAGGACTTCAACATATTTTTTGGGAAATATAATTTAATCCATTACAAATCATCCTCTATTTATACAAAACAAAAGTGTATATTATCTCCTTTTGTTAACTAATCAAATGCTGTTCTTTCTTCAGCTATGTCCCCCAAAAACCCAAACCCATTGCCATTGAGTCAATTCCAACTCATAGCAACCCTATAGGACAGAGTAGAACTGCTCCATAAGGCAGTATTTATTTATTATTTCCATTCCACCTATTTCTAAACAGAATCCAGGGCAGTCAGAATTATGCAAATTTAAGCTCTACAGTACTTTATATCATTTTATCCTTCTCAAATTATTCTAAGCTCATTTTCCCCCTTGACCCTTATAATCTGTCTGTGATATGGTTAGAAGAGGTTTTATTACCCCTATTTTACCAGTAAGAAAACAGGTTTGAAGAGTTTCCACAAATCATGTAACTTATAAAAAGGCTGCATTGAGACATGAACCCAACCCTAGTATATCTCCCACTACTCATGCCGAACATCTTTAAGCACCGTGATTACCTTCAACTGCATCAATTACAGAGCCACCTCAACAGCCAGTGACACAGTCTTTGTCCCTATTTTAGCTCATTTCCTGTAACAAACCCAATATACTGCCTAGAACATTCATCTGGCAAAGACATTCCTCTAAGTACCTGTTTAAACAAGTTTCTTTTTTAAAAAAAAATTAACAAGGAGAGGCTAATGTTCCCTAATATTTAAAAACAAACAAACAAAAAAACCACTTGGCTTTTGTCCTGAAACAAGGCAGCTTCTGGGTAAACTCCCTCTTTCTTCCTTCAGTCCCTGAAGTTTCTGTTATGGAAATAACTTCTATACTCGCTGATGGAAAACGCTCCTAAGCCTCAGGATATGATTTGTTCCTCTAAAAAAGCCTTGGAACTAGGAAGCACGAAAGGGTTTTAGGATGCCATAATGGTTGTGCTGTGTCCTCCAAAAAGATATGTTGAAGTACTAACCCCTGGCACCTGTGAACATGACCTTGCTTGGAAATAGTCTCTTTGAAGATGTTATTAGTTTACACGAGGTCGTGGTGGAGTAGGGTGGGTCTAATCCATTCTGACTGCTATCCTTATAAAAGAGGAAAAGAGACACAGAGGAAGAATTGTCTTGGTCATCTAGTGCTGCTGTAAGAGAAATACCACAACTGGATGGCTTTAATAAAGAGAAATTTATTTTCTCAAAGTCTAGTAGGCTAGAGGAAACCCTGGTAGCTTAGTGGTTAAGTGCTATGGCTGCTAATCAAAGAGTCAAATTCAAATCCACCAGGCACTCCTTGGAAACTCTATGAAGCAGTTCTGCTCTGTCCTATAGCATCGCTATGAGTCAGAATCAACTCGACGGCACTGGGTTTTTTCTGGGTTAGTAGGCTAGAAGTCCAAATTCAGGGTGTCAACTCCAGGGGAAGGCTTTCTCTCTCTGTCGACTCTGGAGCAAGGCCCTTGTCCTTAGTCTTCCTCTGGTCAAGAAGCTTTTCTGTGCAGGAACCTCTGGTCCAAAGGAGGTGCTCTTTTCCCAGCGTTGCTTTCTTGCTAGTATGAGGTCCCCCACTCTCTGCTCACTTCCCTTTCCTTTTATCTCTTGTAAAATAAAAGGTGGTGCAGGCCATACCACGAGGGAAGCTTTACATTGGGGTCAGGGATGTGACCTGAGCAACGGTGTTACATCCCACCCTAATCCTCTTTAACATAATCTTGCCTCCTTAACCACAGGCAGAGGTTAGAATTTACAACACATAGGAAAATTATATCAGTCACAAAATGGAGGACAACCACACAATCCTGGGAATCATGGCCTAACCAAGTTGACACATATTTTGTGGGGACACAATTCAATCCATGACACACCCATGAGTGTGACAAAGTTATGCAGCCAAGGAATGCCTGGGACTACCAGAAGCTGGGAGAGACAAGAAAGAATCTTCCTCTAGAGCCTTAGGAGAAAGCATGGTCTTGCTGACTAGTAGCCTCCAGAATTGTGAGGCAATAAACTTCTGTTCTTATAAGCCACCCACTTAATGGTAGTTTGTTAGGACAGCCATAGGAAATTAATACAGATGCCTATTAGCCATGGGTTAAGTATTCATTTTAAGAAGAAAAGGAACCCAAGGAGGTTCACTGTGACTTCATTCCATGATAAGAAACAAAGTTTAAAAATTAAAAAGACTAATGAACTTAGCATGCTCCACAAATATTCAGGGGATTTAAGTCAACCAGCAATTTTTGAGCTATACAATTTATGGGGCACTGTGTTAAGAGACAAAGGAAATACAAACATGAAAAAGTCAGTTCCTGCCACCAAAGACATTATTATATTGTGGGAAGGTCTAGAAGGTCATCTGCCCCATTTTACAGGTGACAAAATTGAAGCTCAAAGAGGTTCAGTAACTTGCTCAAGGTCACACAGCTTGTGAGAGAGCCAGGATTTGAGCCTAGATTAATTCCTGAACTATGTGCTTACCCATAAATCTCTTCTTACGTATGTAAATAACGAAAAGATAAAGTAGGGTTTGACAGGGTCAAAGTATTATGGATATATTTTGGAAGGAAATATTGATCCTGACCTTGAAAGGTTTCCTTGAAGCAGTGAGATGTACCAAGCCCTGAAGGCCAAAAAAAAAAAACCAAACCCAGTGCCGTGGAGTCAATTCCGACTCATAGCAATCCTATAGGACAGAGTAGAACTGCCCTAGAGTTTCCAAGGAGCGCCTGGCGGATTTGAGCTCCCAACCCTTTGGTTTGCAGCCATAGCACTTAACCACTATGCCACCAGGGTTTCCAAACCAAACCCAGTGCTGTAGAGTCTATTCCGACTCATAGCAACCCTATAGGACAGAGTAGAACTGCCCCATAGAGTTTCCAAAGAGCGCCTGGTGGATTCAAACTGCCGACCTTTTGGTTAGCAGCCATAGCACTTAACCACTACACCACTAGGGTTTCCCTCCATAGGATTTCCAACGAGTGCCTGGTGGATTTGAACTGCCAACCTTTTGGTTAGCAGTCATAGCTCTTAACCACTGTGCCACCATACAGAGGAGGACTTTCCAGGATTAGGGACCAGCTTGAGCAAAAAATAGAATTGTCAAAGCAGAGTAGCAATACGGTATATGTGAAATATATGGGCCAGGGAACAATGTAATAGGAGATAGTACTGGAAGGGTCTTTTGTGGTCAGGCCTTGGAAGATTTTGATTACCAAGCTAAAGATCTTATATTTTATTCTATTGGAAATAAGCCCTTGAATATTTTTGGCAAGGCAATGATGTGTTGAGATTGTAGTTTTCTGAAATTTATGATAACCTCAGCATCTCTAGGTTCTATGGCTAAATGCCAGGGTTCACATGCCTCATGTGGTCTTGTGATGATCTTGCCTGTAATAATTCTGCTTTATTCTGTTCTAAAGGAGTGGTGTGCAATGATGGAAAAGAAGATATTCGGAACTGCCCAAAGGACAATGGATTGCTAATTGTTTAATGAGAGTGTGGCGTGGAGACCCCAAGAGACAATAAAAGATGAGTTCAGAATGGTAGGTTGTGGAGATGATGGTAGGAACGGAATAAGTGTCAAGAGGTGTAGACTCTCCCACAGGCAATGGGCACTTCCTGAAGAGTTCCAAGTAAGGCCGTGACAAGATGAAGTAAAGCTTTAAGTAGAGAAATCAGATGTGGTTGTTTCAAGCTAGCTTCTATTCTTGCCTGCCCACGAGCTACCTCATCATTCACCTATTTTGTCATTCAGAAAGCAAAGATTGTTGTCTCCACCTCTTGTATTATGGCTGCTGATATACTTTTCATACTTCCCTATTAGCTTTTACCACCACCCTTCTGTCAATTTTTTGTACTGTGATGGCTTGCATGTTGCTGTGATGCTGGAAGCTATACCACCAGCATTTCTAATACCAACGGGGTCACCTATGGTGGACAAGTTTTAGTGGAGCTTCCAGAGTCAAACAGACTAGGAAGAAAGGCCTGGCAATCTACTAAAAATTTACAGCCTTGAAAATCCTATGGGACAGTTCTACCCTGTCCTATGGATCACAACAGAATATCGTCCAATATAATGTTGGAAGATGAGGTCCCTACATTGGAAGACACTCAAAATACACAGTGGCTGCAACAATGGACTTGAGCACACCAACAATCATGAAGATGGTACAGGACTGGGCAATGTTTCGTTCTTTTGTACATAAGGTCACCATGAGTCAGAACCTACTTAAAGGCAACTAACAACAACAATTAAGTTTTATGTTAGTTTTCTATTGCTGCATAAGAGATTTCCCCAAATTCAGCAGCTTAAAACAGCATCAACTTATTTTCTCACAGTTCTGTAGGTCAAATTCTGGGCACAGCTTGTCACAGGGCTGAAATCAAGACATTGGCCAGGCTGCGTTCTTATCTGGTGGCTGTATAGAAGAATACACTTCCAAGCTTATTCAGGTTGTTGGCATAACAAAGTTCCTTGTGGTTGCAGGACTGAGGTCCCAGATTTCTCACTGACTGTTGGCCAGGAGTCACTCTCAGCTCCTAGAAGTCCATTTCAGGTCCTTGCCCTGAGGTTCCCTCCATTTTCAAAACCAGCAAGAGAATCTTCCTGGCATCGAATCCCTCACATTTCAAATCTTTTCTCCAGAAAGAGTCAAGTCCCTTTTAAGGGCTCACTTGATTAAGTAAGGCTCACCCAGATAATTGCCCTTTCTTAATGTCAACTGTGTCATATAACGTAATCAAATCACCACAGAAGTAACTATCCCATCAAATTCATAAGCCTCAGGGATTACACAGAAAGTATTTACCAGGGAATGAGCCCTGGTTGCACAGTGGTTAAAACGCTCAGCTGTCAACCAAAAAGTTGTCAGTTCAAATCCACCAGCTGCTGCACAGGAGAAAGAAGTGGTAGGCTGTGTCCATAAAAATTTAAAGCTTTGGAAACCCTATGGGGCAGTTCTGGCCTGTCCTGCAGTGTTGCTATGAGTTGGAATTGACTCAATGACAACAGGGTTTGGTTTTGGTTTTGGTTTATACACTAGGGAGGAGTCCCTGGGTGGTGCAAACGGTTAAACACTTGGCTACTAACAGAAAGGTTGGTGGTTTGAATCTACCCAGAGGCATGTCAAAAAAAAAAAAAATCTTGGCCATCTACTTCTGAGAAATCAGCCATTGAAAGCCCTACAGAGCATGATTCCACTTTGTGGTAAAATCACCACAAAGTTATAGTAAAACAAGAAGAAAGATTTTATTCAGCATATGTTCCAAGAGGCAAAAAGTGGGAAACGGACAAGCATGCTGCCAAATTATGTCTGCCCGAGTCCAAGGAATGTTACATAATCATCAGTACATATTGACATCACAAATGGTTAAAATCATTAAAAGCTTCACCTTTTCACAGATTGGCTAAAAACTGCTAAATCACCATGATTCTGTATTTTGAATTGTCTTTCTCAATAATCATTAGTACAGGCTTCAATAATGAGAGTCAGGAGGGTCTTCACTGGTCCAGTCTTACTATTTACTAAATGCTAATAGAAAAAAGAGTGGAAAATATGTGGGTCTTTCGTGTTCTATTTAAGTATTTGTTTATGTGAAATGTTTCCTGAAAGATGTTTTCCCAGATTGTCCTCAGGGCCCAATTGATATGTCCTTTTCACTCCAGCTGGGTCACATTCTTTATACTCAAGGACAAGGAATAATGGCTCCAGTTTTAGCTCCTAAGTCACTCCCTCCTTTTAATCGGAGATTGGAGATAACACATCAATGATCAAAACCTGGATTTAGTCAGGCTTCTAAATGGTGACCATGGAGGGATCTTTAAACCCATGGTGCTGGTTTTCCACTGGGTGTCATCTGGTTCTTCACCAGGATCTTCGGTAAGAGTGGCGTTTCCACCAATCACATTTGTCTTAGTCATCTATGCTGCTATAACAGAAATACCACAAATGGATGGCTTTAACAAAGAGAAATTTATTCTCTCACAATCTAGGAGGCTAGAAGTCTGAGTTCAGGGCACCAACTCCAGGGGAAGCCTTTCTCTCTTTGTCAGCTCTGGGGGAAGGTCCTTGTCATCAATCTTCCCCTGATCAAGGAGCTTCTTAGCGCAGGGATCCCGGGTCCAAAAGACATGTTCTGCTCCTGGCACTACTTTCTTGGTGGCATTAGGTCCCTGTGTCTCTCTGTTTGCTTCTGTCTTTTATATCTCACAAGAGATTGGTTTAAGACACAATCTAATCTTGTAGATTGAGTCCTGCCTCATTAACATAACTGTTGCTAATTCCACCTCATCAACATCATGGGGATAGGATTTACAACACACAGGAAAATCACACCAGATGGCAAAATGGTGTACAATCACATAATATTGGGAATCATGGCCTAGCCAGGTTGATAGACATTTGGGGGGGACACAATTCAATCCATGACAACATTGCAGAAATGAGCAGACTCAATGTACATCAACATTTTAGCCTCAGCCTTTCTTTTGCATTTTAAGTATGTAAGACAACAGAACATAAGTTTTATTTTGCCTGATACTATCAGAATGTGGACTAAGAATATTGCTATTACTTGCAATAGTGATCTAACCCATGTATTTATTCCTGATGGTAACCAACCAAATAAATCTGGTGTTTGTAGGGGTGCTATAGTGTGTAACCCGATAGCTTGTTGTCTAATTCTATGTATTCTACTTCTCCTGTGTTATTTATCCAAATGCAACAAGAGGTATTTGCTACAGCACAGACTCTACCTTCTCGGGCCAATAAAAAAATCTAAGGCTATTGTATTATCTAATACCACCTTGACTAATGAGGTCAGAGATTACCGTTGTGTTTCCATTCCATTAGCAATTTTGTCTGCTGTTTGTCCCATAAAAGCAAACCGAACCAGTTGCTGTTGAGTTGATTCTGACTCAGTGACCCTGTGGGACAGAGTAGAACTGTCCTATAGAGTTTCTAAGGAGCAGCTGGTGTATTCGAACTGCTGACCTTTTGGTTAGCAGCCTAGCTCTTAACCTCTGCACAACCAGGGCTCCATTTGTCCCATAGTGATTGATAAATTTCTTTTTTTTTTTTTAATAACTTTTATTAAGCTTCAAGTGAACGTTTACAAATCCAATCAGTCTGTCACATATAAGTTTACATACATCTCACTCCCTACTCCCACTTGCTCTCCCCCTCTTGAGTCAGCCCTTTCAGTCTCTCCTTTCTTGACAATTTTGCCGGCTTCCCTCTCTCTCTATCCTCCCATCCCCCCTCCAGACAAGAGTTGCCAACACAATCTCAAGTGTCCACCTAATATAATTAGCTCACTCTTCATCAGCGTCTCTCTCCCACCCGCTGACCAGTCCCTTTCATTTCTGATGAGTTGTCTTCGGGGATGGTTCCTGTCCTGTGTCAACTGAAGGTCTGGGGAGCATGGCCGCCGGGATTCCTCCAGTCTCAGTCAGACCATTAAGTTTGGTCTTTTTATGAGAATTTGGGGTCTGTATCCCACTGATCTCCTGCTCCCTCAGGGGTCCTCTGCTGTGCTCCCTGTCAGGGCAGTCATCGATTGTGGCCGGGCACCAACTAGTTCTTCTGGTCTCAGGATGATGTAGGTCTCTGGTTCATGTGGCCCTTTCTGTCTCTTGGGCTCTTAGTTGTCGTGTGGCCTTGGTGTTCTTCATTTTCCTTTGCTCCAGGTGGGTTGAGACCAATTGATGCATCTTAGATGGCCGCTTGTTAGCATTTAAGACCCCAGACTCCACATTTCAAAGTGGGATGCAGAATGATTTCATAATAGAATTATTTTGCCAATTGACTTAGAAGTCCCCGCAAACCATGTTCCCCAGACCCCCGCACTTGCTCCCCTGACCTTTGAAGCATTCATTTTATCCCGGAAACTTCTTTGCTTTGGGTCCAGTCCAATTGAGCTGACCTTCCATGTATTGAGTGTTGTCTTTCCCTTCACCTAAAGCAGTTCTTATCTACTGATTAATCAATAAAAAACCCTCTCCCACTCTCCCTCCCTCCCCCCCCTCATAACCACAAAAGTATGTGTTCTTCTCAGGTTTACTATTTCTCAAGATCTTATAATAGTGGTCTTATACAATATTTGTCCTTTTGCCTCTGACTAATTTCGCTCAGCATAATGCCTTCCAGGTTCCTCCATGTTATGAAATGTTTCAGAGATTCGTCACTGTTCTTTATCGATGCGTAGTATTAAAGATTTATCTAATCAACTATACCATAAGTAGAAATTAAAGCTCTTAGAAAATGACCAACCTCACCCTGAGTGTTGAACCAATGGGTTTTCTTCTGACTCACATTTTACAATGTGTAGCAATTTAACATTACCTTTCCAATATTTACTAACAGCATTACTATGAATATCTAAAGGTAAACCTAAAGTTACCAAAGTGCATTGCCCATGTGTTCACTAGGAATCTAAACAAGAGTTTGCCCATGCAAATTCACTGTCAGCTGGAAAAAGATTGTCTCAGCTAGTATAGTTGGATCCATCATGCAAAAATATACATCCATAAGGAGCACACAAAGTTTGTCTAGAGGAAACAGAAGATATAGAAAAACTTACATGTGACAACCAAGTTTCCATTAGAAAATACATCATTAGCAAGATAATATAAGGATGAACCCCTTCTGTTGGTTAATCTATCTAAAACATACTAACAGTTATTCCTGAGGGCAAGGTGCCCTCTCTGGTTTACCTATTAACAATCATGTGTCACTTTCTCAAAAGCAGAAGTGAAGCCTAATACAAAACAAAGTCTGAGCCAGACCTCGTGTTAGCCATTTTAGTTAGGCCAAGTGCCTCAATTTTAGGGTGTCTTCACATATTCCTTTCTTCTGAACATGAATTTTCCTACAAATTCTTTGATCATTATTTTAAGTGTGTCTTCCTCTGCTCAGACACTCTGATTCTGTGATTTTAAATTAGGATACGTGCAGGGCAAGGCCACTTTGGAGGGACTACTTGGTTTCCCAAAAAGCTGACTCAAGGCATGAGGTGGATCTCGTCTGAGAACCTGGTTTCTTCAAGATAAATAATTTTCTGCATAGCAAGGGGATGACAGTTTCATTATAAACATTAGCCAGGCATTTCATACAACATTGTCTTGGAGACTAATTAAAATAATTACTGATTTACCCTAAACATAGCTCCCAGACTAGTCTTTGGAGTAGTTTCCCAAAACAGACCGAATTCTTCAAAAAAGCACAATACCCAGAGCAAAATGATCTTACTACTTTATCTGGAAATTGTTTGACTAAAAAGTGGCTTCAGGAAGCAGTATTTTTCCCCCTCAAAGCTTGAGATTCAAAAGGACACCAAAGGACAATAGCCTGTGTGGGTTGTTCCAACCTCCATGAAAGCCAGAAATCAGGATTCCAGGAGAATTACAATTCTTTCATTATTCCCTGCTTTTGATCATGATCTTGTTATGTAATCTTTGATCAAAAACATTGAAAATGGTAGTTGGGCATCACCTGGTTTTTAAGATCTCAGGCACTATATGACGAATTAGGAGGTAGAACAGAAGCACTAACAATAGTATCAGGCCTGCTGTCTGAAATAACCAATGAAACCATGACCCTAAGGTCTTTGAATCAAGGAAACAAATTTCATGAGATGTTTGTTTATATATAAGCAGCATCAGTAACTGCTTTTCATATGTCTCAGCAGCAACTATATTCTGAAAAAAATCAGTTACATATTAATATAAACACAGCAATATTTATCTATTAAGGCACAAACTGTTTCTTGGGAGACTAACAGGAAATCTAATCCATTAAATATTTTGTAAAATCATAGTTCAAGTTTCAGACACTTCTCTGATTATGATATTTACAACTTTGCTATCTAATTCAAGAGTTACAATATCTAAACTCATTAGCTAGATAATTTAGGAGAAAGGAGGAAAATGGTTTCTTATACCCAGAAAGCAGGACCTTAAAACATCTGCAATATTCCCACATAAAACCCATAGTAATACTTTACTCCACTCAGACCTACGTGGTTAATTTCTTTTCCACGTGATTCTGGATCAGCCACAGTCTGTGAAGCCATCAGCTTCTGTATAGGAGTTCTGAAAATCTTGATTCAGTCTACTCACAGCCCTTTTCACAAGTCCAATGTGGTCCATCTTTTTGTTGAGATATTTTGGTCAAAGGTTTTCAGTAAATCAGCAAAGTAAAAATTTATCTGTAGAGGGCAAAACTTACTATGGCCGTGATTAATTTATAAAAATAATATTCTTAAAAGTGAAGGACTTGACTAAAATTAATTACAGAAGTAGTGCAAAGCCAAATAAAGTCAGTTAAAAAAAAACTTTAAATAAAATATCTCTAAATGGAACGATTAACCTTATTTTCAAAGAGCTTCAGAAATAATATGTAATAGTCTTGAGACATAATACCATATAGTCAGGATATACCAAAATTATCAAGTCTATAAATATCTGAGTGTAAAAAAAAAAAACTTTAATTGGTAAATGATGTAAATTCCCCAGCCAAACTATTGGCTTTGATGATGCTAGATTCAAAAAAAAGGTTGCTGCCAAGTCAGTAATTTTAAAATAATAAAACTATGCCATAATATTATGCATTTTTTGTCTAATATTAAGCAAAAAAGTAAGAGGAAATACTAACATAGAAATTTTAACCCAAAGAGAATCAGGCACTTCTGATTTTGACATGTTCCATGTAATTAATAACATATTAAATAAATCTTTTTAGTACTTTATAAAATGTTTTGTGGCTTTCCATGAAGTTTCAGAGTTGTCAGGACTTTATTATAGGTCACCAAGAAATAACACTTAAGTTATTTAACCAAAAATCTTAAAGGTAAAAACCTTAGCTCTTTATTAAAAAGCCTTGTGGCTTGGTTTTTGACTCAGGAATCTTATAATGAGAGGCCAAATCTTTGCCTTCAAGGTGATTACACGAAGAACAAATTAACCCTTCAACCCAGTAATCAAAGAAAATTTTGTCATTTAACAGCAAGAAACCCAAAAAATCTCATAAATTAGATCATTAAATGTTAGCCAGACAGATAAAACCTTTGACCATATCAAATAAATTTCTTTTAATGAACTTCTTAAATGTTGTCTTTGTTGTGTATCTCCTTAAATGACAAAAATGAACACACATTAGCAGACCCAAATATATATATATAAACTTTCTCCGTAGCATAAAAAGCAGAAGTATATAAACTTAAACTATGACGAGTATCTATTAATTTAATATAGTAAAAAAAAAAAAAAAGTTACCTAAAAAAGCCAAAAAGCCAAACTCATTGCCCTCCAGCTGATTCCAACTCCTAGTGACCCTATAGGACAGAGTAGAACTGCCCCACAGGGTTCCAAGGAGCAGCTGGTAGATTCAAACCACCGACCTTTTAGTTAGCTGTCGAATGCTTTAACCATTGTGCCACCAGGGCTGTAGTCATGTAAAAAGTCTTGGAAATTATTTTAAGCTTACCATATTATTTTATGTTTACCATAAAACATAAAAATTGCTATTGAAATAAAGTTTGTTTTAATATTCTAAATATTAAAAATATTACTACTTCCCATATTTTTCCCAATCTAATTTTAGCCCTTAAAGATTTTATCAACCAGCTTTGGAAATCACAAAGTCTCTGCTCAACTGACCAATTTATTGATATGGGTATAACCTTAAGTCTCTGGCTAGGAGTGAAAACATTTCCCCAGGTCATTTCAAGTGTGTTTCATTGTGATTTCTATCTTTTGGCTTCTTAGTATTCCCCTACAATACAGAGAACTTGTTTACATTAGGATCCACCCATTTTCTGAAAACTATAGAGTTGCTATGAGTAGGAATCAACTCTATGGCAATGGGTTTGGTTTATTGGGCTTGTAGTAAGGCAGCATTTTTCTTATTTTCCTTTTGTCTAGAAAGATCTCCTCCTAGTTGGAAAGGGTTTTTCAAAAGCTTCCCTGGGGTTATACGATCTCAGAGGCTGGAGTCAAAGATGTGGTGAAAACCATGTGAAACTGTTCACTACAGATTGGTAAATAAACACAATTAAGGCCGTACCTACCTTGCTTATTGGGTAACCTGTTACTGGCAGAAACTCAGTGCATACTCACAAACCTCAGATACTTGGAGGAGCAGATCCAGGTGTTGGTGTTTTCTCAACAACCAACTCAGTCCAAGTGTGCTGTGTGTAACCTGGGTCTCAACATTTTCCTTTTATGTAAGGGAGAGCCAAGATTTTCTCATTTGGTAATGTAAAAATGGCATGGTGAGGGCAGCATCTGACCTCCTCTAACTTCACAAGAGGAAAAGAGAATCAAGATCAACATCCCAAGGCTGATTTCTAGGAGACAAATGTCAGAAATGCCTCCTCCCTTTCCCTCTCCCCCTTTTACCAATTCTGACATCAACCATCCCTCCCATGGCACTCTCTACTTCTCTGCTGGGTTTGATAATTCTTTGTAATGGCCACACATAACTTACAGATAATATTCATTATTATGGGGTTTATTAGGGAAGTAAAGTTCTGGAACAGGTTACAATTCAGGTTGAGGAATGCTCAGGATATGGTTCTTCAATCAGGACAGCCTCTTCTCAGCCATGTCTGCAGGCACATCTCTCTCTGACCACTCGGCATTTTGGCCCCACGCCTTGACCTCTGCCCTGCTCAGGCAACTGTTATAAAGCTCTTTTAGTTCTGCCAATAAGTGTCCGAGGCACCCACTCCACCAATGAGCCTTGTACCCGAAGGCACTCAACTTTCTTGTTCCATGAGCCAGGAAGCCCTCTGTAGCCATCTTGCACTACTGTCTCTTGATGTCTTCTTCGTTACAGCTCCTCTCTGTCCTGGGTCTATGGGGTTCTCAGCACTGGGCACACTCCACTCCTGGTTCTTCTTTCTTGGTAGTGCTGAGACCCTTTCTTCCTGCCTTTGGGATGGCTCATTTTAAGCTCAGCAAGATGGCAAAACTGACCAATCCCCTCATTAGAGTTCCACACACTTTATTTGCATGGTCCCACCCCCACAAGGGTGCCATGTGCCTTATTTACATTATTAGTGAGCTATCCAATCCCCTTGATGGGCCACAAGCACCTCATTTGCATGGTCCCACCCCGTCATTTGGTGGGAGTTACAAAGACTGTGGCTACAGGCGTCATTCATATCAAGTAATTCACTGCACTGCAGATAACTAGTTGAGGCTATAAGAAGTAAGGTCATTTGGGCAGGCTCAGGATCTAGATAAACTGTGCTTTTTTCTGTCCTCGGGGAAAAAAAAATTTATTTTTTTTTTTTGGGAAGAGGGAGAAAGAAGGAAAAAAAGGAGACACTGTGTTGTGTATAAACACATCTTGTATAAATGTAAATAATCCACTTATATGACATTTCTAGAAAGGACAAAACTATAGAGATAGGAAACCAATCAGTGGTTGCCTAGAGTTGGGGGTTGACTGCAAATGGACATAAGGGGACTTTTTGGGGGTGATGCCAGTGTTCTAAAACTAGATTGTGGTGAGAGATGCACAAATGTATAAATTTACTAAAAGTTATCAAATTGTACACTTAAAAGGAGTGAATTTAGTGAGGAATAAGTAGTTATTACTTAATGGTTAGAATTCCTGTTTGAGAAGATGAAAAAGTTTTGGAAATGTATATTGGCGATGGTTGCACAGCATGGTGAATGTAATTCATGCCACTGAATTGTACTCTTAAAAATGGCTAAAATGGCAAATTTTACATTATATATAATTTACCACAAAAAATTGTTTTTAAAGAACAAATTTTATGGTATGTAAATTATACTTCATTAAAGATACTTTTTTAAAAGTATGATATAACAAAATGGTGGTATAATATTGGCCTTGATGCATTCTTGGTGTCTTTTGACCCAGATTTCAAAACTCTTCCCAAGACTGTAGTTGTCTTTCTTAGAGTAAAAAACAGACACACAATGGAGGAATACTTTTTGTATTTTTCAATGAAATAAAAGAACCTATATTAGTCATCTGTCCAACTGAGTCTCTCTGCAACAGATTTGTCCAATGGAAGCTCAGCACATACACACAAGCCTCAGATACCTGGAGGAGCAGACCCAGATGTTGGTGTTTTCTCAAGAACTAATCCAGTCCAAGTGTGCTGTGGTTAGCCTGGGTCTCAACATCTTCCTTTGATATAAAGAAGTGCTCAAGTTGTTGCCTTAGTCACTGGGCTGTGAGGTAATTTTAGTAATACTAGCTAATACTGAGAGCTTATCATGTGCTTGGAGCCCTGGTAGAGTTGTGGTTAAGAGCTCAGTTGCTAACCAAAACGTAGGCAGTTCAAATCTACCAGCCCCTCCTTGGAACCCTTTGGGGCAGTTCTACTCTGTCATATAGAGTTGAAACAGACTCGATGGCACCTAACATCAATGATCATGTGCCTGGCACTGTTCTAAATATTTTCTTTAAAATTTTATCTCATTTCATCTTCACAACAACCCTGAAGGAGATACTATCTCTATCCCAGTTTCAAAGACGAGGAAATTTAGGCACAGTCTGATATTAAGTAACTTGCCAAGGTCACATAGCTAAGAAGATGGTGGATCATGGCTTGAACCCAGAGAGCCTGGATTTTAGCTAACTCTCTGACCCACTGGGCTCTGCCACCCAGTTTTCACTTGCTCCAGACCCTGTAATGAGTGAGATTTGGAGACCCTAGGAGACCCCAGGTCTCTGGAGCTGCTTCTATACAGAATCTTCATCTCTCAACCACAGAGTCCTATACTGACTGAAACTTCATATTTTTGCTCAGTCAGAGATTGCTTGCCCTCTGATAAGCAACTACTGCTGTAGTTAGGTGCCATCAAGTCAATTTCAACTTGTAGCGACACCATATGACAAAGTAGAACTGGTGTCCCATAGGGTTTTCTTGGCTCTAATCTTTACGGAAGTAGATCACCAGGTGTTTCTCCCTCAGAGCTGCTGGGTGGGTTCAAATCACCAACCTTTCAGTTAGTAGCCGAGTGCTTAAACTTTGCGCCAGCAGGCTCCTCAACTACAGTTAGTTGACAAGAAAAGAAAGAAAAGATATTCCAAACCTACTTTAAGAAATCCCTTCTTGGGTCTTTTAATTTGAAGTGTCCTTTCAGGTTTTTTTTTTTTTTTTTGAGGTTAACCATGCCAGCCTACTTTGCCTGAACTTAAGAAATTTGCTCTCCCCTCTAAGCAGCAGAACCTCTAGAGTATTATGAGCCTTCCATTGCACTTAAAGTACTCTGTATGAAAAAACAGCTGCCTTTAAAAGAAAAAGAGTAATTTTCATGTGCTTGAGATTTCTGAGATAAGGGAGTGTAGAGAAGTTTCCTGGTGCCATTGCCTTTGGTAAGACCCCAGTGCCCCCTAACCTGAACAATTGCACTCTCCCTCTGGCTGGGTTCCATTAGATCCATCCATGCTGTGACCAGGGCAACTGATTGAAAGTGAAGCAAAGATCATGCCATCTTTGTCTTTCCCCTGTCATCACAGTACTAATGTATTCCATAAGCCTGTCTCACCACATGCAGCGAAGTTCTCAGAAATCTGCCTTTCTCCTTCTTGCATCCATACTTTGGCATCCATTGATTCTCAAACCTGGAATGCTCTCCTTACCTTGCCCACTTAGGCTTTTGGAAGCTTTCCTAGTCTCGCCAGGCAAAGGGAAACATTCATTTCCAAGAGCACTCATTTCTACTTCACATGATGTAATCATTTATTTGCATGTCTGTCTCCTCCACCTGATTCTAGTCTTTATAAGGAGATTTTTTTTTCTTCTTTGTATCCTCACTATCCCTAGCACAAGTTCTTTGCACGCTATAGGAGTTTAATAACTTTTGTTTGAAGGAAGGGAAGGAAGAAGGGAGAAAGGAAGGAAGGAAGGAAGAAAGGCAGACAAAAGTCTTCAAGGTAGGTGGGTTTAATTGTTATGGATGGAATTGAATCCCCCCAAAAGATATGTTGAAGTTCTAATCCTTGTCCCTGTGAATGTGACCTTGCTTGGAAAAAGGATCTTTCTTTGAGGATGTGATTAGTTAATGAGTTTGTCCTGCAGTTGCATGAGTCTTAATTCCTTCTTGGTTTTGTCTTTTAAAAGGGAGAACAGACGCGGAGATAGAGTGACACGAGGGGAGATGCTATGTGAAGATGCATGTAAAAGTCAAGGAACTCCAAGAAATGTCTGGGGCTACCAAAAGTTGGAGGAGATAAGAAAGGATCTTCCCCTAGAGCAGACAGAGAGAGCATGGCCCTGTTGAAACCCTGAATTTGGACTCTAGCCTCTGTGAGACAATACATTTCTGTTCTTTTAAGCCACCCACTTTGTGGTATTTTGCTTTGGCAGCTGCAGGAAACCAAGACAGTAGTGGAAAAGTTGACATTCTAATTTCATTGACAAATAAAGAAAAAAAAAACACTATTGCCATAAGGAAATACCCATTGCCGTCAAGTCATAGCGACCCTATAGGACAGATTAGAGCTGCTCCATAGACTGTCCAAGGAGCGCCTGGTGGATTCGAACTGCTGACTTTTTGGTTAGCAGCCAGAGCTCTTAACCACTATACCACCAGGGTAGAAGACCACTTTATACCTGTTATTATAAATATTTGCTGGTTTTTCTTATTACTATCATTATTGTATGTTGTCATTCTTTGTCTTCTTCTTATTGTTATTATCATTACCTATTGCTTATAAACCGGAAATCCTGGTGGCGCAGTGGTTAAGTGCTATGGCTGCTAACCAAAGGTCGGTGGTTCAAATCCATCAGGTACTCCTTGGAAACTCTATGGGGCAGTTCTACTCTGTCCTATAGGGTCTCTATGAGTCAGAATCGACTCGACAGCAGTGGATTTATTGCTTATAATGAGCATTTATTATCTTCCCAGCACTGTACTAAATGCTTCCCATGGATTTTATCATTTTATCATGCCTTAACTGTTAAGTAAGAGTAGGAAGATTATCAAGAGAACTTTCTCTTAAAGGAGGGGTAAAATCAAAACATTTGAAGCATTGCTACTGATAAAGAAAAAATGAGTGATAGAAAAAACAATTAGGAGGGGGTAGCCCTAAACTATAAGGATCAAATTAGAATTAACCAGGGAGTATTCATGGAATAAATTAAAATTTAAAAAATTTTTTTTAATTTTTTTGTTCATGGAGAGCAATCTTCCCAAGCAATAAAATGTTCCTGTTGAGAATGAGTTTAATGAGAGATTTCCCTCTATTGAAACAGTTGCTAGTAGGGTATGTTGCCAAACCAGCAGAATTATGAAGATGTTGAAATTTTCCATGGACATGAATGATGAAAATTGTAAATAAAGGGCACCAATTAAAGCATTTTCCCTACTTGCTAAAGCAAAACATGCCCTAAAACACTGCCAATAATATTCAGATGTCAGCCAACAAATGACAAAATTACCAAACCTCTGCTTGAGTTTATTTTTCACTCACATTCTTGCCAACCCAAGCTTTTCAGATGTTGCATCTGCCATCTTGGCTGCAGAGGACTGTTTCTATGCTGGTGATGGAATCCAGTGTCAAGCTCCAAGGGACAGGCCTGTGGCTTGCCTCATGTCATCCACATTTGAAGCACCATTTAACTGCGGGTCATATGTCTATTTACAGGGACCGTTGACTGGAAAAGTTTTATTTGTTTGTCATCACTTCTGCTTTTTATGTCGCAATATCTCTTTTATAGATTTCTGAGGGATTAGGGGTTGCCTGAGAGCCTGGAGACATATTTCATTCATATTTGATAGAAGTTACTTCTACCAGTAATTTTCCCATGTTTTTGTATATTTATTACTACTTTTGCTGTTGGATTTATGGAGTCAGGGTACAGCAGGGAGCAATGCATCACTGGTCATTTTCAGCCCCTACCTGGTTATATCTCCCATGAATTTAACCTGGCATTCAAGAAACAGATGCTAAAATGGAATTAGATGAGCAAGAGATTTATTGAGCAAAGTACCTGTGAAGGAAAACGAGGAGAGGGAACAGAAGGTAGAAAGTGACTCAAATTGTAGTGCAGTTTTGACATCTGAAGTGAGAGAGAAAAGAAGGCAGGAAAGCCTCAGACTGCTGCTCCTGTAGGAGGTGTTGCCCAGCAAATACTGCCTATAAGAGAAGTCCTGCATTCAGCAGGAAAGGTCTGACTCTAGTCCGGGACTGGGGCTGCCAGCCATTTGCATTCTTTACAACGTGTTCTCTTGAAGGGATGTCTGAGCAGGTCACCTGCATGGTTGTCATGCTGGGTGACACACTTTGGGACTTTCCCTGACCCTTCCCTTCCAGAACACCCTCCCTCTTCCTTGTCTTCCCTTAGCATTGCTGCAGCAGCTCAAGAGAAGTAGCAGAATTGATGGTTGCAAAACATGATGAATAAAAGCAAAGTCACTGAATTGTACGCATAAAAAATGTCAAAATGACAAATGTTTTGTTATATATATATTTACCACAATAAAAGAAAACTTGGTGCCGTAGTAGTTAAGAGCTACGGCTACCAACCAAAAGGTTAGCAGTTCAAATCCACCAGATGCTCCTTGGAAACCCTATGGGGCAGTTCTACTCTGTCTTATAGGGTCCCTATGAGTCAGAATCAATTCCACAGCAACAGGTTTGGTCTTTTTTTTACCACAATAAAACCGTGAAAAAAAAGAAAAAAAGAACACAATGCCCAAAACCTGCACAGTGCACCGGCTTTTTTGTAACATACATGGATCAAATGCTGGGCCATTAAGCAGGTCTCCACAATTTCCAAGTATTAAAAGTATACAGATTTCTCTTACCTCAGTAGAATTAAGCTAGAAATCTATAACTAAAGATAGCCCAAATCCCTAAATGCTTGACAAGTAGTACAATTCTAAATAAGCCATGAATCAAGAAGTCACAATAAAAATTATAAAATGTTTTGAACTAAGTAATAATGAAAATACAGCATATCAAAAAATTTTACATGCAGCTAAGGCCTTATAATTAGAGGAAAACTTACAGCCTTCAAAGTACATATTAGAAAAGATATAAAATATGTTTTTTATCTTAAGCTGGTGGTAGCTATATAGATGTGTTCACTTGGAAAAATTCACAAAGATATGTAATTGTGATTTGTGTACTTTTCTACATGTGTATCATATTTCAACTTAAAAGTTTACCAAAATGCAGCCTCAAACAGTTAAAAAGCGAGTAAATATAACATCTCCTCTTAACTTTAGTTGTGCTACCCATTGAACTTCCAATTTGTCGTCATTAGGTGCCGTCGAGTCAGCTCCAACTCATAGCAGCCCTATGTCCAACAGATCGAAACGCTGCCCTATCCTCCGCCATCCTCTCAATTATTGCTATGTTTGAGCCCACTGTTGCAGCCACTGTGTCAATCCATCTCATTGAGGGTCTTCTTTTTCACTGACCCTCTACTTTAACAAGCATGATGTCCTTCTCCAGGGACTGGTCCCTCCTGATAATGAAGGCACGCCAAGTTACCCATTAATGTTTTCATTTCCAGCAGTTCTATGTAGCTTGACTTTGCAAATTCTTAGCCAATTAGGGATTGGTAAAGTAGAAAGTAGAGTTTAAATGTTTATTCACAACTGGAGAAGGCCTTTGGAGTAGCTTTATCAGGGCACTCCATCCTTGGTGATTTTCACTACTGTTGAAGGAGCGCACAAAAAGCAACATCTGTTCCAGAACCACTGATTGAAGCCAAGCTGTTAACAAAGCCAGCCAAGGTTAAATTGTATGCAAATCAATTTTGGCTTTTTTTTTCTCATGAGCAATAATTTTTTTTTAATCCATTAATCAAAACAACAGGCTCAATCAACACCATTGTAACTTTGAAGTCACATGAGCCCTTATAGCCCATGAGCCCAGATTTTTACTGACTGTTCCATCCATTTGCCAAAGAGATCCTTCAGTGTTCTCTTTAAGTGTATGTTCCACCTCTCCAATTAGACTTTAGATCTTCAAAATATCCACTTTGTATCCCTACAACCCAATAGAAACACTTCATAAATGTTTGATGTTGAGAATGAGAAAGAGGAAGAGGAGGAAGAAAAAAAGGAGAAAAGGAGGAAGAAAGAGGTATACCTAATGTGTTTGGGACCAGATTATGAAACTTGAAATCCAGGGAATGATGTGACTTTGGCTTTATTCAACATGTTGTGCAACCAGCCCTGCACCAACGCTTGCCCACTTCTCTGAACTCACTTCTTCCCACTCTCCCATATAACCCTTCTTTTGTTGTTCTGTCTTTCCTCGTCTTCTCAGACAGGCCTTTCCTAACCATGCATTTTAAAGTAAGTCTCCTCCATCTCAGTCCCTCTGTCTCAATACTCTGTTTCACATTTTCCTTACCAATTATCACTACCAGAAATTATTTCTTGCTTTCTTTTTTTTTTTAATTTTTTATCGCACATTCGGTGAAAGCTTACACAGCAAATTAGTTTCCCATTCAATAGTTTGTACAAAAAGTGTTCCCTGACATTGGTTTCATTCCCCACAGTGTGCCAGCATTCCCCCCATTTCCATCTTAATTTCCCCATTTCCTTTTGTCATGAATTGCTACCACTTCCTGCCTTCTCATCTTTGCCCTTGCGCAAATGTTGCTTTTTTGATCTCATATAATTGTTCTAATGAACACGTTCCTCCTGGGTGTTACTGTTTATTTTATGGACTTGTATGGTTTGGCTAACGGGGGGTCTCTGGGAATGGCTTCAGTTCCAGTTCAAAAGGATGTCTTAGGGCCATAGCCTCAGGAGTTCCTCCAGTCTCTGTCAGACCACTAAGTCTGGCCTTCCTTGTGAATCTGATTTTTCGTTCTGCAATATTTCTCCAGCTCTGCTCGGGGCCCTCCATTCTGATCCTGGTCAGAGGAGTCAGTAGTGGTAGCTGGGCACCATCTAGTTCTTCTGGTCTCAGGGTCGAGTAGGCTGTGATTCATGTGATCCACCAGTCCCCTGGACCAATTGCTCCCTTGGGTCTTTGGGTTTTTTTATTATCCTTTGCTCCAGGTGATAAGAGACCAATAGTTGTGTCTTAGATGGCCGCTTACAAGGTTTTAAGACCCCAGATGCTACTTACCAAAGTAGGATGCAGAACTTTGTCTTTATGAACTATGTTGGACCAAATGGCATAGGCATCCCCTGAGTCCAAGGCCCTTCACCTTCAAGCCTAGGAACTTCATGTCCTGCAAGGTGTTTACTTGTGTCTAAGAAGTTGCCCTGACTGTGGCCCTTGTGTGCTGTTATCGTCTATATTGATATATAAGTAGCGCCTACTGTTATGTATGTAGAAATATCCACCACCAAACCTGTATCTGTAGGTGGGTGTGTTCCCTTACACCTTCCCACACCTCTTGACATATCCATCTACCTATGTATCCATTTGTAAATTAGAGTTTGTTAATACTATTGTTGCAGGATTGTCTATGCTACAGTAATTACCATTATTGCCTTTTGCTCTTGTGTTCCTCTCAGTGTCCTCCCATGCCTTGGTCATGTTTTGCTGACTTCCCCCATATTATGTATTGCCTTTCCCAGCAACAATATTAACACTTATCTTCTATCTATTTTGTGATTTTCCCTCCCCCCTCCTCCATCCCTGGTATACATCAAAGAAAAAAATTTTTTTCATGTTAAACCTTTTCTTGATTCTTTATAATAGTGGTCTCATACAATATTTGTAATTTTGTGATTGACTTATTTCACTCAGCATAATGTCTTCCAAATTCATTCATGTTGTGAGATGTTTTACGGAGTAGTCATTATTCTCTATGGTTGTGTAGTAGTCCATTGTTAATTCATTTGTCTGTTAATGGGCATTTAGGTTGTTTCCATCTTTTTGCTATTGTGACTAGTGCTGCAATAAACATGGGTGTGTGTACGTTTATTTGTATCATGGCTCTTACATCTTTAGGGAATATACCTAAGAGTAGAAGTGTTGGGTCATATGGTATTTCTCCCCCACGTGTCTGTCAGGTTGCTGTACTGTGGGGGCTTGTGTGTTGCTGTGATGCTGGAAGCTATGCTACCGGTATTCAGATACCAGCAGGGCCACCCATGGAGGAAAGGTTTCAGCTGAGCTTCCAGACTAAGACAGAGAAGGAAGAAGGACCCAGCAGTCTACTTCTGAAAAGCATTAGCCAGTGAAAACCTTATGAATAGCAGTGGAACATTGTCTGATATAGTGCTGGAAGATGAGCCTCCTAGGTTGGAAGGCACTGAAAAGATGACTGGGGTAGAGCTGCCCCCTCAAAGTAGAGTCGACCTTAATGACGTGGATGGAGCAAAGCTTTCGGGACCTTCATTTGCTGATGTGGCACAACTCAAAATGAAAAGAAACAGCTGCAAACATCCATTAATAATTGGAACCTGGAATGTACGAAGTATGAATCTAGAAAAATTGGAAATCGTTAAAAATGAAATGGAATGCATAAACATCGATATCCTAGGCATTAGTGAGCTGAAATGGACTGGTGTTGGCCATTTTGAATCAGACAATCATATAGTCTACTATGCTGGGAATGACAACTCAAAGAGGTATGGTGTTGCATTCATCGTCAAAAAGAACATTTTAAGATCTATCCTGAAGTACTACGCTGTCAGCGATAGGATAATATCCATACACCCACAAGGAAGACCAGTTAAAATGACTATTATTCAAATTTACACACCAACCACTAGGGCCAAAGATGAAGAAATAGAAGATTTTTATCAGCTGCTACAGTCTGAAATTGATCAAACATGCAATCAAGATGCATTGATAATTACTGGTGATTGGAATGCAAAAGTTGGAAACAAAGAAGAAGGATCAGTAGTTGGAAAACATGGCCTTGGTGATAGAAACAATGCTAGAGATCAAATGATAGAATTTTGCAAGACCGACTTCATTTCAAATACCTTCTTTCACCAACGTAAACGGCGACTATACACATGGACCTCACCAGATGGAACACACAGAAATCAAATTGACTACATCTGTGGAAAGAGATGATGGAAAAGCTCGATATCATCAGTCAGAACAAGGCCAGGGGCGGACTGTGGAACAGACCATCAATTGCTCATATGCAAGTTCAAGCTGAAACTGAAGAAAATCAGAGCAAGACCATGAGAGCCAAAATATGACCTTGAGTATATCCCACCTGAATTTAGAGACCATCTGAAGAATAGATTTGACGCATTGAACACTAGTGACCAAAGACCAGGCGAGTTGTGCAAGGACATCATCCATGAAGAAAGCAATAGGTCACTGAAAAGACAGGAAAGGAAGAAAAGACCAAGATGGATGTCAGAGGGACTCTGAAACTTGCTCTTGAGTGTCGAGCAGCTAAGACAAAAGGAAGAATTGATGAAGTAAAAGAACTGAACAGAAGATTTCAAAGGGCCTCTCGAGAAGACAAAGTAAAGTATTATAATGATATGTGCAAAGAACTGGAGATGGAAAACCAAAAGGGAAGAACATGCTCAGTGTTTCTCAAGCTGAAAGAACTGAAGAAAAAATTCAAGCCTCGAGTTGCAATACTGAAAGATTCCATGGGAAAATATTAAATGATGCAGGAAGCATCAAAAGAAGATGGAAGGAATACACAGAGTCATTATACCAAAAAGAATTAGTTGATATTCAACCATTTCAGGAGGTGGCATATGATCAGGAACCAATGGTACTGAAGGAAGAAGTCCAAGCTGCTCTGAAGGCATTGGCGAAAAACAAGGCTCCAGGAACTGATGGAATATCAATTGAGATGTTTCAACAAACAGATGCAGCGCTGGAGGTGCTCACTTGTCTATGCCAAGAAAAATGGAAGACAGCTTCCTGGCCAACTGATTGGAAGAGATCCATATTTATGCCTATTCCCAAGAAAAGTGATCCAACCCAATGTGGAAATTATAGAACAATATCATTACTATCACACACAAGCAAAATTTTGCTGAAGATCATTCAAAAATGGCTGCAGCAGTATATTGGACAGGGAACTGCCAGAAATTCAGGCCGGTTTCAGAAAAGGACGTTGAACCAGGGATATCATTGCTGATGTCAGATGGATCCTGGCTGAAAGCAGAGAATACCAGAAGGATGTTTACCTGTGTTCTATTGATTATGCAAAGAGATTTGACTGTGTGGATCATAACAAACTATGGATAACACTGCGAAGAATGGGAATTCCAGAACACTTAATTGTGCTCATGAGGAACCTTTACATAGATCAAAAGGCAGTTGTTTGAACAGAACAAGGGGATACAGGTTGGTTTAAAGTCAGGAAAGGTGTGTGTCAGGGTTGTATTCTTTCACCATACCTATTTAATCTGTATGCTGAACAAATAATCCAAGAAGCTGGACTATATGAAGAAGAATGGGGCATAAGGATTGGAGGAAGACTCATTAACAACCTGCATTATGCAGATAACACCACCTTGCTTGATGAAAGTGAAGAGGACTTGAAGTACTTACTAATGAAGATCAAAGACCACAGCCTTCAGTATGGATTACACCTCAACATAGAAAAAACAAAAATCCTCACAACTGGACCAAAGAGCAACATCACGATAAACGGAGAAAAGATTGAAGTTGTCAAGGATTTCATTTTACTTGGATCCACAATAAACAGCCGTGGAAGCAGCAGTCAAGAAATCAACAGATGCATTGCATTGGGCAAATCTGCTGCAAAGGACCTCTTCAAAGCGTTGAAGAGCAAAGATGTCACCCTGAAGACTAAGGTGCTCCTGACCCAAGCCATGGTATTTTCAATCACCTCAAATGCATGTGAAAGCTGGACAATGAATAAGGAAGACCGAAGAAGAGTTGACGCCTTTGAATAGTGGTGTTTGCAAAGAATATTGAATATATCATGGACTGCCGATAGAACGAACAAATCTGTCTTGGAAGAAGTGCAGCCAGAAAGCTCCTTAGAGACAAGGATGGTGAGACTGCGTCTTACATACTTTGGACGTGTTGTCAGGAGGGATCAGTCCCTGGAGAAGGACATCATGCTTGGTAGAGTACAGGGTCAGCAGAAAAGAGGAAGACCCTCAACGAGGTGGATTGACACAGTGGCTGCAACAATGAGCTCAAGCATAACAACTATTGTAAGGATGGCGTAAGACCGGGCAGTGTTCTGTTCTGTTGTGGAAAGGGTCGCTATGAGTCGGAACCGACTTGACGGCACCTAACAACAACTAACAATGGTATTTCTATCTCTAGCTTTTTAAGGAAATTCCATATTGTTTCCCACAGTGATTGTACCATTTTACATTCGCACCAGCAGTGTGTAAGAGCTCCAGTCTCCCCACAACCTCACCAACATTTGTTATTTTCTATTTTTTTTTTGATTAGTAACAGCAATGTTGGGGTGAGATGGTATGTCATTATAGTTTTGATTTGCACTTTTTTTTTTTTAATAGCTAACGACAGGAGCCCTGGTGGCACAGTGGTTAAAGCGATTGACTGCTAACCGAAAAGTCAGGGTTTGTAACCACCAGCTGCTCCTTGGGAGAAAGATGTGGCAGTCTACTTACATAGAGATTTACAGCCTTGGAAGCCCTATAGGGTCACTATAAGTCAAAATGGACTCAACGCCAGTGAGTTTGATTTTTTTTTTTTTTAATGGCTAATGATGGTGAGGATTTCCGCCTGTGTTTGTTAGCTGTCTGAACGTCTTCTTTGGTGAAATGTCTGGTTTTAAATTGGACTGCTTGTCTTTTTGTTGTTGAGGGTGTTGAAGTTTTCTACAGGTTTAAGCCCCTATCAGATAAGTAATAGCCCAAAATTTTTTCCTAGTCTGTGGGTTCTCTTTTTACTCTTTTGCTGAATCCTTTTGATAAGCATAAGTGTTTAATTTTTAGGAGGTCCCATTTATCTATTCCTACTGTGTGTGCATTTTTAGTTGTGTTTTGTATTCTATTTATGCCATATATGAGGACCCCTAGCATTGTCATCAGGAGGGATCAGTCCCTGGAGAAGGACATCATGCTTTGTAAAGTAGAGAGTCAGCAAAAAAGAGGAAGACTCTCAAAGAGACAGATTGACACAGTGGCTGCAACAATGAGCTCAAGCATAACAATTGTGAGGATGGTGCAGGACCGGGCAGTAGTTCATTCTGTTGTACTTAGGGTTGCTATACAACAAAAACAACAAGCATTGTCACTGTTTTTTCTTCCATATCCTTATAGTTTTAGGTTTTATATTTAGATTTTTCATCCATTTTGAGCTAGTTTTTGTGTATAGTGTGAAGTATGGGTCCTGTTTCATTTTTTTACAGATGGGCATCCAGTTTTGCCAGCATCACTTGTTAAAGAGACTGTCTTTTCCCCATTTAATGGACTTTGGCCCTTTGTCAAAGATCAGCTGCCAGCCAGTGGATGAGTTACTTCTGGGTTCTCTGTTCTGTTGCATTAGTCATTGTACCAGTACCAGGCTGTTTTGACTACTGTGGCTATATAGTAGGTGCAATCACCAGGTAGCATGAGGCTTCCTGCCTTGTTCTTTTTCTTTAATAATGCTTTATTTAACTGGGGCCTCTTCCCTTTTCCGATAAATTTGGTGATTAGGTTTTCCACCTCATTAGAAAATGCTGTTGGAATTTGGATCGGGATTGTATATATCTGTACATCGCTTTGGGTAGGATTGACATTTTCACAATGTTCTGTATTCTATCTATGAGCATCAAATGTTTTTCTACTTATGTGGTCTCTTTGGGTTTCTTAAGAAGTTTTTTGTAGTTTTCTTTGTATAGACCTTTTATGTCCCTGGTTAGATTTATTCCTCAGTATTTTAACTTTTGGGGTGCCATCGCAAATGGTGTTGTTTTCCCCATCTCCTTTTTGAAGTTTCGTTTGTTGGTTTAGAGGAATCCAACTGATTTTTGTATGCTGATCTTATAACCTGCTACTTTGCTGAATCTTTCTGTTAGCTCTAGTAGCTTTCTTGTGAAATCTTTGGGATTTTTCTGTGTATAGGACCATATCATCTGTGAATAGGGATGGTTTTACATTTCCCTTAGCAATTTGAATGCCTTTTAATTCTTTTTCTTGCCTTATTGCTATAGCTAGGACTTCCAGTACAATATTGAATAAGACTGGCAATAGAGGGCATCCTTGTCTTGTTCCCATTCTCAAGGGGAAATGCTTTCAGTCTCTCTACATTGAGAAAAATGTTAGCTTTGGCTTTGTGTAAATACCCCTTATTACATTGAGAAATTTCCCTTCTATGCCTATTTTACTGAGAGTTTTTATCAGGAACGGGTATTGAACTTCATCAAATGCTTTTTCTATGTCAATAAAGGTGATAATATGATTCTTTTCTTTTGTTCTATTTATATGGTGGATTATGCTGATTGATTTTCTAATATTGAGCCACCCTTGCATACCTGGTATGAATCCCATTTTGTCGCGATGTATTAGTTTTTTGGTATGCTGTTGAATTGAATTCCTTTGGCTAGAATTTTGTTGAGAATTTTTGCATCTATATTCATGAGGGATATTGGTCCATAGTTTCCTTTTTTTTTTGTGGTGTCTTTGCCTGGGTTTGATATCAGGGTTATAATGGCTTCATAGGAAGAATTTGGGAGTATTTTTTCCTTTTCTATACTCTGAAATAGTTTCAATAGTACTGGTGTGATCTCTTCTCTGAATGTTTGGTAGAATTCTCCAGTGAAGCTGTCTGAGCCAGGTTTTTTTTTGTTGTTGTTGTTTTTATTACCTCTTCAATTTCTTCTTTTGTTATGTGTCTGTTTAGTTTTTCTACCTCAGTTTGTGTTGGTTTAGGTAGATAGTGTGTTTCTAGAAATTTGTCCATTTCCTCTAGGTTCTCAAATTTGTTAGAGTGCAGTTCTTCGTAGTATTCTGTTATGGTTCTTCTTATTTGAGTTGGTTCTGTTGTGATGCCGCCCATTTCATTTCCTTTTTTTTTTTTATTAACTTTTATTGAGCTTCAAGTGAACGTTTACAAATCCAGTCTGTCACATATAAGTTTACATACATCTTACTCCGTACTCCCACTTGCTCTCCCCCTAATGAGTCAGCCCTTCCAGTCTCTCCTTTCGTGACAATTTTGCCAGCTTCCCACTCTCTCTATCCTCCCATCCCCCCTCCAGACAGGAGATGCCAACACAATCTCAAGTGTCCACCTGATATAGTTAGCTCACTCTTCATCAGCATCTCTCTCCCACCCACTGTCCAGTCTCTTTCATGTCTGATGAGTTGTCTTCGGGGATGGTTCCTGTCCTGTGCCAACAGAAGGTTTGGGGACCGTGGCCACCGGGATTCCTCTAGTCTCAGTCAGACCATTAAGTATGGTCTTTTTATGAGAATTTGGGGTCTGCATCCCACTGATCTCCTGCTCCCTCAGGGGTTCTCTGTTGTGCTCCCTGTCAGGGCAGTCATCGGTTGTGGCTGGGCACCAACTAGTTCTTCTGGTCTCAGGATAATGTAGGTCTCTGGTTCATGTGGCCCTTTCTGTCTCTTGGGCTCTTAGTTGTCGTGTGACCTTGGTGTTCTTCATTCTCCTTTGCTCCAGGTGGGTTGAGACCAATTGATGCATCTTAGATGGCCGCTTGTTAGCATTTAAGACCCCAGGCGCCACATTTCAAAGTGGGATGCAGAATGTTTTCATAATAGAATTATTTTGCCAATTGACTTAGAAGTCCCCTTAAACCATGGTCCCCGAACCCCTGCCCTTGCTCCGCTGATCTTTGAAGCATTTATTTTATCCCGGAAACTTCTTTGCTTTTGGTCCAGTCCAATTGAGCTGACCTTCCATGTATTGAGTGTTGTCCTTCCCTTCACCTAAAGCAGTTCTTATCTACTAATTAATCACTAAAAAACCCTCTCCCTCCCTCCCCCCCTCGTAACCACAAAAGTATGTGTTCTTCTCCGTTTTTACTATTTCTCAAAATCTTATAATAGTGGTCTTATACAATATTTGTCCTTTTGCCTCTGACTAATTTCACTCAGCATAATGCCTTCCAGGTTCCTCCATGTTATGAAATGTTTCACAGATTCATCACTGTTCTTTATCGATGGGTAGTATTCCATTGTGTGAATATACCACAACTTATTTACCCATTCATCTGTTGATGGACACCTTGGTTGCTTCCAGCTTTTTGCTATTGTAAACAGAGCTGCAATAAACATGGGTGTGCATATATCTGTTTGTGTGAAGGCTCTTGTTTCTCTAGGGTATATTCCGAGGAGTGGGATTTCTGGGTTGTATGGTAGTTCTACTTCTAACTGTTTAAGATAACGCCAGATAAATTTCCAAAGTGGTTGTACCATTTTACATTCCCACCAGCAGTGTATAAGAGTTCCAATCTCTCCGCAGCCTCTCCAACATTTATTATTATTATTTTTTGTATTAATGCCAGCCTTGTTGGAGTGAGATGGAATCTCATTGGAGTTTTAATTTGCATTTTTCTCTAATGGCTAATGATCGAGAGCATTTTCTCATGTATCTGTTAGCTGCCTGAATATCTTCTTTAGTGAAATGTGTGTTCATATCCTTTACCCACTTCTTGATTGGGTTGTTTGTCTTTTTGTGGTTGAGTTTTGACAGAATCATGTAGATTTTAGAGATCAGGCTCTGGTCGGAGATGTCATAGCTGAAAATTCTTTCCCAGTCTGTAGGTGGTCTTTTTACTCTTTTGGTGAAGTCTTTAGATGAGCATAGGTGTTTGATTTTTAGGAGCTCCCAGTTATCGGGTTTCTCTTCGTCATTTTTGGTGATGTTTTGTATTCTGTTTATGCCTTGTATTAGGGCTTCTAGGATTGTCCCTATTTTTTCTTCCATGATGTTTATCGTTTTAGTCTTTTTTTTTTTTTTTTTTTTTTTTTTTTTATAATAACTTTTATTAAGCTTCAAGTGAACGTTTACAAATCCAGTCAGTCTGCCACATATAAGTTTACATACATCTCACTCCCTACTCCCACTTACTCTCCCCGTCTTGAGTCAGCCCTTTCAGTCTCTCCTTTCTTGACAATTTTGCCGGCTTCCCTCTCTCTCTATCCTCCCATCCCCCCTCCAGACAAGAGTTGCCAACACAATCTCAAGTGTACACCTGATATAATTAGCTCACTCTTCATCAGCGTCTCTCTCCCACCCGCTGACCAGTCCCTTTCATGTCTGATGAGTTGTCTTCAGGGATGGTTCCCGTCCTGTGTCAACAGAAGGTCTGGAGAGCATGACCGCCGGGATTCCTCCAGTCTCAGTCAGACCATCAAGTTTGGTCTTCTTATGAGAATTTGGGGTCTGCATCCCACTGCTCTCCTGCTCCCTCAGGGGTCCTCTGCTGAGCTCCCTGTCAGGGCAGTCATCGATTGTGGCCGGGCACCAACTAGTTCTTCTGGTCTCAGGATGATGTAGGTCTCTGGTTCATGTGGCCCTTTCTGTCTCTTGGGCTCTTAGTTGTCATGTGGGCTTGGTGTTCTTCATTTTCCTTTGCTCCAGGTGGGTTGAGACCAATTGCTGCATCTTAGATGGCTGCTTGTTAGCATTTAAGACCCCAGACGCCACATTTCAAAGTGGGATGCAGAATGATTTCATAATAGAATTATTTTGCCAATTGACTTAGAAGTCCCCGCAAACCATGTTCCCCAGACCCCCGCGCTTGCTCCGCTGAGCTTTGAAGCATTCATTTTATCCCGGAAACTTCTTTGCTTTTGGTCCAGTCCAATTGAGCTGACCTTCCATGTATTGAGTGTTGTCTTTCCCTTCACCTAAAGCAGTTCTTATCTACTGATTAATCAATAAAAAAACCCTCTCCCACCCTCCCTCCCTCCCCCCCTCGTAACCACAAAAGTATGTGTTCTTCTCAGGTTTACTATTTCTCAAGATCTTATAATAGTGGTCTTATACAGTATTTGTCCTTTTGCCTCTGACTCATTTCGCTCAGCATAATGCCTTCCAGGTTCCTCCATGTTATGAAATGTTTCAGAGATTCGTCACTGTTCTTTATCGATGCGTAGTATTCCATTGTGTGAATATACCACAATTTATTTACCCATTCATCCGTTGATGGACACCTTGGTTGCTTCCAACTTTTTGCTATTGTAAACAGAGCTGCAATAAACATGGGTGTGCATATATCTGTTTGTATGAAGGCTCTTGTATCTCTAGGGTATATTCCGAGGAGTGGGATTTCTGGGTTGTATGGTAGTTCTATTTCTAACTGTTTAAGATAACGCCAGATAGATTTCCAAAGTGGTTGTACCATTTTACATTCCCACCAGCAGTGTATGAGAGTTCCAATCTCTCCGCAGCCTCTCCAACATTTATTATTTTGTGTTTTTTGGATTAATGCCAGCCTTGCTGGTGTGAGATGGAATCTCATCGTAGTTTTAATTTGCATTTCTCTAATGGCTAATGATCGAGAGCATTTTCTCATGTATCTGTTGGCTGCCTGAATATCTTCTTTAGAGAAATGTGTGTTCATATCCTTTGCCCACTTCTTGATTGGGTTGTTTGTCTTTTTGTAGTTGAGTTTTGACAGAATCATGTAGATTTTAGAGATCAGGCGCTGGTCGGAGATGTCATAGCTGAAAATTCTTTCCCAATCTGTAGGTGGTCTTTTTACTCTTTTGGTGAAGTCTTTAGATGAGCATAGGTGTTTGATTTTTAGGAGCTCCCAGTTATCGGGTTTCTCTTCATCATTTTTGGTAATGTTTTGTATTCTGTTTATACCTTGTATTAGGGCTCCTAGGGTTGTCCCAATTTTTTCTTCCATGATCTTTATCGTTTTAGTCTTTATGTTTAGGTCTTTGATCCACTTGGAGTTAGTTTTTGTGCATGGTGTGAGGTATGGGTCCTGTTTCATTTTTTTGCAAATGGATATCCAGTTATGCCAGCATCATTTGTTAAAAAGACTATCTTTTCCCCAATTAACTGACACTGGTCCTTTGTCAAATATCAGCTGCTCATACGTGGATGGATTCATATCTGGGTTCTCAATTCTGTTCCATTGGTCTATGTGCCTGTTGTTGTACCAGTACCAGGCTGTTTTGACTCCTGTGGCTGTATAATAGCTTCTGAAGTCAGGCAGAGTGAGACCTCCCACTTTTTCTTCTTTTTCAGTAATGCTTTACTTATCCGAGGCTTCTTTCCCTTCCATATGAAATTGGTGATTTGTTTCTCTATCACCTTAAAAAATGACATTGGAATTTGGATCGGAAGTGCGTTATATATATAGATGGCTTTTGGTAGAATAGACATTTTTACTATGTTAAGTCTTCCTATCCATGAGCAAGGTATGTTTTTCCACTTAAGTATATCCTTTTTAATTTCTTGTAGTAGAGCTTTGTAGTTTTCTTTGTATAGGTCTTTTACATCCTTGGTAAGATTTATTCCTAAGTATTTTATCTTCTTGGGGGCTACTGTGAATGGTATTGATTTGGTTATTTCCTCTTCGGTGTTCTTTTTGTTGATGTAGAGGAATCCAAGTGATTTTTGTATGTTTATTTTATAACCTGAGACTCTGCCAAACTCTTCTATTAGTTCCAGTAGTTTTCTGGAGGATTCCTTAGGGCTTTCTGTGTATAAGATCATGTCATCTGCAAATAGAGATAATTTTACTTCCTCCTTGCCAATCCGGATGCCTTTTATTTCTTTGTCTAGCCTAATTGCCCTGGCTAGGACTTCTAGCACGATGTTGAATAAGAGTGGTGATAAAGGGCATCCTTGTCTGGTTCCCATTCTCAAGGGAAATGCTTTCAGGTTCTCTCCATTTAGAGTGATATTGGCTGTTGGCTTTGCATAAAAAATAGATGCCCTTTATTATGTTGAGGAATTTTCCTTCAGTTCCTATTTTGGTGAGAGTTGTTATCATAAATGGGTGTTGGACTTTGTCAAATGCCTTTTCTGCATCAATTGATAAGATCATGTGGTTTTTGTCTTTTGTTTTATTTATGTGATGGATTACATTAATGGTTTTTCTGATATTAAAGCAGCCTTGCATACCTGGTATAAATCCCACTTGATCATGGTGAATTATTTTTTTGATATGTTGTTGAATTCTATTGGCTAGAATTTTGTTGAGGATTTTTGCATCTATGTTCATGAGGCATATAGGTCTGTAATTTTCTTTTTTTGTAATGTCTTTACCTGGTTTTGGTATCAGGGAGATGGTGCCTTCATAGAATGAGTTGGGTAATATTCTGTCATTTTCTATGCTTTGAAATACCTTCAGTAGTAGTGGTGTTAACTCTTCTCTGAAAGTTTGGTAGAACTCTGCAGTGAAGCCGTCTGGGCCAGGGCTTTTTTTTGTTGGGAGTTTTTTGATTACCCTTTCAATCTCTTTTTTTGTTATGGGTCTATTTAGTTGTTCTACTTCTGAATGTGTTAGTTTAGGTAGGTAGTGTTTTTCCAGGAATTCATCCATTTCTTCTAGGTTTGCAAATTTGTTAGAGTACAATTTTTCGTAATAATCTAATATGATTCTTTTAATTTCAGTTGGTTCTGTTGTGATGTGGTCCTTCTCATTTCTTATTCGGGTTATTTGTTTCCTTTCCTGTATTTCTTTAGTCAGTCTAGCCAATGGTTTATCAATTTTGTGAATTTTTTCAAAGAACCAGCTTTTGGCTTTGTTAATTCTTTCAATTGTTTTTCTGTTCTCTAATTCATTTTTTTTTTTAATTCATTTAGTTCAGCTCTAATTTTTATTATTTGTTTTCTTCTGGTGCCTGATGGATTCTTTTGTTGCTCACTTTCTATTTGTTCAAGTTGTAGGGACAGTTCTCTGATTTTGGCTCTTTCTTCTTTTTGTATGTGTGCATTTATCGATATAAATTGGCCTCTGAGCTCTGCTTTTGCTGTGTCCCAGAGGTTTTGATAGGAAGTATTTTCATTCTCGTTGCTTTCTATGAATTTCCTTATTCCCTCCTTGATGTCTTCTATAACCCAGTCTTTTTTCAGGAGGGTATTGTTCATTTTCCAAGTATTTGATTTCTTTTCCCTAGTTTTTCTGTTATTGATTTCTAGTTTTATTGCCTTGTGGTCTGAGAAGATGCTTTGTAATATTTCGATGTTTTGGACTCTGCAAAGGTTTGTTTTATGACCTAATATGTGGTCTATTCTAGAGAATGTTCCATGTGCGCTAGAAAAAAAAGTATATTTTGCAGCAGTTGGGTGGAGAGTTCTGTATAAGTCAATGAGGTCAAGTTGGTTGTTGTAATTAGGTCTTCCGTGTCTCTATTGAGCTTCTTACTGGATGTCCTGTCCTTCTCTGAAAGTGGTGTGTTGAAGTCTCCTACTATAAATGTGGAGGTGTCTATCTCACTTTTCAATTCTGTTAAAATTTGATTTATGTATCTTGCAGCCCTGTCATTGGGTGCATAAATATTTAATATGGTTATGTCTTCCTGATCAATTGTCCCTTTTATCATTATGTAGTGTCCTTCTTTATCCTTTGTGGTGGATTTAAGTCTAAAGTCTATTTTGTCAGAAATTAATATTGCTACTCCTCTTCTTTTTTTGCTTATTGTTTGCTTGATATATTTTTTTCCCCATCCTTTGAGTTTTAGTTTGTTTGTGTCTCTAAGTCTAAGGTGTGTCTCTTGCAGGCAGCATATAGACGGATCGTTTTTCTTTATCCAGTCTGAGACTCTCTGTCTCTTTATTGGTGCATTTAGTCCATTTACATTCAGCGTAATTATAGATAAATAAGTGTTTAGTGTTGTCATTTTGATGCCTTTTTATGTGTGTTGTTGACAATTTCAGTTTTCCACATACTTTTTTGTGCTGAGATGTTTTTCTTAGTAAATTGTGAGATCCTCATTTTCGTAGTGTTTGACTTTATGTTTGTTGAGTCGTTACGTTTTCTTGGCTTTTATCTTGAGTTATGGAGTTGTTATACCTCTTTGTGGTTACCTTATTATTTACCCCTATTTTTCTAAGTAAAAACCTAACTTGTATTGTTCTATATCGCCTTGTATCACTCTCCATATGGCAGTTCTATGCCTCCTGTGTTTAATCCCTCTTTTTGATTATTGTGATCTTTTACATATTGACTTCCATGATTCCCTGTTACAAGTATTTTTTTTTTAATTAATCTTAATTTGTTTTTGTGATTTCCCTATTTGAGTTGATATCAGGATGTTCTGTTTTGTGACCTTGTGTTGTGCTGGTATCTGATATTATTGGTTTTCTGACCAAACAATATCCTTTAGTATTTCTTGTAGCTTTGGTTTGGTTTTTGCAAATTCTCTAAACTTGTGTTTATCTGTGAATATCTTAATTTCGCCTTCATATTTCAGAGAGAGTTTTGCTGGATATATGATCCTTGGCTGGAAGTTTTTCTCCTTCAGTGCTCTGTATATGTCGTCCCATTCCCTTCTTGCCTGCATGGTTTCTGCTGAGTAGTCTGAACTTATTCTTATTGATTCTCCCTTGAAGGAAACCTTTCTTTTCTCCCTGGCTGCTTTTAAAATTTTCTCTTTATCTTTGGTTTTGGCAAGTTTGATGATAATATGTCTTGGTGTTTTTCTTTTTGGATCAATCTTAAACGGGGTTCGATGAGCATCTGGGATAGATATCCTTTTGTCTTTCATGATGTCAGGGAAGTTTTCTGTCAGGAGTTCTTCAACTATTTTCTCCGTGTTTTCTGTCCTCTCTCCCTGTTCTGGGACTCCAATCACACGCAAGTTATCCTTCTTGATAGAGTCCCACATGATTCTTAGGGTTTCTTCATTTTTTTTAATTCTTTTATCTGATTTTTTTTCAGCTATGTTGGTGTTAATTCCCTGGTCCTCCAGATGTCCCAGTCTGCATTCTAATTGCTCGAGTCTGCTCCTCTGACTTCCTATTGCGTTGTCTAATTCTGTAATTTTATTGTTAATCTTTTGGATTTCTACATGCTGTCTCTCTATGGATTCTTGCAACTTATTAATTTTTCCACATGTTCTTGAATAATCTTTTTGAGTTCTTCAACAGTTTTATCAGCGTGTTCCTTGGCTTTTTCTGCAGTTTGCCTTATTTCGTTTTCTGATGTCTTGAAGCATTCTGTAAATTAGTTTTTTATATTCTGTATCTGATAATTCCAGGATTGTATCTTCATTTGAGAAAGATTTTGATTCTTTTGTTTGGGGGGTTGTAGAAGCTGTCATGGTCCGCTTCTTTATGTGGTTTGATATGGACTGCTGTCTCCGAGCCATCACTGGGAAACTAGTTTTTCCAGAAAATCCACTAAAAAAAATGCAGTCAGATCCCTATCAGAATTGCCTTTGGGTTATAACTGCCACCTTGTTCCCTGTAAGGATGAAAGTCTGAGATTTGGATCATATATGCTTGGCTGTAGCTGGTTCTGTGTTTTTAGTCCAATTAGGGGTGGATTTTTGGTCCCTGGGTTTTTTTTTTTTGTTGTTGTTCCTTCTCTCAGGCCAAAAGAGTGGGTTAGGAAAAGACCAAAAGAAAAAAAAAAGGGGGGGGGAGCAAAGCCGGCCCGGAGCTGGAGCCATTCTCCCTCTGGCTCAGGCAATTCCAATGTTAATGAAGCCGCCTGGGGAGGGTGGGGGAGGGATCAGAGAAGTAGGAGAGTAGTACCTCAGAATATAGCCAGAGTTGCTTGTCTTGCTTGGAATGAGTATTATATCTGAGATTCCCACGGGGCGTGTCGCCTATGTGTGCTGGCTGTGTGGAGATTGCCCCCGGGGGTCTGGCCCTCTGAAGCCACCCGCTGCCAGTCCAAGTCCTAGCGTCAAGGTTCCCCTGCTGGGACGCTTTACTCCTGGCTCCAAAATCAGTCCCTGCCTCCCGGGGCGTCCCGCCAGCCGCGTCGCTGCGCCACCTCTGCGAACCGTCTGGGCCCCCTCCCGGGGTTAGTTCAGGGGAGTGGAGCAGCCTCCCGTGCTTGTGCCGTGACAGCACCCAGTCAAAATCCCGGCGGGATGATTCCCCAGCTGGGACGCTGCTCTCCCAGCTCCAAGACCAGTCACTGCCTCCCGGGGCCTTCTCCCACCAGCTGTGTCGCCACGCTACCCGCGCGAACCAGCTGGGCCCCCTCCCGGGGTGAGTTCAGGGGGCTAGGGCTGGGCCCCTTGTTTGCGCCGTCAGCTCCCCTGGGCTGTGCCCTAAATCAGGCTCCAAAGGTTACCTGAGTGGGACGCTGGCTCCAGGCTCTGAAAACAATCGCTGCTTCCCTGTATTTGTTCGTTTTCCTTCTCTAAATCTGTGTTTGTTGTTCAGGGTTCGTAGATTGTTATGTACGTGATCGATTCACTTGTTTTTCCGAGTCTTTGTTGTAAGAGGGATCCGAGGTAGCATCTACCTAGTCCGCCATCTTGGCCCCGCCTCCCCATTTCATTTCTTATATGGGTTATTTGTGTCCTCTCCTGCTTTTCTTTTGTCAGTTTGACCAATGGTGTATTGATTTTGTTGATCCTTTCAAAGAACCGACTTCTGGTTTTGTTAATTCATTCTACTGTTTTTCTGTTCTCTATTTCATTTATTTCTTCTCTAGTCTTCATTATTTCCTTTCTTCTGGTGACTGTGAGCTTCTTTTGCTGCTCTATTTCTATTTGTTCGAGCTGTGGGGTTAATGTTTTTATTTTGGTGCTTTCTTCTTTTTTGGTGTGTGCACTTATTGCTATAAATTAACCCATAAGCACTGTTTTTGCTGGTTCCCAGAAGTTTTGGTAAGATGTGTTTTCACTCTCATTTGATTCTAGAAATTTTTTATTCTATCTTTGATTTCTTCTTTTACTCATTGGTTTTTGGTTTTTAAGCAAGGTGTTATTCAGTTTTCTTGTATTTAATTTTTTTCCTTGTTATTCCTTTTATTGATTTCTACTTTTATGGCATTGTGATCAGAGAAAATGCTTTCTATTATTTTGATATTTTGGATTCTGTTAAGGCTTGCTTTGTGGCCTAAGACATGGTCTATTCTGGAGAATGTCCCATGTGCATTGGAGAAGAATGTATACTTTGCTGCCATTGAATGGAGTGTTCTGTATATGTGTAGGAGATGGAGTAGGTTGATTGTGGCATCTAGATCTGTATCTTTGTTGGGTTTCTTTCTAGATGTTCTGTCCTTCACGAAAAGTGGTGTGTTGAAGTCTCCTACTATTATTGTGCAGCTATTTCTTTTTTCAATATTGTATGAGCTTATTTTATGTATTTTGGAGCCCTTTTATTGGGTGCATATGTATTTATTATGGTTATATCTTCCTGGTGCATTGTCCCTTTATAATGTCCTTTCTTATTTTTTTATAGTGGATTTCGCTTTAAAGTCTATTTTTTCAGAGGTTAATATTGCCACTCCTGCTCTTTTTTGGTTATTTTATTTTATTTTTGAGTTTTAGTTTGTTTATGTCTTTGTGTCTAAGATATGTCTCTTGTAGACAGCATATTGCTGGATTGTGCTTTGTTTTTGTTTCAATTCTACCACTCATTGCCTCTTAACTGGAGCATTTAAGCTGTTTAAATTCAGTGTAATTATGATAGATATGAGTTACCCCTGTCATTTTGTTGTACTTTCTTCGTAGTATTGACAGTTTCTTTGTTCTGCTTAATTTTCTGAGCTGAGTTATTTTTGTTTGTGGATTTTCTTTTCATTTCTTTCATTATTGTTGATTTTGTGTTTACTAAGCCTTTATACCTTTCTTCCTTTTTATTTTGATAGGTAGGTTTGTTAACTTTCTTTGTGGTTACCTTGAAATTTACCTTTATCTTCCTAAGTTTAAACCAATGTCTTATTTCTTGGTATTGTCTGGACTTCCTCTTCATATGGAAGTTCTGTAACTACACCGTTTATTGCCTCTTTTTTGTTTTGACATTGTCGTCATTTCCATATGGATGTCTCTGATTCCTTGTTTTCAGTCTTTTATCTTTGTTTTGTTTTTGAACATTTTCTATCTGGGTTGGTATCTGACTGAACCGTCCTAATCTCAGATTGTTGTCTGATGTTGTTGGTTCTCTGTCCAAAGTACTCTATTCAATATTTCTTGTAAATTTGGCCTAGTTTTTTTTTTTAATTCCCTTAATTTATGTTTATTTGGAAATGTCCTAATTTTGCCATCATATTTGACAAACCATTTTGCTGGATATATAATTCTTGGCTGGCAATTTTTTCCTTCAAGACTTTATATATGTCATCCCATTGCCTTCTTGCCTGCACAGTTTCTGATAAGTAATCAGAGCTTAGTCTTATTGTTTCCCCTTTGTAGATGACTTTTCTTTTTTCCCGAGCTTATCTCAGGATTCTTTCTTCATCTCTGGTTTTGGCAAGTTTGGTTATGATATGTCTTGTAGACATTCTTTTGGGTTCTATTCCATATGCAGTTCGTTGAGCTTCTTGGATGGATATCTTCTCATCTTTCATGATACTAGGGATGTTTTCTATCAGTAAATCTTTGAAAATTCTCTCTGTCTTTTCCATTGCTGCCCCCCTTTCCCCCCATTCTGGAACTTCAATCACATGCAAGTTTTTCCTCTCGATAGTGTCCCACATAACTCTTAGGGTTTCTTCATCTTTTTTTTTCTGATTTTTCCTAAAACAAATTTATGTCAAGGAATTTGTCTTCAATTTCACTGATTCTTTCTTCCATTGTTTCATTTCTGCTCCTATATCATTGTATTGAGTTGTCTATTTCTGAGATTTTATTGTTAATCTTTCAGATTTCCAATTGTTGTTTTGAATGATTTTTAATTGTCTATTTATTTTGTCACTTTGTTCTTGTATTGTTTCCCTGAATTCTTCTATTGCTTTGTGTTTTCCTTGAATCCGTCTGTGTTTTCCTTGATTTTGTCTATGTTTCCCTTGGTTTTGTCTGTGTTTTTCTTAATCTCTTGGAGAGCCCTGTATATTAGTCTTTTGAATTTTTATCAGGTAGTTCCATTATCATTACTTCCTCCAGAAAGTTTTCTGTTTTTTATTTTGGTCACTTGCTGGAGCCATCTTGTCCTGCTTCTTTAAGTGATTGGATATTGTCCGTTGTCTCCAAGATATCAGGAAATTATTATATTTATTTATTTATTGTAGGTTTGTTTGCTGCATTCTGAATTTTTGCTTTGTTTTGTTTTGATGTGTCTGTGTAGGCTGGGCCTGTGTGGTACTCTGATTGCTTATCTAGCCACATTGAAGCCCTCACCTCCAGTCTCCAGGTGGATGGGGCAGTGACTGGGTATGTGAGCATGGGTCTCTGTCCTCTGTTCTTGTGGAACTGCTGAGGATATAGCTGGTACTTCTTGTGAGGTAATGTATCTGTGTGGCCAGTCACCTGGCTATGAGTATGGAGGGCATTCTCCCTGGTCACTGGGTTGGGTGTTGTGTGTACTCTCTGCCAATTTCCAGGTAGCCAAGTTCGAGGGTGCCCAGGTCATCAGTCACCACGTGAATGGTGTGGAGACTCTTTGATGGTCCCAGGTGGGCATGGCTGCACAGGGGTGTTTGGAGCATGCACAGGCCTTCAGTGGTGACAGGTGGTGATGCAGGGGGCAAGGTCGCCTGTCCATGCATGCCCAGTTGGAGGGCATGCCCCTGTTCATTACAGCATGTTGTAGGGGACATTGTGCGGCCAGTCCTCAGGCCCCTGATGCAGTTGGCTGTAGGGCACAGGCTGTACTATCAGTCCTTGGGTCCCTGATGTGGGTGGCTGGAAGATGTAAGAGGCAACATTGGCCAGGAGGAGAGTAGGGCACTACCAGCCCTCAGGCTCCTGGCATGTATGCTGAATGAAGTGGGAGGCACCACCAGCTCTCAGGCCCACTCTTCAGGTGGCCAGAAGTAGTAAGAGTCACATCTGGTCTTCAGGCCCCCAGTGTAGGTGGCTGGAGGGAGTGTGTGGCACCATCAGCCCTCAGGCCCCTGGCAAAGGTGACCATAAGGAGTAGAAGGCACTGCAGGTGCCTTCTTACATGTATAGACTTAATTACATGTATAGACTAATAAGTCTGATTACACATCACTATCACCTAAAGACTCAACTGAGTTCTTATCCAGTGTGACCTTTGCTTTAGTTTATGACAGGAAATGATTAAAGAGTGTGCTAACAGAAAAAAATCATTCAATTCCTATTTAGTGTATGTTAAATCCTGTGCTGTGAAGACAAAGTAGGACTTGAATTGCAAATTTTTTGTTTTATTTTTACCAATCCCAGTATAAGCACTCACAGAAAAATTACTCAATAATCTCAGACTCCAAGTGTTTTCTGTGGTCATTCATTCAACTAACTGAGTTGACAAGTATTTATTGAAAGTTTGCTACATGCTGGCACTGCTTGAGGTGCTAAGGATTTAAAAAAAAGGCAGTAAATTAAAAGGTTAAAAACAAACAAAAAAACAGTCCTCTGGAGTTTACATTCTAGTGAAGAGACATACAAAAACAAACAAAAAAAATATACTTGCTCGAGTACTAATGAAAAGATTGGCAGCAGCTTGAACCCACCAAGAGCTGCCTTGAAAGAAGGACTGTCAATCTGCTTCTGAAAGGTCACAGCCTTGAAAACTCTATGGAGTGCAGTTCTTTCCTGCAACACATTGAATCACCATGAAGTACATGGGGTCGCCATGAGGTGGAATCAACCCAACAGCAATTGGTTCGGTTTGGTTTTTTGGTGTTAAGTGGGATGGAGAAAAACAAAGATGGAAAAGGGGGTAGGGAGTTTTGAGGTGGAGATGGGAGCTAGTTGCAGTACGAAATAGGATGCTTAGGAAAGGATGTTTCAAGAACGTAATGTTGTATGTATATGTGTGGTAAAATGTATAACAAAACATTTGCCATTTCAACAATTCAGTGACATTAATTATGTTCACTATGTTGTGCAACCATCACCACTACTGGTTTCCAAATTATTCCATCACCCTTAACATTCAGTATCCCTTAAGCAATAACTCCCATTTCCCCCTCCCGAATGCCCCTGGTAGTCACTAATAAACTTTGGTCTCTATGCATTTGCCTATTCTAGGTATTTCATATAAGTAGAAGCACACAATATTTGTCCTTTGTCTGATCTATTTTGCTCAGCGTAATGTTTTCAAGGTTCATCCATGCTGTAGCAGATATGAGGACTTCATTTCTCTTTCTGGCTGAGTAATATTCCACTGTATATATGTATCATGTTTTCTTTATCCATTCATCCAACACTTGGGTTGTTTCCACCTTTTGGATATTCAGAAGGTAACTTTTGAACAAAGCTCTGAAGAAGGTAAGGAGTAAACCATATAGGAATCTGAGGGAAGATTATTCCAGGCAGAGGAATCAGCCCATGTAAAGGCTCAAGGAAGCAGCAGTCAAGAAATCACATGACATATTGCATTGGGCAAATCTGCTGCAAAAGATCTCTTTAAAGTGTTAAAAAGCAAAGATATCACTTTGAGAACTAAGGTGCACCTGATCCAAACCATAGTGTTTTCAGTTGCCACATGTGCATGCAAAAACTGGACAATGAATAAGGGAAACCAAAGAAGAATTGATACCTTTGAATTATGGTGTTGGTGAAGAATATTGAATATACCATGGACTGCCAGAAGAATGAACAAGTCTATCTTGGAAGAAGTACAGCCAGAATGCTCCTTAGAAGTGAGGATGGTGAGACTTCATCTCACATACTGTGACATGTTGTCAAGAGGGACCAGTTCTTGGAGATGGACATCATGCTTGCTAGAGGGTCAGCGAAAGAGAGGAAGACCATAAATGAGATGGATTCACACAGTGGCTGCAACGATGGGCTCAAGCATAGCGAAAATTGTGAGGATGACACAAGACAGGGCAGTGTTTCATTCTATTGTGCATAGTGTTGCTACGAGCAGGAATTGACTCAATGGCACCTAGCAGCAACAAAAAAGGCCCTAACGTAAGAACATACCTGGTGGGTTCAGGGAGACTGGAGTGGCGTAAGAGAGGCGGAAGTGGTAGAAGATGAAAATAGAAAAGTGGGGATGGAGGCTGCAGGGAAGATCATGTCAGGCCTTGGAAGCCCTGCAGCCCCGTGTAAGTCACTGTGGCTACTGGAGGGTCCAAACCAGCAAAGTGACATGATCTGACTTATAATGAACATTTGTGGCTACCTGTTAGGCACATGGTGCTGTGAAGGTGCAGAATGAATAAAGTGCTAATCCTGACATGCTGCTAAGTGGAGATGAATGCACAATTACAGCACATGGCAGGACCCGATGAATTGTATACTACAACCCCAGCACAGGGGAGGTTACTGCCTCCATGGGGACCATGGAAGGCTTCACAGGATACCTGAACAGACCACACTGTTCAGGGGTGAATGAGATTTTGGCTGACAAAGATGAAGAAAGGCACAGCAAAGGGGACATAGTGTAAGACACGGTGTAAGGACACTTGAGAGTGCAGACAAGCTTGGGGACCATGAACCTGGGCTTTGGGGCGGTAGAGAAAGGTCAAATGGAGGGGATGGGTCCTTAAGGCCTCCTCCAAGAAGCTCTTCAATGCTGTTCTAGGAAGTTTGGTCCTTAGAAAGTTTGGGAAATGATCAAAATCGATAAACACAGAACTTGACCATTAGGTATTATGTTACAGAACTGATCTGGGTGGTTATTGAGGGTGGTGGTGGATGATAATTCTTCAGGTTTCTCTTTTTTTTTTTTATTTGAAGTAGTTGTTGCTGTTAGGTGCTGTCAAGTTGATTTCAACTCAGAGAGACCCCATGTGACAGAGTAGAACTGCCCCATAGGGTTTTCTAAGCTATAATCTTTATGGGAGGAGCCCTGGTGGCACAGTGCTTAACTTCTCTGCTGCTGACTGAAAGGTCAGGGATTCGAACCCACCAACCGCTCCACAGGAAAAAGACATGGCAGTCTGTTTCTCTAAAGATTTACAGCCTTAGAAACCCTATATGGCAGCTCTACTCTGTCCTGTAGGGTCACTATGAGTCAGAATAGACTTGATGGCAACAGGTTTGGTTTTTGGTTTAATCTTTATGGGAGCAGATCGCCAGGTCTTTTTCCCACGTAGCTGTTGGTTGGGCTCGAACTACCAACCTCTACGTCAGTAGTCAAGCGCTTAACCCAATCTCTTACACCAAGCAGCCCACTGCTAATCTCTCCTATTTCTACTTTTCTAAAACTAACTGAAACACCCAGGAGTCCAAGCTGGAGAAATGAGGGGTGACTTACGTCCTTCCTTCCCCCCAGGTCACTGCACTCCTTAACTTGCTGATTCAGGGCACAAAGTTTATGTTTTACTTCCTTGCCACATTAAAAATAATGTGTAATTTTCAGCACTATATTTTAACCAGATTTCTTTACCGCAGAACACTTCAGAAATCCAGGAGAGAAAGCTGTTTTATTTGTAGTCCTCTTAAAAGTGAAAGTGAAGTCCAGTACCTTCTGAGCCTGACTAGAATGTTTCTCTGGCCCCTGTAAAATCTATGCTTACAATGCATCCATTTTTATTGTTTAACCGTTAAGATGTGTGTCTCCAGTTGATTAGATAAGGAATCTAAGCAAGGCAGTACAAGGGTGAAGGACGAAGACGAGAAAAGGAAAGGCTTTTCTCCTTCAGTTCCTGCTCTCTGAAGTTTGTCTTCACCCCCTTAATTTCCTTCATGAGATCCACTTAGTAACCATGTCCTTGGCAAGTGTTGACTCTTGTTTGAAAGTTTTCTGCTTTTAATAAGAAGTCTTTGATTCTTTCTTTCTGCCTTTGTTATTTTTATTGCTCTAGTTAAGAGCCCTGGGCCAAATTCTGCCCTTAGTTACTATTTCCGTGGCAGTTGGGTATTATACACATAACCAAGCGTGGAGGTTGATTCTGTGAAAGCTTTTAATAATAACAACTGACATCTGTGTATCCTTTTCTATTTATTTATGGTTGCACATACATTTGCTCACTTGATCCACACACACAATAACACCTGGTAACAGGTAAAGCACAAATAATTAGTCCTATTTTACAGGTGAAGTAACTGAGACTCAGAGAGGTTAAGTGGTTGGTCCAGGGCCATATAAGTTGCAAATAGGACCAGATCTCTGTTTCTTCAACTGTGCAAGGAGAGTTTTGGAGTTTTTGTTTGTTTGTTGTTTTGGTGATTTTGGTGTTGTTTTGGCGATTTTGGAGTTATAAATACCAAAACCAAGAACCAAAACAACCTGACACATGACAACCCCATGTGTGTCAGACTAGAGCTGTGCTCCATAGGGTTTTCAATGGCTGATTTTATTAAGGAAACCCTGGTGGCGTAGTGGTTAAGAGCTATAGCTGCTAACCAAAAGGTCAGCAGTTCAAATCCACCAGGCACGCCTTGGGAACTCTATGGGGCAGTTCTACTCTGTCCTATAGGGTCGTTATGAGTCAGAATCGACTCAAAAGCAAATCACTAGGCCTTTTTCAGAGGCATCTCTGGGTGGACTTGAACCTCCAAACTTTTGATTAGTGACTGAGCATCTTAACTGCTTGTACCACCCAGGAACTGCAGGAATTATAAATACATATACAAAAAATAGATTATTGTTTTACTCCTTACCTTGTGTGGTACTTCCAAAGATATGAAATTGAGGGAAAAGCATAATTAAGTAAAAGTAGCCAAATTTATGAAATGCAAGACACAGATAAGAACATTTCAGGAAACAGTTGGGAGGAGTGTGGTTGCCCATTGTTGGAGGTCAGTGGCTGAGACTTATGTACTATTGTGTTTTGGGTAATTCCTGATGCAGCATCTTGTACTTTGTGAGCATCAAATGAATAAAAGAATGAATTTTAATATTGATAGCTAGAGTCCACTGAAAGTGAGTTTGACCTAGGGTTGGATGTGGCTGGGAACATCTCCATTAAGTTCTTTTGGGAGTGAAAGCCCCACCTGTTGAGCTGTGGCTTCTGGTTCTGTACAGCTGGAGGAAAGGAGGGGAGCAGGAAAGGAAGAGAGAGGCACCCTGATTTGCTGTGACTCTCCTTCTGTCCGCCTATTATCACATGGCTGATAACAGATGCTAAATTCTGTGGACCACTTGTGCTGAGGATTTCTATTTTTTCTAATCTGTCGTTTTGTTTTGATGTATATAGTGACATTAATGACCCACCAATCGATCTGAATATCTTGTGGTCAAATGCACTCAACTGGTGCAGTCCCTGGCCCGAAACAGGTGCTAGGTAAGTGGTATAGGAAGAATGAATGAATGTCAGGAGTTAACAAGAAGAAGACAAGAGCAATCTGGCCAGGCAGGGAGGTCCTATAGACAGAGCAGTCCTATGAACTCTCTTTCCCCACTGCCACTGAAAAGTGGGCTCTTTGACTGGTGAGGTATGGGATTCTTGGCACAAGTAGACACATGAGACTATGTGGGCAGTTCCTGTCTGGAGACGAGATGAGAAGGCAGAGGGGGACAGGAGCTGGATGAATGGACAATGGGGAATACAGGGTGGAGAGGAGGAGTATGCTGTCTTATTAGGAGGAGAGCAGCTAGGAGTATGTACATAGCAAGGTGCCTATACGTTTTTGTATGAGAGACTGACTCGATTTGTAAACTTTCACTTACAGCATAATAAATAAGTAAAGAATATAAATTTCTGTTAAACATGAAAAAAAATAAGAAAAGTGGGATCTTTGGTCTGGGGGAACAGCAATCCACTCTCTACTTCAGACCCAAGAAGGGAAAAAACCTACAAATTGCAAGACAAGACCCCTGATAAGAGCTCCTTAGGGGGCTGCATGCTGGCCCCATCACCAGCGACATCTACTGGCACTTCTGGAGTTCTCTTTTCCATATGTTTATAGGGGTTTATGATGATTTAGGAGCCCTGGTGGTGCAGTGGTTAAAAAGCTTGACTGTTAACCAAAATGTCAGCAGTTCAAATCCACCACCCACTCCTCGGAAACTCTACAGGGCAGTTCTACTCCGTCCTATAAGGTCGATATGAGTCGAAATCGACTCGATGGCAATGGGTTTTTTTAGTTTATGATGATTTAAGGAGCACTGGTGGTGCAGTGGTTAAGTGCTCAGATGCTAACTGAAATGTCAGTGGTTTGAATCTACCAGCCGCTCTGCCAGAGAAAGATGTAACAGCCCACTTCTGTAAAGACTACAGCCTTGGAAACACTAGGGGCAGTTCTACTCTGTCCTACAGTTGGAATCAATTTGATGGCAATGGGTCTTATGATAATTTATGCCCTAACTCAGTTTCTGATAAGCTGAAACCTTCTAAATGCTGTCTTAATTTAAATGTTTAAGGGAATCTGGCTAAAGAAAAACTGAAGAAAAAAAAAAAACCCTTAGGTTAAAAAATACATATATATATACTTTAGTAAGTGGAAGAATTCTTTTGTAGAATGAATAATTACACCCCAATTTATTGGTTTCCTAAGTATGTATTTCCATATATCCAATTTTCAGTAAGCCTAACTGATATTTTGCAAATGTCAATTAGATCCAGTTGATTAATGGTGCTGCTCAGTTCATCTACATCCTTACAGATTTTTTGCCTGCTGGACGTATCAATGACTGAAAGAGGGGCGTTCAAGTCTCTAGCTATAATAATAAATTTGTTTATCCTTGCAGTTCTGTCAGTTTTTACCTCACATATTTTGATGTTCTGTTATTAGATGCATACCTGGTGAGGATTCTTTATCCCTGATAATTTTCCTTTTTCTGAAGTCTGCTTTGTCTGAAATTAATACATTTATTCCTACTTTCTTTTGATCAATATTAGCATGGTATATCTTTTTCCACCCCACCCCACCCCATTTTTTTTATTGTGGTAAATATATAGGTAAGAAACCATTTGCCATTTCAACAATCTGTCTGTGTTTTAATATTTCAAATGGGTTTCTTATAGACAATGTATAGTTGAATTGTATGTTTTCATCCACCACATTGAAAGTAATTATTGATACAGTTGTATTAATATTTACAATGTTTGCAACTGCTTTCTACATGTTACATTTACTCCTTGTTTCTTTTTTATCTTCCCCTCTTTGTCTTCTCTGGTTTTAATTGAGCACCTTATATGATTCCATTTTATCTCCTCTCTTAGAATATCAGTTATACTTTTTTATAAGCATTTTTAGTGGTTACCCTAGAGTTTGCAATACACGTTTGCAATCTAAGACCATTTTGAAAAGCACTGTACCACTTTATGGGAAGTACAGGGAATCCTTATAATAGATTTCCCAATTATTTCCTCTTGTCCATTCTAACATTTCATGTATCTATATTTTTTTTATATGCTATAATAGGAGATTACTTCCTTTGTAATAGTCCCACAGTTCTTAGATATTCTTGTTCTGTGGTTTCCATTTCTTTTTCTCTTTGCATTTCAGTTTGGGAAGTTTCTACTGACAAGTCTTCGAGATCACTAATCCTTCCCTTAGCCATAGCCAGTCTACTGACGAGCACATCAAAGGTTGTCTAGTTTGTTACAGTGTTTTTGATTTTTGGCATTTAATTTAGATTCTTATAATTTCCATCTGTCTGCTTATATTAACCATCTATTCTTGCATGCTGTCTACTTCTTTCATTAGATCCCTTAATTTTAAACTCCCTTTCTGATCATTATTTTATCAGATATTTTACGTTTTAAATATTTAAAATGTTAAATTTTAAATTCCCTATCTGATAATTCCAAAACCTGTGTTATACCTGAGTCTGGTTAGGATACTTGCTTTGTCTTTTCAGACTGTAATTTTTGTTGACTTTTAGCATGCCTTGCTATTTTTTGTTGAGACCTGACATGATGTATTGGGTAAAAGGAACTAAGGTAAATATACCTTAATCTGAGGTTTTATGCTAATCTGACTAGCATCTGGGCTATGTTTAATGTTTGTTGTAGCTGTAGGTGCCAGAGGGTTCACTATCCTCTAGTGTCTTTGTTTTTGTTTTCCTCTCTTGTTGTCTTTGGGTTTCCCTAAGAACTCCCTCTTACATAGAGTCTGTTTCTTGCCACTCTATTATACTGAAACCCTGTTGGTATGTTGGTAAGATCTAGGGGAGGGAAAGTGTTCTATAATATTATCATTAAATTTCAATCTTTTAGTGGGCCTGAGTCCCTGGGGTGTGACCTTCAAAATTTTTCTTAGCCTTTTTCCCCCTTCCCTTATGTGAGACAGAAAGGCTAAAAGGAGCTGCTGTTGGCAAATTGCCCTTCCCCCAGGTTGATAAGGAGCTGACAAAGTTCTTTCCCTTGGAGAACAGGACTTTGTAATAGAGAACACTCTGGATGTATTTAAAAATGGTTCTTTTCCCCTATCCTTGCTCAAAAGACAAGGGAATTTTTATTAGAGCTTCACTTTGAGAAACTGGGGGAGGTTCCTGGAGGTAAAACCCAAGAAAATGTAGAGGTACCCCTAACTCGGCCTCAGAGAGTCTCTTATTCTCAAATTAATCCACACTCAGCTTTCAGCAATTATCAAAATTACCATTTACATGTTCTTGCCAGGTTGTGACTCCAGTAGCTTCTGCTCCAGGGAAACTGGTCTTGGTTGTTATTTTCTGTATTTGCCTGTCTCTCTAGATTTCAGGGTATCAGCCCAGTCACTTCAGTTTTCTAATGGGTCCAAGAAAAGTTGTTGATCTTCAATTTGTTAAGCTTTTTTCTTGTTGTAAGGAAGGGAATGACAACTTCCAAATTATTTACATGTTGGCACTGAAACCAAACCTAACCTTTATTTTGAAAGAGCTCTACTGTTCCGTTCCCCTTTCCTCTGGTAAAACACCAAGGAAACTAAAACAGTAAGTTATCAGGAAAGTGGACAAGTGTTAGAATCACAGGGCATCATTCTTCGTTCCCTACTCTTTATGCTATGAGCTGAGTGCTTGTCAGTCACATTTCTTCTTCCCCTTGGATTTGTGATAGAAGAAAATACTAACAGAAAAAGGAATTTGGGACAAGCTTCTCTATTCTGCCAAGGGTTTCATAAATCAAGGGCTTCAAAGTCTACAGGAGGAAGAAAAACAGCCATTCATGGAATATATATATGAGTGGAGATGAGAGGAGGAGTCACTTGGCTAGATCTCAAGATCTGACTAAACCCACTTCAGACAGAGGAGCACAGTGGTTTGAAGGTGAAACAAAGGGAGAAAAAGCTGATAGGTTTTATATTTGATAACCTCACTGACTTTCTTGTATTCTGGCTGCCTTTTCTTCCTTCCAGGATGGCACACTTGGCACTGATGGCACCACCTTTCTGTATCTCAAAATAGTGCCCAATTTTTAGAAGCCTAGCTCTCAGCTAGTGGTCAGCCACAGCAATCTTGACCCACCCACTTCCATCACCACCATTTCTCAGAACATGCGAGGGTACTACCTTCCCAAGGAGCATTTAAATTTTGACAAGCAGTCCCTTAGAATGAAGAAGGTTCTAAGATAATGACCTATGAGATGGAAAGTATATTTTTCAGGCAGAGGATCCTACTTGTACCCCTCAAACCACATCACCTAAATGGCTACCAATCTTGTATTTTTGTAAGAATGATTCGCCCTTACCACTTTTTACTGGGGGCAGGAGGAATAATAAATTAATCTCCTTAAAAAAGAAGGTCAATTTTGAGAACACAAGTAAAGTATCAAAGAGGTATGTCTGTATAACAGAAAACACTGCAATGTAGCCTAGGGTGTGATACTTCTTGAAAGGACTGCCAACTGCAATTATTCAGAAAACAGAATTTTATTTTTTTTAAGGGATAAAGAAATTTCTCACAGAAAAGAGAAACTTGTAAGAGTACTTGAAAGCCAATTTAGAGTAACTTCCTGGTGTTCACTTTTTTTTTTTTTTTTCTGTCTCATTTTTCAAAGCTAAACTCTTCTACATTTGGGGAAAAAAAATAGAATCCAGTTTATTTTGCTCTCCCTTAGCTTTATTCTCACCTACCTCCAAAATGACTTCGAATTAGGACTTCTGAAGGTCAGTCCTAGACAAAAACTAATATTGTAGGAGAAAAAAAGAAATCTTTATTTTTAACTAGGGAAAGAATTCCAAGAATTTTTCAGCATTGGGTGGGAAAGGACTTTGAGATACTTGCCATCCATACACCTAGGAACCAAAACTTCTACTGGTGTGTTCAGTCTCAGGCATTTCTTTTCTAGAAAAATAACTAGAAATCACAGAGTGATTCAAAGAGGAGTGATAATTCTAATAAGACTTCAGGGATAGAGTTAAAATATTAAAAGACATTCTGGATACCAAGGACTTATTTTTAGTTGGTTAAGTAATTGTTACAATGTCATTGTGGTTAAATAAGAGAAGTCCATAAATTCTGGGATATATTGAAGTATGTAGGAGAAAAACGACATGATATTTGAATTTTCTTTAAAACATTTAAGGAAAAAAGAAAGAAAGAAAAGAGAAAAAGAATAGGTGAAGCAAATGCAACAAAGTCATGGTTTTGAATCCAGGTGATGGGTGCATGGGGTGAAGGAAGAATACAGGCAATCCCCAGATTATGAACGAGTTCCATTCCTAAATTTGTCTTTAAGAGGAATTTGTACGTAAATTGGAACAGCTAGGTACAGTTTATATCTAATGTCAGCTAGTCAAATGTTTGTCCTAGTATATAACCTGTAACCCATTGCTATCGAGGCGATTCCAACTCATGGCAACCCTATAGGTGAGAATAAAACTGCCCCATAGGGTTTCCAAGGAGCAGCTGGTAGATTTGAACTGCCAACCTTTTTGATAGTAGCCAAATGCTTAACCACTGTGCCACCAGGGCTCCATATAGTATATAGCCAAATGTTCATCTTAGTGTATAGTATATGCATAAAACATTACAGAAACACTTCCAGATACACTAAAACATCTTTCTTATTATGTAATATAGTAATATAATGTTTTTTATTGTACTTTAGATAAAGGTTTACAGAGCAAACTAGTTTCTCATTAAACAATTAATACACATATTGTTTTGTGACATTGATTGCCAGCTCCACAAATGTCAATACTCTCCCCTTCTGGACCTTAGGTTCCCCATTACCAACTTTCCTGACCCCTCCTGCCTTTTTGTCCTTGCCCCTGAGCTGGTGTGCCCATTTAGTCTTGTTTTATTTTATCGGTCTGTCTAATCTTTGGCTGAAGGGTGAATCTCAGAAGTGACTTCATTGCTGAATGAAAAGGGTGTCCAGGGGCCATACTCTTGGGGTTTCTTCAGTCTCTGTCAGACCAGTAAGTCTGGTCTTTTTAATTTTTTTTTTTGAGTTAGAATTCTGTTCTACATTTTTTTCCAGCTCTGTCTGGGACCCTCTGTTGTGATCCCTGTCAGAGCAGTCAGTGGTCGTAGCCAGGCACCATCTAGTTCTGCTGGTCTCAGTCTGGTGGAGGCTATGGTATTTGTGGTCTATTAGTCCAATAATAATGATGTTTTGATGCATGTTGCAAATGCACAATTTGTTATTACAAACTATTGTTTGTGCCTCGAATTTTTAGTATAATAGGCTCTGTGGGGGTTGGTTCGTAACTCTGGGTTGTACGCACATCAGAGGTTTGTAACCCAGGGACTGCCTGCATTCATTACCTTTGGCTGCTGTAGCAAATAACTACAAACTTGGTGACTTAAAACATCAGAAATTTATTCTCTCGGAGTTGCGGAGGCTGGAAGTCTGAAATTACAGTGTCAGCAGAGCCACACTCCCTCCAAAGGCTCTAGGGGCAGAGTCCTTCTTTGCCTCTTCCAGCTTCTGGTAGCTCCAAAGTGTCCCTGGGTTTATGGCTACACAATTCCAATCTCTGCCTCCATCTTCATATGGCTGTCTCCTCTGTGTGTCTTCTCCTCCTCTGTCTCTTAGAAGAACACTTGTCATTGGGTTTAGGGTCCATCAATAATCCCGGATGAGCTCATCTAAAATCCCTAATGACATCTGCAAGGTCTCTTTTCCAAATCAGGTCACATTGACAGTTATGGGGATAAGACGTGGGCTTATCTTTTTTTCCTTCTAGTTGCCACTGAGTGGGTTCAAACCACTAACCTTTCAGTTACCAGCCTAGCACAAACTATTTGTACCACGTAGGGACCACCCAACCCAGTACATATTATATTATTATACTATTCTGTCCTTTTTTTTTTTTTTTCTGTTTTTAAATTTCGATAGCAAAAATATTTTTTTCAACATTTTGGCTAAGGAGAACTATATTTTGATAAGCTTTTGAACATGGTAGAGTTTGAAACAGAGAACTTCTTAGCTGAGGCAGAAAGTACTAGTGTGGAATGAAAAGAGACATGTGACCTCGTAAGTAATACCACCACTGCAGCCACAAGTTGCTGTCAAGTTGATCCCAACTCATGGCTACCCCATGTGTGTCAGAGTAGAATTGTGCTCCACAGGGTTTTCAATGACTGTTTTCTTTGGAAACAGATCACCAGACCTTTCTTCTCAGGCATCTCTGGGTGAAATCAAACCTCCAAACTTTTAGCTAGAAGTCAAGTGCATTAACTGGTTGCCTAAGGAATAATAAAAAACCAAAAACCAAACCCAGTGCCACCGAGTTGATTCCAAGTCATAGCAACCCTATAGGACAGAGTAGAACTGCCCCATAGGGTTTCCAAGGAGCACCTGGCAGATTTGAACTACCGGCCCTTTGGTTAGCAGCCGTAGCACTTAACCACTACACCACCAGGGTTTCCTAATGTATAATAAAAAAAAAAAAAAAAATAGGGAGAAGCAATTCCTCTATTTGTTAACTAAACAGATATTGATACCTATGTAAAGTGCTCCAAGGGAAGTATAGAATTCCTTTCCAGGCATACCTGACTCTATTTCTAATAGCAATCCCTTCATCCTTTGAAATCTTTCTCTCTTCTAAAAGGGGTGATAGAAAGTGCTGGAGAGGAGAGATAAGAAAGCCTCCTGGGTCTCTTTGTAAAACGTCATTTCAGCCCCAGATCAGGCCATTTTTATCACAGATCACACTAATGCAGGCTGCCTGTCCTCATGCTAATTGTAGTGTGAGTGTTCCTCCACCAGGGCTGGAAAGGCCCAAGCTATCCAGCAGGCCAGGTCTGCCTTTGACACGTCTTCCACTATGCTTTCTTAGCACCTTCATCACCCCCAGAGAGAGAACCCTTCCAGATGCTAGTCAAGAGGGAGTTGGGGTACACTTCTTTAATTCTCCTTCAGAGAGAAGAACCTCTTACTATGGGCTCAGAACACACCCGCAGCCAAGGGAGGATGAGATGGGCCACCGTGGATCCATGTATTAGGAGGAGGAGCTTTTGATGGAAGGAACAAGAAATATCAGAATTCTCTTCCTTCTCCTGCTTCCTCTTTACCCTGTGGCTGGAAAAGTGGGAATGGCCTTGAGGGCAAGGGTAAGGCTAGGGTAAAGACAATGATTTGAAAAAGGTGTTTCTGGAAGTTGTGCAGTGTGCAAGCTACACAGCTGTGTATGGTGGCCATGCTTGCCCCCACTTCCTCACAGCACGAGGACCAGATAGGGATTTCAGGCCACAATAGTATTAAAGAATGTGCATTTACTTTGTATTCCTATGCTAGCTTGCTAGCCTTCGGGAAATCTGCTAAGCTGCCTCAGTTTCTCCAGTCTAAGACAATAACATTGAAGCAAGTACATCGTCTTTGACCATCTTTAGTGCGTGATCCCCACAGGGTGACTCACTGTCTTGGTTGTCTAGTGCTCCTATAACAGAAATACTACAAACAGATGATATTAGCAAAGAGAAATTTATTCTCTCACAGTCTAGGAGGCTAGATGTTTGAATTCAGGGTGCTAGCTCCAGGGAAAGGCTCTCTGTCTCTGTGTTGACTCTGGTGCAAGGTCCTTGTCATCAATATTCCCTGGTGAAGGAGCTTCTCAGCACAGGAACCCTGGGTCCAAAGGATACATGCTTCTAGCTCTACTTTCTTGGTGGTATGAGATCCCTGTGTCTCTCTGCTTGCTTCTCTCTTCTGTATTTCTAAAGGGATTGGCTCAAGACACAATCCAATCTTGTAGACTCAGTCTTGCCTCATCAACACAATTGCTGCTGATCCCATCTCATTAACATCATAGAAATAGGTTTTACAACACATAGGGAAATCACATCTGATGACAAAATTGTGGACAATCACACAACACTGGGAATCATGGACCAGGCAAGTTGACAGACATTTTTGGGATATGAATTCAGTCCAAGACACTCACCTTGACTCAAAATTTCTGGAAAGGGGCACTGGTAATGCAGCTAAAATATTTACTGTTACAGTCATCATACCTCTAAGAACAACCATGCTGTACTGAGCTTGCTTCATAGGGTCTGCCCCCTGGAATCCACTTGTCTTAGTTATGTAATGCTGCTGTAACAGAAATACCACAAGTGGATGGTTTCTACAAACGGCAATTTATTCTCTCACAGTTTAGGAGGTTAGAAATCTGAATTCAGAGCACTGGCTCTAGGGGAAGGCTTTCTCTTTCTGCCGGCTCTGGCAGAAGGTCTTGGCATCAATTTTACTCTGGGTCTAGGAGTTTCTCAGTGCAGGGACCCCGGGTCCAAAGGATGTGCTCCACTCTGGCCTCTTATTTTTTGGTGGTAGAAGATCCCCCTCTTTGCTTGCTTGTTTAATCTCTTTTATATCTCAAGAGAGATTGATTCAAGATACAATCTAATCTTGTGGATTGTATCTTGCCTCATTAACATAACTGCTGCTAATCCTGCCTCGTTGACATCATAACCCATAGAGTTTAGAATTTTCAACACATAGGATAATTACATCAGATCACAAAATGGAGGATAATTTCATCAGATCACACAAGGGAGGATAAGTATATAATACTGAGAATCAAGGCCTAGCCAAGTTGACACATATTTTGGGGGGACACCATTCAAAAACATAATACCACTTTTCCAGGTGGCAGGGTCAGGCAGCCATGCTCTCTCCTATTCTCTTCTGGAAATGGCTGATTGGACCAGGAAAGGGCCCCTGGCCCAAACAGGTGTGAACCCTACATGAGCCGGCCATGACTTACAGCCTGACCATGATCAGTCAGCCTTTCATCATCAGCAATCTGAACTTAAAAGTCACAAGGAAGGGAGTTAATTAGCAGCAGGAAGGGTGGAAGCCAAAAGGATGCATAGAGTGATACCCAAGGTAAGTATATGACCATGAGGGCCAACCCAAAGATAAGAAGGAGTAGAAAATATAAGTAAGCAGAAGGAACTCCCAGAGGGGAGAGCAGAGGAACTATGTGCCCCCTGAGAGACCACAGGGAGGATTGAGCCCCTGGAGCAGCCTCCTCACCCCTTTTCATGTTCATGGCCAGTACTGGGTATCTTTAAAATAAATCTCATTTTTCTCGAGATAATCTTACTGAGTCTTTTTTTCCCAACATTTTATTGTGCTTTAGATGAAAATTTACATAGCAAATTAGTGTTCCAGTCAATGATTCTTACACAAACTGTTCCACGACATTGGTTGCAATCCCTGCAATGTGTCACCACTTTCCCCATTTCCTCCCTGGGTTCTCCTTTTCCATTAGTCCAGTTTCCCTGTCCCTCCCTGCCTTCTCATCTTTGGTTTCGGGCATATGTTGCCCTTTTGGTCTCATATAGTTGATTGTTCTAAGGAACATATTCTTTATGGATATTATTGGTTGTTTTATAGCCCCGCCTATTATTTGGCTGAAATGTGGACTCCAGGAGTATCTTCAGTTTCAAGTTAGAAGGTTGACTTAGGGCAATAGTCTCTGGGGTTCCTCCAGCCTCTTTCAGACCAGTAAGTCTGGTCTTTTTGTTGTTGTTGTTGTTCTACATTTTTTACCCTTTCTAACTGGGACCTTCTATTGTGATCCTGGTCAGTGTGGCTGGTATTGGTAGGCGAGCACTATCTGGTTCTTCTGGTCTTGGGCTAGAGGAGGCTGTGGTTCATGTGGGCCATTAGTCCTTTGGACTAATTGTTTCTGTAAGTCTTTGGTTTTCTTTATCCTCCTTTGCTCCAGACGGGATGAGGCCAATAGTTGCTTCTCAAATGGCGATTTGCAAGCTTTTAATATCCAGATGTTACCAGGCTAGGATGCTTTATGAACTATGTTTTGCCAGCTGACCTAGATGTCCCCTGAGACTATGATACTTAGCTTTCAAGTTCAGTAATTCAGTCCTGATGTCTAAGTAATTTCTATAACTGGGACTCCTATATGCTCTATTATATATTTTATAGTTGAGGTGTTGAAGTTTTCTATAAATTTTAGAAATTAGACTCTTGTCAGGTATGTCATAGCCAATTTTTTTTTCCCAGTATGTAGGTTCTCTTTTAACTCTTTAGGTAAAGTCTTATGATCATAAGTGTTTCATTTTTAGGAGATTATTGAATTTCTTGCATCCAAAGCTTCCAAGCCAAAAGAATCCTCCCTCAACTCCGTCATGTGCTGTATTGTCCCTTCTATGCCCAGACTAAATTCCTGACCTATTTCAATAAAATACCTCCCAGTCTCACTGGAAAACACTTGAGACCCCTGAACTTATAAAGGAAGAGAAGTGTGCCTGGAAGCCAGTCCTCCTGGAAAGTCATTACATTTATCCAACTGTATGTTGTTGTTAGGTGCCCTCAAGTCGATTCCGACTCATAGTGAGCCCATGTGACAGAGTAGAACTGCCCCCATAGAATTTTGTAGGTTGTAATTTTTTTTTTAATCTTTAAAGAAAAAAAAATTTTTTTTTCTTTAATCTTTATAGGAGCAGATCACCAAGACTTTCTGTATAGAACACCTGTTAAAGATTGAATTGTGTCCCTCAAAATGATATGTCTATAATATGTCTACCCCTGTACCTATGAATGTGAGGTAGGTTTTCTTTTCTTTTAATAATATTTTATTGTGTTTTTGGTGAAGGTTTACACAGCAGTTTAGGTTCCCATTCAACAATTTCTACACAAATCGTTCAGTGACATTGGTTACATTCTTCACATCAGTGACATTGGTTACATTCTTCACAGTGCATGAACATTCTTATTATTTCTGTTCTGGTTGTTCCATTTCCATTGATCTAGTTTCCCTGCCCCATTATATTGACATCTTTTTTTAAAAGTATTTGTTGACTGTTTGGTCTTATATAGGTGATTTTTTAAAGGAGCACAGCACTCATTATTTTTTGGGCCAATTTGTTATTTAGCCACAAGGTGACCTCACGGGTTAGTTTTGGTTCAAGGTATGAAGAGTATTTCAGGGCAATTGTCTCAGGGAGTCCTCCAGTCTCCACAAGTCCAGTAAATCTGTTTTTTTTTTTTTTTTTTTAAGGAATTTGAGGTTCTCTTCCACATTTTCCCCCATCATATCAGGGTCCATCTATTATGGCCCTCCGTAGAACAGTTGATAGTGGTAGCTGAGCACCATTTAATTCTTCTGGTCTCAGGGTAGATGAGGCTATGGTTCATGTAGACTATTTGTCCTGTAGACTAGTTTCTTCTTTGAGTCTTTGGTTTTCTTCTTTCTTGTTTCCTCCAGTTGAGTAAAGATCAATAGTTGTATCTTAGATGGCTATTCACAAGCTTTTAAGGCCCCAGACACTACTCGCCAAACTAGGATGTAGTGCAGGAAATAGGGTTTTGAAGGTTAACATGAGGTCATACTGGAATTGAATGGGTTCTAATTTTATATGACTCTTAGTGTCTTGTAACAGAAGAGAACAGACATAGAGAGACAGGGGAAGAATGGCCAAGTGATGATGGAGGCAGATGCAGCTGCAAGCCAAGGAGCACCAAGAATTATTGGAAGCCATAAAAAAAAAAAAAAAAAATTTTTTTTTTTTTTTTTTTTTTTGTCAGAGGCTAGGAGAGAGGTATGAAACAGATTCTCCCTCAGCCCTCAGAATTAACCAAGATGGTGATGCCTTGATTTGGACTACTAGGCTCCAGGACTGTAGTATTTTGTTATAGTGGCCTTAGGAGCTAAGGCACTACCTATCCTAAAATCCTAAAACCTAGGGATTAAGGGTGGCTGTGTCTGTCCTACAGGGTCACTATGGGTCAGAATCTACTCGACGGCACTGGGTTTGGTTTGGTTTTTTTGGTGGAGGGCTGGCTGTGGCACAGGTCTGGTAAGGGTAGAGAAGAAGAAACATCTCATCCACCTCTGGCACTACTTTCTGATATTCTTCACCATCTTTTCCTTGCTTCCAATCTAAACCTGTCACCTTCCTGTCCCCCTCTGTATATCCTCTCTGACATACATCTCCGCACTGAATATGACAAATGGAGTTTAATGTTCTCTACTCCATTGTATCTACATTTAAATTACTGACAATTCCTTAATTCCCTGCTTTTCAAACTGGAAAAAGATGGAGGAAGGAAAATAAAAAGCAGAGATATGTTCTCTTTGTTGTGGAGCTGAAGAGGCAGGAGTAGGTTGTAGTTTGAAAAGACGTATTAGCTATTATAACACAAATTCATATTGGAAAATAGAAAAAATTATTTTAAAAGTAATGCAAGGTACCAACAGTGAAGTTTGGCATGTGGCAAAACACAGAGGATGATATGATACTGGGAGTCTATATCAGAACCTCAGCTAGTGAAGAATAGAGGATTTTTATCTAAGAGAGCAGCGATTTTAGCAGGTTGAAAAATTCTACCTTAACCTAGGGAAGACAACCAGGGGCAGATTAACCAGTAAGCAAGGTACGCACAGGCTTGTTTACTTGTGTCTACTTACTAATCTGTAGTACATGGTTTTAAAAAAACCATGGTTTTACCACATCCTAAAACCATAACACCGGGGGATTAAGGGTGCCTGTAGAAGGCTTCTTTGATGTGGTGAAAAACAGGTGAAATTGTGCACTACAGATTAGTAAGTAAGCACAAGTAAACCTGTGCATACCTTACTTACTGGGTAATTGGTCTCTGGATACAACTTTGTTGTTAGTTGTGTTGAGTTGGCTCTGACTCATGGTGACCTCATGTACAACAGAATGAAATGTTGCCCAGTCCTTTGAATGCTCAAGTCCACTGTTGTGGCCACTGTGTAATTTGAGTGCCTCCCAATGTAGAGGGCTCATCTTCCAGCACTATATCACACAATATTTTTTTTGTGGTTTTCATTGGCTAATTTTTGGAAGTAGGTCTTCAGGCCTTTCTTCCTACTCTGTCTTAGTCTAGAAGCTCTGCTGAAACCTGACCACCATGGGTGACCCTGCTGGTATTTCAAATACTGGTGGCATAACTTCCAGCATCATAGCAACACACAAGCCACCACAGTAAAACAAACTGACAGACAAGTGGTGGAGACACAACTTAGATGCCACAGTTTTTAGATATTTGTACAGCGCCAGATATATGTCATTGGACACAGGTCTTCTGGCCTCTCCCACACCCTCATGTTATGTTGCCGTTAGGTGCCGTGGAGTTGGTTCTGACTTACAGCAACCCTATGTACAATGGAATAAAATATTGCCTGGTCCTGTACCACCCTCACAATTGCTGCTATGTTTGAGTGCATTGTTCCAGCTACCATGTCAATGCATCCTGTTGAGGGTCTTCCTCTCTTTCCCTCACCCTCTACTTTACCAAGCATGATGTCCTTCTCCAGAGACTCTTCCCTCCTGATAACATGTCCAAATACGTGAGATGAAGCCTCGCCACCCTGTACTTCTTCCAAGACAGATTTGTTCATTCTGCTGGCAGTCCCTGGTATATTCAATATTCTTCACCAGCACCATAATTGAAAGGCATCAATTCTTCCTTTGTCTTCCTTATTCATTGTCCAGCTTTCACATGCATATGAGGTGATTGAAAATACCATCGCTCGGGTCAGGCACATCTTAGTCCTCGAAGTGATATTTTTGCTTTTTAATACTTTAAAGAGGTCTTTTGCAGCAGATTTGCTCAATGCAGTACATCGTTTGATTACTTGACTGCTACTTCCTTGGGTGTTGATTCTGTATCCAAGTAAAAATGAAATAGAGAACGTCAATCTTTTCTCTGTTTATCATGATGTTGCTTATGGTCCAGTTGTAAGGATCTTTATTTTCTTTATGAAGAGTTGTAATCCATACTGGAGACTGTAGTCTTTGATCTTTCATCAGTAAGTGCTTCAAGTTCTCTTTCAGCAAACAAGGTTGTGTCATCTGCATATCGCAAGTTGTTAATCAGTCTTCTTCCAATCCTAATGCTGTATTCTACTTCATATAGTCTACCTCTTGGCTTTTTGCTTAGCATACAGAGTGAATAAGTATGGTGAAAGGATACAACCCTGATGCACTTTTCCTAATTTTAAACCACACAGACACAGTATCCCCTTGTTCTGTTTGAACGACTCCTCTCGGTCAATGTACATGTACCCTCATGTACTGGACACTTATCTTGGTTGCTTCTGTATGAAACTTCCTCTACACTTTCTCCATGTCTTCTCAATTCCCTGAAATTCTGACCCTCACTTTCTCTTGGAGATGCCTTTTCCTTGACTGACGTGGGAAGCAGAGTTACTGTCTCTATGGGATCTTGTTCTTCTATTTTAATGACATTGGTTAGCCTGAGAATGAAATATTTGCTCAAAGTTGCATGTGAAAATTAATAACAGAAGTTGGGTGTGCCAAGCCAAGGAAAGCACTGAAAAATACAGTATTTAGAGGAAGCAAATAATTTCAGCTGTCAAAGAACCAAAAATTCTGTATCTAACCCACTGAACTGTGGAATTGTCCTCTAAATTCTAACAGCCAATGATAGGAAACATTATAAATCAAGAAACGGTAACTCACTTGTTTTCTTTCCTTGCATATGAATACTAAAACTTAATTTGTTTTCTTACATGGTAAAAATTCCTCAGTTTAGTCAATGATCAGGCTATGAGTTTATACACATTCCTCTTTTTTTCTTAAAAACAAAAGATTTATCTCAATTTACTTAAAAAATGTTTTATCATCTGTAAATGTTATTTTCTTAAATGTAAATTCCTGATGTAATGTTTATCTTCAGGTATATTTAAAAAACCCAGGGGAAAGCCAATCAACTCACAATTAAAACAAATTTCCAATTCTGACGCTTCCCCTGACTAGCTATTTGGTTTGGGAAAAATTAATTTAACCACTTTTTTTTTCCTTATTTGTCATTTTTTTTGTGGTAAAATATTTATAACTAAATATTTGTTATTGCAATCATTTTTACGGGTACAATTTAGTGACGTTAATTATGTTTACCATGTTGCACAACCATCACTGCTGTTTCCAAATTTTTCCTCATCCTAAACAGAAACTCAGTGTCCCTTCAGCAATCACTCCCTTTTCTCTCCTCCCACTGCTCCTGGTAACCACTAATAAACTTCCAACTCTATGCGTTTGCCTATTCTTTATATTTCGCATACGTGGGATCATACAGTATTAGTCCTTTTATGTCTAGTTTATTTCACTCGGCATAATGTTTTCAAGGAATTTAGCCACTTTTGATCCTCAATTTCTTCATCAAATGCTTAACGTATGATTTACTCACAGGAGTGTAGAGAGACGTGATGAATCTTCCCCAATGGTAAACAACAGTGCTATCTATCCAGGTCCCCAGACAAGAAACCTAGGAATCGTTTCTAATGCCTCTTGCTCTCTCCCTCCCCACATTTAACCCAAGAACAAATCCAGTAAATTCAACCTCCAACATGTATCTCAAATCTGTTCACTAGTCGACTCGACAGCACTGGGTTACTGGGACCACAGCCTAAGACATCATGGTCTCTTACTTTAACTACTGCAGTAATCTCCTGACTGGTTTCTCCACTTTAACTCTTGCTTCCCTACTTATCCCCAATCTGCTCTCCACATCGCAGGATGTTTGTTAAAAGCATAAATAATACCACTCTCCTGCTTAAACTTTATTGGTGGCTTCTCACCAGATTTTTTAAATGGCATCTTCATTGAGATACATTTCGTATACCATAGAATTCACCCTGTTTAAGTATAACAGTTAAAGCGTGCAATGTGGTTTTTAATATATTCACAAGATTATTTAACCATTCAAAACCAAAAAACCAAACCCGTTGCCATCGAGTTGATTCCGACCGATAGCAATCCTATAGGACAAAGTAGAACTGCCCCCATAGAGTTTCCAAGGAGCACCTGGTGGATTCGAACTGCTGACCTTTTGGTTAGCAGCCATAGCACTTAACCACTACACCACCAGGGTTTCCATTTAACCATCACGACTTTCTAATTCCAGAACACTTTTATCACCCATCAAAGGAAACCCAAAATCCATTAGCAGCTGCTCCCCATTTGAGTTGTTTCTACTTTTTGGCTATTATGAATAATGCTACTATGACCACTCATATACTGATTTTTATGTGGACATATGTTTTCAATTCTCTTTGGTATATACCTAGGAGTAGAATTCCTGAGTCATATGGTAATTCTATGTTTAATCTTTTGAGAAATATTTCCCAAAGTGGCTACACTATTTTACAATCCCACCAGCAATGTATGAGGGTTCCAACTTCTCAATATCCTTGCTAATGCTTACAATTGTCTGTCTTGTTTATTATAGCCATAAATTAAGTGGTATCTCATTGTGGTTTTAATTCGCATTTTCCTAAGAAATAATGATGTTAAGCATTTTTTCCTGTGCCTATTAGCCATTTGTATGTCTTCTTTGGAGAAATGTCTGTTTAAACAGTTTGCCCATTTCTTAATTGGGTTATTTGGTGTTTTATCGTTGAGTTCTAAATGTTCTCTATATATCTGTATATAAGTCCCTTATGAAATATATGATTAGAAAATATTTCCTTCCGTTCTGTGGGTTATCTTCTCACTTTCTTGATGGTGGACTTTAAAACACAAAAGTTTTTAATTTGACAAAGTTCAATGTATTTATTATTTATTATTTGTTTTGTCACCTGCTTTTTTTTTCTTTCTTTTTTTGGAGTCATATCTAAGAAACATTGCCTAATCCAAGTCAGAAAGATTTACTCTTATGATTCATTCAAAGGGTTTCACAGTCTTACTTCTTATACTTAGGTCTATGATCCATTTTGAGTTAGTTTCTGTGTAAGGCGGAGGTAGAGGTCCAACTCCATTCTTCTGCATGTGTATATGCAGATGTTCCAGCTCTAACGATTGAAAAGACCATTATTTCCCAATATTTGACAAGGGTGGTAATTGTCTTACCACCCTTGTCAAATATTAATTGACCATAAATGTAAGGGTTTAATTCTGGACTCTGAAATGTATTCAGCTGATCTGTATACCTATCCTTGTGCCAGTACTACATTGTCTGGATAACTGTAGCTTTGCAGTAAGCTTTGAAATGGGGGAGTGTGCATCCTACAAATTTGTTCTTCTTTTTTTTTTTTTTTTTAGATTGTTTCAATTATTCTAGGTTCCCTGCATTTCCATATGAATTTTAGGAAAAGCTTAGCAATTTCTACAAAAAAAAAAAAAGCTGACATTTTGATAGGAATTGCATTGAATCTGTAGATCAATTGGGGTAGTATTGACTCCTTAATGATATTATGTCTTTCAATCCATGAAAATAGGATGTCTTCAGAAACCCTGGTGGCGTAGTGGTTAAGTGCTACGGCTGCTAACAAAAGGGTTGGCAGTTCGAATCCACCAGGTGCTCCTTGGAAACTCTACAGGGCAGTTCTACTCTGTCCTATAGGGTTGCTATGAGTCAGAATCGACTCGATGGCACTGGGTTTGGTTTTTTGGGGTGGTTTGCATTTTTTTAGGTCTTCTTTACTTTCTTTCAATTATTATTATTTTCTAGTGTACGAGTCTTGCACTTCTTTTGTTAACTTTATTCCTGAGCATTTTATTCGTTTTGATGCTATTGTGGATGGAATTGTTTTCTTACTTTCATTTTTGGGTTTTTCATTGCTAAGGTATAGAAATAAAATCGAATTTTTCATACTGATCTTGTATCCTGAAGTATTGCTGAACTAGTTTATTAGTTCTAGTAGTTTTTTTCTGTGTAGATTTTTTAGGTTTTTCTATATACAGAATCAGGATATCTGTGAAAAGCGATAGCTTTACTTCTTTCTTTCTAATCTGGTATGCCTTTTATTCTTTTTTCTTGCCTAGTTGCCCTAGCTAGAACCTCTAGAACAATGTCAAATAGAAGTGGCAGAGTGAACTTTCTTGTCTTGTACCTAATCTTGTTGTTGTTAGTTTCTTTTGAGTCAATTCTGACTTAAAGCTTCTGGATGTGTGTCAGAGCAGAACTGATCCATAGGGTATTTAAGGCCCTGACCTTTTGGAAGCAGATCACTGGTCCTATCTCCCAAGGTGTCTCTGGCTGGATTTGAACTGCCAACCTTTCATCTAGTAGTCAAGCACTTAACCATTTGTGCAACCCAGGGACTCTTTCCTAATCTTAGGGGGAAAGTATTCAATTTTTTTTTTTAAATAATTTTTATTGTGCTTTAAGTGAAAGTTTACAAATCAAGTCAGTCTGTCACGTATAAGTTTATATACACCTTACTCCATACTCCCACTTACTCTCCCCCTAATGAGTCAGCCCGCTCCCTCCTTCCAGTCTCTCCTTTCATGACAATTTTGCCAGTTTTTAACCCTCTCTACTCTCCTATGTCCCCTCCAGACAGGAGATGCCAATACAGTCTCAAGTGTCCACCTGATAGAAGTAGCTCACTCTTTGTCAGCATCTCTCTCCAACCCATTGTCCAGTCCCTTCCATGTCTGATGAGCTGCCTTCGGGAATGGTTCCTGTCCTGGGACAACAGAAGCTTTGGGGACCATGACCGCCAGGATTCCTCTAGTCTCAGTCAGACCATTAAGTCTGGTCTTTTTATGAGAATTTGGGGTCTGCATCCCACTGTTCTTCTGCCCCCTCAGGGGTTCTCTGTTGTGCTCCCTGTCAGGGCAGTCATCGGTTGTGGCCGGGCACCATCTAGTTCTTCTGGTCTCAGGAAGATGTAAGTCTCTGGTTCATGTGGGCCTTTCTGTCTCTTGGGCTCATAGTTATCGTGTGACCTTGGTGTTCTTCCTTCTCCTTCGATCCAGGTGGGTTGAAACCAATTGATGCATCTTAGATGGCCGCTTGTTAGCATTTAAGACCCCAGACGCCACACTTCAAAGTGGGATGCAGAATGTTTTCATAACAGAATTATTTTGCCAATTGACTTAGAAGTCCCCTAAGCCATAGTCCCCAAACCCCCGCCCTTGCTCCACTGACCTTCGAAGCATTCAGTTTATCCCAGAAGCTTCTTTGCTTTTGGTCCAGTCCAATTGAGCTGACCTTCCCTGTATTGAGTATTGTCCTTCCCTTCACCTAAAGTAGTTCTTATCTACTAACTAATCAGTAAATAACCTTCTCCCACCCTCCCTCCCTCCCCTCCTCGTAACCACAGAAGTATGTGTTCTTCTCAGTTTATACTATTTCTCAAGATCTTATAACAGTGGTCTTATACAATATTTGTCCTTTTGCCTCTGACTAATTTCACTCAGCATAATGCCTTCCAGGTTCCTCCATGTTATGAAATGTTTCACAGATTCGTCACTGTTCTTTATTGATGCGTAGTATTCCATTGTGTGAATATACCATAATTTATTTAACCATTCATCCAATGATGGACACCTTGGTTGCTTCCAGCTTTTTGCTATTGTAAACAGAGCTGCAATAAACATGGGTGTGCATATATCTGTTCGTGTAAAGGCTCTTATTTCTCTAGGGTATATTCCGAGGAGTGGGATTTCTGGGTTGTATGGCAGCTCTATTTCTAACTTTTTAAGAAAATGCCAGATAGATTTCCAAAGTGGTTGTACCATTTTACATTCAGGGGGAAAGTATTCAATTTTTTACCATGAAGTATAATTTTAACTGTTGGTTTTTCATAGATAACTTCTATTAGGTTGAGGAAATTCCCTACTATTTCTAGTTTGTTGAAAATTTTTAATCATGAAAAAATGTTGGATTTTGTCAAATACTTTTTGTGTATTTATCAAGATGATAACATAGATTTTGTGCTTTATCCTATTGATATGGTGTATTAAATTAATTTATTTTTATTTGTTAAATCAATCTTAAATTCCTGGGGTAAATCCAACTTAGTCATGGTGTATCATTCTTTTTAAATGTTGCTGCATTTGGTTTGCTAGTATTTTGTTGAAGACTTTTGCATCTATATCATAAGGGACATTGGCCCATAGTTTTCTTGTCATGCCTTTGTCTGGTTTTGTTAACAAGATAATATTGGCTTCATAGAATGAGTCGAGAAGTATTCCCTCCTCTACTCCTTCTTTTTAAAATAGTGTGAAGGATTGATGTAAAATCTTTAACTGTTTGGTAGAATTCACTAGTGAAGTCATTTGGACCTAAATTTTCTTTGTGGGAATTTTTTGTTGTTGTTGTTATTACTAACTGAAATCCTTAACTTTTTATAGGTCTATTCAGAACTGTTTCCATAGTTTGTGTCTTTCTAGGAATTTGCCCACTTCACATAGGTTATCTAATTTGTTGCCATCCAATTGTTCTTAGTATTTTCTTATAATCCTTTTTTTTTCCTGTAAGGTCAGTAGTTATGTCCCCTCTTTCATCCCTGGCTCTAGTAGTTTGACTCTTCTCTCTTTTTTCTTGCTCAGTCCAACTGTCCTTCTTTCAGTTCTTGAGTGGACTACTCTCTTTGCCAGCTCAAGGCTTATACACACTCAGCTGTCTCTGCTTAGAAAACCCTTTCCCCCATGTTTCACTTGTTGGCTCTTCCTCACCCCTCAGAGCTCAACTCAAACGTCATAAGCCACAGTCCAAGTTTGGAGTAGGTACGTGTTCTCCCGTCCCACCCTAATATCTTCCTTATATTCTCATTCTGTTCTTCCATATTGCTTATCATTATTTTTAATTTTATATTTGCTTGTGTCTTCGTTTAATGCCTGCCTCTCCTTATAAAATTCATAAGGGCAGAAACCACATCTTTTTTGTTCACCATTGTACACCTAGTATCAAATGTAATTATTTTTTTTTTATTATAAGGCATGAAAAGGGGGTTTGAAAAAACCCAGAACTCAGAAATTTATATAATACTATAGAAATATAACACACTTTTATTTTTACTAAGTGTACAATACTATTTCTGGGTTTTCTTGTTATTGGAAGTCAGATAATGTCATTGTATCTAAATTCTTGAATATCTTTATCTACCAAAAAAAAACAAAACCAAACCCACTGCCATTGAGTCGATTCCGACTCATAGCGACCCCATAGGACAGAGTAGAACTGCCCCATAGAGTTTGCAAGGAGCACCTGACGGATTTGAACTGCCGACCTCTTGGTTAGCAGCTGTAGCACTTAACCACCATGCCACCAAGATTTCCTATCTTTATCTATACGAGCAAAAATGATGATGAGAGACAGAAGCCCCTAGACAAAACTGGGTCCTGTCTAATGCATAACATTTTCATTTGGCTATTGTTTAGTTTTTAAGTATCTTGGGACATTCCAGACATTTTAAAGAAGGTATTTCTTAAGAGGTGCTTAGGCTTGGTATAGTGTATAATACACTGAGTGTGCTTATGAAATAAGTAAATATTAATTCACACACAAATTAATCAACATTTTTTAGTACCTATTATGTACCAGACATTTATTAAGCACTTGGGATTCAGAGACAAATGCAAAAGCTCTTGGCTTAGAAGAAGTGAGAGAACACACTAGCTTTCCCAATAGCAGGGCTTTGAACCAGTTCTTCCTGGTTTAATCATTGCAGGGAATCAGGATGTGACACCAAAACAGACCCAAATTTTTAAAATTTGGGTGAACCAAAACCATAGCCAAAATGGGGAAAATTACTGGTCAAACCCTCCTAGAAACTTAATCTCCTTCTTAGAAAACAACGGCAGTGTATGTGTTGCATAGCAACCAAATCTCTAGCCCGTGGGATTTTGTGCAGTCAGAAACAGTGGTGCCCTGCTCAAAAACGGCAGCTGACTGTGCCACTCTGAATGTGTGTCACTCTCCTCAGTCCTGGCAATAACCCAGCCTTAAGCACCAGGCTCCTGATGCCTCTTCCGAGTCTTCCATTCCAGGGCTTTGGCCCATAGTTTTTCCCGTTCTGGTTATGGTTCTGGATCACCCAAATTGTAAAAATTCGAGTCTCTTCTAGTTTCACTTCATCAGCCATGGCTAAACTGGTTCAAACCGACGCAAACCCCTGACCAATAGAGAGTAATAAGAACAGGGACAGAGGTTGTAAACTCAAATCCTCAGGAGCCAACAGGCTTGATGTGAGATATCACACAGTGATGTGGCCAGGAGATATGCATGCTCTATTTGAAGACATTAGAAACAAAAATATTATGGCAGCCAAATAAAATCCTTCTTTTGGCTGGATACAGTTCATTAGCCACTAGTCTGAGCCTAAATGAAGCCAAAAGCAGAAAGAAGAGGTGAAATCAGTGTTGCTATGTTGGAGTGGCTAGTGCTAGCTCAAGAGAGCCAACTGTGAACATCTTTTTACAACCCTGTGTTGGGTGACATCAGATTGTTGGCTTGAAATCAGTCATGGTAGGAGTACATACACCACAGGAATCAGCAAACGCTAAAAAATCAAGGCTTCCTCCTGCCTTCCTTCCCCCTTTGAAGTAGGAGAGACGGAGTGAGAGTGCGAGGAGTCAATGTTCACTGCCAGGATTCTATACAATCTTGTTTTATCCCAGTTAATTTTATTCCTGTTAACATCCCTATGACTCTTAGAAATATGATGATAAGAAGGAATGGATTAGCTGTAATTCCTTTGCTTATATTAGGCTATTCTGAACCCACCCAGAGGTGCCTCAGAAGACAGGTCTGGCAATCAGCTTTCAAAAGGTCACAGCCTTGAAAATCCTACGGAGCAGTTCTACTCTACACACATTGAGTCACCATGAGTTTGAATCGACTTGACGACAACTAACAACAACAAACAACAGCTAATGCTCCCCAGTTTTAACCAAAAGGTTGGGGGGTTAAGTCCACCCAGAAGCTCTCCAGAAGAAAAGCTTGGTGATCTCCTCCTGAGAAACTAGCCGTTAAAAACCCTATGAAGTACAGTTCTACTCTAACACACATAGGGCCACCATGAATCTGAGTTGATTTAACAGCAATTGGCAACAACAACAATTGGTAGCCAGCTCTGAAAAGAGATTACTTAAATCTTAGAAAAAACTGGAATTGTGCTCCTTTTTGAAGAAAGAATAATCTTTTTACTTAGGAATTGCCAACAGCTGCTAACCAAAGGGTCGGCAGTTTGAATCCACCAGGCGCTCCTTGGAAACTCTATGGGGCAGTTCTACTCTGTCCTATAGGGTTGCTATGAGTCGGAATCGACTCGACGGCACTAGGTTTGGTTTTTTTTTCTTTAAAAATAACATATTGTAAGCACAATGGTTCTTATTTTGTTTACTTGCATTTAGAATTAATACACAGTTAAATGCACCTTGTCTTACAGAAAATAAGTAAATAAAAGGCATTCAAAAGGTCAGCCAAAGATTAGACAGGCCTATAAAACAAACAATAACACACATGAGGGATGTGCCTCTTAGTTCAATCAAGGACATGAGACTAAATAGGCAACACCTGCCCAAAAGAAAAGACAAGAAGGCAGAAAGGGACAGGAAAACTGGAAGAATAGAAACAGGGAACCCAGGATGTAAAGGAAAAAGAGGAGAATGCTGACACATTGCAGGGATTGCAACCAATGTCGCAAAACAATTCGTGTATAAATTTTTTAATGAGGAACTAATTTGCTCTGTAAACTTTCACCTAAAGCACAATAAAATTTAAAGAAAAAAAGTAATAGCAAAGAGATGCTTTAATGCTTAAAAAAAAAGAGAGAGAGAAGGGCCATGGGTCTATTTCCTTACTTTTATTTTTGGATAATAAATTCATCTGAAAATATAGTTTTGAAAGTGATAGTGTTTTTGTTAGGAACTAAGCAACTTCTGTAATTATAGGGTATCAATGATTGTTTTCATTATTTCGCATTGATTGCTATTTACACTTTGACTGTGAGAATTCCTCTTGTTAAAATCAAATCCCCCAAACATGGGAACAAGCTCACATTATTTCAAGTATATATACTTGAATATGTATTCAAGTTGAAAATATGTTATTTCAACTTACATATAAGTACTACTTACAGGCCCTTATTTAATAGTAGTTTTTATGATTCCACTTCCCACTTAAAGAATGTGAAGATGTTATCTGTAATCATACTTTCAGCCCTAGAAAGAATCTTGTAGATTATCACCTCTGGGACAAGTACACAGATTTCAACTCTTCCAAATCCCATTGTTCATGATGATTGCCTAGAGTCTTATCCCAAATCAGCAAGGAGAGAGACCCTGTTCAGTTAGCAACGTCTGTCTGTCTTTGATATTGAAGAGGGAGGTGACATCATGATTCCAGTCTAGCCCTGATCTAGTCCAATCTCTTTATTTTACAGGCTGGAAACTGAAGCCTGGAGAGGTTGAGACTCACCAGAAGTCCTGCAATTCGTTAATGGAATACTACCTGTTGCGATCCAGTAGATTCCAATTCATAGCTACACCATAGGACAGAGTAGAACTGCCCCATAGGGTTTCCAAGGAGCACCTGGTGGATTCCAACTCCCAACTTTTGATTAGCAGCCATAGCTCTTAACGACTACGCCACCAGAGTTTCAATGGAGTACACGGAAATTCATTCTTGAATGAAATTTCTCCCCTCCACCCCCAGCACTAAAAATAAAAAAAAATTTGTTCTAAAATCTTACCCCCAAATACCTCTCAAATACATTTCCTCTACCAAATTCCACCAATCATGCATATTTATCAAACCCATACCAGTTATTGTCAAGTTGGTCCCCACTCATGGTGATCCCATGTAAGTCAGGGTAGACCTGCGTTCCAAAGGGCTTTCAATGGATGATTTTTGGAAGCAGATCACCAGGTCTTTCTTCCCAGGTGTCTCTGGGTGAACTCCAAACTTTCACTTCTTAGCCCAGTGTGTTGACACTTTGCACGACCCAGATACTTTTCCCATTTATCAAGAGTCCCCTAATTTGTCATCCTTCCCCTCTCTGCCTCCATTTCCAACTCCAATCTGTCTTCCTTGACCTAGAACATTGCCAGAGAAAAATTCTAAAACACAAATATGATGACATCTCTCTAATGTTTAAAAAACATCCATGATCCCAGCTTCTATCATCACTGTGCTTTCATGCCTTTGCTTATTCTCTGTAGCCCTTTCTCTACCCGGCAAAGCCCTACTTTCTTCAGACCAATTAAAACATTACCTCTTCTGTGAAGCTTTTCTTAATTCTTCCGTATTCCCTGTATGATCAGTCCATAAAACCTTCCACTGTGCCTTTTTAATCTCTGCCTGTCTTCCACCTCACCCAAGGATTGGCACAGAGTAGGATCTCCGTTAGCATTTACTGAAGAACGATAGGTCAGCTGGGAAATACATTCACTTCCAAGGCGGGATGCCAGGACACTACGCCAGTAGGCAGAATTTCCAGAGGTATGTTTTTGCTGCTACGTTTTCTAGTCTTCTAAAAAATTGCAACTAATACATGTCTGGGAATGTTACCTAAGTAACTAAACACAAAATGCAAGAAATAGAAAACTTTAGGCACACAGATATTCATCTAAGCATGATTTATACCAATGAACCACAGATCCAACTTTAAGGGAATGGTTAAATAATTTACAGTGTATCTGTATGATGAATTATGATACAACCACTTAAATCATGTTAATGAAAAGTTTTTAATGTCACGAGAAAATGCTTATGATGTGATGATATGGGGGAAGCATAATAAAAATGTATGTGCAGTAGTATTTCATTCTCATAAAATGTGCATTGAAACAAGACTTGGTGAAAGCCTTAACCTTCTGTATGACTGGGTTATGGGCTATTGTTTTCTGTTTTTTTGTCTTTCACTTTTTTTTTTTAATTGTGCTTTAGGTAAAAGTTTACAGCTCAAGTTAATTTCTCATTCAAAAATTTATGCACATATTGTTTTGTGACATTAGTTACAAACCTCAGAATGGGACAGCACACTCCCCCTTTCCACCCGGAGTTCCCTGTGTCCATTCGTTCAGTTCCTGTGCCTTCCTGCCTTCTCGTCCTGCCTTTGAACAGGAGCTGCCCATTTGGTCTTGTATATTTGATTGAACTGAGAAGCACATTCCTCATGTGTGTTATTTTTTTGTTTTATAGGCCTGTCTAATCTTTGTCTACATGTCTATCAGTTTGTTGTACTGTGGGGGCTTGTGTGTTGCTGTGATGCTGGAAGCTAGGTCACCAGTATTTAAATAACAGCAGGATCACCCATAGTGGACAGGTTTCAGCTGAGCTTCCAGACTAAGACAGACTAGGAAGAAGGACCCAGCAGTCTTCTTCTGAAAAGATTCAGCCAGGGAAAACCTTATGAATAGCAGCGGAACATTGTCTGATATAGTGCCAGAAGATGAGCCCCTCAGGTTGGAAGGCACTCAAAAGACGACTGGGGAAGAGCTGCCACCTCAAATTAGAGTTGACCTTAATGACTTGAATGGAGTCAAGCTTTTGGGACTTTCATTTGCTGATGTGGCATGATTTAAAATGAGAAGAAACAGCTGCAAACATCCATTAATAATTGGAACATAGAATATATGAAGCATGAATCTAGGAAAATTGCAAATTGTCAAAAATGAAATGAAACCCATAAACGTTGATATTCTAGGCATAGGTGAGCTGAAATGTAATGGTATTGACCATTTTAAATTGAATAATCATATGGTCAACTATGCCAGGAATGACAACTTAAAGACAAATGATGTTGCATTCACCCTCAAAAAGAACATTTCAAGATCTAACCTGAAGTACAACGCTGTCAGTGATAGGAAAATATTCATATGCATGCAAGGAAGACCATTTAATGCTATTATTCAAATTTATGTATCAATCACTAAGGCCAAAGATGAAGAAATCCAGGATTTTTGCCAGCTTCTGCAGTCTGAAATTGATTGAACATGCAATCAGGATGCATTGATAGTTACTGGAGGTTGGAATACAAAAGTTGGAAACAAAAAAGCATCAGTAGTTGGAAAATATGGCCTTGGTGACAGAAACGATGCCGGAGATCACATGATAGAATTTTGCAAGACCAGTGACTTCTTCATTGCAAATACCATTTTTCACCAACGTAAACAGGAACTATACAGGTAGACCTCTCCAGATGGAACACACAGGAGTCAATTCAACTACATGTATGAGAAGACATGATGGAAAAGCTCAATATCATCACTCAGAACAAGGCCAGGGGCTGACCGCAGCACAGACCATCAATTGCTCATGTGCAAATTCAAGTTGAAACTGAAAAAAATTAGAACAAGTCCACGAGAGCCAAAGTACAACCTTGAGTATATCCCACCTGAATTTAGAGACCATCTCAAGAATAAATTTGACCGGAGACCAGACGAGTTGTGGAATGATATCACGGACATCTTACCTGAAGAGAGCAAGAGATCATTAAGGAAAGGAAGAAAAGACCAAAATGGATGTCAGAAGAGACTCTGAAACTTGCTCTTGAACGTCAAGTAGCTTAAGTGAAAGGAGGAAATGATGAAGTAAGAGTTGAACAGAAAATTTCAATGGGTGGCTCGAGAAGACAAACATGTGTAAAGACCTGGAGATGGAAAACCAAAAAGGAAGATCATGCTCTGCGTTTCTCAAGCTGAAAGAACTGAAGAAAATATTCAAGCCTCAAGTTGCAATATTGAAGGATTCTATGGGGAAAATATTAAACAACTCAGGAAGCATCAAAAGAAGATGGAAGGAATACCCAGAGTCACTACACCAAAAAGAATTTATCGATGTTCAACCATTTCAGGAGGTGGCGTTTGAGCATTTCAGGAGGTAGCATTGATACTGAAGGAAGAAGTCCAAGCTGCAGTGAAGGCATTGGCGAAAAACAAGGCTCTAGGAACTGATGGAATACCAACTGAGATGTTTCAACAAATGATTGCAGTGCTGGAAGTGCTCACTTGTCTATGCCAGATTTGGAAGACAGCTACCTAGCCAACCGACTGGGAGAGATCCATATTTATGTCTATTTCCAAGAAAGGTGATCCCGCTGAATGCAGAGATTATAGAACAATATCATTAATATCACACACAAGTAAAATTTTGCTGAAGATCATTCAGAAGCAGCTGCAGCAGTATATCAACAAGGAACTACCAGACATTCAAGCCAGATTCAGAAGAGGATGTGGAAACAGGGATATCATTGCTGATGTCAGATGGATCCTGGTGAAAGCAAAGAATACCAGTGTCTTGGTCATCTAGTGCTGCTGTAACAGAAATACCATAAGTGGATGGCTTTAACAAAGAGAAGTTTATTTTCTCACAGTAAAGTAGGCTAAAAGTCCAAATTCAGGGTGTCAGCTCCAGGGGACAACTTTCTTTCTCTGTCAGCCTTCTCATCAGTCTTCCCCTGATCAAGGAGCTTCTCAGGTGCAGGAACCCTGGGCCCAAAGGACGCACTCTGCTCCTGGTGCTTCTTTCTTGGTGGTATGAGGTCCCCAACTCTCTGCTTGCTTCCCTTTCCTTTCATCTTTTGAGAGATAAAAGGTGGTGCAGGTCCCACCCCAGATGAAAGGAAACACCACCCTTACGCAGGTCACCTTCCTGATCCAGTGTTACAACCCCACCCTAATCCTCTTAACATAAAATTACAATCACATTTCAGGGAACATCTAAGTCAATTGGCATAATAAAATCTACTAAGAAAATATTCTGCAACCCACTGTGAAGAGTCGCATCTGGGGTCTTAAACGCTAGCAAGCAGCCATCTAAGATGCATCAGTTGGTCTCAACCCACCTGGATCAAAGGAGAATGAAGAACACCAAGGACACAAGGTGATTACGAGCCCAAGAGACAGAAAGGGCCACATGGACCAGAGACTACATCATCCTGAGACCAGAAGAACTAGATGGTGCCCGGCTACAACTGATGACTGCCCTGGCAAGGAATACAACAGAGAAAACTGAGGGAGCAGGAGAGCAGTGGGATGCAGACCCCAAATTCTCATGAAAAGACCAGACTTAATGGTCTGACTGAGACTGGAAGGACCCTAGTGGTCATGGCCCGCAGACCTTCTGTTAGCCCAGGACAGGAACCATTCCCCGAAGCCAACTCTTCAGACAGGGATTGACCTGGACAATGGGTCGGAGAGGGATGCTGGTGAGGAGTGAGCTTCTTGGATCAGGTGGACACTTGAGACTACATTGGCATCTCTTGCCTGGAGGGTAGATGAGAGGATAGAGGGGGTAGAAGCTGGCAAAATGGGCATGAAAAGAGAGAGTGGAGGGAGAGAGCAGACTGTCTCATTAGGGGGAGAGTAATTGGGAGTATGTAGCAAGTTGTACATAAGTTTTTATGTGAGAGACTGACTTGATTTGTAAACTTTCACTTAAAGCACAATAAAAATTATAAAAAAAAAATTACAATCACAAAATGGGGGACAACCACACATGGCCTAACCAGGTAGACACATAGTTGACACATATTTTGGGGGGGACACAATTCAATCCATGACAACCGGAAAATGTTTACCTGTGTTTTATTGACTATGCAAAGGCATTCAACTGTGTGCATCATAACAAATTATGGATAACATTAAGAAGAATGGGAATTCCAGAACACTTAGTTGTGCTCATGAAGAACCTGTACATAGATCAAGAGGCAGTTATCTGAACAGAACAAGGGGATACCACATGGTTTAAAGTCAGGAAAGGTGCGTGTCAAGGTTGTATCCTTTCACTGTACCTATTCAATTTGTAAGCAAGCAAATAATCCAAGAAGCTGACTATATGAAGAAGAACTCAGCATCGGGATTGGATGAAGATTCATTAACAACCTGCGTTATGCAGATGACACAATCTTGCTTGCCGAAAGTGAAGAGGACTTGAAGCACTTAATGATAAAGATCAAAGACCACAGCCTTCAGTATGGGTTACACCTCAACATACAGAAAACAAAATCCTCACCACTGGACTGATAAGCAGCATCACGATAAATGGGGAAAAGCTTGAAGTTGTCAAGGACTTCATTTTACTTGGATCCACAATCAACACCCGTGGAAGCAACAGCCAAGAAATCAAAAGATGCATTGCATTGGAAAAATCGGCTGCAAAAGGCCTTTTTAAAATGTTGAAAAGTGAAGATGTCACCCTAAAGACTAAGATGCACCTGACCCAAGCCATGGTGTTTTCAATCCCCTCCAATGCATGTGAAAGCTGGACAATGAATAAGAAAGATGAAAGAAGAATTGATGCCTTTGAATTGTCCCGTTGGAGAAGAACATTGAATATACCATGGACTGCCAAAAGAACGAATAAATCTGTCTTGGAAGAAGTACAACCAGAATGCTCCGTAGAAGCAAGGATAGCCAGACTATGTCTCATGTACCTTGGACTTGTTGTCAGAAGAGATCAGGCCCCAGAGAAGGACATCATGCTTGGTAAAGTAGAGGGTCAGCGAAAAAGAAGAATACCCTCAATGAGATGGATTGACACAGTAACTGCAACAAAGGGCTTAAGCATAACAACGATTGTGAGGATGATACGGGACCTGGCAGTGTTTCATTCTGTTGTACATAGGGTCACTATGAGTTGGAACCGATTCGACGGCACCTAACAACAACAAACAATCTTTGTCTGAAAAGTAGGCTTTGGAAATGGTTTCAGTTCTAGGTTAACAGAGTGTCTGGGGGCCATAGTTCTGGGGGTTCTATTCTTTCCCTTTTTATGTTAATATCATGTGTTCATTTCCTAGTACTTTATTGATATATAACTTACATGCGGTAAAATGCGGAAGTCTTAAGATGACTTTTTACATGGGAAAAAAACGAATTTTTATACATGTTCACACCTATGTGACCATCTTCCAGATTAAGATGTAGCACATTTCCATCACCTGAGAGAGTTCCCTCCTGTCTCTTTCCAGTTAACACTCACCCACCCACATTCTGACTTCTATCACCATACGTAAGTTTTTCCTGTTCTTGAACTTTATATAAATGGAATCATACAGTACCTATTCTTTAGTGTCTGGCTCCTTTCACTCAATGAGATATTTTTTAAAATCATCTATTTCGTTGCCTATTTCAGGGGTTTATTCTTTTTTACTGATGAGTAGTATTCCATCATATTGTACCACAGTCTGCTTATCCATTCTCCTACTGATGCACATTTTTGTTATTTACATTTTGAGGCTATTATAAATAAGGTTGCTATAAATATTCACATATAAACCCTTTTGTGCACATACACTCTCATTTCTAGGTATATACCCAGAAGTGAAATGACTGAGTCATAAGGTAGATACATGCTTAACTTTATTAGAAACTGCCAAACAATTTTCCAAATTGTTTATGGCATTTTATATTTCCACCAACAACATATAAGAGTTCAAACTCTTCCACATTCTTGACATCACATGTTATTGTCAGTTGTTTTAATTTTGTTCATCTCGTTCTGGTTTTCATTTGAAATTCCTGATGAGTAATGATTTTAGGGCCTTTTTAGAAGCTTTATTACCTTTTAGTTCTCTTCTTTTGTGAACAGCCAGCTCAAGCCTGTTACTTAGTTTTCTAATGGAATTGTTTGCCTTTTTATTGTTGGTTATTAGGACTTTAAAAAATATGTATACACTGGATATGAATTCTTTGCTAATATATGTATGTTGTTGTTGTTGGTGCTGTTAAATCAGTTCTGACTCGTGGCAACCCTATAGGACAGCGTAGAACTGCCCCTTAGAGTTTCCAAGGAGCAGCTGGTGGATTTGAGCTGCCAACCTTTTGGTTAGCAGCCATAGCACTTAACCACTGTGCCACCAGGGTTTTCACTATGCCTCTAGGGCTCCAATATACATATATATCTGGAATATTTTCTCTAAGACTGAATCTGGTCTTTTCACTTTCTTAATCATGTCATTTGATGGGCAGGGGCTTTTAATTTTTATAAAGTCCAGTTCTCAGTTTTGTGCTTTATGCCTTTTGTGTCTTGTCTAAGAAATGTTTGCCTATCCCAAAGTCATGAAAGCATTTTCTATGGTTTCTCCTAGAAGCTTTAGTTTTAACTATAGGCATCTCTGGGTGATGCGAATGGTTAAGCACTCAATTACTAGCCAAAAGTTGAGTGGTTCGAACCCACCCAGAGGTACTTCACAAGACAGACCTGGCAATCTGCTTTGAAAGGTCACAGCCTTGAAAGCCATATGGAGCAGTTCTACTCTGCACACATAGGGTTGCCATGAGTCAGAATCAGCTCAATGGTAATTAACAAGAACAACATTTAGGTCTATAATCATTTATTTTTTTAATCATGGGAAGGGGGAGAACTAAAGCTTAACCAAAGAAATATAAATGGCAGACTTCTAGTGAGTTCAACCTTATTTAGGCTGTGAAATGTTGAAGTTTTGGTGTTAATACTGTATTAATAGTACTGTATTAATGCCACCTGAGTACAAGTAGAGGCCATGTAGAGTGAGGCTGGAGGACATTCTGGTCCTAACTCTGACCCATAGACTAGCTACACCTGTGGTTAAAGTTAAAGATCTGGGAGAAAATTTAATGAATTTGGGGGAAATTCAAAATAAATGGAAAAAAAGAAAAGGAGATGTAGAGAACCCCTAGGCTTCAAATGACCCCTCTCAAGGGCTCAGATTCACACCAGCTTCTGAGCTTCTTCTAAAGTCAGTGTAGACTCTAGAGAAGGCCAAGCTGGGGCACAGACACCCTCCAACATGTATACCCACAGAGTCTCCAGAGTCGGAAGACATGGAAGAGAGGCAGAGTTGGGTAAGCAAAGGAGAATAATATCGTTAGTTACGATGAGCCAGCATGAAATAGGTATTAGTCATGTCTCCAGTGTAGACAATGTGTACTGAGAAAGATAACCAGAATTCAGGGCCCCGAATTCCTAAATCCTCTCCAGTTGCTAAAGAAGCAGCTGTCGGTTGCCTCATGTGAGTTTCCCAGCAAACAAGGCCAGGCACAGAAATACTTTATGCTGAGAAGGACTATTGATATCAAACCTCAATGTATGAATTGAACTGTGTCCCGCCAAAAGATATGTTGCAGTCTTAACCCCAGTGCCTGTGAATGCAAGATTGTTTGGAAATAGGGTCTTTGAAGATGCTGTTCATTAAGGTAGTATAGGAACAGATGGATACTAAAACGATCTGAGTGATGTCCTTAAAAAAGAAGAGAAGAGACCCAGAGACCCACAGAAGGAAGATAGCCATGTGAAGATGGAGGCAGAGATGGAACTATATTGCAGCTGCAAGCCATGGGTGTATAATACAGAATACCTCTGTCAAAGCTGAGAGAGACAAGAAAACATCTTCCCCCAGAGCCTTTGGAGACAGCACGGCCCTGCTGACACCCCAAATTAAGACTTCTGGCCTTCAGAAATGTGAGACAATGAATTTCTGTTCCAAGGCATTCACTTTAAGCTACTCTGTTACGGCAGCCATAGGAAATTAATGCAGTCAGTATTGTTAGCGTCATGAGCTAGTCTAGACCTTGTGTGTTGCACAGTCTTACCTTGCTCCTCTGGCCCAAGGCTTAGATCTAAAGCAAACAGGGTAACTTCTTTGGCCTCCCCTAGGCTAAAAGTGGCCAACGTCTGGCACATGCAGGGCCGCTCCCAGTTACATGGCTCTAATGGATATGGTAATATGCAACCCACCTCTTTCTTTCAGGATCCAGGCACTCATTACTCCAGCTTCCAGGAAAGTTGGCCGCTGATAGCTAATGATTGCATCCTTCTCTGAAAGCCTTAGCCAAAGGAATCTGCCTTGCCCAAGGAACAACCTCCCATGGTCAATGTGGAAAAAAAGGGGTTGATGCTAAGTCCTGGCACTCGTGCCTCAGTTGAGACAGTATGGCTCCAGAGATCATTATGAGATTGGCTGAGGCTTTTGCCAGTTGGAATAACTGAAATTTTTTATCTTCGTTCTCTCATTTCTGTACAACTGTTGTTCTCTCGCATGTTTTCTAATAAACTTCCTGTGTGCAATTCTCTGAGTCTCAGAGTCTAACTCTGTGGAACCCAACCTAGAATAGTCGCCTTGTCAGAATACATTATGAATTAACTGTATTACCTGCTTTTTCAGCTAAGCCTGGACAGATCTTAAGAGCCCTTCTCAAAACAGCCTTCTAAGTAATTACAAACAACAAGCTGGAGTGACAAGCAAGTTGAAACCTGCTTGTCATCTCTGCTTCAAACTCTTACTTTAATATCAGTCCTCTGGATCAAGGGCTCTGGTGGCAAGAAGAAGCAAGGAGAGACACACCTGAGGAAAAGTGCACCAAGAAAAAAAGAGGGGTATGTGAATCGCAGTCCTTGAGGAAAGCCAAACTAAACTGCTTATATCCAAAAGGTTGTCAGTCCAAAAAGAGGACCTGGCATTCACTCTCAACAGCTTTTTTGTTTTTGCTTATCACACCAAAATCCCACTCCCTCATACCAAGTTCACAAAACACCCTTGGCCTTAACCATTCAAACCAGGATCTTCCAACTCTCCCTTGAGTTCAACACGGGACTGGGATTCTGGTGACCTGGGGTCTATTCACAACACTTACGTGAAAACTGTATATATTCGGATAGACTCTGGGTACTGTCGTAATATGAGAGTTTCTTCTGCCTAATCTCTGTGACCTAAACAGATAGAGAGTAAAAGGATAACAGAGGAGATTAAAGGAGAAAATGGAGGCAAGATGATGATACCACCCATGCTGCATAGCTGGACTGCTGCTCAAGCCTATTCCCTTACCATGCTTCCAGAAAGCTGGCAGCAAGGCTCATATTCCTTAGAAAGAATATTAGGAGAATCTTCTCTATACAAAATGCTTTCAGAAAAAAGTCTTCTAGAAACTGACATTCGTGGGTTGTTTCAATGAAAAAGCTAGCTTGGCACATGATTAACCTGTTCTGAAGCTCACCGTTGAAAATCACCACATACGTACGTGCACATGTGCATATGCACAGATACTCACACCACTTCCAATTAGCTCTTGACTGCTTTAGCTACCATCAGTTCTAAATGGCACAGACAAGGGTGGCTTTGAGCAGGACATAAAGCCTCGGTAATTTGCGTGATCCCATGCCACCTACTCCTTATGCATTGCTACCTTTCCTCAATGCATACCTATGACCTCACTGAAGCTCCTAATAAGTAGTGGATTGAGGAATAAAAATTCAAGTATGATTTTCCCATTGTTTCACACAATATGCCAGCACCAGTTTAGTGCTGCAGCACTATGGCTTTGCTCGGGAGTAACCACGAAGGAGAGTGCAAAAGGGAGAGCCTCCTGGTGGACAGGACTTCAATCAGGATGTCTGGTTGTTCACTTTGAGATTTCCAGAGGTATGGATCTACATCTATTCATGGGTGTCTTGGTTATCTACTCTGCTATAACAGAAATACCACAAGTGGATGTCTTTAACAAACAGAAATTTATTCTCTCATAGTCTAGGAGGCTAGGAGTCTAAATTCAGGGTGTCAGCTCCATGGGAAGGCTTTCTGTCTCTGTTGGCTCTGAGGAAATGTCGTTGTCATCAATCTTCCCCTGCTCTGTGAGCTTTTCAGCACGGGGACCCAGGGTCCAAAGGACTCGAGCTCCTGGCTCTACTTTCTTGGTGATAGGTGGTCCCCTTGTCTCTCTGCGGGCTTTTCTCTTTTATATCTCAAAAGAGATTGACTTAAAACACAACCTAATCTTGTAGATTGACTTCTGCCTCATTAACATAACTACAGCTTATCCTGCCTCACTAACATCATAGAGGTAGGATTTACAACACATAGGGAAGTCACAACAGATGACAAAATGGAGGACAATCACATAATACTGGGAATCACGGCCTAGCCAAGTTGACAGGTATTTTGGGGGGCACAATTCAATCCATGACCATAGGTAAGGCCACAGGAGGGTCCAAAATAAACAAAAATAACCCACAGGAAACAAAATTAATGCAAAGAACAGAGGAAAACTTTTAAAAAACAAAATAGAATTAGTATCTTTTGTTTTAATTGTGTTTTAAGTGAAAGTTTACAGTTCAAGTTAGTTTCTCATACAAAAATTTATACACACATTGTTATGTGACCCTAGTTGCTCTCCCTATAATGTGACAGCACACTCCTTCTTTCCACCCTGGATTTCCCGTGTCCATTAAACCAGCTCCTGTCCCTTTTTGCCTTCTTATCTCACTGCCGGACAGGAGCTGCCAGTTTAGTCTCATGTATCTACTTGAGCTAAGAAGCACTCTTTTCATGAGTATCATTTTATGTCTTATATTTCAATCTAATCTTTGTCTGAAGAGTTGACTTCAAGAATGGTTTCAATTCTGGGCTAGCAGAGAGTCCAGGGGCCATGTCTTCTGCAGTCTCTCCAGTCTCAGTCAGACCATTAAGTCTGGTCTTTTTGCTAGAATTTGAGTTTAGAGTTAATATCCTAAGAGGAAACAAGAATAGGATGCTAAGAAAAAAGAACAGAATTCAAGAAAGCACTCTTAGAAATAAAAAACAGGCTAACCAATTTTTAATCAGTAGAAATGTTGAGTAATAATATTGATGGAAATCTCTCAGAATATAGAACAAGGTGGAGAATAGGAGTATAAAGATAAGAAAATTAGAGAATCACTCCAGGAGGTCCCAAATCCAACTAATAGACATTATAGAAAGAATAGAGAAAATGGAAAGGAGAAAATTATCAATGAAATAATGAAGAAATATTTCACAGAACTGCAAGATGTAAATTTCCAGATTGACTGGACTACAAAAGTCCAAAATAATAGCAATAATAATTATAACAGAACAATAAGGCCCATACTGAGGGACATCATCATGAATTTTCAAAAAACTGGGGATAAAGGGTGGATTTAGTTGGTTCTGGAAAATCATCTTCAGAGATGTTCCTTGCTGAGTGTTAAGATAACCGTGTGCAAGGTTTTTGCAAATGCTTTCTTCTCTTATCTAAATCTGTTATTATTTTCCTTCCTTTTGCTCTTTGAATTCAGTTCATGATAAAATAAGCCAAATTATTTATTCATTTTTTACACAACAAAAAACTGCCCAAAATTCAGGAAATTCATTAACAGAGCAGAATTCTCAAAGGCAAGGTTCAGAGGCCTGCTGAATCTTAAGCTTGACTAAAACAGATGATGAACCGCAGCCCAGTGATGCTTTTAAATTCATAACTCAATTGGAATATAAAGGTGTCTTTCTTTTGAAAGGCTATTTTTCAAACCCTCTAATGAAAAAGCTGGGGCATATTGCTATCAATTCTTCCCTTTCCTCCCCAAGCAAATCGCATTCCTCTGCCCTTGAACAGATGGGCCTCTGTGTGATAAATAGCCCAGTGTTCCAGGCCAGCAGTGGATGGCACTGACATCTTGTCCCCAGTGTTAATAAGCTGGGCTGTTCCTCCACTTTCTTTTCCTTCGACTAGACTAGAGCAGTGTTTAAGACTCAGACAATGAAACAGCAGGGGTTAGTTCCAGTCATCCTCACATTCCAGCCGTTCTTTATGATAATGATGAGAAGGGTGAGTGACTTCTAGGAAGGATTCTGGAGGTGGTGGGAGGTTCGGAGGGGGAAGAATGGCAGAGCCTCTCCTGCCTGGCACAGCCTTAATGCTCACTATATTAATAGCGCAGGCATGACTGCTACAGTTAATTGCTATTCCCAGAGGATTCCCCTGGATTTCCATTTACAGAGACAGCTATAACAAAGACCACACACATACTCCACTTAGCTCCCAATATTCACATACTACTCCAACCCGATTGGCTTCCTTGGAAGGCTCTCACTTCCCCCTCATTGTTATAAAGAATGCCAGCCATAATCGAATGAGAAAATCACCTGTCTCGTAAGGACCATCAGACAGATGTTTGTTGTTCTAATTATTTCACCCACATTGTATGGAGCTTAGAATACGGTGAACAGTGCATCATTCTTTCTCATGCTCTTGCATAAGGGCAGACTGCCTCAGCTGCCTCTGAACCCAGAGGGGATATGCTATAGGACAGCAAATGGGAAGAGCACATTCTTTTTGGAGCAAAGGGACAAATTTACACTCCTAAGCCTGCAATTTGTACCTGTGATGTTGAATATTCTTAATACGTAGTGCTGGTCAGTTCAAAGCCATTCACATTTGCACATTGCTACATAGAAACACTTTTCCTTGCACTTTCCCTTTCTGCCTCTTGTCTGACTCCTCTTTCATAAAGACTCTATTTAATAAGGACTATTTTCCAAGTGCTTAATGTGCCAAGTGTTTAACATGATCTCTAAACACTCAATTCTCAACCAATATTTATGGAATTCCTATTTATTGTCAGATAAGTTCTGAATGCTGGGTACAGGAGATTCAGCATTGAACGAGACAGATACGGTCCTTGTCCTCATGGAACTACCAGTCTGGTCACTTATCGTGGCCCATGAGCACGAAATCTAGGTTGCGTGGGGTATGAACTTTATACAACTGTCTTAGGCTGGGTTCTCTAGAGAAGCAAAATCAGTGAACCGTATATGTAAATATATAGAGATTTATTTCAGGGAAATGGCTTACATAATTGTGGAGGTTGGCAAGTCCCAAATCTGTGGGTCAGGTGGCACGGTGGAGGCTTCTCCTGACTCATGTGGTAGCAGGGGTTGACGAACCCAAAATCTGCAGGCCAGTCAGTAGGCTGCCGGTTCACATACCAAGAACCAGAGGTCAGAGGATGATGAGGCAAATGCAAGAGCAAGCTTTGCCAGAACATCCAAATACATTGGATGCAGGCCACACCCCCAAGAAAACTCTCCTTTCAACTGATTGGCTGCTCACATCAGATCACAAAATAGAGGATGATTATATAATACCTGCCAAAGCACTGAGAATCACAGCCTAGGCAAGTTGACATATAACCTTAACCATCCCAACAACTAAAAAAACAAACCAGTTGCCATCAAGTCAACTGCAATTGATGGCGCGACCCCATGTGTCAGAGTAGTGTAGTGCTCCACAGGGTTTTCAATGATTGATTTTTCGGAAGCAGACTGCCAAGCCTTTCTTTTGTTTGTGCCACTCAGGGACTCCTTATATAATTAGGGGCCTCTTTATGAAAGAGAATACAAATTTACTATGCAAAATATTTCTTTAGAATGAGTAGAAAAAAATGCAACAAATTGTGAAATAGGCCCATGCAAGTGAAGGGCCTGAGGCTTAAGATTCATATGTTTCATGGTAAATACTCTTCCGGAGAGGTAAGGATGTCTCCCTGGGTAGTGCAAACAGTTAACACACTTGGAGGCTAACCAAAAGGTTGGAAGTTTGAGTCTATCCAGAGGTGTCTCAGAAGAGAGTCCTGGTGATCTGTTTCCAAAAACTCCGCCACTGAAAACCTTACGGAACACAGGTCTACTCCGACACACACGGAGTCGCCATGAGGCAGAGTCACCTCGCGGCAGCTGTTTTTAATACTGTGAGGTAAGGTATTAATTTTACGGATAAGGAAAAATGATGTTCCTGTAACAGATGGCTGAAGACTCCAAAGCAAGCATTCTACTGCTTGTAAAACCAGAGAAGTAAATATAAACAATGACGGCCAAGTGGAAATAGCTCTTCCTTAGCCAGGGCACCGGCCAGACTGTGCTGGCAGGAAAAACAACAGGCTAGACCTCTCTGTTTCCATCCAAACTAGAGAACAACTTCCCCGTCAAATCATTTATTAAAATCAGAGGCCTTATTTTTCTTGGGTGTAGGAAATTAGGGTACTTCTGAATTTCACCGCAGTTGGGCCTGGTTTAAAATTCCATACCTGGCATTCTGTGACTCACCCGGAAAATGTTCTAGATGTTGGGGAAATAGCAGTAAATGAACTATTTGGCCACAGAAGCTCCTCCCTTCCCCCATCCCCCCAGTATGATACAAGACCTACAAGACCAGTGTTTCACGGCTCCACCTTGGATAACACTGGGCTGAATATTTTCTAAGCCCCTTCCATTGCCAACATTTTGTGAAGCAGGATGGGAAGCCATTTTAGTCATCCTAACTTTCCAGAGGGAACTCTGGTGGTATAGTGGTTAAATGCTATGGCTGCCAACCAAAGAGTAAGCAGTTCAAATCCACCAGGCTCTCCTTGAAAACTCTACAGGGCAGCTCTACTCTGTCCTATAGGGTCACTATGAGTCTGGATTGAATCAATAGCAGTGAGTGATTTTTGGAACCTTCTAGATAGTGCCTTCACCTACATGCTTGGCCTTGCCCAGTTCCTGAGCCTTGAATTAGGAGGTGCCCATTTCCTACAAGATAAAGCCCTCGTACTTTCAAATACCCTTTTACTTTTTTGGCATCTACTCAAATTCCCAAGAATCCCTGGTGACAAGACTGTTAAGTGCTCAGCTGCTATCTGAAAGGTTGGCAGTTCAAACCCACCCAGCAGCTCCATGACAGAAAGATCTAAGTGTGCTTCCATAAAGATTACAGCCAAGAAAACCCTACAGGGCAGTTCAACTGTGTCACATGGCATTGCTATGAGTCAAAATCGACTCGGTGGCATCTAACAACAACAACAACCCAAATTGCCAGTCTCACCTCCTATTGGTCATCTGTATGTTCCAGCCACACTAAAGTACTAAACCTTTCCAAATGATTCCACACTCTCTCGTATCCCTGGGCCTTGGCATGTGCCATAAACTCTGTATGGAATGGCTTTCTTCACCTTGTCCGCATGTTAAATCTCTATTCATTTTTTTTTAATTCATGTAAAATTCACATAACATAAAATTAAGTATTTTAAAGTGTACAATTCAGTAGCATTTAATATTAGTACATTCACAATGTGGGGCAACCATCACCTTTATTTAATTCCAAAACATTCTCATCACCTCAGAAGGAAACCTCATACCCATTAAGCAGTCATTCCTCATTGTCCCTCCCCTCAGCCCTTGGCAACCACTAATCTGCTTCATTTCTCTGTGTGTTTCAGTTATCTAGTACTGCTATAACAGAAATACCACAAGTGGATGGCTCTAAACAAACAGAAATTTATTCTCTCACAGTTTAGGAGGCAAGAAGTCCAAATTCAGGGTGCCAGCTCCAGGGGAAGGCTTTCTCTGTCTGTCAGCTCTAGTGGAAGGTACTTGTCATCAATCTTCCCCTGGGTCCAGGAGCTTCTCAGCACAAGAACCGTGGGTCCAAAGGACACACTTTGCTCCTGGCTCTTCTTTCTTGCTGGTAGGAGGTCCCTCTCCTCTCTGCTCAGTTCTCTCTTTTATATCTCAAAAGAGCTTGACTCAAGATACAACCTAAACTGGTAGATTGTGTCCTGCCTTATTAACATCATAGGTGTATAATTAATTAGGCCTCTAATCCTGCCTTATTAACTTCATAGAGGTTAAGATTTACAACACATAGGATAAATATATCAGATCACAAAATGGAGGATTACCACACAATACTGGGAGTCATGGCCTAGGCAATTTGACACACATTTTTGGGGGACACTATTTAATCCATAACACTATGGATTTACCTATTTTGGATATTTAATCTAAATGGAATCATACACTATATGACGTTTTGTGTCTAGTTTCTTTAACTCAGCATAATGTTTTCTTGGTTCATCCATGTTGCAGTATGTATCAGGACTTCATTTTTCTTTATAGTAAAGTAATAATTCCATTGTATACATGTACCAGTATTTGTTTATTCATTCATCAGTTGGTAGACATTTGGGTTGTTGCCACCTTTCGGCTATTGTGAAAAATGCTGCAATGAACTTTGGTGTACAAGTATCTGTTTGCACCCCTTCTTTCAATTCTTTCGGGTACAATATAAAAATTTTATTTTAACTTTTTAGGGAACTGCCAAACTGTTTCCCACAGTGGCTGTGCCATTTTATATTCCCACTCTCAATGCATGAGAGTTCTAATTTCTCGCTATTCATTTTTTAAGACTCAGCTCAAGCTTCATATCCACTGTAAAGATAACCATAACACCTTTTGATTCCTTGCACCAATCACTGAATTATTTTTTTTAAATATATCTTATATATAATGTATTACTTGTAGCCTTACGTCTTAGTTTCTTAGCACTGCTGTAACAGAAATACCACAAGTGGGTGGCTTTAATGAACAGAATTTTACTTTCTCCCAGTTCAAGAGGCTAGAAGTCCAAATTCAGGGTGCCAACTCTAGGTAAAGCCTCTCTCTGTCTGCTCTGGGGAAAAATCTTTGTCTTAGTTTCTCTAGTGTTCTTCTCGGCATTTCTTGGAGATCTCCATGTGGCATCTACATTTCCCCCGTTAGTGCTTGCTTGCTTCTGTGCCTAATCTGCTCCTTTTATATCTTAAAAGCGGTTGTTTTAAGACACAGCCTGCACTGATACAGTCTCACTACGTAACAAAGAAAACCCTATTCTCAAATGAGATTACATCCACGGGTATACCCATTGCTGTTGAGTGGATTCCGACTCCTAGTAACCCTATGGAGAGAGTAGAACTGCCCCATAGGTGGATTCAAACTGCCAACTTTTTGGTTAACAGCCATAGCTCTTAACCACCAAACCACTAGGGTTTCCTCCACAGGTATAGGGGCTAGAATTTACAGCACCCATTTTGAGGGGGAAACAGTTCAATCCATAACACCTTATAAAGCTGTGGTGTATTCTTGCAAGGTTGTTTGGTTATCAAAAGTCATTGAATTATTTATATTCTTTGGTTCACTATTACTATTCCTAGGAAGTGATCACAAGGGAAATTTTTTTAAAGCTGCTTGTTGTGATGTTTATAATAGCATTAACAGAATTATTTAAAATTCAAAAAACTAAAAAAAAACCCTAAATGTTTAACAATTGGGATGACTAAGTAAATTACTTATGAACAACGGAATATTATCTAGGTATTAAAAATAATAAATATGATGGTTATGGTTATGTCATAACACTGAAACGAGTGAAAGACATAGGAGACAGTTATACACTGTCATTCAACTATGTGAAAACTACATGCATCTATCAGTACGAATTGGAATGAACCTCCCAGTTATTAAATAGATGGTTGGTTAAGGTGGTATGAAGATGGGTGGAGATTTTTCACCTTCTTTATTACAATTTCCTCTTTACAACGTTTTGAAATTGATGAAACGTGTAATTGTCTATGTTCTGGGGCAGTTTTTGGAGGGTGGTAGATGCTCTAGCTCATCTATAGGTGGCAATGGCTCTTCACGCTCCTATCCAGTGAGTGGTGCTAGCCTTGGGCATGAATAGCACTGGTTTCTCAACAGACCTCATACAAAAGCTACCTGCTAGGGAGTTTAGTTTGAAATAAACACATCCTGCTGACACTAGAGCATGAAGATCCAGGGAAAAAAAAACAAGGTTGAGTTGTACATCATGTGCGAGTCCCTGGGTGGTGCAAACAGTTAATGCACTCGGTTTCTAACCTAAAGGTTGGAGGTTCAGGCCCATCCAGAGGCTCCTTGAAAGAAAGCTGTGGCAATCTACTTCTGAAAAATCAGTCTTTGAAAACTCTGTAGAGCACCCAGGGTCACCATGAGTCAGAGCTGTCTTGGTGGCAACTGGTTTTTACCAACCTGGGATGGTCTATAAGCAGAAACGTTTGAACTAAGAATGGTAAAAATTAATGAGGTAGGTTCAGGCTCTCCCTAAAAAAATGGAGATAGCATAATTTTCTCCTCCCTAAATTCTTTCCCAAATTAACTCCACCCAGGTGTTACTCATATATACCCTCCTTTGCACAGTGAAAAGCAGGTTAAATGTGCATAATGGACACATTAGAATCCAAATATTAAATGTTAATCACAGCTGCTGAGTAAATCGTTTAAAAATTCTCTTTCACCGAAATGCCTCATCACCAATGAAGTGCACATGACTGATCTAGCCCCAAAGACACTCGAAGGAAAGACTCACCTGCAGAAGTCGTCTCAGAGACATTCCAAGGTGATTGTGCATCATGCACACCAGAACGCAAAAGGATTTGGTCACCTGAACCTCAACAGCTCTCCTATGAAGTATTTCATGCTAAAAAAAAATAACAACTTATCCTGGAATTTTGAGGAAGGCTTAATAATTGAACTTTAACCCTCAAATAATACTTGGTTTCTCCAGAATGTCAGACTCCCTGAAGATGGGAAGAGGAAGAAAGTTTGCAATTAAATCACAGCATTTGAAACAAGGAACCTCTTTAGACTTGGCAGGAGGGGTGAATGTTTAACGAAACTCAAGGGTGTGTCTCTTCATTATTGGGTGGATCGAGATGATGCATTAGTACTGCTTCACTTCCAGACAAGAGTGAGCTCAGGCCCCTGAGGTGCTCTGTTCTCTGGCTTCACCCCTAGGAAGCTCAGGTTAAAACTATCTCTTTGTATTATTAGTCAGACACCAATTGTTCTTGAGATGAATATCCCATTCATCCCTGCTATGTGACCACTGAAGTCTGAAAGTCCTAACTTACTGGCATACATATTTAATGGTCTCTGATTGCGTCTCTGTGGTTTAGAGACTGGACTCTATAAAAAAAAAAATGTCAACTGAAAAAAAAGAGCTACTCCTAACGCACAATCGGAGAGTCAAGAGCCAAGGCCGTTATGCTTGGTATGCAGGGAAAACACCAATAAATACATTTAATAGCTATAAGAGCAGAAGGCTTGTGTTAGTCCAGGTCCTCCGAGAAGAAGATATTAAACCCGGTTACCTGTGAGAGGATTTTATTAGGGGAAATACCTGTGTGAGAGAAAATGGGGAGACAGCTGAGCGAGGGAGAACCATCAGACCACGATGCAAGTCTGATCCTAAGTGAAGGAGAGAGGGAAAGTTGGGCACATGTGTCCTCCACCACGGCACAGTCACAGGAAGGCTCAGAAAGGCCACTGGGGAGTCCTTGAGCTAAAGTCAGCTGTGAGAGGATTCCCTGGTGTTCCAGGAACCAGCCTGCCTTAGCATCTTTGCTGTCCTCAGCTATTGGCTGGGGGCAGCCCATGCTAGGTGTGGCCTCAGCACAAACACCACAGTGAGTTTCAGAGGTGGGCAGCTGGAGGCCTTGGTCAGTTACACTCCCCATAGTCGGAGGTTTGTGAGGCATTATGTCATGGCCATCTCAAAGCTGCCTACCAATCAAAATTCTACAAGTTCTAAGAAGAGAGTGGTTTGCGGTAAGGATATAAATGAAGTGTATGTGGGCCAATTAAAAAAAAAAAAGGAAACCAGAACCATGCTTTGGGGGAAAGTAAAAGGATGAGCAGGGAAATGGTACGATCAGTTTCTTGCCCTAAGTCTGAGCATAGTCCACCAACATGCTTACTTGACCCAGAAAACCAACAAACCAACACTAGCCAGCTATTTCCATACAAAAGTCATGATGTGCTGACTAATACTGACAATAGTGTTGGTTTGTACTTTAGCCTCAATATATGAAGATCGGATTTTAGAAGATGTTGTACTTTAGAATATTTTCCCCAAAGAACAATTCATCTGTTGAATATATTGCTCTGGATAGTTTTTAAATAAATTTATGCCGGAGTCTTGGATACCTGCCTGTTTTGTTTTATTTTAAATATTAGACTAAAAAAAAAAAAAAAAGCAAAAGCTTCTGTCTTAGATCAGTAGAATTGAATGAAACATAAAGAAAAAGAACCAAATGCAAACAAAAATTTAGTATATGATACAAATGGCATTTCTAATCAGTAGGGAAAAGAAGGATTATTTAAGATATTGCGTTGGAACAACTGGTAAAAAGCCATCTGGAAAACAAATAAATTTGGATTCTTACCTCAGATTGTTATGCCAGAATAGATTCAAGAAGGATTAAATATTTAAATGTTAAAAAATAAAAGTACTGATGGGAGAATTTTTAAATCCTCTCTGAGTGGCAAAAGACTTTCAAAGTGTGGAACAAACTCAGATGCTGTGAAAGAATTAAAAAAAAACAAATTTGACAAAAAATAAATAAGTAAGCTTTAAAAAAAAAAAGCTTTGCATGGCAAAAAAATCTTTAAGCAAAAGCAGAAGATAAACAAAAAAACTTTTGCAACTGATATTACAAAGGGTTAATTTCCCTAAACTATGAAGAAATCCTACAAGTCAGTAAGACAGAACCAATAAAAACCCAATAGAAAAACAAGCAAAGGATATAGATATCTCTTGAAAAAGGAAATATGAATGGTTCTTAAAATATACCTTAACATAAAGAAAACAGAAATCCTCACAACAAGACCAATAAGCAACATAGTGATAAAAGGAAAAAAGATTGAAGCTTTTGAGGATTTCATTTTACTTGGATCCACAATCAACACCAACGGACGCATTAGTCAAGAAATCAAATGATGTATTGCATTGGGCAAATCTGCTGCGAAAGACCTCTTTGAAGTGTTAAAAAGCAAAGATGTCACCTTGAGGACTGAGGTGCCCCTGACCCAAGCCATGGTATTTTCAATCACCTCATATGCATGTGAAAGCTGGACAGTGAATAAGGAAGACCAAAGAAGAATTGATGTCTCTGAATTATGGTGTTGGCAAAGAATATTGAATATACCATGGACTGCCAGAAGAATGAACAAATCTGTCTGGGAAGAAGTACAGCCAGAATGCTCCTTAGAAGCAAAGATGGTGAGACTTCTCATGTACTTTGGCCATATTATCAGAAGGGAACAGTCCCTGGAGAAGGACATCATGCCTGGTAAAGTAGAGGGTCAGTGAAAAAGAGGAAGATCCTCAAGGAGGTGGATTGACACTGTGGATGCCATGATGGGCTCAAACATAGCAACAATTGGGAAGATGGCATAGGACTTCCCGTGGGGTCCCTTATGAGTTGGAACCAACTCGACAGCATCTGACAAAAAAAAACTTAAAATATACAGAATATATTTTATATAATGAGTGAAGTTGGGCATTTTTATATATTTTATACAGTATATATTACATAAAATATATTCTGATATATAGTTATATATTATATAAAATATATATAAATACTAAATATATATTTTATGTAATATGACAGAAAAAAAACAACTCATTGCTGCCGAGTCAATTCTGACTCATAGTGACATTATGGAACACAGTAGAATTGCCTCATAGAGTTTCTAAGGCTGTAAATCTTTGTGGAAGCAGATTGCCACATCTTCCTCCTGTGGAGCGGCTGGTGGATTCAAACTACTGGACTTTTGGTTAGCAGCCAAGTGATACACAAAAATACCCAACTTTATTCATAATAAGAAAAATTCATGTTAAGATGATACAAAAAAAAGAAAAAACAGAATTTACTAAGATACCAGTTTTCTACCTGTCATACTGGTAGAGATCAACAGGACACTGTTTGAACTCAGGTCCTCCTAGAGGCAGGCACCAAGGTGGGAGTAAATATATAAGAGATGAATTGGGGAGACTTCTTGTGAAGGAAAAAGGGAGCGAATTTGGGGGCGGCAGGGAGATTCTGTGGACGAAGATGCTGCGCTCACCCTTGTGGAGGGGAAAGGGGAGGAAGAAGGGTTAGATACATAGAGCCTCCAACTGCAGCACAGTGCTAAGAAAGATTGGCCAGGTTGACGTGGAGTTCTTGAGCTGAAGTCGCCAACAGAGGAGTCCACATCTTTCAGGAATGAGCCTTCCTTAGTATTCTGTCATCAATCAGCCACTGGCTGGGCACAGCCTGTAGGAAGCCTGGCCTCAGTGCATGCACGGTGATAAATTCAGAACACAGCAGTAGGAACTGTCAGCTACATTTTCTGCAGCAAAAAGTCTAAATAGTATATTTTCAAGACCACCTCTCATGCCTTGTTAGCAAAGGTGTAGGGAAACAGGCATTCTCCTACATTACTGATGGGAGTGTAACAGTGTAGCCTCTATGGAAGGTAATTGGTAGTACCTATCGAAATGTTAATTTACAAGTCATTGGAGCCAACAATTCCATTTCTATGAATTTTTTTCCTAGAGACATACATGTACGTGAACGGAATTTATGTTGAAAAGTATTTGTTTCAGCACTGTTTATAATAGCAAAATATTTATAACAACCTAAATTTGTTGTTGATGTTAGTTGCTGTCGAATTGGCTCTGATTCATGGTGGCCTTATGTATAACAGAAGGAAATGTTGCCTGGTCCTGTGCCATCTTCATGATCATTGGTATGTTGAAGTCCAACGTTGTGACTATTGTGTCAGTCCCTCTCATTGAGGGTTTCCCTTGTTTTTGCTGACCCTCTACTTTACCAACCATGATGTCCTTTTCTAGCTATTGGTCTTTCCTGATGACATGTACAAAGTAAGCAAGCCAAAGTCTGACCATACTTGCTTATAAGAAACTAGTTAAATAAATTATAAAACATTATGCAGCTATAACAAAGAAGAAAGAAGCTATTCATGTACTAACTAAAACAAAATAATCTTTAAGGGGGCATTACTAAGTGGCAAAGTCAAGGTGACAAAAAAAAACCATTGCCATTGAGTTGATCCCAACTCATAGTGACCCTATAGAACAGAGTAGAACTGCCCCATAGAGTTATCTAAGGAGCGCCTGGTGGGTTCAAACTGCCAACCCTTTGGTTAGCAGCTGTAGCACTTAACAACTACGCCATCAGGGTTTCCAGTCAAAGTGAAGAACAGTGCAAATAATATGCTAAAATGTCGGTTAAAAATTTTAAATGGGGGTGATTAATGTACAAATGTTCTTATATGTGCAAAGGACATCTCCGCAAGGGAACATAAGACACAGGTAACATTTCTTGTCCTGGGAAGAGGAACTGGATGGTTAGGAGGTAGAAATGAGGACATTTTTCACTGAATATTGTTTTTCCCTTTAGAGTTTTGAATGATGTGGATTTAAAAATATATATAAATTTCAAAAGAATTTAAGAGTTTTTCTGACTTGATGCATGCTGTTACTCTCTTAATTAAATGAATGAAAAGTGGATTCTGTGTACCTAGGGGATACTTACTCAACAAAAATCCCCCCAGCTACTCACACAGATACTCTACCTCCTGCAACGTCTAAGCATTTAAAATGTGTAAATCAATATAAAAGACTATTAACCAGAATATGTTTTATTCATCTACCCTGACAAATTCATAATTTGTCATACTTCGTAATTATCTGGAAAGTTCAAATTTAGAATTTTTAATTTCAAATACTTGTACATCAATGTTAATTGCAGCATTATTCACAACAGCTAATAGTGGAAACAACCCGAGTGTCCACCAACTGATGAATGGATAAACAAAATGTGATATACACATGCAATGGAATGTTATTCAACCATATAAGAGAAATGAAGTTCTGATACATACTTCTACATGGATGAATCTTGAAAACATCATGCTGAGTGAAATAAGTCAGACACAAAAGGACAAATATTGTACGATCCCACTTGTATGAAATATCTATAGTAGGCAAATGCTTTGAGATAAAAGTAGATTACTGGTTACCAGAGGCTGGGGGGAGGGAAGAATGAGGAGTTATGAAAAGAAAAAAAGGAGGGGGGAAAAATTTTTAATTTCTTTAAGGTTTCTCTCAGGAATGCATTAATGTGGGGGAGAGCTGGCCTGTGACTCGGCCCCCTTTTCTTGCCCCTTCCACTCTGCCCTGCATCCTGAGTGGCCTTACAAACACACATGTGGGCTGACAGCATGTCCCAACTCCATTTACAATTCCTAAAACAGGCATTCCTCAGGGCGGCATGGTCGGACAAAAGAAAGCTGGAATGAGGAAAGAGGTCCATACAGGAAGTAGAGTTGAGGTTATTTGGGAATTTCAGGGTATTAGGTATATGGAGAGCAGTCAGGAATAGGGATGGTGGCTTTTCAATGTTTCACCTTGGCTATACTGAATTAGATTTCCCTTTCCTATTTGTTTCTTGGGAAGGGTTTGGTGGGCAGAGGGAAACAACAGCCATTTTGTAGCTCACATACACTGTTGCTAATCAGCTCTAATCAGCTTGTTCACCTCACTGGCACGAGGCAGCAGCCTAAAACTGCTCCAGCATCCCCTGGTGCTCCTTCAGTGTCTGATTCCTTGGCCAGATGTATGGGTCCAGGTGTTTAGCTCTGTGATGAAAGGCCCGGGCTTCTCCAGGACACCAACACCACTAAAGTCAGAGTGAACAACAACTGACGTGAGTTTCGGTGCATCCTCGTGGGCTCCAGCTCATGACTCTGAGTTCTGCTCTTTATCTCCCCCACTTCACAGCCATCTTCCCTTTCCAACTGCCTGCCCTGTGGAATTCAAGCTTTAGCATCAGATGGGAAGAGGGCAGCCTTGCTGTGTAAGGTCAAACTGTGTAAGATCAAATCCCTGCAACCAATCTTTCTCTCTCTATGTGTATCTATATAGTAAAACCTGTGAAAGCAGGAAACTGTGTAAGGCAGAAACCTGCCTAAGAAGGAAAACTCAAATATTTTCCAAGCTCATTTTAGAGGAAAATATTTGAGTTTGCCTTTTTCTAACAGGTTTCTACCTTACGTAGGTCCTGGCTTTTGCAGGTTTTACTGTATATGAGTGTGTGTAAAAAAAAAAAAAAAAAAATTTTTTTTTTATATATGTATATATTTATATGTGTGTGTATATATGTACATATACACACATACATATATATGTATCTATATATAAATACACACACGCGTATATAAGACAACCTGTAATTTTTGCATGGTGAAAAAACAAACAAACAAAAAAAACCTTAAGTAAAAGCAGAAGGCAATCCATGAACAACTGCTTCCCTTGCCAAGAGACCAGAAGAACTGGATGGTGCTGAGCTACCACTGCATATTGAATGTTTTGATCAAAGATTCTATAGAAGAATCTTGACCAAAAAGAGCTAAAATGCAGAACAGAATTTCAAATTCTCATGGTATCCAGACTCCCTGTAGCCATTGAGGCTAGGTGAGCCCCTGAAACTATTGCTCTGAGAAAATCTTTAAACTTTCATCCTTAAACCAAAAATATCCCCTGAAGTCTTCTTTAAACCAAACAAATAAGCCAAAAAAACACCGTGGCCACGGAATCAGTCCCGACTCATAGCGACCCTAAATAGTTTGGCTTAATTTGTAAAGAATGTCTGCCTTGAACATCATGCTCCTTTAAAGAACTATCTATATGGAATCGACCTGACAACAGCAACTCGAAAGGTTAGATAGTAAGCTTAGGGGGCAATGAGTTTATGTTAATGGGGGAAGAATAATTTGGAAAAGGAGGGTGAGAATGGTTGCACAATTTGGAGAAGTGCCAATGAGAAACCACACAGATCTTAAACTGAAAATTCAGATTTATTCAGCATTAAAGATCCATTTGATTGGGGGGAATCACCAGCTCACATAAGTGAAAACATGGCGATTCCAGAGAAAGGATCTTGGGCAGAAAAAATTATAGGGCTAAAAGAAGATGTTACAACAAAATCACAGATTGGCTTAACATTCATTGAGGTCAGAAGAGAGAGAGTCAAGTGAAGCGAGGAAAAGGCTTCCACTGGATATATATACATAAACCAAACCTGTTGGCATCGAGCCAATTCTGACTCATAGTGACCCTACAGGACAGAGTAGAATTGCCCTACAGGGTTTCCAGGGAGCAGCTGGTGGATTCGACCTTTTGGTTAGCAGCCGAGCTCTTCACCACTGCACCATCAGGGCCCCTATATATACATAGGTGGGCTAAAGTGATTGGTTACAAAGGATAATAGCTGGACTTTCAGAGGACACAGAGACTTACAATTATAATCACAGGATGCTTACAGTGAATATTTTCCAGAACAGTTCATGAAAATGTCAAGTTTGATGTAAAACATTTCTTGGGGATGCCTCTAGGGCTGGTGATAAGAATTGGCACCAAGGCCCCTTCCTTAGAAACCCCTTGCCTGAGTGAAAACTTTCTAGTTGCCTGGGAAATTTAGACAATGGATTTGTGCCCAAGGTCTTTTTCCTGAGACTTTGTGTCTACATCCCTATCCTGAAAGGACTATTTCTTAAGGCCCCTTTATACAAATACATTTGTCAAGACCCCCTCCTTAGGGTGCATTCCTTCCACATCCTGACTTGATTGCAGAGACAATATCTCCCTAGCTACCCATGATTTCTAGCCACATAAAATGCCTCAAGGGCGGGCATTGTTAACTTCTGTTTTAGTTCTGCTGAATGAACCAGAAACATGAATTTAGTTCAGGCATTTTACTCTGGCCAAAGGTTCAGGAAAATTTCTCTTACAAATATAATTAATGTCACCAAAAAGCACATGTAGAAATTGTTAAACTGGTATATGTTCTGGTGTGTATATTTTCAATGACCACAAGAAATAAATTATTTAAAAATTGTTTTTAAAAAAGCAGAAGACAAACAAAACAAAACAATGTTTTATATACAGATATAGATCCTGGAGGTTCTACTTCTCAGATTGAACCCTGACAGATTCAAAGGGTATAAGCTGTTGATGGGCCTGTCCCTTTGGCCAGTTGGACTTCTTGGCCTCTGAAAAGGGAAAAGGAGCAGGGCTGGAGCAGGGCTATACAGGGTTCCTTCAAAGCATAGCACTAGGTCAGGTGCCTCAGGAATAGGTAGGTGAAGCATTGAACACAGACAAGAGGATGGAAGATGAGTGGAGATGGGGAGCTATCTTAGATATCTTAGATAGCTATCTTAGATGAGTGGAGACAGAGAAGGCCTTTCCAAGATGGACTTTGAGGGGGAATATGAATGATATGAAGAAGGAAAACATGTGAGCCCTGAGGTGAGAACCAGCCTAGTGTTTCTGGTACATTAAGAAGGCCATATGGTTGGAGCTGAGGGAGCCAAAGGGAGGGTGTTCAGAGATGAGGCTGAAGAGCAGGAAGGAGCCAGGTGGTGATGCCCCCGTGAGCTCTGCTAAGGAGTTTAGATTTATTCCAGGTCTGAGGGGAAGCTACTGGGGAGTTTTGCGGATAAGAATGACACAACAAGATGAAGATTTTTCAAACACCACTCTGGCTGCCATATTAGACGGAGGGGAAGAGAATATGTGCCAATATCTTCCATTTGCTCCTCAGACACCCTCTCCAGCTGCCCCGTCTGCTCTGTCTCAGCTAGGCTCTCTTCCCTCTGAAGACCAGCTGGGTTCAGCTAGTGGAGAGCCCAATGGGAGATGGAAGGGAGAGAGGAGAATGAGCTAGTGGTATCAATTCCTCTGTCTCCTCCTCTGTGGGGCCACCACGGGCAGCTGTGTCCCTTGAGTAAAGTCAGTGCTCCTCTAAAGGTGGCCTTCTCTTCTTGACTCTCTCCATCTGGAAGCAGAAACTGCTGCTTCCCCTCATATTTAAGTGTGGCAAGAACTCTGCTGTTTCTAACCCCAGGTTACTACACTGTCCCTTAGAATCCCCCTCACCCTATGCACACCTTGGTCCTAAAACCCTCCTCAAGTTGTCCTAATTTAAGGGGTCCTCTGACTGATAAAGAATTAGCACAAAACCACTGTATTCGGAATGCTCACCATCTTTCAATGACTAAAGTTTTATGTCTGGTTTCTTCTTCTCTCCTTAGAATGAGTTCTGTCACCAGAGGCTCTTTGGTTCCACTTTCAAATACATGTCCTTCAGGCTGGTCCTAACAGGCTTTCGTAAAATGCTCCTAGATGTGGCTGAACCCTAGCACAGGCCAAATTAAGGCTGTGACTTAAGCTGAAATCTGTACACTTAAATTGCTGACATGACGTGAGTTGTGAGAAAACACTCTTCCATTAGCAGCATCCTCAGACATGACATGAGCTGGGGCAAATCCAAGTCCATGCAACAAGAGGCGGCTTTTAATGGGTCCTCTTGCTCCCGTGTTAGTCACAAAAGAAACAACCTATTGCCTGATTTGTAGAGATTATGCAATTTGCTATTACTTTTCCACTCATGTAAAAAAAATCTGTACATTTAACTCTTGTATTAAGGAAGAAATTCAATTATCAGTGAAGGTATTAGGATTACAGTTCATTTACATTGATAAGAACAATTTTTATTACAATTTATGCTAAGAACAAAATCTCACTTTTTTTTACCTAAAAGTGCATTTTAGGGTTAATGTGAGTGAAACATATTATTTTAGCCTTCTGACTTCTTTATCATGCTTATGTCCATGAGCTGAATAACATCATCGTGTCTGACCATGAATTATTGACAAAGTTCATTGAAAAATTTAATTTGCTTTGCACTGGGTTTGCAAATGACCTATTTAAGATTCAGTGAGTATCATTTTCATTTGCAAAATGCATCTGTGATTTTTTTGTGTGAGAAATGACCCGTTTGTTGTATTAGAGTCTCCTTTAAAATGTTCATTTGTATTTATTTTTAAATGACTTTATTGTGAAAAATTTTAAACATTTATATATTGAGAGACTATTATAGTGAACCTTGACATAACCATCATCTCTATTAATAATTGTCATTTTGCCACTTTTGCATTATCTATGATACCGGAAAGGTGGCGTAGTGGTTAAGTGCTACTACAGCTGCTAACCAAAGTGGTTAAGTGCTATTACAGCTGCTAACTATGGCAGTTCGAATCCACCAGCTGCTCCTTGGAAACATTATGGGGCAGTGTCTTAGTTGTCTAGTGCTACCGCAACAGAAATACCACAAGCGAATGGCTTTAACAAAGAGAAATTTATTTTCTCACAGTCTAGTAGGTTACAAGTCCAAATTTAGGGTGTAGGCTCCAGGGGAAGGCTTTCCCTCTCTGTCGGCTCTGGAGGAGGATCCTTGTCCTCAATCTTCCCGTGGTCGTGGAGCTTCTCAGGTGCAGGGGCCCCAGGCCCAAAGGATGCCTTCTGCTCCCAGTGCTGCTTTCTTGGTTGTATGAGGTCCCCCGTCCTCTGCTTGCTTCTATCTTTTATATCTCAAGAGAGATTGCCTCAAGACACAGTTCAATCCTGTAGGTAGAGTCCTGCCTCACTAACACAACTGCCACCTGTCCTCCCTCATTAACATCATAGAGGCAGGATTTATAACATATAGGAAAATCATACAATACCAGGAATATAGCCCAGCCCAATTGATACACACATTTTTTGGTGGACATAATTCAGTCCACAACAGTTCTACTCTGTCTTATAAGGTCACTATGGGTCGGAATCGACTCGATGGCAAAGGGTTTGGTTGGTTTTTTATGATATTTCCTAATGTATTTAAAGCAACTCCCAGCCATCCTATTTGCCTTTAACTACTTCAGTATGTATCTTTTTTTTAATGACATTTAATGACATAACCAAAATTCTATTCTCACACTTCACAAAATTAACAATAATTCCTGAATTATCATCTAATGTCTAATCCATATTCAAATTTTCTGATTGGCCCCCAGAAAATCTGTTTCCAGTTGGTTTGAATCAGGATTCAAGTGTTCCACACAGCACATTTAGTTAAGCTTTTCATTTAAAGCTCTTAGAGGAAAAATTATTGCCTCTCCTTTCTCTCTTCTAGTATATGAAGATATTTTGACCTTTTATAATAATGATTTCATAGACTGTGGAGACAATAAACATAGGCAGTTAAAGCCTTTTTAAGGTCAATAGATACTTGAACTTAGTTTAACTCTTTTTTGAGAAAACACTAATAAAACCAGTGAGGTTCTTAATAGCCTTACAAGTGCTGCCTTACAATCTATTTTCGGAAACACATCTGTCCATGGCCACTACAGAATATTTCTCCCTCCACAGAAATGTGGGATTTCCTTGTTGGAAAAGGAAGTCATTTTTAAAGCCATGTATCTTCCACTTGTCTCAGAATTTTGGCAAGTTCTTTAGTAAACTCTTTCTAAAATTACAAAGCTATACCTGAGTGCTACCTGGAAAACAGAGCTTACCAGTAAGTAGAGAAATAAATCATCCACCAGCAAATACTTTGTGTGGAAACCCAATTCTTCCCAGTGCACATGAAGGCACCTTCCCTGGAGAAAGATTTTGCAGGAATTGTTTTCCTTCCATCCTAAAACACTTTCTAGGAGACAACCACAATTGGTGCAGGCAAAATTGTGTGCTTAATGAGGCCCTAGAAAGTTAAGGAGGGGCAATGGTGGTTCAGTGGTAGAATTCTCGCCTTCCATATAGGAGACCTGGGTTCGATCACCAGCCAATGCACTTCATGCTCGGCCACCACGTGTCTGTCACTGGAGGCTTGTGTGTTGCTATGATGCTGACCAGGTTTCAGTAGATTCCAGACTAAGACAGACTAGGAAGAAAGGCCTAGTAATCTACTTGGAAAAATCAGCCAATAAAAACCCTATGGATCTCAACGTATGATCCACAACCAATCACGGGGATGGGGTAGGACCACAGAGTTTCATTCTGTTGTGCACTGGGTCACCATGAGTCGGGAGTGGACTCGACAGCAGCTAACAAAAAACAGGAAGTTAAGAATAACAGTTAAAATAGTAGTTAAATTGCATAGATAATAATAATTATGTAAATAATAATGATGATAACAATAATTAAAACAATAGTCAAAATCTTCTAGTCCAAAGTCTTTTCACTTCCATAGAAAGAGAAATACTGTTTAATTTACAGCTGCTTTTATCTGACCCCAAACAAGATTAATCTGTGATTTGCCCATGGAATTTTTCCTAGTTGTCTGTCTTGCTTTTAACTCGACTAAAAGGAAACTAAGTGCCCTGGGGTGCCATGGTTAAGCGTTCCACTGTTAACCAAGAGGTTAATGGTTTCAATCTACCAGTGGCTCCTCCGTAGAAAAGACCTGGCAATCTGCTTCCGTAAAGGTTACAGCCTAGGAAACTCTGAGGCAATCCTGCTCTGTCCTATAGGGTCATTATGAGTTGGGATCAACTCTACAGCACACAACAACAACACAAGGAAACTTTTTTTTTAAACAAATGCACCAGTACTTCACTGATTGAACACCCCCAATCAGTGGGAGTGTGTAGGGCAAATTAGTATCTGTAACATGGAGCGAAGACATTGGAATCTGGCAGATTAAGAATTATAAGGACTGTCTCTGAGACCCTTTCTCAAAGGAGTTCTGAAGAATTAAACCCTGATGCCCCCAAGGCATCCATTGTGTGTCATGACTGAACTTCTCACTGAGAGAAGAGCCACCTATATCACTGTCTGTGTTCTGTGGTTGATGGGAGGAAGCTGGGTTAACAAAGTCTCTAAGACATCAAGGCTGAAGGGGTGCGCAGAGAGCCATGCAGAAGCCCTGAAACAAAATGTCTTTAAGGTCAGATAAGACTGCTTAAGCTCTCCAGGCTTGCAACCTTGCTGGAAGAGAGTTATTAATGAAAAACCTATAACTTCACCAGGAGTTTTTAAGAGCCTGAGTGCTGTTAGGGAATGGGGGAGCTGATTTGGACACAGCCGTTCAAAGCAGCCATGTTGGGAGGTGCTTACACATTCCTGTGATGGTGTCTTTGCTCATAAAGGCTCTTCTTTTGGATTGCCTTCACTGCCATGAAGCAAGGCAGCTTGCTTTATTTTCTCCCATACCCTGTTTTTGAACCAACCGATATTTCTCAGATGATTCACCCATCTAACCTCCAGACTCAACTACAAATGATTTTATAAAAACCATCTTCCTGGATTTGTTACTGACCAGCTGTGTGACCTCAGCCACATTACCTGGTGCCTCAAGTTCCAATTTATCTGTCTAAGGTAAAGTAATTGGATTAACTGATTTCAAAGATCTTTTCCAGCTTATAAAGCTGAGGATTATGTGACAGATGAAGAACTGCCAACATTGAGAATACAGTCATCCTTCAGAATCCATGGGGGTTTGGTTCCAGGGCCCTCACAGATACCAAAATCTGAGGATGCTCAAAGCCCTTATATAAGATGATGTAGTATCAGCATATAACCTACATATACCCTCCTGTATACTTTAAATCATCTCTAGATGACTTATATTGCCTAATACAATGTATATACTATGTAAATAGTTGTCATACTGTATTGTTTAGGGAACAATGACAAGATAAGAGACAAACAATGCTCAGGCACCGAGTGCTAGAGAGAGACCGAGGATCTATGAAATGGCGGGAGGCTACAGCAGGGGATGCCTACACATCACTTCATTCAGGTGGATTCAGCATAGTGCTTGGCAGGCAACAATGTCAAGTTTTGCTTTTTGGAACTTTTTTTTTTCAAATATTTTTGATCCATGGTTGGTTGAACCCCTGGATGTGGAACCCCTGGATACAGAGGGTCAGCTGTACTCACAATAATGTATTACAGGCTCTGAAGGAAAAAAATTAGACGTATCACAGTAATCTGTGCATATGCTAATATGCTGACTATTTTGAAAAGAAAAGAGACCCAACTACTCAATATATTCAGTCAGTGGACATCAACTGAGAAGGTACTATACTAGGTGTGGGCACTACGGGCTAGCGATATTGAGTGAGGCAAGCTTTCTACCATCAACAACAGTAATAATAAAAATGACCACATTTTGCAGAGTTCTTTCTATGTGCCAATCACTTTATACACTCTGCTTCCTTAAAGAATTCACGGTCTAGTAGGGAGACAATGGAACCAATGGAATTCGATGCACAGTGATAAGGATTGCTAACATTTAATGAATGTACTATGTTCCTCACTTTAGATGGATTTTCCCACTTAATCCTCACAACAACCCTATGATGTAGATATATTATTACTGCCATTTTATAAATGAGGAATTGGAGGGATAGAGAAGTTATGTAATTTGCCCAAGGTCACATAGCTAGTAGTTATGTAAGATTAAAAGTGGTTGCCTCTGGGGAGTGTGACAGGAGGTAGAAGAAGATGGGATAAAGGGCTTTATTAGTGTCCTAGGGCAATGGTAACAAATTACCACAAACCTCGTGGCTTAAAACAAAGGAAATTTATTCCCTTACAGTCCTGGAGGCCAAAAGTTCAAAAGTAAGGTGTTGGAGCAGGGTTGGTTTCTTCTGAAGGCTCTGAGTGATGGTCCATTCCACGCCTCTCTCCTGGCTTCTGGTGAGTCCCAGCAATCCTTGGCATTCTTCGGTTTGTGGCAGCATAACTCTAATCTCTCCCTCTGTCTTTACATGGTCTTCTTTTCTGTGTCTGCATGTCTCAAATATCCTTCTCCTTTCTCTTATAAGGATGTCAGCCATTGGATGTAGGACTCACCCTAAATCCAGGAAAGTCTCATCTTGAGATCTTTAACTTTAATGTAACCTTATTTGGAAGTAGGGTCTTTGTAGATATACTTGTATAATTATCTATAAAGACCTTACTTCCAAATAAGGTTACATTCACAGGTACAGGGAGTTAGGACCTAGACATATATTTTGGGGGTACACAATTCAATCCATTACAAGGGCTGATATTTTATATCTTCCTCTACTATCTGATATTTCAACCATGTGAATGTGTCATAGAATATGTTGGCTACAGGTGGAGAAACAGAGCAAGAGTCCCTGAAGGAGAAAGTCCCTGACAAAGGAAGGGATCAAGGGCAACGGGATAACCAAAGTGGTTTTCAGGATCACAACACAACACTGAGGCTTTTCCAGCCTCAGACTTTTCCTTGGGCCATTTGTCCTCTCTTTCCATTTCATTGAGTTAAGATGCCAGTACTTTCATCTTCTAGGGGCAGGACATTTTGAATATGACCCATAGAACAGGACTGTCCAAGAGGACCCCCCCACCATGTTTCCCAGACCATTTCTTTATGTGCTATTGACTATGCTTTCTCTACCACTCACCCCCACCCAACTAGTGCTTACAGTTAAAGTGTGTACAAGGTGTGAAACAAGGATGGATCAGTGTCTAACAGCTCAGATTTTATACCCTGCACACCTATCCACAGAGCTCCTCCTTCCTACTTAGGCCATTTCCTGTGATTGGTTAGATGTGGATCACATCTAGAAGCAAACAGCAGGCAGGACCACAGGGACAGGAATCTGACTAAAGAATTTTACACTTGAAGGTGATGTGGAGATACAATGTCTAGTTTTCTGCCACCTGAAAGAAAATACCCTTTCTAACTGAACCCCTACAGCAGAGTAAGTGTAGTGGGTCTGAAGAAGTTAACTACCCAACCCCCACCACACATACCAAAAAAACCAAACCCAGTGCTGTCGAGTCGATTCCGACTCATAGCGACCCTATACGACAGAGTAGAACTGCCCCATAGAGTTTCCAAGGAGCACCTGGCGGTTTTGAACTGCCGACCTTTGGTTAGCAGGTGTAGCACTTAACTACTATGCCACCAGAGCTTCCATCCCACCACACACAGGAACAGATAATTCCAAATCTCATCCATGATCCCCTCAGTGCTCTCCACCCTCAAACACTTTGTGACTGCCTAAGCACAACTACCACTATCCCCTCTGCCCTCTACTCTGCTGACCACTCACCCTTCCATGTGCTCATCTCTTATGCCCAGTTAACTTATACTTTTCTTCAGCCTGTCAACATTCCTTGTTCCTCTGTCTCTCCTGTCTTTATCACTAATCCGTACCACACACACACACACACACACACGCACACACACACACATACACATTCTGGCTTTAACTGAACCTCAACTGACTGAAAGCACAAGATATTACTCATTGCTCTGCCTGATTAGCTGTTATTGGGAACTGGAACAGAAAGCCATAGACAAAGGGATCTAAGGTGGCCAATTTTCATTGTGGGTACAGGGAATAAGACAAAACTCATCAGGAGAGAGAGAGAGAAGAAGAAAATAAGCATGCAGAGAGAGGCAGAGATGATGACCACGGGGCTGAAATGAAACAAGACTCTAACTTCAATTCCAAATCTCCAGTTACTGGCTACAACCCTTCATGAGATCTGGGGTAGTTACCTCCTAAGAGAGGAGTGCTCGTCCCACACATTTCTCTTTTGGCTTCAGCTGATTTGAGTAAATTTCTGTTTCTTGCAACATTAAGATTTTCTCTTTCCCTGTTTGGCAAACTACCCCTCAGCCTTTAAGATCCAGCTTAAATGTCCCCTCCAGTGTTAAGTCGCTGCTTCCCACCACCAAACTTGGTTCATCCAACCGCGAGAGTGCTTCCCACTTTAGATGGCATCTAAATGGTCTTTCTTTGCCCATGACCTCCTTGACGGGACAGATAATAACTCCAACAGATATTATCTCTGTGTGTGAGACTCCCATAGTACCTCTTGTTCTGCTGCTCTGTAAACATTTGATAAATGAATGGATTCATTAATTGATGGGGGAGCTTTTCGGCTTTCTGTTAGGAATCTCTGTAGAATAAAAGTTAAAGCACACTAGTTCCTCTGCACTTCTTGGTAGTGAGTAACTGAGTTCTCACCCACACAGCTTCCAACATGAAGTCTTCACCTCTGAATAAATTCCTCAGGAAAAGTCTATGTTTTGTTCTGATCCTCTTTTGACTCTTTTCGGGTAAGCTCTAAATCAGTCCATGAGTTCATGTTCAAGAAGGAAAGCTATACAACAGCCAGGGACAATCTCTCTCCCCTTACATTGTGGGCTGCAGCCAGCGCAACTGGGTGGCCTAGTCAAGCTTAATCCTAAATGCCAGTCCAGGCATGGGCTGTTTCAGAATCCCTGTCCTAGGGAAGGACTCAGGAATGCCTCTTTTAGCAGTCCCCAAAGGATAGTCAGCCAGGTTTGGAACCCACTGTTTAGGTCACTGTGTGGGTGAGGCTGGGTTCCAGGTCTCTGCATCACTAGACACTGAACACCATGTTCTGATCAGCTGCTAGTCTTGCTCAGAAGTTGGCAAGACGGCTCTACCTACCTGCAGTGCAGACCAAGACTTCCACTGGGGGATACATCTCAACCCTTGTATTCCTCGCCATTGTCCCTGCTCTTCTCCCTCTTCAGGCTCTCCTTCCTTTTTTCTTGGACAAGTCCATTTCCAGATCATTTTGAGGGTCTGATTTCTCCCGTGGCCTACCTTTCCAGTTTATGATGCTCAATTATCTTCCTAAAGCACAGCATTTCATTGTTTTGCTGCCTGCATGTTCTTATCCTCACTTTTCCCTCCACATAGAATGCTCTCCTGCAAATATTTCTGTTGAAATTCTATCCTTTCCTGAACAATGGCTATAGTACAGTAACAACTGCCATTTGTTGAATGTTCTATGTATATGTGTCAGGCAGCAATTGCATTCTACATATATTATCTCATCTAATCCTCACAAGAACCTTGTTAGAATGGCATTATTGTATCCACTCTAGAGACTCAGACCCAAGGCTTGAATCTCCAAAATAAACACAGTAAAGAAGTTACAGAGGTGCAAAACAAACCATCATTAGTCTGACACCAAAATTTGCTTGTCCTGCTATGCCACTCTAAGTCTAATATCCTCTGCAAATGTTACCTCCTGTATCCTGGATGAGAGCTGCCAAAAAGATTCTCTCCTTTTCTTTCTCCCATTATATTTTGTAACTCTCTTAGAAGTGCTACATATTGCATTATATGGAGAAAAGGACATCATGCTTGGTAAAATAGTCAGGAAAAATGAGGGAAGCCCTCAATGAGATGGATTGACACAATAGCCTCAATAATGGGCTCACACATATCAAAGATCATGGAGATGGCATAGGGCGGGGCAATGTTTCATTCTTTTATATATAAGGTCACCACAAATTGGAGCTGATTTGGCAGCAATTAACAACAGCAACAACAAATTACATTAAACTGAAAATCATAACACAAACAACTGTTGTTATACTGTTTATCATATTTTTTGTGCCCAAAAGTATAGATGAGTCAGGACAAGTTTATTATCATGTTTAGGAAAACCACCCATATGCATGTTCACTTATGCAGACCAGTAGCTTTATTTTTGGAAAACCCATCTGAAACAGTTATGTTGTTATTGTGCACTGTTGAGTTGATTCTGACTCATAACAACCCAATATAGAGGCGTGGTGCGCCAATGGTTAAGTACTTGGTTGCTAACTGAAAGGTCAGTTGTTCGAATCCACTAGCTGCTCCACGGGAGAAAGGCCTGGCAATCTTTACTTCTGCAAAGATTACAGCCTCAGAAACCCTATGGGGCAGCTCTACCCTGTCACATTCAGTCACTATGAGTCAGATGAAACAGTTATAAACCCATTATCATCGAGTCAACTCCGACTCATAGCAACCCTATAGGGCAGAGTAGAACTGCCCCATAGGGTTTCCAAAGAGTGCCTGGTGGATTTGAACTGCTAACTTTATGGTTAGCAGCTGAAGGCTTAACCACTGTACCACCAGTGCTCCAGGAAACAGTTATAGTGTTGTAAAAATGATGGCTGTGGTTTTGAAGATCTGCCATTGAATCCCAAGGCCATCACTCACCGTGTGTGTGACCTTGAGCAAGCTACTTAAAGTTTCGGTCTTTATGGTAATAATAGTGTGTACCTCATTCGGTTATTGTGGGGATTGAATAAGATAAAAGAACTGTGCTTGGTATGTAGCCAAATGCATAATAAATGTTTGCTATTGTTAATACTAAGCCTTTGCCATCGAGTCAATTCCGACTCATAGCGACAGTGATTAAAAGCTTGGCTACTAACCAATAGGTCAGCAGCTCGAATCCACCAATTGCTCCTTGGAAACCCTATGGGGCAGTTCGATGCTGTCCTATAGGGTCCTTATGAGTCAGAACTGACTCCACGGCAGTGGGTTTGGTTTTGGGTTGTTTCATTGTTACTATTGGAAAGTATAAACGTTATTGTAGTAGATTGTTTGGATCTCCACCCTGGCAGGAAGATTATTCTTCGCCGCCACACTGATGCTAGGCTTGACCATGTGACTTGTTTTATCCAATGAAAATTGAGCAGAAGTGACATGCGCTACTTCTGAGGAGACGTTTGAAGAGTCATTGTGTAAGTCGGCTACCTTCTCCCTTCCCTCTGCTACAAAACCAGCATTATCCTAGCTAGGGACTGCTCCATCAACCAACCTACCATGGCAGGCATAAAACTGTGTTTTTGTAAGCTTCAAAATTTGTTGGTCACTGTATTCGTTTTCTAGGACTGCCGGAACAAAATACCACAAACCAGGGGGATTAAAACAACAGTTTATTGTCTGCCGGAAGACAACACTCAGGGTGTCAATAGGGCCATGTTCTCTCTGAAGACTTTAGGGGAAGATCCTTTCTTATTTCTCCTAGCTTCTGGTAGCCTCAGGCACTCCTTGTCTTGTGGCAACAAAACTCCAACCTCTGCCTTTGTCTTCACGTGGCCATCTTTCCTCTGTGAGTTTCTCTGTGTCTCTTCTATTTTATAAGGACAACACTCAGAAAGGATGAGGACCCGCCCTACACCATTATGACCTTATGTTAATATAACAGATAATATCTTCAAAGACCCTATTTCCAAAGTCTTGTTCACACAGGTACCTGGGATGAGGACTTCAATTGACTCATCCCCCCTTTTGGGGGGACAATTTCAACTCATTACAGTCACCTTGGCATAATTTAGCCTAAACTGATTGATAGAGTTGTTAAACCAGATTTATAGAAAGCCTGTTATTTAATTATTTACCTGCCCCATGATCACTATTTGATCCTCTGCAAACTTAAGCCCTTGGCAGTTTTTAGATTAGTCGGACAGCCTACTTCTGACTGAATTAGGTTTGGAACGTAGTCTTGTTACCAATTGCCAATCTGACACAAAGGGTCGTTGTCTTTTCCCAAGTAAGAATACACTCGAAAGACAAACTGTATCTTCAGCAAGCTTTATTTTGCTTGAGTCAAGCAAAAGGAGTCCGGGGGGATCTAAGCCTCTCCAAAAGACTGACTCGAAAAGGGAAGCAAGGCTAGGGCTTTTATGGGTTCAGTGGAGACAACAGAGTAATGAATATTTAGTGAGCTTCTTTCAAGGGGCGGGTACTTCTCAGAATGGCAGTGTGTGTTAATTAGGTTGCACACCCATCTGGAATCTAAGATGGAACCCGCTGATATTCAAGATGGAGTCCTCTTGGCAGCCTTTGGCATCACTTGTTATGGGATACAGCACAAGCACACTCGATCTTCAGCACTACTTCGCCATCTTTGGAGGGCTAAGGAAGGTCAAACAGCAGTCACACTCTGCTCCTCTGTGCGTACTACGGATCCTGCAGAGGAGCGGACTAGAAAGATACTAAGAAGGAGATAGTAATTCCTATCTCATGTTGACAAGGTGGGTTCCTGTTTACCCAGCTTCTAGATGATAATCTTTTAAAAGCTCTTTTGTTCAGCACAGTTAACCCTATCTATCTCAGTCTCACACAAATCAAGATGATTCCAGAGACTCTGGGATGTTCATGTTCAGTTGTCTCGCCAGCTCTTAAGAACCCATGGCATTTCTAGTTTCTGAAGTCAAGCCCTATTAACAAACTCTTCCTAACAAACTGCCATGTGTGTGAGATGCATGTACCAGGTTATATCTTAGTGACCAGTGTACATGGCCAAATTCATTGGTTATGGAGGTCCTTGGGGATTATAGAGATGGTTGAAAAGAACATCTCGGCCAGCTGTGCTGTCAGACAGAGAAGCCCCACCAGGGCCTCTTCTCAGGTTAGGCCAGTTCTCCAATGGGCCTTTACTTCTACACAGCATGACTTCAGCAAACTACTTTGCTGAGCCTTTAGCTTATTTTCCCTCAGATTGACTCCAGAATGGAACACTCTGTTCAGCTCCCAGAAGTTTCCTTGCTGTCCCTGAAGGGAAGCACTTACAACTGCTAATCTCTTCAAGTAAATAGACAAGGATAAGAAAAACACCAAGCATGGGAGCCCTGGTGGTGAAGTGGTTAAGAGCTCAGGCTGCTAACCAAAAGGTTGGCAGTTAGAATCCACCAGCTGCTCCTTGGAAATAGAGTCGCTATGAGTCAGAATCAACTCAGTGGCACATAACAACAGCAATGACAACAACATGGGGGAATTAGAAGATTCCAGATTCTTAAGTCTGTCCAATTAAAATCTCTGGTCTACTTGGATTTCTGCTTGCCAAATGTCTGAGATTGAGTGTTATGGATTTAATTTGTATCCCCCAAAAGTTACATGGTAGTCCCAACTCCGGTACTTGTGAATGTGACCCTGTTTGGAATAGGGTCTTTGAAGATATTATTAGTTAACACGAGGTCATACTGGAGTAGGATGAGTCCTAATCCACTATGAATGGTGTCTTATAAAACGAGAAAACAGACATGGAGAGACATACAGTGGGAGATGCCATGTGACAAAGGAGGCACATGCATCTACAAGCAGGAAGGAATGCCAAGGATCGTGGGTAGTCACCAGAAGCTAAGAGAGAGGCCCAATACAGCATCAACAGACGAGACGCTGGTTTGGACTCAGCCTCCAGAACTGTGAGAAAATAAATTTCTTTGTGGCTTTTTGTTACAGGAGCACTAAGAAACCAAGACATTGAGGTTCCCAAATTCTTCCCTCCAGGTGGAAGAGCACTAGTAAGGTGAAAAGGAGAAGGAAGGACCATTTAGCAAAGAACAGATGGAAGCTGTTGATATAACCAACTACACCAAATTAATCATGCCATCTCACTGCAAGACCCACTCTCCTCTTCCGTTCATGGTGTGTTATGGTACCGCCATCCTTCAGGTCAAACTTTTTATCTCCCTCAATCCTTGTATCTGATTGGTTGCAAAGTCATTCCACTTTTATCTCCACGGTAAGTCCTGCATCTGTTCCTTCGGTCCCATTTTCTCTATCATGGGCTGTGTTCATGCCACCATTGCCTCTTATTTGGATGACTACAACAGCCCTCTGGATAGTCTTTCATCGGACACTCCCACATAGAGTATCATCATATTAACCATGTCAGTCCTGGGTTCCAAAACCAAAACCTTCATTCAGTTCCCAATGCCTTTAGATGAAGTTGAAATTTCTTACTCAAGTACTCAAGGCTTTCATTACCTGGCAGAGAATGAGAGAGATTGAGATTCCTGTATTAGCTTCCTAGGGCTGCCATAACAACTTACCACAAACTGCATTGCTTAAAAAAATAAAAATTTATTCTCTTTCTATTCTGGAGGCTAGATGTTCAAAATCAAGATGTTGACAAGGCCATGCTCCCTCTTAAGGCTCTTCTTAGCTTTTGGTGGCCCCAGGTGTTCCTTGGCTTGTAGATATATCAGTCCAGTTCCTGCCTGTCTTCACATAGCCTTCTTCTCTGTGTGTCTAAGTCACCCTCTCCTTTCCCTTATAAGGACACCAGTCATCGGATTTAGAGCTCACCCTAATCCAGTATGACCTCATCTTAACTTGATTACATCTGCAAAGACCCTATTTCCAAATAAGGTCACATTCAAAGGTACCAGGGGTTAGGACTTGAACATACTGTTTTTGGGCAGGTGGGGGCGGGCAGGGGCAGGAGGCACACAATTCAATGGACTACAACTCCCATTGGTGGAAACTGCCAGAAAAATGGCTAATCATAGGGATGGAATTTTACATGAAAAGGTCCTGGATGAAATGAAGAGTATCAGGAATGGTGGAAGGTAATATTAAATAAATAAATAAATACTCCATTGCCAGAGATGCCTTTCTCCTGAGGCAACTCTGGATAGATACCAACTGCCATTCAGTTAGTAGTCAAGCACTGAACCATTTGCACCACCCAGGGACTCCAATAAAAAACCGAAAACCAAAACCACTGCTCTTGAGTCAATTCCGACTCATAGTGACTTTGTAAGACAGAGTAGAACTGCCCTAACCAAAAAAAAAAAAAAAAAAAATTAATTGCCATCTAGTCGATTCCAACTCATGTCGACCCTACAGGACAGAGTAGAACTGTTGTTCCATAGGGTTTCCAAGGAGTGGCTGGTGGATTCGAACTGCTGACCTTTTGGTTAGCAGCTGAGCTCTTAACCACTAGACCAACCCGTAAAAATTACATACAGCCTTGGAATCCTTATGGGGCAGTTCTACTCTGTCTTATAGGGTTGCTGTGAGTTGGAATCCTCCACGTGGCAGTGAGTTTTATAAGGAGGTAGAGCTAGGATAATCCTTTAAAAGGATGCCTCAGTAGTCCAAAGGTGAGAAGATATGCACAGAACTAGACTCTAAGCCCCAGGGGCTAGTAATTTTTGCCTCTTTTGTTCAGTAATATATCCCAAGAGCCTAAAACATTGTTACATAGTAGTAGCTGAGTACACATTTGTTGAGTAGATGAATGGATGCTCCAACTAGGCTTGCAGCAGTAGGAATGGAGAGGGAAAGAAAAGATGCAACAGGCCTTTCACAGGTAGATGGCTCCAACTGCCCCCCCCCAAAAAAAAAACAGAGGGGTAAAGAAGTAGCATCAGTGGAGCCTCACTTAAAGTCACGCCCACACGTTGGCACCTGTCAGAGACGAACGAACCTCTCTCATACTGCCTGCCCACACTGTCTAGCATTATACATGTCTCCATGACATTTCTAGCATCTGTCTCCAGGGTACAGGATTCATCACTTTTTTCATGTGTGTGTCCTCCACAGCAACCTGCACCAAGTAGGCCCTCAATCCAAGTTTCAGTGAATCAATTTATCAACAAATGAATTTCCACATTAAAGGAAAACTGAGATTCTCCAGCCGTGAACTCTGGATTTCAGATTTCTTTTGAGCTTTTCAAAACGCCTGACACATAGCAAGCGCTCAATAAGCACTTGTTGAACCAAACAGAATAAATCAAATTCGCCCAGTTCCGCCCTGGCAGCAAAGACTCCTCTTGGCAGGACTCCAGAACTCATTGCTGTTAAATTCTTATGTAAGAGTTAATGACCCTCCCAGCCCTCTTGACATCCCTCCCACGATAAGAGAAGTGGAAGGGAAGGGAATGAAGCGAGATCACTATTTACAAATGCACAATCTTTCCGTGGTAGATTCATCGATTAATTTCTAGTCTCGGTTCACCACAACGATCCTGAAATACCGCTGCATGCTGTGTGCGGCAGAGGGGGGCGGCGCGCGGGTATTTCGGTTGAGGCGTATTTAATTCCGTGGGTAAGGCCTGCCCACCTGGCATGGCGTGTCAGAGTCCTCCATACCGCCCAAGGGCGCTGGGCCTGCGGGTGACAGCGGCCCCCGTGGGGTCCCCGAAGGCGCTGGTACAGGCTTGGCCCGGGCACCCCCCACCCGGGGGAACAATGCCTCCCGCCCCGGATTCCAGCTGTCCCTGAGCCCCGCGCCGCTCGCCCTTCCCACCCGGGCCGCCCTGCCGCTCTCAAGGTGGGCGTCGCGCGCTGCCGCGTCCGGCCTTCCCCGGAGCTGCGGCGACCCCAGCCCGAGGGCGCGGGCAACCGCGAAACGCGGAAGATGGCGGCGTGGCCAGGCCAGCGGCAACCGCGAGGGGCCGCGGCGCTACGCGCCCGGCTGCAGCGGCGCGGCTAGAGCGGCGCCTGGGCCGGGGCGGCCCGGCCTCCTCCCCGCCCGCCGCCGCAGCCGCGCCCCGCCCCGCGCGCCCGCCCCTCCCCGGGCTGCGGCCGTTCCCCGCGTCGCGCTCCCCCGGGATGGCCCGCGCGCCTCGGCGCTGCCTCGCGGAGCAGACGGCGGAGCGGCGGCGGCCGCGCTCGGGGGGCGCGCGGCTGCGGCGGCGGTGGCGCCGCGCGTGAGGGGCCGCCTCGGGCCGAGCGGGCGCAGCGAGCCGCCTGGTGAGCGCCGACAACATGTCGGATACCAAGGTAAAAGTTGCCGTCCGGGTCCGGCCCATGAACCGACGAGGTGAGCAGCTTTCCGCTCCTTTTCATTTCTGGTCGGAAGGAGGGCGGGGGCAACTTTGGCAACTGCGAGGGCGCGGGGACGCGAGGTAGGGCGCGGGATGGGGCTGCGAGAGGGAAGCCGGGGTCGGGGAGTCGGGCGGAGGCAGTCCCCGCGCTCGCCCTGGGGACCGGAGCCTCCCGGCGCACCGACTCCTGGCTCCCGGCTCGGCCGCCTCCCAGGAGAGAGCCGAACGCGGCGCGCCCAGGCGGCTGGAGGACGGATGCTCGACTTTGCAACGTTCGTTTTTCCTTGTGCTTTCAGAACTGGAACTGAACACCAAGTGCGTGGTAGAGATGGAAGGGAATCAAACGGTCCTGCACCCTCCTCCTTCTAACACCAAACAGGGAGAAAGGTAACGCGGATACAGAGAGGGAGGGGAGAAGGTCCTACAAGTTGGAGCCAGGAAAATAGCAGTGCTCTTTTCTATTGTTAGGAGGGCGGCTTCAAGTTTGTCGCACGCTCCTGTCTGAAGCTGTTACAAGTCCAAGTTCTTCTCCTCCTTCTGTCCACCCTCCCCCTCTTGTGCCCGCCCATCTAGAGCGGCATCAGGCCGGGCACCCTGGCCACAGCCCTCCCGAGTCTAGATGGTGCCCATCAGTTGTGCCCTTGGCGGGCTTCATGATACCCAGAGAGGGGCTGCCTGGGACCATAAAATGATTAGTCTAGCGGCCACATTTTACAGATAAGAAAACTGAGGCCGAAGCGGGCAAGTCACTAGCCGGGAGCCCAAGGCCTTATGTTGTGGAACCCAGTGCCCCTCATTCTTTACACCCCTGCACTGTTTGCTTCCTTTGACAGAGTTGCTTAGGGACTTAGTGTGTAAAATGGGGGAAAAACACAAAGCAAAACAGATTTGTATGATGCAGACTCAGGCCCGGACCATTTAAAATCTATTTTGTTGTTGGTGCTGAGTTGAGATAATGCCTGAATGTAATGCGGGAATTTTGATTTTCAGGGAAACAAAAGTAGTGCCCTGAACTGTGTAGAGACTGGGGGATGTTTAAAAGGAGGCTGCATTTACTTGATGGCAACATATTTGCATTTGAAAAGTGGTAACTGTTGGATCCTTATTAATTCTGCCCTGTTCCATGCGGCAGTATGGGAAAATGCCTGAAAATAATTTGAATATTTGGCATTTTTCTGGTAAGCCCCTGAGAAGAAAACTTGGAATTCATTCAATACAGCAAGGCAGTAGTTTGTAAAAATATAAAAGAAAAAAGGGGAGGCTTTTGAAAATTAATTTGTCTCGGAAGTGAGCATGAGTGTGTTTCTAAGAGTTACCTGTGGTTTGATGCCCTACATCAGTGAATTTTGCAGGTCAGAGATGTTCAGTGACAAGAAACTCTGAAGTAGGGCTTGTTACTTTATTGCTAAAGGAAGGGACCACCACCATTCTATAATCATGTGGTGATCAGGCACAGTTTTGCTAATTTTGGGGGAAGAAATTATAAGGAGATCAGTGTCCTTTTTTTGTGTGTCCAGCCTAGCAATTTTTACCCAGCTTACAAAAGTTTTACTACCTATAATTGTCTTGTGATATTAAGTAGCTAAGTTATATTGAAAATGTGATGAGATACTTTTCCATAATGGATGCATCCTTGGACAATGTTTTTCAGTACCTTTGTCCTATTATTTTTAAATACATTTATAGAAGTGTAGTTGTATATTTCATAGTAATAGTTCACTCTTTGTGTAAATTAAAATATTTACAAATTAAATTAGATACCCACCTCACCAAAGTTTTGCCCCCAAAACTAGATGTTGTTATATTGTTTTAGAGAAAAAATTCTGCTGGGTCAGATTCTTCAGAACAGTGTAGGAAACAGGTAGAATGTTTTAACTCCTGCTGTTTGGCCGTTGCATCTGATGGTGTCCTTTCCTTGCTGGTTTGGCACCTGCTTCTTGTCACTCTTGGCTATGAATGCTACTGTTGGTTCCTATGTCATGAAATGAACCTTTGCCATTTGTGGAAAGAAACAGATTTAATTTGGTGGAATTTGAAAAGCAGTTGTAACTGTGGACAGTTGGTTAGAAATGCTAAATCATCAGTTGATCATTTTTAGGGCTGCCACTGTAGTTATTAATTAGGATCTTTTAAGTAAAGACTTGTAGGCTGGTCTTGGCGATTTATCCATCTGCCTGGTGATTGGAATAGTCCCCTATCTAGAGCTATAAGAATAGCCGTGAAATATGGGTGTTCTCTTGTTCTGTTGTCCTGACAGATCCCTTTCTTGGAAGGTGGATGGGGTTCTTTATGTGGAATTCTCCTCGTGTCCAGGCCATAGTCATACTGAGTGGAAACAACATGGCAGTGCTGCCCCTAGATTAGGATTACTGTCTTTGCAGGGATGAAGACATCAAATGCATTTGGATTTTCATTATGCAGTTTGGTTTCATATTCCTCCACAGGGTTTTTCCTTAAAGCAACAGTGCGTTTAAAAATAGAAACAGTTGCTCCCTTGGGCTCTTGGTTGATTAATTGCCACAATGCTTCATGTTATACGGGTTTCCCCTCCTATCCGAAAGCAGAGTGTTCCTATGAAACCTTTCATAAGCTGAAATGGTGGGAAGCAAAGAAGCCATTACCATTAATCTGTATGGGAAAAAATTTTGAGCGTTCCCGTATCAAACAACTAAACTACACCCAGTTTTACGCTCCGTCTAACACCCTTACCAGGTCTGTTAGGCTTTTCTGATACCTTAACATCTTGCTAAGGGATGCACAAAATCAAGATAAAGCACAGATGCTCACAGATACAGTTCAAGGTTATGGTGGCTTGATGCTGAGATGCTGACTACAGTTCCCAGGGATGGAGCTTGGAGACTCCACTCTTGCTGATCAGGGAGCGCGTAAGGGTGTTATACTTAGCGTAAACCTGAACGTAGGCTATTGTTTTTAATGGTTCGCTGCGAAACAAATGCTGAATGCTATTTCTGCTTTTCAGCTTTTTTCATAAAAGCAAAAATCCTCTTCAGATTTCTTTTGGTTAGCGAAAACAGGTACTGATGTAATTCTTTTGTAAAAGTGAAGTGGTGTAAACCGAACTTTTGAAAAGTGGGGCATACCTGCACTTGTAATTCATTTCTGTTACTTGTTTTGCGATAGAACTAAGGGCAGAGAGAGGGTGGATGACTGGAATACTGAGGATATTATTATTATTCCTACCTGGAAGTCCAAAGGCTTGAAGTGTATGAGGTCATTATACTAATACTGGTAAACTTGTGTCAAATTGAAAATTACTATTTTCTTGAAAATTGCAAGAAATTACTACTGTATTAGCCATGAGTAGAAGCTCAGCATTACTGGGTGAAAATTTTCGGGTTTATTTTTTACCAGTAAAAACAAGCAGAGTGTGTTGATTTTCAGGAAGAGAAGCAGACAGGTTTAGTTTCATAATTTTTCCCCTTCTATAGAATCAAAGCCAAAATGGCATGGTGAGGACTAATAGCTCACAGGGTTTCTGAGTTTAAAAATGTTTTTTGGTCCTGAAACTCTAGGATTTTACCTTAAAGATCCAGGTTAATAGCTGGACCATATGTTGATCACAGTTCTGAAACATTAAATACATGTGTTGTTTCTTAAAATACCATTGCATTGTTGTACAGGAGATGTTTATGAAGTTCAGCTAATACCATGCTTTGACACAGGGGATGCAAAAATAAATGCAGATCTTGTGCCAACTCCAGAGGCTCTCACCTCCCAGAGGTGTAGGAAGAGACAGGAAAAAAGTTTAAAAACAATGTGGTTAACTATGTAGGCGTATACTTGTCATTACATGAACCATATTGTTTGGAAATTACCTGTTTCCCCTTCTGTCCCCGTTTGAGGCTGTGAGCTCACCGAAGGCAGGTACCTTGTCTTATTTTGTGTCTCATGCCCTTGCTCGCTTGATGCCTGGCACATAATGGGTGCTTAGTAAATGTCTGCACTGCACTGGGGGCACTGATGGGGAACTGTGGAACCCACCTAGGTCCTGGCAGCTTTTAGAGACAGGTGGCATTTGTGCTGGTGTTGTAGGTGCTCAGAATGTAGGTTCACTTTTGCAGGAGCAGGAGAAAGTTCTTTGTCAAAAAAAAAAAAAAAAAAAAAGTATACCTGCCACAAATTACTTCTGGGTGATTGTGTGTGTAGAAGTGTGGGGTGTGGAGCAGGGTGTGGAAGCAGGGCAATTCAGGTGGGAAAATAGAATGAGAATTCCTAATTTGCTGGTAGCTACAAAACCAAAGTATAAAGAGATAGTGAAAAGTCTTCCCAGCTCTGTTGCCACCCCAGTTAGTCCCATCTCCTCACTACACACACACACACACACATAAATAAATACATATTATTTATACGACGGCACTGGGTTTGGGTGGAGCCCTAGTGGCGCAGTGGCCGCTAACCAAAAGGTCAGCAGTTCGGGTCCACCACCTCCTTGGAAACCATATGGGCAGTTCTACTCTGTCCTATAGGGTCGCTATAGTCGGAATCAACTTGATGGCAACGGATTTTTTTTTTTTTAAATATAAAGCTTAACAGATCTCTTTGATATCTTTCAATATCAGTATCTAACTTAGATGGTGGTGGTGGTTTTTAAAATACAGAGTAATGGATTTGATTCTTAACAGCTTTTAGGAAGTGAAGCTTTATCATAAAAACAGTGTAATGGAACTTTCTGCAGAAGTTTTTGTTCTTGATTCTGTATTTTATTTAAGTGAATTGTGAGGTAATACAGCTAAAGCAAAGTGTGTATCTAATTAGATAAGTGAAAAGAGTATTGGACTAAATTTGGGCTCTTAGAAAAAAAGCATAAAAGTTTTTACTTTCCCATTTTTCTGTACTGCAAAGTATATAGTGTGCCTTGCAAACTGTATGAGGGAGGGTCAGCTACCTCATAGTCAACTACAAATATATTTTCTAGTTTATGTGTTATATGTTGCAAATTTTTATTTCCAAGCTGGTTTCACAGCCACTCCCAAGGCTCCTAGAGTGGCTCCTTCTACCCAAGCCTCTCTGTAGACAAGAAGTTTAAATATTAATCAAAGTCATACAAAATTAAAAAGATAAACACCCTAAGAAGTAAGAACGTTGTTATTGTTAGGTACTGTCGAGTTGGTTATGACCCATAGCGATCCTGTGTTCAACAGGACGAAACATTGCTCGGTCCTACACCATCCTTACAATCATTGTTATGTTTGAGCCCGTTGTTGCAGCGACTGTGTCAATCCCTGTCATTGAGGGTCTTCCTCTTTTTCACTGACCCTCTACTTTACCAAGCATGATATCCTTCTCCAGGGACTGGTCTCTCCAGATAACATGTCCAGAGTACACTTAATTGTGCAATAACATCATACATTTTAAAATTATTTGTGTGATTTCTGAATTCCATTCTCTGTTGTCTGTGTTGTTATTCTTCTGTGGCTCAAATATTACAGATTTGATTATAAGAAACCGAAGAGTATTTAGTTTTCACTAGTGTGGGAAGGAACATTCTTCAGTCATGATCTGTAAGTGGGATTTTAAAGAGCGTTATAATGGAATATTTTCACTAGCCATCAACATTTCACTTTGTTTTAAAATAAAGTTAGATTGAAATCTTTTTCTTTCAAAAACAGGATTGAAAGTGATTACATATAATGCAATGTACCTCTTGCTGTTAAGTCAATTCCTATTCATAGTGACCCTATAGGGGAGAGGAGAACTGCGTCATAGAGTTTCTAAGGTATGGCTGGTGAATTCAAACTGCTGACCTTTTGGTTAGCAGCTGAGCCCTTAACCGCTGTGCCACCAGGGCTCCAATGTAGTAGAGTGGTGATTTTTATATTACGTTGTCACATTCCACAGATAAAAATGTATTTTACATTATGACCCGGTGTGTGTGTGTGTGTGTGTGTAAAGATTTGTAAAAAAAATACTCTGTGTGCAATGTCTCTGTTATGTTCTATCCTATCCTATTCTAATTCATGACAAAATAATGGCTGTGACTCACTGAACTGATTTCACAACGCGATAATAGGTCACAACTTATAGTTTGAAAAACACAGGTTTAGTGGGTAAGAGCTTGGGCTCTAGTTTTTTAAATCAGTGTTATTCATGCACATGGTTTGAAGTACGAAATAGTTATAGAGGCTATGATAAAAAAAAATCCTCTTCATTTCTCTCGCAGAGGCAACCCTTTTAGTGGCTTTAGCTAATTCTGGAATTTCTTTTCATATTTTTGAAAAACATGTGAGAGAAAAGACCTGGTGATCTGTCCCTGTAAGGGTAACAACCTAGGAAACTCTGTGGGGCAGTTCTGCACTGTACTATAGGGTTGCTGTGAGTTGGAATTGACTTAATGGCACACAGCAACAACAGTGCTAGTTTTTGATTTTTTTCAATTTTTGGCATTATCAATGTCAGTGTACTACCATGAAACGTGAGGATTTTTCTCTCTTTCTCTGCCTTATTACCTCCATATTCCTCCCCCTTCCCCCCATTTTCCCAGTGTAGTTATATAGTAATTTTGGTTGGAGGAGTACTGGGTGGTGTAAATGGTTAAGCACTTGACTACTAGCCAGAAGGTTGGTGGTCCGAACTCACCCAGAGTCACGTTGGAGGAAAGGCCTGGCAATCTGCTTCTGAAAGGTTATAGCCTTGAAAATCTTATGGAGCATAGTTCTGCTCTGACACACAGGAGTTGGAATCAACTCGACTGGCAACTAACAACAACAGCAACAGATTTTGGTTGGATCATTGTTTAGTGTTTACATTATCCATATGACTACGTAGAACACTATTTACTGTTGAGCCGTGTTCTATTCTATGGTTTCTTTCCCTGGAGTTGACAATTGTTTTTTGTTTTTTTTTTTCTGCTTTTCATGTACTTCTTTTTGTATATACTTATTAATTCAACATTCAAACTCTCTGCCACTTGTCCGAATCTTCTCTTCAGATAGTGAAAGATACCACATACTCTTTAGGTTTTATCTTGGAGATAATTCTCTTTGGCCCCTCTAACCTGCTCTTTTGTGGAAGGTAGTCTTATCTGACCGGTTGTTCTAGGTTTTCCCTTCACCATCATTCTGGGGACTCCTTTGGCCTCCTTTCTGCATGGAATCTCCTGTTTTTCTGCTTTACTTTTCTTCTTTTGTGGTTTACAGGATGTGCCTGTTTTTTTGTAGAGCACATCCTTTAGTAGCTTCATAAGAAAGGGTATTATAGGAAGAAAACTTTTTTGAAGCCATGAAAATATCTTCATTCTACCCACTTAGCTCATTGTTAGCTTGGGCGGGTATCAAATTCTATCTTAACGACCGCCAATGTTTTTGAATCTTCCAGTGTTTTCTGTTGAGAAGCCCCAAATTATTTGGATTTCTAATTATTTGGAGATGACCTGTTTTTTTCCTATCTGGAATCTTGTAGGATATTTTCTTTTTCATTTTGAGAAAACACTATAATGGGCCTTATTTGACCTGGAAACACATGTGCTTCAGTTCTGAAAACAATTCTTAAATTTGTTCATTAATGAATTTTTCTTTCCATTTTTTCCCGTTATTTTCTGGAACATTTATTTGGATGTGGGATTTCCTGAACTGGACCTTTCATTGTTTTTAGTTTTCCTTTCTGTTTTTCATCTCTTTTCTTTTTATTCCACCTTCTGGGAGATTTTCTCTGTTTAATCTTCAAACCATTATGTTTAATTTTTCATTTATGTTATCATATTTTAAATTTTCAAGCACTTTTATTTTGGTTTCTGACTTTTTTTCCTGTGGCATCCTACTTTTGTTTCATCATTTTAGTATCTTCTTCCTCTTTCTGAGGATATTAGTGATCGTCTTCTCTCTATAAACCAGAAACCCGTTGCTGGTGAGTTGATTCCAACTCATAGTGACTCTATTGGACAGAGTAGAACTGCCCCATAGGGTTTCCAAGGAGTGCCTGGTAGACTTGAACTGCCAACTTTTTGGTTAGCAGCCGAGCTCTTAACCACTGTGCCACAAGGGCACCTTTTTCCATATTAAAAAAAAAAAAACAACAAATCAAACCCATTGTCATCAAGTTGATTCCAACTCATAACTATCCTATAGGACGGGGTAGAACTGCCCCATAGGGTTTCCAAGGAGTGCCTGGTGAATTCGAACTGTCGACCTTTTGGTTAGCAGCTGTAACTCTTAACCTCTATGCCACCAGAGTTTCCTTTCCCTATATAACCTACTTTTTTTTCCTAAAGCATATTGATCTGTATGTTTTGATTTCTGGCTTTCATGTTATAGACCTTTCTCTGATGTAGCTGAATTCCGGCTATACTCTGGGACTCCTCCAGGCAAGGACTATAAAGATGATTCATCTTTGTGTACTCAGTGCCTAGATTCAAGAATATCCAATACACCAAGTACTGCTATTTCATTATTATTATTACGAAAAGTTTCTGTCGAATCTCTCTTCTACTTAACGTTCAATGATAAAAATAATGATTTCCTTTTTCTTAAGAGCATAGTTAACTGCTAGAATTAAAGATGGTAACTCCTCTAGGTAACTCTCAATTACCCAAATTAATCAAGAGAATTGGTTGTGGCTCATCTAAAAAGGCAGAGTATTTTTTTTTAAATCACATTTTGCATCACCACGGTAAAAAGTTGAAAGAGTTTTTTCCCCTTCAACTTAAAAAGAGGTATACCTGTTGAGCTGAGAAAAAAAAATATGTATAAAATTTCAAAGTAATACCAAAGTGGTCAGTTTATCATCCTACCACTTAATCAGCTTCTTCTGGCAAAATCTGGTTAGGGATAAATTGAAGAACTTGTATCATTGCCAATTTTTACTAAAATTACACATGCCATGCACTCAAATTTTAAAGAACATGTATAGGAACAAGTTTCCCCCAAATAGTAGGCATCCTCAAGACAGCAAGGTTTCTCAGAGTTATCTGTCAAAAGTTATCCTTTCTCAAATCTTCCCTGGAGCCAGAACAGTGTGCTTATACGCATTTAGAACTTAAAGGAGTTTGTGGAACTTTACCTGAAAAGCTAACAGAGAAAAGCAGATAAACACATAAGACGTAAGAAAAACACAAAAACACTCAAAAATTATTTTGTTCCTTGGTAACATGAAAATTAGGTTTACTAACAGCAGAACTGCCTAAAGGAAGTACTGCTAATATTCAAATGAAAATATATTGAATCAAGCAAGAAATTGATTACATCTGGGTTCAGGAGCTGTCTTTTCAAAGGTCACTCTACAAATACAAAAATAAGAAGAAATTCCTCTGGAAATCCGTTCATTTGCCATTTTACCACTGAACAACTAAGTGAAAACCAAATAAACAAGAAATATGTCAAGTTTCTTACCTCTCTTTCAAATTTTATTTGTACAGTGAAACCTGTGAGAGCTGAAACTCAATGGGACTGCCTTGTTTTTCTGGGTTTCTAAAGTTTTCCACCTTTGACAAGGCGTAGTCTTACTGCTTTTCTATCGCTCTCTCTTAGTGGAAAATATTTGAGTTTTCTCTGACAGGTTTCCACCTTACTCAGGTTCTGGCTTTTGCTGCTTTTACTGTAAGTATGCATAATTCTTATAATGATTGTGGGATTGATCTAAGGTTAAAAACGAAGAGAGGGGAAATCCTTATAGACACTCAGGACTAGAAAGACTGGAGAATTGACCCACTCCAAGCCCCTTGTTTGCTTGAATCCAGTCTTGATTCCATGTTACCACGAGATTAACAACTCCATGAATCATCGGTAAAGTAGGAATTCCTGGTTAAGCACTTGACTACAAGCCAAAAGGTTGGCAGTTGAAACCGACTGAGGTGCTTGGAAGACAGGCCTGGCAATCTGTTTCAGAAAGGTCACAGTCTTGAAAGCCCTCTGGAGCACAGTTCTGCCTGGCACGTGTGGGGTTGCCGTGAGTCACAAGTGACTCAGAGGCAACTAACAACAACAAGGACTATTTTATATTTTACTAAATTGTCCTTTTAGTGGACTTTTCACATCAAAACACAATCTCATCTCTTTTGAATTGTATCTTTAAACAATATAAAAACGTTTATTGCATAGGAAGCTTTGTAACAAGCGTGGCAGAAATTTTAAAAAGGGGGAAATCATTCTTATCAGTTGTTTTTATTTTTCCTCTACCTTCATTTTGTCCTTGTCCTCATATACTTTTTTACAATTACAATTTTGTGTTTTGTTTTTTTCAAAATCATTTCTATTTGTCACGCTACATGTTTTCCACAATGATAATTTTAATAATTGAATAGGCTGTTGAGTTTCATAATTTTTTAACCATTTCTGTATTTTTAGGCATTATTTTTCTTAGCTATTATAAATAGCTGAGAATATCTTCATCAGACTTAAAAAAAAAAAAACACCGTGTTCTAGGTGAATGTTAACACAGCAGTTTAAGTTCCCATTCAACAATGTCTACATAAATTGTTTAGTGATGTTGATCCTATTCTTTACAGTATGTGAACGTTCTCATTATTTCCATTCTGGTGATTCCATTTCTTCATCAAACTTTTTAAAGGAGTTCTTTGCTTACTATTGAAAGGCATTTATTCTTGAGCTTGGTAACAGAAAAACACCTCTTTGAAATTGTTATGGCACGTGAATTACTCTATTACATTAGAACGAAGCTAAAAGTTGACAATTTAAAGATTTAAATATGAGATAAGGATGTGGAAAAAATGATTTTGTATGGGCAGTCACAAGACCAATGGTTCTCACACTTGAGTGTGAATTAAAATCATGTGGAGAACTATATGCCCACCATTTCTGATTAGGTGATGCTTAACAATTTGCATTTTTAGTCAGTTTCCAGGTGATGTTGATGCTGCCGGTATAGGACCAAGCTTTGAAAAACACTAGTTTAGACCAACACTCTCCGATTTTCTGTGGTGATGGAAATGTTCTGTATCTCTGCTGTCCAAATGTGGCTATTGCCACTGAGGAAGTGAATTTTAAGGTTTATTTTTTATTAATCAGTTTTAAACAGTTATATGTTGCAGGTGGCTACTTTATTGGACAGTGCAGGTCTTGGCCAAACCAAACCCAGTGCCATTGAGTCTATTCTGACTCATAGCAACCCCATAGGGTTTCCTAGGCTGTAAATCTCTATGGAAGCACACTGCCACATCTTTCTCCTGTGGAGCCACTGGTGGTTTCAAACTGCTGACCTTTCAGTTAGCAGTCAGCCTCTCTAACCACTGCTCCATCAGGGCTCCTTGGAGATCTTGACATTGGTTCTCAACCTTTGTTTCACATTGGAATCACCTGGGTGTAAAAATGGCATCGGGGTGGCATCTGACCTCCTCTAACTTCACAAGGTGGGAGGAGAATCAAGATGAACACCCTACGACTGATTCCTATGAGGCAGAGGTTAGACATGCCTCCTCTCCTGCCATCTTTACCAATTCTGACATCAACTATCCCTCCCACGGGACTCTACTTCTCTTGGGTTCAATAATTCATTGCAATGGCCACACAGAACTCACAGACAATACTCAAAATTAGGGGGTTTATTAGGGAAGTAACAGTTTACAATTCAAGTTCAGGAATGCTCAGGATACAGTTCTTCCATCAGGACAGCCTCTTCCCAGGTGTGATCACAGGCATGCCTCTTCTGGCCCTTGGCCTCTGCCCTGCTCAGGCAAATGTTTCAAAGCTTTTTTAGCCTCTCCAGTAAGTGCCCGGAGGCACCCTACTCTACCAGTAAGCCTCAGCCTAAAGGCACTGAGCTGAGAAGCCCACTGCGCTGTCTCCTGTTGGTTTCTTCTGCCACAGCTTCTCGCCATCTTCAGTCTCTCTCCCTCCCCCTCCTGCTTCTCATCACAGGAGTCCTGGGTCCAAAGCATGTGTTCTACTTCTGGCTGTTCTTCCTTGGTGGCAGTCGGGTCCTCTCCTTCCCACCTCTGGGATGGCTCATTTCAAGCCTAGCGAGATGGCAAAACTGATGAATCCCCTCACTAGGGTTCCGTGTACCTTATTAGCGTGGTCCCACCCAATCACTTGATAGGAGTTAAAAGACCATGATGAGAAAGGTCACACTGCTCTGGGATTCTTTAAAAATAGATGCCTGGGTCTTACCCCCAGAGATTCTGGCTTAAATGATCTGTGTAGTGGGCAGTGGGTCTTTAAAAGCTTCCCAGGTATCCCAGTTACTGTTGTTGCTTTACAAACCTCTCCAAAACATAATGGTCTAAAGCAACCATTTCATTATGCACATTGATCCTGTGGGTCAGGAATTTGGTAGAGCAAAGTAGGTACGTGACTGCACTATTTCGGGGGCCCCAACTGGGAAGTCTAGAAGTCAGGATGCCAAAACCATGTTGAATGGTCAAGATGATTAACATACACACATGGTTGGTAAGTTGATTCTAACCAGCAGGCAAGGTTGAAAACCACTGGGCTAGTTTAACAAACCAAATTTTAAAATCTGATTTCACAGCTTAAGGACTCCTAAGCCAGCTGTATTTAATTATAATGCCAATGGTTATTTGTTTTTTGCTTAAGTTGCAGAAGAGGGGGAAGGTATTATCTGAATTGTCTAGCTGTGGTGCTCTTTCTTGTTTCTTCCCGATACTGACAATGTCAGGAGTCACAGGTTTTTGGCTTTCCGATCTGTCTCGGCTTTGTAACCCCAGTTCCCTGCTTCAGGCCCTGTAACTGTGTGGCACTCTTAACATCACTTTCTACACCATTACAGAGCCCTGGGGACCCCACGATGCACAGGAGGGGATCTGGGCTATGGAAAAGCTCTGTGGCATAGTGAGCCTGGTGTGAAGTCTGGGGGCTGTCTGGTTCTGCCACTAACTTGTGTGTATCCTTGAGCTTGTCTTTCATCCTTTTGGATCTGAGTTTCTTCATCTGTAAAATTGAAGGTTGGCCTAGATAATCTGTACCATGTTTTATCCAGTTCTAAAATTCAGATTTATCCCAACTCTGCTTAAACATAGAGTTGAGTCAAATAGAGTATGGAGGCAACACTTAACGGTGACTGGAATGGTTTGCATTTTAATTTACTTCTTGTCAGAGCATTCGAGAACTGGGGAGGTCAGGGTCACTGATCTTAAGAGGCCCTGTTTTCCTGCAGTAGCTGATGCTAGAGCTGAAGGTGTCAGGTGAAGTAAGACAGCCTCTAGCTCCAGATATCTGAAGTTGTTATCAGCTAGCCTTTTTTTTTTAGCCAAGGAGCCTGGGTTCCACAGAGACACTCTAAATGCCTCCTACCTCGCCCAGGACAGTGGCTTTTGGTTGTGCCTATAGGATATTGTCAGCCATCGGATTTGAATCTTCTAGTGTTCACGTTGGGCAGTTGCATTTGTCTTGTGAACCAGTGGATTTTTTTAGGCTGCTCTCGCAGGCGTGCAGCTGCTTTATGCGATAAGTACGTACGTTTGGGGGTGGAGAGATGACATTTCCAGAACTGTTAGCCTCCAGTCTTCATTCGGCAGCTTGCTTTGTTTCTGAAATTTCACCCTACCAAACTCCAGTTAATAATCCCCAATATTCATCATTGTGGTCCAAACCCAGGTTAGGGTGTGTGTGGATGTGCATTTCCTCTTGGGTTCTAGCCTTCTCATCGTCCCTTTGGAAGGGAGAGTGGTGTTTTTGATTTCCTGCAGCCCTACAGAGTCTGGTCTGTAGGTGTGATGAGCCTTGCTGCTATTAGAAGAGGCGTCTGTTTGCAATTCCTTTAGAGGAAGAAGTTTGGAGACTTTTTTTTTGTTTTGTTTGTTTAAGCAGACATAGGAAGGAAGCCTTTGAAAAGGGAAGCTTACTCTTTGCTGTTGGCTCTTTGTGTTGTCTTTAGGAGACACTCCCTAGTTTATACACCCACCTCGAATGACCACAAATATTCATGCATCTCCAGCTGGGAGCCTCAGAGGAAAATCAGAAAGGGTACTCTAGGAGCTTGCCCAGACTCTGTGCAGGTCTGCAGAAGGTTATCCCAAATCAGGGAAGTGCCACATAGAAGAATCCCAGTTTGTTGAGCAGCCTCACAAACCTTCAGATATACTTAGGTTCTGTGGTTTAATAAAACAAGTCCTCAGAAATTTTTTTTTTTTTTTTTTTTTGTGCTCACTTGTTTATTATCCCAGCTACAGAGAATGTGTAGCTAAACTTGCAGTTGTAACTACCCTCGTTTTGTTTGAGTAACAAACTCTCAGGATTTTTTTTTTTTTTTTGTCCTTTTGTTTTCTCTGTTTAACTACTTCTACTTATATGGTTAATTAAAGTTTAGTATTCATGATACGAATTGTAACAGGTATTGGTTACATTATCACAGTGAGGAAGATCCTTAAAAACACTTGTTTCAAGGGTAAGGTTTTAAGTAGGGAAGAGTGTGGTGGTAGGGAAGGCTTATCAAGGTAATGGTGTCAAATTCGAGCAGCCTTATTCAGTTTTAAACATCTGCTTTTTTGATCTAGAGTTACAGCTCCAGTAGGTAACATTAGCGTGGTAATATCACTAAGGGTTTTTGAAGCCTTGAATTATTGCTGGCTTTGATAGCCGAAATAGCACTCTTTGGAATGACAGCTTAGTCTACATTTTTATGATGAATTATGCAGTGGGAATAATTTTCCAAAATTGCTGGTCTACTGAACTCCTTAAGGAACTTTTTTTTCTTTTTAGTTCTCTAGCCAGGTTATTACTTAGTGTTTTTTTGCATTGATGACTTCTGGCTAACCTTGCTCATTGGTTCCTAGACTCAGGGATTTAAAAAAAAAAAAAAAAAGTAGAAATAAAAAGCTGGATAAACAAGAGTTTCTAAGTTTTTCTTTTAAAAATGTGCCATCTAAGCACATGAAAACAAACAAAAAAATCCCCAAAACACCACTGTATGTTGATACCTTATTTAATAAAATACATTTTAACACCAAAATAGGAGGGCGGACATAATCTCAGATTCAAACATTGGATAAATTTAGTTTTGTAAAAAACTCATTGCACATTGTTAATTTTCTCCTTTATGGGGGAATTGATGAAAACATCACCACGGATGACTCTCAAGTTGGTTGTCACTGTGTGTGTGAGGCCTTATATTACTTCCGCCATTAGACTTTGTACTTCTTGGGGTCCTTCAAGGCAATATGTATACTATAAATTCTAAAGAATTTTTCCCTTAAAATTGAACAAATAGTCCCCTTATTTGTGTATAATTGGATGTTGTGAAAGACAGGCTACCTTTTTGCTTGTATAGTTGAATGTACTGAGGTAACCTCACCACCCTATTTAAAAGTTAGCCTATTTTAAATTTTCATGGATATTGTAAATTGTATCTGAGCCTAAGCTTTTACCCTGGATGAAGGGAAATATCTTATTTGCCTCTTGCAGGCTGTGTTTTTATGTACATCTGTTGGAAACCCTGGTAGCGTAGTGGTTAAGTGCTGTGGCTGCTAACCAAAGGGTTGGCAGTTTGAATCTGCCAGGTGCCCCTTGGAAACTCTATGGGGCAGTTCTGCTCTGTCCTATAGGGTCGCAATGAGTCAGAATCGACTCGACGGCACTGGGTCTGGTTTTGGTTTTTTGGTTGGGTGTAAATGACTAGTTTTTAAAGCACTGTAAAGTTTTGTGATAGAATGGTATAGTGGCCAAGAGCGTGGGCTTTGGAGCCAGACTGCTTATGTTTGAATTCCAACTTCACAACTTACTGGTTGTGAAATTTTGGGCAAGTCCCTTAATTAGTTCTCAGTGCTTTGGTTTCCTCATCTGTAAAATGGGAATAATAAAAGTACAAGCCTCATAGGGTTGTGAGGATTAGCACGGTGCCTGGCAAGTAGCAGTCACTAAGTGTTGGCAGTATTATCATTTTGATTACTATGGAACACTTCGAAATTACTGACCTGGGCCTGCCTTTTACTAGTGTGTCTTACTCATTCCAGGTTACACAAATGAAGTTTGTTTTTTTTTAATACCTTGAAAGAACAATTAAAGATTGTTCTTAAAGGGAGTCTGAAAATTCTTTTAAGCCAGGAATTTTTGGATTACTTTTGATTAAAATATGCACATTTAGTGCAATATGTGTTTAAAGCCTACTTTTATGTTGTTCATTTGAACTGAAATCAAGCAGTTTGCTTGCCTCAGTGGACAGATCCCAGGAAGGCTTGCTTGGCTGAGATGGATGCAATGAATTTTGTTGAGAGGAAAGTTCCATATTTCACTAGTCTCTCTCATTTGGCAGTCATAAATTTGGACAAAGAATTTATATCCAGAAATTGTAGGTGAATACTTCTAAGAAATATATGACATATATTTAAATAATACATATATATGTATTTATAGGTTGACATGTTTTAAAAAGAATGTGTGCAAAGAATGGGGGCTAGGGGTTGGGAGGAGCACTGATACCATGGAGTAAGACCTGAGGAGGAAAAACCTCAGTTATAGATAGTCTTCCTTGGAATTTCAACCTTTGTAAAATTATCTGAATGACAAGGGGCCCTGCTTTTTTTTTTTTTTTAAACTAACATTTTTATTGAGATATAATTCATGCACTATAAAATTTACCCAGAGTATTCAATTCAGTGGTTTTTAGTATATCCACAGAGTTATGCAGTTATCACATTAATTTTAGAACATTTTCATCATCCCAGAAAGAAACCCTCTGCCCGTTAGCAGTGACTCTCCATTTCCCCCATCCCTCCTCTCTAGCCCCTGGCAACCACTAATCTATTTTCTATCTGTATGTATTTGCCTTTTCTGGTCATTTCATACACATAAATGGAATCGTACAACATGTAGAGGGCCTGTTTTGAGATCAGTTCTGGGTCATAGGATTGGGGCCCAACTCCACTTGTGAGGCTTCTGCTCTGTGTTCTAGAAATTGAGTGCTAGTCACTCCATTCCCAAACTCCAAGCTCCTCTCCCAAACTCAGACATACCAACAATCAATGGAAATGGTACAAGACCAGGGAACATTTTGTTCTGTTATACATAAGGTTGCCATGAGTTGAAGTCAACTTGGTGGCAACTAAAAATAACAGATGTTTGTCATTTTAGCTCTAGTATGTTCTCAATAAATGTTTGTTGTACTTAACTGGATATATTAACTGGATATGCGGTTACTAGGCTATAGCTAGTATAGGGGATTCATCGGTAGTCAGTACTGTTGTTGTCGGCTGCCACTGAGGAGATTCCAATCCAGACAACCCCATAGGACAGAGTAGAACCGCCCCATTGGATGTTCTCGGCTGTAATCTTTACAGGAGCAGATCTCCAGGTCTTTCACCCTCAGAGCCACTGGCTGGGTTGGAATGGCCAACTTTTTGGTTAGTAGTTGAGTGCTTAACTATTGTGCTGCCAGGGCTCTACCTAGTCATAAGCTGACTTGTGAGGTTATGACCATCTTGAGCCACTAAATGTTGCATTCAATAATGTGATTTTTTTTTTTCCTGAGGCAGCTGGCTTTATTATCTCCAGGCTCCGTGCTGATGACTCTTGTTCCAATGTTTACCGTTTTGAAGATGGTGGACACAAGGCTCGTACATAAAAATCAGAAAAAAGAAATATTTTTACTTGAATATGTGGTTCACTGGCATCCCTTCAGTGAATATATTTTATCCCTGAATTTTGTTTCACTTATTTATTTTTTTGTAATCTTTCGTTTTTGGCATTCTTTTACTGAGAAATTAAAATTTTGAAAACAGATTTAGGCTATTTTCTGGAAACACTCTAGTTCTCTTTGAATTTATTAGTCATTTTCTTAAATTTTTTTTTAAAAACTTATCATGCAAGCCTAAGTATATGCATATCTGTTATGTATATATATATGTACACACAAACACACACACGTACATATACATATATATATATATATATATATATATATATATATATATATATAAGGTCGCTATGAGTCGGAATTGACTTGAGTGCATTGGATCTGGGTTATATATATATCAAGCATAACAACGATTGTAAGAATGGCTCAGGACCGGGCAGTGTTTCGTTCTGTTGTGCATAGCGTTGCTATGAGTCAGAAACAACTCGACAGGCCCTAACAACAACAACATATTTATATATATACACATAAAAAAACCCAAAACTAAACCCACTGCCATGGAGTCGATTCCGACTCATAGTGACCCTACAGGACAGAGTAGAACTGCCCCATAGAGTTTCCAAGGAGCGCCTGGCAGTATATACACACAGACACAGACACACACACACACATATACCCACGTAAGGGAAATATTTTGTTCTCTTACGAATTTTGATCAGTTTGTCCATTTTGGGTTTTGTGTAACAGAAATACTTTGAGGCAGGTAACTAGAAGTTCTAATGTGCTAAATACTTTGTAGCTTTAGATGAATAAACATGGAGTATGTGTGTTTTGCTTTTCTCTCTCTTCTTTTTTCTTACTTTGCGTGTAAAATATCTCAGCAAACATCCTGGCCTGGGGCTTTGTAAGTGGGGAAAAGACAGGCGTGCAGTTTTCCCCCTTGCCTCTCCCTGCTCCCAGCTGTGATCTCTGACTCTTTGGCTTCTCTCAGAGTTAGCAGCTGGTCCTTTTTCCACCCCTGGAAGCAAAGAACTTGATAGGGAAGCAGGATGAGGAGTGGAAGCTAGGGATGGGAGGGGGAGGAGGCCTAGGCCCTGAGCGGCTGGGCCTTGATGGTCTAGGCTTCTAGCCCCTGCTCACCAGTCTGTTTTGTAATCTAGGCACAGTGATAGGCTGAAATGGGGAGACAAGGCCAGACAAGGTGTGATCTCATTCCACAGCTGTAATATTTTAAAGTATCTGGTATTAGATTATCTCCAGACCATTTTTCTTTTATAATTAGTTTTTATTGTGCTTTAAGTGAAAGTTTACAAATCAAGTCAGTCTCTTATACAAAAATTTATACACACCTTGCTATACACTCCTAATTGCTCTCCCCGTAATGAGACAGCACACTCCCTCCCTCCACTCTCTCTTCTTGTGTCCATTCAGGCAGCTTCTGGCCCCCTCTGTCCTCTCATCTCCATTCCAGACAGGAGATGCCAACACAGTCTCATGTGTCTACTTGATCCAAGAAGCCCGTTCTTTACCAGTAACATTTTCCATCCCATATTCCAGTCCAATCCCTGTCGGAAGAGTTGGCCCCGGGAATGGTTCCTATCTTGGGCCAGCGGAAGGTCTGGGGACCATAACCTCCAGGGTCCTTCTAGTCCCAGTCCAGACAATTTTAAATTGGTAAAATAAAGCCTTTTACTTGTCTAATCAGCCAAACCAAAAAAAAAAAAACCAAACCAAACTGCCATCGAGTCGATTCCAACTCATAGTATAGGGTTGCTATGAGTCTAATCAGCCAGCTGTTAAAAAGCAAGTATCAGATCCCGTCAGAAAGTATTGTTCCATGTATGACACCGAGTGCCTAGGAGCATTTTATTTTATTATTTTTATCGTGGTAACATAGACACAGTATAAACTTTGCCATTTTAACTATTTTCAAGTGTACAATCCAGAGGCATTAATCACACTCACAATGTTGTGTAACTGATCACTATTTGTTTCCACAACTTTTTTTTATCACTCCAAGTAGAAATGTACTCAGTACAGCCAGAAAACTCCTCAGAAGTGAGGCTGTTGAGGCTTCATCTCATGTACTTTGAACGTGTTATTAGGAGGGATCAGTCCCTGGAGAAGAACATCGTGCTTGGTAAAGTGGAGGATCAGCGGAAAAGAGGAAGACCCTCAACGAGATGGATTGACACAGTGGCTGCAACAATGGGCTCAAGCATAACAGCAATTGTGAGGACGGCACAGGACTAGGCAGTATTTTGTTCTGTGGTATATAAGGCCGCTCTGAGTTGGAACCGGCTCGCTGGCACCCAACAACACAACACCCATTAAGTAGTAACTCCTATCTCATCCCCGTCCGTAATAATCACTAATCTCTGTCTCTATGGATTTAGCTATTCTGGATATTTCATATAAATAGAATCATACCATATTGGTCCTTTGTGTCTGGCTTATTTCACTCAGCATGTTTTCAGGGTTCATTGGTGTGTAGCAAATATCAGGACGTTACTTCTCTTTATGGCTGAGTAATATTCCATTGTATGAATAAGAAAAAAACAAAAATTTTTTTTTTTTTTTTAATACAGTACCACATTTTATTTATCTACTCATCTGTTGATGGACACTTGGCTTGTTTCCACCTTTTGGCTTTTGTGAATAATGCTACAGTGAACACTGGTGTACCAATATCTGTTTGAATCTCTGCTTTTAATTCTTTGGGGTATATATACCTCAGAGTAGAATTGCTGGGTCTTAAGGTAATAATTCTAAGGAGCCCTGGTGGTGCAGCAGTTAAGCGCTCGGCTGCCAACCAGAAGGTTGATGGTTTAAACCCACCAGCCACTCTGCAGGAGAAAGATGTGGTAGTCAACACTATAAAGATTACATCCTTGGGAACCCTATGGGGGAGTTCTACTCTGTCCTGTAGAGAGGTTATGGGTTGGAATCGACTGGACGGCAGCGGGTTTGGTGTGGATTTTGGAAGGTAATTCTATGTTTAACTTTGTGAGGAACCAGGTGGGAGCATTTTTATTTTAGGATTCTGAGTGAGGAGATCTAATGATACAGTGAAATTAAGTAGATTTCAGATCAGTTACATGTGCTTACAGCAATTTGCTTTTATTACCAGGTGGTTTTTTAAATTTTAATTTTTTATTCCAATTTTAATGCAGTCTTCATCATAAACATCTGGATCTTGGGTATCCCTGGCTATGAGTGTTAGTGAACTCTTTCTCCCTAACCTCGTATTTAGTGAATTCTTTCTAGGGATGTCAGAAGTAGGAGTTCGGAGCAGAAATAAGATTGTTGTTAGGTGCTGTGGAGTTGGTTCTGACTCATGGTGACCACACGTGACCGAATAGAACTGCCCTGTAGGGTTTTCTTTACGGATGCAGATCGCCAGGTCTTCTACCCACAGAGCCACTGGATGGATTTATATCGTCAACCTTTTGGTTAGTAGCCAAATGCTTAGCCATATGTGCCACTAGGGTGCCTTAGAAACAGATTACATCCATTAAAAAGTCTTGAATCCATTCCCCTTATCATCCTGGTGCCTTCTTCCATTCATGTGGCCAAAACCTGTTGCCTTGAATAAAGAGACAAAAATAAGTTTTGCAGACAGCCAGCTTGTTCACATGTGTTTGCCTAAGATGGCTTATTGTGAAAATGCAGGCAGAATTCTTGATATGCTTAGATTTAGATAAGTAGGAGTAATGTGGTATTTGGGGGGGACTGACATCTTTTTTTGTTATATATAGTTTGAACATGTACAAATTTAACCAAACCGAAGCTGGCTTTTTCTGACATCTCCTTTATTTTACCAAGGCCCTGGGTGTAATGAGACAACTTTAACATAGTCTTGTTTCTTGGATGTGTTTGTAGCACGGCTTTGAACCTGTTCAAACCCATTCAGTCATGGCCCACGAAGCAAAACCAGAACAGACCCACATTTTTACAACTTGGGTGATCTGGAACCACAACTGGAAGGAGAAAAATTATGGGTCAAAGCCCTGGAATGGGAGGCTCAGAAGAGGCATAATGAGCCCTTTTAGAAGCCTGATAAGTGAGACTGCGTTATTGCCAGGACGGGAGAGAGCGACACAAAGTGGTGCAGTCAGCCACCGTCTTTGAATGGGGCACCACTGTTTCTGACTCTGTGCAAATCCGAAGGGCAAGAGGTTTGGTTGCTATGCAGTGAGTACACTGCCCTTGTTTGCTAAGAGAGAGATTACATTTCTAGCAGGGCTTTGACCTGTACTTTTTCCCATTCTGGCTATGGTTCCGGTTTACCCAGATTTTAAAAATTTGGGTCTGCTTTCTTGGCCACGATTGAAGTGAGAAGAACCAGTCCAAAGCCCTGGTTCGCAGTACAAGATTCTTGCTGGCCAGATGCTCAGCGGTCCTTTCTGTGAAACTTCCTATTACTGCCAATCCCACAGATGCTCTACATCATTAGGATACCCGGGCTGCCCTTTTATGAGTGAAGGTGGAGTTGAGAGAGGCTGCGGTTTAGGAACAGATACGTGTTCGGGCCCAGTAAATTGGGGGAAGATGATCACACTCACATTTCTAGTTTTCTGAAAGTAGTTTTCAGAAAAGTTCGTGGTGTCTCACTTGCAGAATGTGGCCCTTTAATAAAGACTTCTAATTTCACAGTAGAGTGTTACATCAGTGTACAGAACCATGTGGCCTGAGAGTCTCATCGCTGTGAATGTTACCGCCATGGACATTGTTAGCAGGGGCAGAGGCCCAAGCCAGTGTCTGGCACTGATTGCTCTGGGGTCTGTTGTGTGGAGGCCAGTCCTAGAGTGGAAACTGCCCAACGTCTCCTCATTCCATCGAGGTGGCAGACAAATGCAAACAGGGCTCGAGGTTATGCTGCACCACTTCAGTGAATGATATTTGGAGTATCTGACCTTTTAAATGTAAAGCACTTGTTATTTTGACCAGCTACAGTCCTGATAATGAACTGGACTTTTGGGAGGGAGCTTGGCATTTTATATTTTATGAAACGATTCAGTCCTGTCTCCACTGGGACATGGAGCCAGTCATCATCCTTATTTCCTTAGTGGCTTATTTATGTTTTTGTAGACTGATACTTGTAAGGTACCTTGTGTTCATTTACTGACATTATGGCTCTGTCAGCTCAGTCATAGTGCCAAGTACTCTAGAGGAGGATGATGACTTGCTCCATGTCCCTTCCCACCATCTCTGTGGATGGTGGGAAGAGTCCCTGAGTGGCAAATGGTTAAGCACTCAGCTATTATCCGAAAGGTTGGTGGTTCAGAGGCACCTCAGAAGAAAGGCCTGGCATTCTATTTCTGAAAAGTCAGCCATTGAAAGCCTTGTGGAGCACAGTTCTACTGTGATACACATAGGGTTGCCATGAGTTGGAACTGACTTGATGGCAACTAGTTTAGTTTTTGTTGGATGGTGGGGTGGGGGTGGAGCACATAAAGAATTCCAGTGGGGAGTTTTGTTGAGTTACACTTTCCACTTGCCACATCCACCCCAAAGGTCAACAGACCAACCTTCTTGGGAGGGCGGGCATAGCTGGGCAGGTGTACTCGGAGGAAACTGCCCAAGGGGTTCTGTTCAGCACAGCTCAGGACTCATGTGTCTGAGAGGAGCTGTTGCAAGTTTCCGATCCTTTTTCACTAGCTTTTGGTAATTTTACAGACTTGAAGTACAGCTTGCAATGAATATTTCCTTAGTGGCTTATTTATGTTTTTGTAGACTGATACTTGTAAGGTACCTTGTGTTCATTTACTGACATTATGGCTCTGTCAGTTCAGTCATAGTGCCAAGTACTCTAGAGGAGGATGATGACTGGCTCCACGTCCCTGAAGAATTTGAGCAAATGGCTTATTAGCCCTTCTACACCCTATACTCCTTGAGGGCAGAGCTCCTTGTCTTATTTATCTTGTTTCCTCCCTACCCATTGCTCTGCATCTGGTACGTGCCTTGCACATAGTGGGTGCCCTCTAGATGTTTTATGACTGGATGCCATGAAAGATATGCGTATACATTTTAAAGAAGAGCTGACCCTGGATATGTGAGTCTGAGGTTGGAGTGATTTTATTTGGCCCTCAGTCCATGCCTGTCATGTCACTTGTGGTTCTGCCATTTGTAGCCTGGGTCCTAATCTAGTTTCTACATTAGGTTATTATATAATGATAGGCTCTGCATTGTCATGTGGCAATTTTAGATCAAATAAGTAAATAAACCCGTTGCTTTTGAATTGATTCCAACTCAGAGTGACCCTGTAGGACAGAGTAGCACTGCCCCGTAGGGTTTCCAAGGAGAGGCAGGTGAATTTGAACTGCTGACATTTTGGTTAGCAGCCGAGCTCTTAACCACTGTGCCACTAGGGCTGCAGTTTTGGAGCAGGACGGTACAGATATGGCTCTACACCCTTACAGCTTTGATGACATTGCCTGTAGCTGACAAGCAGCAGCCGTGTCTGCTTATTGTTTTTGTCAAGTTGGCCCTTGACTCGTGGCGACCTCATGCACAACAGGATTGGACTGTTATAATCTACAGGGTTTTCACTGGTTGATTTTTCAGAAGTAGATCACTAGGCCTTTCTTCCTAGTCTGTCATAGCCTGAAAGCTCTGCTGAAACCTGTTCAGCATTATAGCAACGTGCAAGCCTCCACTGACAGGTGGGTGGTGGTTGTGCTTGAGGTGCATGGCAGGGAATCAAACCTGGTCTCCCACATGGACTAGGAATAAAGACGAGAATTCTACCACTGAACCACTACTGCCCTCAATCTGTAGCTGCTTAGCACTATTTAAGCTAAGTAATGGTTGATTCTCCCAAGGGCAGCCACCCAGACTTGGACAGAAGTTCACATTTTAATGTTTGCTGCACACCTTATATTGCAGTTCCAATAGCAAGTTTTATACAGATGATTTGAAAAAAGAAAAATCCTGTTGCTGTTGAGTCAACTTCAACTCACTGTGACCCCGTGTGTGTCAGAGTAGAACTGTGCTCCATAGTGTTTTCAGTGGCTGATTTTTTGGAAGTAAATCACCAGGCTTTTCTTCTAAGGTGCCTCTGGGTGGACTCAAACCTCCAACCTTGGGGTTAGCAGCCAAATGCATTACCTTTGCACCACTCAGGTGACTAGCGGAAGAGAGTTCTGCCCCTGGCAGTCATAAAGTTAGGTATGTTCCTGTAAGACCAGAACTGTTGTCTGACTCAAAGCCGTCTGGGACACTGAGCCCAGGTGGCGGTGTGTTGTCTCAGACTAAGGATGGGGCCTACACCCACATGACTTGTGTGGAGTTCATATGAGTTAGGCCGTAGGTTTTCCATCCGTTTTCACAGGGAGGAGAGAGAGAGGATGTGGGGGTGAAGTGGAAGAATTGACAGAAAGGTAAGATACTGAGGAATTGCCATCATACTTTCCTTCATTTGGAGTCACTTGCCCTGTGGATCCACGTCAGCGCTGTAAGTGGCATGGGGCGCTGGCATGCTCATTCTCCTTTCTCTCTGTCTTAGTCACCTAGTGCTGCTATAACAGAAATACCACAAGTGGGTGGCTTTTAACAAAGAGAAATTTATTCTCTCACAGTGTAGTAGGCTACAGGTCGAAATTCAGGGAGCCCGCTCCAGAGGGAAGGCTTTCTGTCTCTGTTGGCTCTGGGAGAGGGTCCTTCTCGTCAGAATTCCCTTGGTCTGGGAGCATCTCAGCACAGGAATCTCAGCTCCAAATGATGTGCTTTGCTCCCACCACTGCTTTCTTGGTGGTGTGAGGTCCCCAACTCTTTGCTTGCTTCCCTTTCTTTTTTATTTCTTGAGAGATAAAAGGTGATGCAGGCCACACCCCAGGGAAACTCCATTTACATTGGATCAGGGATGTGACCCAGTAAGGGTGTTACAATCCTACCCTAATCCTCTTTAACATAAAATTACAGTCACAGAATGGAGGACAACCACACAATACTGGGAATCAAGGCCTAACCAAGTTAATACACACATTTTGGGGAGAAATACAGAGCAGGAGAAAACCCACGCTGCAGGTCTTACTGATGGGAGTGAAGGGTGGAATAGCTCATTGGAAGTTTTCCAAATGCCCATCTGTGTGGTGGTGCTGTTTCATGACTCATGGCTTCACGGCTCCTGGAGCTGCAGTCTTCCAGAAAGGCTGTGAATATTCTGTACCTTTTTAGACCTTGAGTGATTGAATGTGAGATGGACTCCTGCTATGTCCTTCTTCACAACACTTTTAAATGACAAAATAACAATCAGTTCTACTTTTATTATTATTTTTTAATCCAAGCGCCCTCGTGGCTGACTTTTTTAGCAACTCGCAGCCAGCTTTTGCATGGCTCAGGGTTTCTTTACGAAGGGGAAGTGAGAGACGTGTACCCTTCCTTCTCTTTTTGAAAGTGCAAGTAATTTTGCTTTTACTCTAAATATTTTTTCTAGTTATAAAAGTGATGTTTACATGGTCATGGGGAACATCTATCTCAGTTGGCATAACATAGTTTATAAAGAAAATGTTCTACATCCTACTTTGGTGAGTAGTATCTGGGGTCTTAAAAGCTTGTGAGCGACCATCTAAGATACTCCACCCTGTCTAGAGAGGGGGAGAATGAAGAAAACCAAAGACACAAGGGAAGGATTAGTCCAAAGGACTAATGAACCACAACTACCACAGCCTCCACCAGACTGAGTCCAGCACTAGATGATGCCTGGCTATCACTACCAACTGCTCTGACAGGGATCACGATAGAGGACAGAGCTGGAAAAGAATGTAGAACAAAATTCTAACTCACAAAAAAGACCAGACTTACTGGGCTGACAGAGATTGGAGAAACCCAAGAGTATGGCTGCCAGATACTCTTCTAACTCAGTACTGATAACCCTCCTGAGGCTCACCCTTCAGCCAAAGATTGGACAGGCCCGTAAAACCAAATGAGACTAAATGGGCACACCAGCCCAGGGGTGAGGATGAGAAGGCAGGAGGGCACAGGAAAGTTGGTAATGGGGAACCCAAGATCGAGAAGGGGGAAGTGTTGACATGTTGTAGGGTTGGCAACCAGTGTCACAAAACAGTATGTGTATTAATTGTTTAATGAGAAACTAATTTGCTCTGTAAACCTTTGTCTAAAGAACAATTTAAAAAAAAATGCATCTAGGTCAGGTTTAACTTCTCTCATCTCCCTGTCTTCTGGACCTCAACTGCAGGGGACCACCTTGGTCTGTGTAACCTGAAGTCTAGTTGTATCTAATGGCTCCTCAGTAGTGACGCGTGCTGCCTACAGAGTAGTTGAAACTCTGTATCAACATAAACAAATCCCTTTATGATTTGATTCTTGCTCACACATCCAGCCTTGGTTTTTACCATGCCCCTGCTGCCATCCATACCCTTCATCGTCTCCATGATCAACAAATATTTCAGAAACTTTTGTACAGATTTTGGACTGTTATCATGTAAACTCTATTTACAGAGTGAAATAAACTTTTTAAATTGCAAAAAAAAAAAAAAAGACCCAGACGTGATGTCCACTCACTGTTACTGCTACCACTGTCAGTTGCTTTGAGTCGATTCTGACTCATGGTGACCCCATATGTGTCAGAGTAGAACTGTGCTTTGTGGGGTTTTCAATGGCTGATTTTTTCAAAGTGGATCACCAGGCCTTTCTTCTGGTGTATCTTTGGGTGGACTCAAACTGCCGACCTTTCGGCTAGCAGCTGAGTGCATTTGCACTGCTCAGGTACTCACCATTCACTGTTAGACACATGAAAATACAAGATATTAGAAATAAAATTTGCTCATTCTATTATCGTTTTGATGCATTTCCCATTTTATGTGCTTGATGTTTTATACCATTGGGATAAGTAAATTTTTTTAAGTTATGAGAAGACAGTCGTTGCACACTGCCTCTAGGCAGTAACACTATGTAAAAATTTACAACATTAAGTCCAAGCTCAAACTTCTGTCTTGCTGATAATTTTTTTTCTTTTGCTTTATCTTCGACATCTTCCTTCCCCCCAATTTTCCCTTCCTCAGACTTCTTTTCCCCTGAGGAAGGGATCAGTACCAACAGGGAGTAGAATGTCTACTAAACCAAGTTAGACCCTGGTGGAATGTTTGGGATTTTCCTTCTCTAATTAATGAGGTGGCATTAGGAACACTAGCTCTGGAGCCCAGGCTCTCTGGGCATGAATCTTAGTACCTGCACATGTTAGCTGTGTAATCTTGGGCAAACTGCTTAACCTCGCTTTGCTTAACTTCTTCCTCTGTGTAAAATAGGTAAAACACTGAGAATAATATCTGGCACATACTAAATACTCAGTAAATGTTAGATATTTTTATTAGCTACCACCCATCTGTTTGTCATACTGTGGTGGCTTACGTGTTGCTATGATGCTGGAAGCTGTACCACTGGTATTTCAAATACCAGCAGGGTCACTCGTGGTGGACAGGTTTAGACAGAGCTTCCAAACCAAGACAGACTAGGAAGAAAGGTCTGGTGATCTTCTGAAAATCAGCCAGTGAAAACCCTATGGATCACAACAGAACATTGTCCAACTTCCTTGCTTTGGACATGTCATTAAGAGAGATCAGTTGCTGGAGGAGAACATTATGTTTGGTGAAGTAGAGGGCCAGCAAGTGTGAGATGGATTGGCACAATAACCACAACAATGGACTTGAACAAGCCTGTGATTGTGAGGATGGCACAGGACTGGGAACTGTTTTGTTCTGTTTTATGTAAGGTCTCCATGAGTCTGAATTGACTCAATGGTATCTATGTATTTGTCTGTTATTAGTGAATTGTTATTATTATTATTCATGTACTTGTAACAGTCACTGAACCAAATCTGTATGCTGAGCAAATAATCCGAGAAACTGGACTATATGAAGAAGAATGGGGCATCAGGATTGGAGGAAAACTCATTAACAGTCTGCATTTTGCAGATAACACAACCTTGCTTGCTGAAAGTGAAGAGGACTTGAAGCCCTTACTGTGATGAAGACCAAAGACTACAGCGTTCAGTATGGATTACAGTTCAACATGAAAACAAAAAGCCTTACAACTGAACCCAATAAGCAACATCATGATAAACAAAGAAAAGATTGAAGTTGTCAAGGATTTCATTTTACTTGGATCCACAATCAACACCCATGGAAGCAGCAGTCGAGAAATCAAAAGATGCATTGCATTGGGCAAATCTGCTGCAAAAGACCTCTTTAAAATGTTAAATAGCAAAGATGCCACTTTAAGGACCAAGGTGCGCCTCATCCAAGCCATGGTGTTTTCAAATGCCTCGTATGCATGTGAAAGCTAGGACAATGAATAAGGAAGACCTAAGAAGAATTGATGCCTCTGAATTATGGTGTTGGTGGAGAATATTGAATATACCATGGGCTGCCAGAAGAACGAACAAATCTGTTTCGGAAGAAGTATAGCCAGAATGTTCCTTGGAAGCAAGGATGGTGAGACTTTATCTTACATACTTTGGACGTGTTATCAGGAGGAATTAGTCCCTGGAGAAGGACACCATGTTTGGTGGAGGGTCAGCGCAAAAGAGGAAGACCCTCAGTGAGATGGATTGACATGGTGGCTACAACAGTGGGCTCAAGCATAACAGTGATCATGAGGATGGCACGGGACCGGGCGGTATTTTGTTCTGTTGTACATAGGGACACTATGAGTTGGACCTGATTTGACGGCACCTAACAACAACAACAACAAGTAACAGCCACAAGACAGAGGAATGGTGCTGAAGCAGTATGATGCATAATGAGGATAAAAACAAATTTTTTTTAGATAACTTCTCAAACTTACCTGATGGAGAATATGTAGTCAAGTGAATCTACACCTGATCCATGTGGAAACCAAGCACTGTGTGGTGTTTGGATCAGATGTTAGACATGTTTTTTATTCACCTCTCCTTTTTTTTTTTTTTTAATGCTCAGATTGTTACATCTTGCTGATTCAGAGTCTTAGTTGTGCCCTTTTAACTAAGCTTAAGAATTTTGCTCACTAGCAAAAATATTTTCCAGGATCATGAAGACTCTTTCAAGATATGAATCCTTTTGGTGGAAAAAAAACATAGAAACAAAATCTAGTGGGTATGGGAGGTCATTTCTCATGGTTACTAATGTTGCTATATTAGGCCACTTTAGAGAGAAAATAAACACACACACACACACACACACTTTTTATGAGTTGACATTGATAATTTTCATTTTAGCCTTACCACCTACCTATATGAAAAATTTTAATCCTTTACCCAAACCAATATTATACTTCTTTTTAATTTGATGAGTGTGTGATTATTTCTTAATCTCAAATTATGATTAAAGCTATTATGTTATTTATCACCAGGAGGACAAATCTGAGTAACAAGGTCAACATCAACACTGATAATAAAGAGACTGGATAAATAATAAGATTTAACATCACAGTGTCTTCAGTGGCTGCGTTTTGGAAACATCCCACTGATGAAGCACAGTTAAATTACTTTGTTTTGAGTCACTTGTAATAATTTTTTTCCTTCCTGCTGCTAAAAAGAGAATGGAATTTTTGACTCAATAAAAGCTATGTGAAATTTTGTAAGGACCAGAGAACCAGTTTCTGTGTCTGAACTCTGAGTTCCTCTCAATAATTATTGAAATATTGGTCAATAAAATGGACTTTAGGAGATTTGAGTCAAATATAGCAAAAATATTTGTATACTACTCTCAGATGGTGCAATGGTTAAGAGCTCGGCTGCTATGCAAAAGGTCAGCAGTTCGAATCCACCAGCTGTCCCTTGAAAATCCTATGGGGCAGTCCTAGTCTACTCTGTCCTGTAGGGTTGCTGTAAGTTGGAATTCAGTCAACGGTGATGAGTTTTTTTTGGAGTCTCAGATAGTCAAGTTTTAGATGACTTGTATGGCTGACCTTGTTGCAAACAACATTCTTTATCACCTGATAAAATTGTGGACAGAATATATTAGAGATTAAATATGACTGAAATTAAGACTTTATAGGTGGTGATCATTTAAGTCCATAAAAATTTGTGGGCTTGTATCATTTTGTCCAGTTTTATATGTTATTATGGAAAAAAGCCCCTTAAACTTATAGGTTACTCTTCAAGAAAGCAACATCAATACATCCTCAGTTTGGTGGGATTCCACTTTTTCCTCCTGTTAGTTTTCTACTATTTTTTAAATTTAATGTTCTTGTAAAAGAGTCACACTTTGTGCAGTGATTGAGTTCAGTTTTTATTTTTTGTCTTGGCTGTTTCTACATTTGAGGGCAATGGAGAATAGGGGTTGGGTCCTAGATGTCAACTTTTGAGAACCATAGGCAACATTTATCAGAACTTCCTTTTACAGGCCAGACATACTGGTCTGATGGTGACTGGAGGGACCCCTGAAACTGTGGTCCCCCGGATACCATGCTAACCCAGAACTGAATCCACTCCTAAAGTCTCCCTTTCAGCCATAGACAGGCCTATAAAACAAACAATAACACATGTGAGGAATATGCTTCCTAGTTGAATCAAGTATACAAGACCAAATGGTTAACACCTGCCCAAAAGCAAAGACAAGAAGGCAGGAAGGGACAGGCAAACTGGACGAGTGGACATGGTGAACTTGGAATGGAAAGAAAAAGGGAGAAAGTGCTGAAACAGTGTGGGAATTGCAACCAATGTCACAAAGCAATTTGTGTGTGTATACATTTTTTAATGAGGAACTAATATGCTCTGTAAACTTTCACCTAAAGCACAATACAATTAAAAAACAAAAGAACTTACCACCAAAAAAAAAAAAAAAAAACCTTCCTTTTAGGGCAATGAATGATCATAGCTTCTAAAAAGTAGGAAAAAACAGATTCGAATATTATTTCCATGTTGTCAACCATTTTTCTAGTGTATTTTGTGAGCATTAGTGAAGTGGCTACAATATAAGCAGCTAAAAGAGAAGGAAGAGAGTTAATGAAGCTGATATACTATAAACTGAATAATTAGTTCCTGGATAATATATTTAAAAATCAACTGTATTATTTAAAAAAATTTTTTATTATGCTTTTAAGTGAAAGTTTATAAATCAAGTCAGTCTCTTATACAAAAATTTATATACACCTTGCTATATACTCCTAGTTACTCTCCCCCTAATGAGACAGCACACTCCTTCTCTCCATTCTATATTTTTGTGTTCATTCAGCCAGCTTCCGACACCCTCTGCCCTCCCATCTCCCATCCAGACAGGAGCTGCCCACGTAGTCTTATGTGTCTACTTGATCCAAGAAGCTCACTCCTCACCAGTATCATTTTCTATCTTATACTCCAGTCCAATCCCTGTCTGAAGATTCTGCTTTGGGAATGGTTCCTGTCTTGGGCTAACAGAAGGACTGGGGACCATGACCTCTGGGGTCCTTCTAGTCTCAGTCAGACCATTAAGTCTGGTCCTTTTACAAGAATTTGAGGTCTGGATCCCACTGCCCTCCTGCTCCCTCAGAGGTTCTCTGTTGTGTTCCCTGTCAGGGTAGTCATTGGTTGTAGCTGGGCACCATCTAGTTCTTCTGGTCTCTGGTTGATGTAGTCTCTGGTTTATATGGTCCTTTGTGTCTCTTGGGCTCATAAATTACCTTGCGTCTTTGGTGTTCTTCATTCTCCTTTGCTCCAGGTGGGTTGAGACCCATTGATGGCCGCTTGCTAGCATTTAAGACTCCAGATGCCACTCTCCAAAGTGGGATGCAGAATGTTTTCTTAATAGTTTTTATTATGCCTGTTGACTTAGATGTCCCCTGAAACCATGGTCCCCAAACCCCCACCCCTGCTATGCTGGCTTTCGAAGCATTCAGTTTATTCAGGAAACTTCTTTGCTTTTGGTTTAGTCCAGTTGTGCTGACCTCTTGCGTATTTTGTGTTGTCTTTCCCTTTACCTAAAATAGTTCTTATCTACCATCTAATTAGTGAAAACCTCTCTCCCTCCCTCCCTCCCCACTCTCGGAACCATCAAAGAATATTTTCTTCTCTGTTTAAACTATTTTTTGAGTTCTTGTAATAGTATTCTCATGTAATATTTGTCCTTTTGCAACTGACTAATTTCACTTAGCATAATGTTATGAAGTGTTTCACGGATTCATCATTGTTCTTTATCGGTGTGTAGTATTCCATTGTGTGAATATACCATAATTTATTTATCCATTCATCCGTTGATGGGCACCTTGGTTGCTTCCATCTTTTTGCTATTGTAAACAGTGCTGCAATGAACATGGGTGTGTATATATCCATTCATGTAAAGGCTCTTATTTCTCCAGGATATGTTCCAAGGAGTGGGATTGCTGGATCGTATGGTAGTTCTATTTCTAGCTTTTTAAGGAAGCACGAAGTCAATTTCCAAAGTGGTTGTACCATTTTACATTCCCACCAGCAGTGTATAAGTGTTCCAGTCTCTCCACAACCTCTCCGTTTATTGTTTTGTATTTTTTGGATTAATGCCAGCCTTGTTGGAGTAAGATGGGATCTCATTGTAGTTTTGATTTGCATTTCTCTAATGGCTAATGATCGTGAGCATTTCCTCATGTATCTGTTAGCTACCTGAATGTCTTCTTTAGTGAAGTGCCTGTTCATATCCTTTGCCCATTTTTTAATTGGGTTATTTGTCTTTTTGTAGTTGAGTTTCTGCAGTATCTTGTAGATTTTAGAGATTAGATGCTGATCAGAAATTTCATAGCTAAAAACTTTTTCCCAGTCTGTAGGTAGTCTTTTTACTCTTTTGGTGAATTCTTTGGATGAGCATAGGTGTTTGATTTTTAGGAGCTCCCAGTTACCTAGTTTCTCCTCTGCATTGTTAGTAATGTTCTGTATACTGTTTATGCCATGTATTAGGGCTCCTAGCATTGTCCCTATTTTTTCTTCCATAATCTGTATCATTTTAGATTTTATATTTAGGTCTTTGGTCCATCTTGAGTTAGTTTTGTGCATAGTATGAGGTACGGGTCTTGTTTCATTTTTTTGCAGATGGATATCGAGTTATGCTGGCACCATTTGTTAAAGAGACTGTCTTTTCCCCATTTAACTGACTTTGGGCCTTTGTCAAATATCAGCTGCTCATATGTGGATTTATGTCTGGATTCTCAATTCTGTTCCATTGGTCTGTGTATCTGTTGTTGTACCAGTACCAGGCTGTTTTGACTACTGTGGCAGTATAATAGGTTCTAAAAAAATCAAGTTTATTGAGATGTAATTTGTTTACAATAAAATGCACCCATTTTATGTGTATACTTTGCTGAGTTTTTACAGTTGGACACACCTGTGTAACCACCACCACAACCATCATTAAGATATAGAACATCTCTGTCCGAAATAATTCTTTTGTGCTCTTTTGCAGTCATTGATAATATGTTTTTCATATTGTAAAACCTCCGACCATGTTCTCCACAAGCCACTCTTTTCCCTCTCCACCCATTTCTATTGGTCAAAACATTTAAAGGAAGCCGAACCCTTCAATGTCTAGACCTACTGGTTATGAATTTGTACTATATGGGATAATTGATTGTTGTTATGCACTTTAAGTTTACAGTGTAGTAGGAAAGAGGATGGGGCAGTGGTGGTTCAATGGTAGAATTTTCACCTCCTTATGCAAGAGACCTGTGTTTGATTCACATCCAAAGCACCTTCGGCACAGCCACCACCTGTCTGTCAGTAAAGGCTGGCATGATGCTGAACAAGTTTCAGAGAAGCTTCCAGACTAAAACAGACTAGAAAGAAAGTCCTGTCAATCTACTTCCAAAAATCAGCCAGTGAAAACCCTGTGGATCACAGTGGTTTTATCCTCAGGTGATTATAGGGATGATGCAGGACTGCAGGACCAGGCAGCATTTTATTCTTTTGTGTGTGGGATCTCCCTGAGGCAGCTAAGAACGACTAGAAAGGACAGACAGACCTTGTAGGAGGAAGAACTTGATTTGGCCTTTTGTCTCTGGTTCCCTGGTGGCATAGTGGTTAAGAACTACAGCTGCTAATCAAAAGGTTGGCAGTTCGAATCCACCTTGGAAACTCTACGGGGCAGTTCTACTCTCTCCTATAGGGTTACTAGGAGTCAGAGTTGATTCAATGGCAATGAGTTTGGTTTTTTTGGTTCTCTGGTTCCCGAAAATAGCCCTTGAAATTTTTGAGCTGTCAAAGTGCCTTTGTTTTTCTACAACAGCTGGGCAGCACTTAAACACGTGAAAATGTAGTAGAAGCCCCAAAACCGTCTTTGGCAACTGGCTTCCAGAAGGGAGGGGGGCATGATGCAGTTATCCATATTGATTGCTTCCATGGTTGATGCATATGCATTGAGGCCCTAAACATTCATATGTGTTCTTGTAAGAGGCCCTGAACATGGAAGCAGTTGGACTTTTTGGATTGGCAAGAACACCCATGTATGGGAGAGGGTGGCATGGGAGAGGGTGGTCTGTCCCTGGAGACAGTGGAAGCCTTGCGCTGGTACCTCCCCCAGGCCTTCCTGTTGCATCTCTTTATTTGTATCCTTTATGATTATAATAAATAGGTAACCATAAGTATAGGTAATACCAAAAAAAAAAACCCTGTTGAGTCTGTTCTGACTCATAATGACCGTATAGTATAAGTAATAGTCTCTCTGAATTTCATGAGTTGTTATAAAGAATTCATCAGTCCTCAGGGGGCATTGAGCCAGCAGAGGCTGATGGGACAGAATCCTAACTTGTGAAGACCCAGCTCTCTGTTGCTAGGGTCAGAGAGACAAAGTGCCATGTGAATGGCAGGTTTCAGGATAATGGAAAAATAGGAAAGTGGGGATATGTGTTACCTTTGCACTTGGGAGGTTTGCCTTATGATGACTGTTACTTGATTGGAACCCACCCAGAGGCGTCTAACCTTAAAACTGTTTAGGGCAGTTCTACTCTGCACACATGGGATCGCCATGAGTCGGAATCAAATTAAATCAAATGAAACCAAGTGCAATATTTAAGAAATTTTAGGGATGGCTGATAACATAAACTTGATTCTAATCATTACATTGTCATTCATAAGCCAGAAGTAACTTGGGTAAATCAGATTTGAGTCAAATCAAACATGAGCAAGATTGCAATGAAGGGCAAGGGAGAAATTGGCTGTGTTGTGGAGGCTCAGAGAAATGTGAGAGAGAGGACCATAGGAAATTTTTCTGGCTGGAATACATATAACATTTACAGCACTCCGGATGAGGTGCCTCAGGGTGCCTGTAGATGACCTCTGCCTGTTATGATCCTGACTCATAGCGACCCTACACGGCAGAGTAGAACTGCCTCTTAGAGTTCCCAAGGAGTGGCTGGTGGATTTGAACTACCAACCTTTTGGTTAGCAGTCAGGCTCTTAACCAGTGTGCCAGCAGGGCTCTGTAGTTGACCTCTAGGCTCAGGCAAGTATGCACGCTACACCCATGCTAGCATCAGCCCTTCCCTCCAGGGAAAGCTGGGTCCGTATGTCGGCTCCACTCCACCTTCTGTGAGCAGAGCCTTTCTGACTTTTGCCTCTTTCTGGCTGTGCTCATCTCTGGTCAGTGTCTTCTGTGTGTTGCCTCCATTACCATTCCTGGCTATCGCCCGTGCAGGTGCCTTCACAGGTCTCCTTTTCATTCTTTTTACGACTTTTCTTGAGGCTTACTGCTTCTCTCCCTGGTCTCAGCCTTTGTAGGAAAAGCTTGCCTGTTTATGGCTGTTTCAAGCCTGTTCTTTGATTTGTTACCATTTTTCATCATATCTAAAATGCTATAAATTATAAGACATATCATTATTTAGGTGCCACAAAAGGAAGAGAAACTGCTGCCATTTGAACCACCGAATCATTGACTGTAGGACACACCGCAATTTGAAAACATTAAAATGTGGAAAAAATACAGAATCATCCACCAACCATTGAACAGAGCACAGACTGGATGGAGGCAAGGGTTTAGGGGGAGGGCGTCCAGGGCGAAGGGAGACTAAGTAACTCGAAACTAGTGGTAAGGTGCCCCATGTACTCTATAAAGTCCTTGTAGTTGCTGGAAAGTGACCTCATATTTGACTGGAGGATCCTACAAGGCCACAGGCGGAGGAAAACACTATCAATTATATGATTGTCTATAAAAAGAATACCAGTTGCTCAAAAAGAACAGAGCTATTCTTGCAATTAAACCCAGAATGAAATATCTCCCTGTCCTCTTAGAGTGTCATTTAGTGAACAGTATCCTCAACAACGTCTTTACCATAAATACCATCATTTTGATTGGGCTGTTTTGTTTAGTGTTCTTTAATTTATGGTAGTCAATTGGTAAAATAGTAGAAGTGCAGTTTGATTCTTTGTGGTCAGCCTCATTCAGAGTAATGTGATGTTTAAAATATGGTTGGTGATTGGCCAATGTGTGATGGTTTCACACCCTGGCTTGCTTGATGGGACTTAAATTGTCATATATCTTAATATCTGGAAACCCTGGTGGTGTAGTGTTAAGTGCTACAGCTGCTAACCAAAGGGTAGGCAGTTTGAATCCACCAGGTGCTCCTTGGAAACTCTGTGGGGCCGTCCCCCTCTGTCCTGTAGGGTTGCTATAAGTTGGAATTGATTCAATGGCAATGGGTTTTTTTTGTTTGTTTTATCTTAATAACTTGTGTTGTTAGCTCCACATCAGTTGCTGCCTCCTCACCTTTGTAATCCCAGCTGCTCATCAGGTCCCTCCACTCTAGCCAAGTCTATGCCCTTGCCATGCTCAGGTCTTGTTAAGTAGCACATCTGACTTCTCACTTGTGTCTTTTCTCCAGTCTGAAATGCTCTTTTAGCTTCCTCTAAGAACTCTTGTCGATGAGTTCCCTTTACATGATTCAAAATGCATCCTTTAAGAATCTTTCTCTGATCCTTGTGTTAACTTTATTTAGATAATTTTAAGCATATGTACTTGTTTATCTGCTTTTTAATAATTTTTTAAACTGATTGTATGGTAAGCTTCTTGAAAGGAGGCTTAGCTTCTTCTACTTTGAATCATCAGTGGTGCCTAGCGAGAGGGTGGGCAGCTGGATTCATGAAGGAATCGATGATACTTAAAACTATGAATGAGCTCCTTGGTGGTGAAGCCATGGGGACATCTTCCTAGCTTGTTTCTCTCTTGCTTTGCTGGTTCTCATGCACAACTACATGATGGACACCACAATGCTTTACTTTCCCCTAATCTCCTTAGAATGTGCCTCTGAGGAATGACATTTAAAAGCATTTCTCAAAAATTTAAAACCCATGGGTCCTTTGGATCAACACAAAGCTCTCACATCCCTCTGAGAGATGATATTCTTGATATATCACCTGGGGGAAGGGAATGGGGACGCTATACTCCCCCAGTTATTATTGCAATAAGAAGATCCTCTCACGTGATAGAGAATGTTGAAGGTTATTACTAATCTAAAATCTTTACTGATTTGTTGGACAACCTGAGCCCATCCATAAATGCATATTTAGATATAGAAGGAAAAAAACTTATTCGTGGAGAGAGGTCTGCTTAGCAAAGGTGTTTTGGTTTTGTAGTTTAGCACTTTTGTTTTGGGTTATAATTTGTTTGTTAAGTCCAGTCAGCAGAGAGGCCCATCCATTCATGTTGCCAGTTAAAGCAAACTCCAAAATTATTTTTTTCATGGCTTTCATGAAATGGCTCTGAAAGCATGTTTTCCTTCTTTTTTTAAATTTCTGAATAAACACTTTCCCATTGACTCAGACCTACCTTGTTGGCAACTTGTAACTCCTAAAGTTTCTCAGCTGATGGGGGAATCATAAATAGCATTCAAAATGAATGCGTCATGCAACTTTCCTCAGAGTGCAGCCATAGTATAGCCTCTTGTGGAGGGCATGCTGCTCGGTGGGACTGAGCTTTCAATGGAATGAGGAAACCTACTATTATGTGCCCCGGACTTTCATGCTTGTTTTTGGGTTAATGTGGAGGTTTAATAAATGTAATTGAAAATGATCTATCCTGCTCAAGAGGAGTGCTTCCACTTTTTGGGGAGAAGGCTACTGATACAGAAGATGTCGAGATGGACTTATTTTTGGGTTATTTATATGACAACCTGTTGCTAAATCATTAATTTTTCTACGAATACGTTCTTTCCTGCATTCCAGCTTTTGACTCTTATGTGTTCATACAGAGAAACATCTGGTATTCTGAGAATTTTATTTTTGGTGGCAGCTGAATATTTTACAAAACTTTCTACATTATAGCTCCCAAACATAATGTAGCACAATTAATAAAGAAAGAGCAATTTGCAAAGGCACATAAAAGACATGATTTTGTATGGGTAAGTTTTCCATGCAGGCCTGTCAACATAAATGAGAGTGTTTCTGGATTAAAGCCTTTTGAGGCTTCAGGCATCATGCCAGTTTTGCTTGTCACTGTAAACCTACCACAGAGGTTTTCAGTAAACATTAAATGAATGACAAGGTTTATGTAGCTCCTTAAACAGTGACGAGCAAATAGCTTACAAACTCAGTAAGTTTTTATTTAGAAATAAATGGTACAACGGTGGGAGCACTGTTCAAAGAATTTCATTTTTTTTTTTTATAGAATTAAGAAATTAAGTACATAGTAAGCACTGAATTTCTGTTAAGGGTGAAGAAAAAATTCAGAAATGGCTAGTTATTTTAGTTGTACAACATGGTGAACATAATTAATGTCATTGAATTGTACATGTAAAAAATATCAAAACGGCAAATGTTATGTGTATTTTTACCACAATTAAAAAAAAAGTATATGTTTAAAAAAAATAGAAAATGAAATGAATGTAGTGTTTAGATGAATAAAACCATGACAGTGAGTTAGGTGGATTAAATGAAATTAAAGTATAAGAATAAACCATACACCAGAAATTAATTGAAAATGTCATACTATACACTCAAAATGAAGATGAAAGAATTGAGCAAGATTGTCCCATCTGAAATATAAAGGATAGCTGATGGAAAAAAGTATATTGCTGTTAAAATCCCCAATTGTTGTAGTCTTTGCCTCACAAAATTCAAATAACAGCTGTGCCATATTTGTAGAGAACAGTTTTTACTATTTGTATCTTGGGAGCTAATGTTAAAAGCAACAAACTCTGTTTTGGGATATTTATAGACATCTTACTTAACAATTTTAGTTACGCAAAAGTCTGATATATCTAATTTTCACAAGACAGAGTTAGATGTGTGTGCTTTACAGAATACGTTATGCAAATACAGGGATGCTTAAAAAACAATTGTAAGAAAACACTTTTGCTGAAAGGAATAGAAGGCTAGAGATGAAGTTTTCTGTGAAGAGTTTTTGCAAGTCCCTTTAGTATCTTTTGAGGAATTAGGTTGATTTGATGGTCACGTGGAGACAGTAGACGAAACTAATGTCACTGAGACAAATTACAGTTGATTAGAATGGTTTGTAATTATTCTTTGGTTAAATCCCTTATTGTGCGTGAGGTGTAACTGTCATTGCAGATGAAAAAGTAACGGCTTGCAGAGGCAGGTGTCTATTAAATGAAGCTTTCTATTTCTGTGTCAGGTTATCGGACAGAAGGCAGCTTCAGTAGCAGGATTTGGTGACTGCTTTTAGAGACATTTTACTAAAGTTTTCTGTGAATCTTTGCTGGATGAAGGCTGGCCCAAGACCTCAGGGTGCTCTTTTGAAGCTTTTTGAAAAAGTATGTGGTGCTCTTCTGATATCAAGCTTCATGACAATGTGAAAGTTCTAAAATTGATGGCGGTGATGACTGTACAACTCTGAATACCCTAAAAACCATTGAATTGTACACTTTAAATGGATGAATTGTATGGTATATGAATTATATCTCAAGAAAACTGTTATTACAATGAAATGAAGCCCTGGTCTCAGGGGACATCTAGGTCAATTGGCATAACATAGTTCATAAAGAAAATGTTTGACATCCCACTTTGGTGAGTAGCACCTGGGTCTTAAAAGCTTGTGAGTGGCCATCTAAGATACATCTATTGGTCACATCCCCTCCGTGGCAAAGGAGAATGAAGAAAACCAAAGACACAAGGAAACAATTAGTCCAAAGGACTAATGGACGACATGAACCACAGCCTCCACTAGCCTGAGCCCGGAAGAACTAGGTGGTGCCCGAATACCACCAACACTCACAATAGAAGGTCCCAGACAGAGTGGGAGAAAAATGTACCACAAAATTCAAATTCACAAAAAAGACCCGACATACTGGCCTGACAGAGACTGGAGGAACCCCCCAGACTATGGCCCGCAGACACACTTCTAACTCAGAGCTGAAGCCACTCCTGAAATTTACCTTTCAGCCAAATATCTAGACAGGCCTGTGAAACAAGAACAACAACACTTGTAAGGAACTGCCCCTTAGATCAGTCAAGTATATGAGACAAAATGGGCAACATCTGCCCAAAAACAAAAAATGAGAAGGCAAGAAGGTCAGGAAAACCTGAGGAATGGAAACGGGGAACCTGGGGTGGAAAGGGGGAGAGTGCTGACATATTACGGGGATTGCAACTAGTCACGAAACAATTTGTGTATAAATTTTTGAATGAGAAACCAATTTGGTCTATAAACTTTCATCTAAAGCACAATAAAATGTTAAAAAAAGATGAAATGATATATGGGTGAGTTGCATCAGAACCAACGTAAACATAAAAAAAGTGGGCTGTTGGTAAAGTGATATGCTAACTATAGCTCCTTAGGAGGTGATTAAGTGGGTTTGTGATTTCCCACATACTCTAGTCATTTTTTTTTCTAGTCATTTAAAGTCAATAATATTGTGTTCTTTTTAAGAAAAAAATTTTAATCCTTTAGTAGTTGTCTAGAGATTTTTTTAGGTGGGTGATTAAAGGAATATTTCTAATCTTTTTTTTTTTACATTTCACTTGGCTTTTTAAGACATGATTAAAAATGTGTTTGAGGACAATTAGACAAATAAAGATAAATTCCTAAGATGCAGAGATAGTGGTCGCTTTGTAATTTTGTCAGAAGCTCAACCATTGACGAAATAATGCTTTTGTTAAAATTCTGTAGGGTACTCATCCAGAAAATGTCGTATAAGAAAGGAATGTTTGTATGTGTACATATTTCCTACCCTTCTTTTGAGCCTCGAGAGTGTGAGAAGGTAAATTTGACCAGTAAAATCCATAATTACAGTGCTTTACTTGGTATCCATTCATAAATCATCTGATAACAGCATATATATTTATAGAAATTACATTTTTAATCTTCTGTCCTTCTAATCAAATATAAAGTTTGCACTCAGTTTTTTTTCAAATCCCCTATTGTTTACTAGAATAGAATCAGATTGTGCTCAGCTCTTCTTTTACTTGTGTTAGGAAGCACAAAGATTTGTAATTTTGTATTTACAGAGGTAAACGGAAAAGCTCAGAAACCCCAGACTCTGAGACACTGCCAGATGTAATTTACATTTAAACAAGGCTTTGCAAAAGAACAAGGATTAAGTTAAACAATTAGAGCAGTATGCTACAGACTAGATTCTAGGAAAACTATTTGGGTCACTAGTTTTTATTGTCAACAGACTCTTATGAGTGCCCAGTAAATTGATTGTAATTAATAATTACTTTCATGCAAGGCTTTATTTAGGAAGAAGGGAGCTAGCTAAAATAAGTTTGCAACTGCATTTTGTAAGAAATGTATCATCTTAGTTAATCAGTGTGCTTTATGAATATAAAAACCAGTGTAATGACTACTTTTAAAACCTACCAGTAGTGTACTTGTCACTTCTTAACTGTGTTGAGTTTTTACTCTTAGTTTGCCAACCTCTAGGCATAAAAACTGGAGTTGGCACTTGTTTCTTTACCTTCTATGCAGTATTAGGACCATCTGTGTAGTGCAGGGCATGTTGAACTGGGGTTAGTCAGCCCCCTGAAATCAAATGCAAACCGACGTGTTGTGTATGCATGTACAGTTTCCAAGGGTGACAGTTCGTATCTTTGATCAAAATTTCAAAGGTTTCCACAACTCTAGACAATTGAGAACACTGGTGTCAGGTGTATTTTATGGCTGTGCTTAGAATCAGGGTTTCCTTTCCTATCCTAACTGCCTTTCCCAATTTCCCCTCCTTAGAAAACCTGGACAAACAGCAAAATACAGTTAAAGTCCCTGTGTACGTCAGTGCCTTCAGACTGTCACCGATGTTTATCCTAATGTACTCAAAGATGTCAGTACCAAACCAAAAACCAAACCCAGTGCTGTCGAGTCGATTCCGACTCATAGTGACCCTATAGGACAGAGTAGAACTGCCCCATAGAGTTTCTAGGGAGCGCCTGGCGGATTCGAACTGCCAGCCCTTTGGTTAGCAGCCGTAGCGCTTAACCACTACGCCACCAGGGTTTCCAAGATAAAAAAAAAAAATTTTTTTTTTTATAGCTACCTATTATTTCTCGAATCACTCAGTAGCCAGAATTAAAATAATGTGGAGTCGCATTAATTCATAGCAGGAGGCCCATTTGGTTGCTACAGCAAATATTAAACCAAGATTCTCCCCAAAGCCATTGGTCACATGCTTTGTCTCACTAGTTATTAGCTTATCGATGAGCTGTGGTACACTAGGGTTAATTTTTCCTAAAAGATTCATACTAATGGCAAACCAGGGCACAATAAATTTTTCTCTGCTTAAGTGCATTTTTACCCAGAGGAGAAAAATGTTAATTTCTAATGAGGTATGATGTATGGTTGTAGGCAAGTTTCAGCATCTCCTTTGAGATGGCATATGTACTTATCCTCTCTGGTCTTGTTTTTTCTGAAGTCATGTTGTATATTGTACATTGGACTTGTGTATTCATATTGAATATAATATTGTAAAGTAGGGGGCTATCAGTCATTAGTGGAAAAGTATATTAGAGTGCGTGGGTTTCGCTTTCAAAAAGTTTATGTTCTCCTGCTATTGCATAGTTCTTTTATATCATAGGAGCCCTGGTGGCGTGGTGGTTAAGAACTACAGCTGCTAATCAAAAGGTCGGCCGTTCAAATCCACTGTCTGCTCCTTGGAAACCCTATGGGGCAGTTCTACTCTGTCCTATAGGGTCGCTATGAGTTGGAATCACCTTGATGGCAACGGATTTTATGTCGTAAAAGAGGGCATATGATCGATACTGTGTCATTTGGAAACAAAATGTTTCCCCTCAGTATTCAAGCAGCATAACTTATTTTGCTCTTAGGAAATCTACAATACTGAGTCAATTAATTTCTGTTGTTTTCCTGAAGTTAGGAGATATTTAGCTCATTACATTTCTTATGTCCCAGAGGAAACGACCTTTCATTTTTTTTAAATACTTTATTTTTTAGAGCAGATTTAAGTTCACAGAGAAATTGTTCAGGAAGTACAGTTTCCATATGTTCTCCCCCTGCATGCTGTCTCTCCTGGTGTTGACGTCTTGCGTTTGTGTGTTATCAATACTTTTAAACTGAAATCTGTGGATATAAAGTGTCCTCTCCCAAGACCCTACCACTTTACTCCCTGATGGCAATTCGTTTTAACCCAGGACGCTTTCATAATGAATCTCTTCGAGTCAAGCCTGTTCCGATGCTTTAGTCTGGCCACTCCAGCACCTCGTGCTCTCAGACCAGAGAGAGGGAGCAGGTGGTTCATTACAATCAAAAATTATTAGAATAGGAGAAAAGCATGAAAAGTGTGTTCTCAGTGTCAAATAGTATTTCCTCTACTGAGTTCTAGATGCTTCTCGGGCAATAGAACTTTAATTTTGAAAAAATGTCAAGCTTACAGAAAAGTCACAAGAAAAGCAAATTTACCTGTTTTAAACCTTGGCTGCATTTGCTCTGTCGTTGTCTGCATATTTATGTGTTAGAGTGTGTGGGTTCATAATTTTTTGAGCTATTGCGAGTAGGTTGCCCTTAATATTTAATGTGCATTTTCTATGAATCACAAAGTTTAGAAACTTTAATGGGCAATGGAGTTTCAAAATTTGAAGTTAAAGAGAAACCTAAAAGCAAAAACAAATTTGCTAACCTCAATTATTATTTATCAAATTTTGCTGAAATAAATTTTTTTCTCTTAAAGTTAATCTCTAAAAATAAAACTAAGTTTTTTATTTTTAAAAATCTCGAAACACTGAATGCATAATAAAAAGTATATAGCATATGTGTACTTTTTTCAAATATAATTTTATTTATTTTGTTGTTGTTATTGTTGAGAATACACACAGCAAAACACACACCAATTCAACAGTTCCTGCATGTACCATTTAGTGACATTGATTACATTCCTTGAGTTGTGCAACCATTCTCATCCTCCCTTTCTGAGTTGTTCCTCCTCCCTGAACGTAATTTCACTGCCCTCTAATGTTCCTATCTAATCGTTCAAGTTCCTATTGTCGATTTGATCCTATATAGATCTTTAAAAAAGCATAATGCTCAAGACAGACATTTTTTACTAGTTTAATTGTTTGGTTTTAAGAAGACTTCAGGGGATATTTTTGGTTGAAGGGTTAAAGGTTATCTTACAGCAATAGTTTCAGGGATTCATCCAACCTTCATGGCTTTAGGAAGTCTAGAGTCCATGAGAATTTGAAATTCTGTTCTGCATTTTCCCTCTTTTGATCAGGATTCTTCTATGGAATCTTTGATCAAAATGTTCAGGAATGATAGCTGGGCACCATCTAGTTCTTCTGGTCTCATGGCAAAGGAGGCAGTTGTTCATGGAGGCAATTAGCTGCCCTTTCCATATCCTCCTCCTATTCTTGACTCTCCTTCTTCCTCTGTTGCTCCAGTTAAATAGAGACCAATTGTGCCTTGGATGGCATGTGAAGTGATATCTTGTTTAAATTTCGTTTCCTCATAACATCTCATATATTTATTGACCATTTCATGGGGTAGGTGGAATGCCTGCTCTGTTGCCCTTTTTTCTATTTCATTGTTTGTCTTTTCTAATTGATTCCTAAAAGTCATTTACATATCATTCATATTAATCTTTTATCATGTGCAAAAATATTTCCTCAGTTTGTGATTTTTCTTTTCATTTAGTTTATATTTCTTTTGATTATCAGAACTTCCAATTTGAAGATAAAAAACAAAGCAAAACAAAACCCTGAACCCACTGCCATCAAGTTAATTCCAACTCATAGCAACCCTATAGGGCAGAGTAGAACTGCCCCATAGGGTTTCCAAGGAGCTGCGTGTAGATTCGAACTGCTGACCTTTTAGTTAGCAGTCTGAGCTCTTAACCACCGTGCCACCAGGGCTCCAGTTTAGAGATAGCCAAATTTATGCTTCACCTTGGCCCGCCCGGGTGGCGCAGACTGTTAGCAATTGGCTACTAACCAAACGTTTGGCAGTTTGGGTCCACCCAGAGGCCCCTTGAAAGGAAGGCCTGGAGATATACCTATAAAAGGTGACAGCCATTGAAAAAAACCACATGGAGCACAGCTCTACTCTGACATACACGGGGTTGCCATGAGTCAGAGTTGACTTGAGGGCAGCTGGTAACTGGTAAAACCTCTTTCTCTTTAAGGTTAATGTCTTATATGTTTAAAAAAAAAATCCTTTACTACTCCAAGGTCATAAAAATATTCTCTTATATTTTCTTCTAGAAGTTTAAATTTTACGTTTCACAAATTCCTGAGTTAAATTCTTGAAATTGATTTTTTAGAAAATATATGGTATGTGGTAGGGATTCATTTCCCCTACATATAGATAGCAGATTGCCCCAGCGCCATTTATGAAGTCATCCCTCCTTTCCCACTGACCTGTGATACAAGTTCTGCCATACCAGATTTCCAGATAACTAAGAGGCATTTCTTGGGCTCTCTGATTTGTTTTAGTGTTTTGTTTTTCTATCCCACATCGTCTGAATTATTGATAACTTTTATAAGTTTATAGCGCAAGTTCTCCCGTGTTATTTTGCTTAAGGGGGTGGCTTGGTCATTCTTACAAATTTCCATTAAGAAACTATGTTGTGGTGGTAGTGGATATATAGTTCAATTTGGAAAGAACTGAGAGTTCTACGGTACTGAATTTTCTAATCTGAGAATATGGCATATTTCTCAGTTTATTTAGGCGTTCTTTAATGATAAAAATTTAGAATTAAAAATGTCTTTGTAGAGTTTTTACACATCTTTTATTAGATTTCTACCTAGGTATTTCTAAAATATTTTTTGCTATTGTAAGTGGTATCTTTTTTTTTTTTTTAAAAAAACCTTTTAACTGAAGTATAATGCAATACGTACCCTGTTCTGTATGTATAAGTGTCTTAGTCATGGAGGGCTGCTATAACAGGAATACCACAAGTGGATGGCTTTAACAAAGATAAGTTTGTTCTCTCACAGTCCAGTAAGCTAGAAGTCTAAATTCAGGGCCCCGACTCCAGGGAAAGGTTTTCTGTGTCTGTTGGCTCTGAAGGAAGGTCCTTATGATGCATCAGTCTTCCCTTGGTCTGGGAGCATCTCAGCGCAGGAACCTCAGGTCCAAAGAATGTGCTTTGTTCCCGGCCCTGCTTTCTTGGTAGTATGAGGTTACCATGTCTCTTTGCTCGCTTCTTGCTTTTATATCTCAAAAGAGATTGGCTTACGACACTACCTCATCTTGTAGACCTCATCAATATAACTGTTGTTAATCCATCTTATTACAACGTAGTGATAGGATTTACAGCATATAGGAAAATCACATAAAATGGTGGACCCAAAAAATAAAATAAAATAAAATGGTGGATAGTCCCACAATACTGAGACTCATGGTTCAGCTAAGTTGACAGATATTTTGGGGGGTCGCAATTCAATCCATGACAGTAAGTGTACAACTTGCTGAATTTCCAAACTAAACACCAGCACCCAAATGAAGAAACAAAAACATTAGCTGCTCCCTGGAAGCCATCTTCCTGTTCCTTTCTTGTTACTACCACTGCCCCAATGTTGCCACTGCCCTGACTTTTAAAAGCATAGGTTAGTTTGACCTCTTTTTGTTCTTTGGGCAAATGGAATCATAGAATATGTGTTCTTGTATGTCTGGCTTTTGCAGTGTTATTTTTCTTTGATCATCTAGTTGTAGATTGTTCATTCTCATTGCTGTATAGTATTTAACTGCATAAATATGCATGGTGGTATTTTTTGTGTGGTAAAATATATACAACATAAAATTTGCCAATTTAACCATTTTTGTGTGTACGGTCCAGTGGTATTGATCACATTCATAATGTTTTTTTCAAAACATTTTCATCACCCTAAGCAGAAACTTACCCATTAAGCAATAATTCCCCATTACCCCTCCCTCCAGCCTGTGATAACCACTAATCTTTCTGTTCCTATGCATTTGTCTATTCTGGTATTTCATGTAAATGGGGTTAGACTGTACTTGTTCTTTTGTGTCTGATTTATTTCACTTATGTCATAAGCTTTATCTCAAGGAAATGGCTCATGTAGTTGTGGAGGCTGGTAAGTCCCATATCTGTGGGTCAGGTGTCAGGCTGGAGACTTCTCCTGACTCACGTGGTTGCAGGGCTGATGAACCCAAAATCGACCAGTTAGGTGGAACTCAGCTGGCTCTTGGGGCTGCGGGAGCTGGCGAATCCCAAGATCCACAGGTCAGGTGGAAGGCAGCTGGCTCAAGTGGTTGCAGAAGCTGGCAGATCCCAAGATCTTCAGGTCAGGTGGCAGGCTGCTGGCTCATGTCCCAAGAACCAGATGTCAGAGGATGGTGAGTCGGATGCAGGATCCAGAGCATATGAGTTTTGCCAGAACATTCGTATATATTGGGTGTAGGCCACAGCCCCAAGGAAACTCCCTTTTCAGCTGATTGGCTGATCACATCAGATCACATGATTATTACATCATTGCATAACTGCCAAATTACATCATCACAAAGCTGCCAAACTACATCATTACATAGTTGCCAGACCACTGAGAATCATGGTGCAGCCAAGTTGACACACGCAACCATAACCATCACAACTTAGCGTAATGTTTTTAAGATTCTTACATTTTGTGACATGTATTACAACTTAATTCCTTTTAATGGTGGAATAATATTCCATTGTATGTATATACCACATTTTATTTGTTGATGGACATTTGAGTTGTTTCTAGCTTTTGCTATTGTGAATAATGCTGCAGTGAACACTGGTGTGCAAGTATCTCTTTCAGTTGCTGCTTTCAGTTATTTTGAGCATATGGCCAGAAGTGGAATTTCTAGGTCATATGGTAGTTTTTGAGGAATTGCCAGAATATTTTCCACAGCAACTGTACCATTTTAAATTCCCACCAGCAAAGGATGAGGGTTCTAATTTCTCTACATCCTCACCAACACTTATAGTTTTCCAGCTTTTTGATAATAGCCATACCTAGTGGATGTTAAGTTTTTTTTATTGTGGCTTTGAATTGCATTTTCCTAATGTCTGGATGGCAACTAGCAACAACAACAAGAATGACTAACGGGGTCACCACTGGTAGTCTGATTTGACTTAACAGCAACTGGTGATAATTAATGATGTTGAACATCTTTTCATGTGCTTATTGGCCATTTGCATATCCTACTTGGAAAAATGTTTTTTTAAGTCCTTTGCTCATTTTGTGATTGGGTTATTTGTCTTTTTGTTGCCGAGTTCTTTATATATTCTGGGTATTAAACCCCTATTAGATATGTGGTTTCCAAATATTTTCTCCTATTCTCTAGGTTGTCATTTCACTTTTCTTGATAATGTCCTTTGATGCACAGCATAAATGGTATTTGTAAATTGCATTTTCTGAGTCTTTTTTGTTGTAACTTAGAAATGTTGACTTTAGCATATATAGATCTTATAAGCAGTAACATTGCTAAATTTTCATACGTCCTAATAGCTTTTTGCAGATTGTCTTGGGGTTTCTTTATAGACAGCCATACTGTTTTCTAATAATGATTTTTTTTGATCCTTATATCTTTGACTTCTTTTGATTAAGAAGTATAAAACAAGTAAGATGCAAAAATATGGGGGAAAAAATTCCAGACCCATTGCTGCCATGTCAATTCTGACTCATAGTGACTTTAAGCACAGATAAAACTGCCCCATAGGGTTTCAAAGGCTGTAATCTTTGTGGGAGCAGACTGCCACATCTTTCTCCCATGGAGCGGTTGGTGGGTTCAAACCACCAACCTTTCGGTTAGCAGCCATGCATTTGATAACTGTGCCACCAGGGTATATATATTTTATAAATAAGTTAGACAGATTTTTTTTTTTTTTTTTAGATTTTGGAAAAAGTAAAATCAAGCTGGCATTCCTAGTGTATTTTTTGTTCTCCTGTGTTCTGCTGCCTTTCAATGCTTGTATGATTTGGAGAGGGGAATTAGGTTTGGGGAGGAATAAACAAGGGTAGCTGTTACTTTATCCTTGGCCTCTAGCTCACATCTGTGCAATTGGAGATCAGTTTCTTTTATAGGACCTTGAGACACCATCACATTTGGTTAATGGTTTATCACTGCAGCTGGGTATCCAAGAGATTGTTGTGGGTGGTAACTGGTGTGCTAGCATTTATGTTTGTTATTTGATGCAATGAAATGAATGGGGCACATTGAGCCTAGCAGCGTACAAGTAAGTTCTACCGTCCTAGGTCTGCATCTGTAAGGACTCTGGTGTAATGCTTCAGTTGAAACTTCTCCTAGAAAACAAGGTGAGGTTTCGAAAGAAAAGTAGAAGATGTAAAAAGTTTAATGGTAAGTTAACCTTGTAATTTCTGAGAGGACGTCAGTGATAAAAGCAATAAGGCTTATGTGTGAAGTCTCAACAGGGAATTTTTATACCTACAAATTTAAAGCTGGATTGATCACTCTGTCTGGTAATATAATTATAGCCTGAGATGCTGAGTAGTGAGAAAAAACTTCAATAAGTGTGTGGTTATTAGAAAACCACACATTTCTAGCCCTGATTCTTTTCACCTGTATGTTGGGAGTGGATGCAGGGAATTTGTAAGCATCGGCTTAATGCAGTCAGCGTTTTCATAACTGATCTCCATTTACCAACTCACTGCACTTACTGGCACTCTCTATTTTCTCTGTGACACAAGTCGGCTGATATCCATGGTGGGTCCAATGTCCATGAACATCCTGGTTGGATATCCAAGTGTATTAGTTTCCTAGGGCTGCTGTAACAAAATCTCACGAATTGAGTGACCTATAAGAATAGAAATTTATTGTCTCACAGTTCTGAAGTCCAAATCTCTAGCTCACATCATGTTGATTCCTTCTGAGGGTTCTGAGAGAAACTGTTCCATGCCTCTCCTAGCTTCTAGTGGCTCCTGGCAACCTGTCCATTGTCACATGGCCATCCTTCCTCTATCTCTGTCTCCGTTCCCCAGTTTTATAAGGACACCACTCATTGGATTAGGACCCACCCTGCTCCAGTATGATCTAATATTAACTGATAACATCTTCAAAGACCTTATTTCCAAACAAGGTCATGTGCATAGGTACCAGGGGTTAGGATTTCAATGTGTCTTTTTTAATATTGTTTTACGGGGAAGTGTACACAGCAAATTAGTTTCCCATTTAACAGTTTCCTTTGCAAATTGTTCCATTACATTGGTTCCAATTTTCACAGTGTTGTCAACATTCTCATTATTTCCATTCTGTTTGTTCTGTTTCCATTAATCTAGCTTCCCTGCCTCTCCTTAACATGTCCTCTTTATTTTAGTATAAATGTTGACCATTTGGTCTCCTATAGTTGATTATTTAAGGGAGCACAGTACTCACAGGTGATATTGTTTATTTTGTAAGCCAATCTATTATTTGGATTAAAGGTGGCCGCTGAGAGTGGCTTCAGTTCCAAGTTCAAAGGGTATCTTAGGGCAATAGTTTTGGGGATTCCTCTAGTCTCTTTTGGTTCAGTAAGTCTGACCTTTTTTTAGGAATTTGGTTTTGTTTTACATTTTTCTCCCTTTCTATCTAGTACCTTTTATTTTATCCCTGGTCAGAATGGTCAGTAGTGGTAGCCAGGTACCATCTAGTTCTGGTCTCATGCTAGATGAGGCTGTGGTTCTTGTGGACTGTTAGTCCTGTGGACTAGTTTCTTCTTCGAGTCTTTGGTTTCCTTCATTCTCTTTTGTCCCAGACAAGTAGACACCAATAGTTATGTCTTAGATGGCTGCTCAAGAGCTTTTAAGTCTCCAGACGCGTCTCACAAGATTAAGATGTAGAACATTATCAATATGTCTTTTAAGGGGACATAATTCATAACACCAAGCACTTCTACCTCTCCCAGCTGAGTTGTAAGCTTACTGAGAGTCAGTAGTTATTTGTTGTTAAATTGTGGAATTTAATGAGATATTATATAAACGGATGAACTATAAATGCACATCCTATGAAAGATAGAATCAGTGAAGGTGAGTTCTCAAAGTGTGGTGACCAGATCATCATCAGCAGCATCCTTTGGGAACTTGTTAAAAATGCACATTCTTGGGCTCCAACCCATACCTACTGACTCAGAAACTGAGGGTAAGGCCCAGAAAGCTGTGTTTTAGCAAACCCTCCAGGTGATCCTGAAGCACACTACAGTTTGAGAATCTCTGCACTCAAAATATTGCTGTTGAGGAAGGAGAGAGGGTTATAAAATGTAAAAGTTTTCTGCCCTCAGATTGTTTTTCAAAGACCTTTTAATTTTTGCTCCTCTTTAAAGAAAGTGAAAACAAAAATTGTTGACCATCCATCATGGTATCATTTATATAGAAAAAAACAGGTCAGGACTCCATTATCAAAGATGAAGGCCTTTGCCTCACATCTGAATATTGGTGAATGAATGAACTTTATGTGATGTAAGTTAACGTAAAGGCAGATATTAGTAAACACATGGAAACCCTGGTGGTGTAGTGGTTAAGAGCTATGGCTGCTAATTGAAAAATCAGCAGTTCGAATCCACCAGGCGCTCCTTGGAAACCCTATGGGGCTGTTCTACTGTGTCCAATAGGGCCGTTATGATTCAGAATTGACTTCATGGCAGTGGGTTTGCTTTGGTAGTACACATATTAGTTTTTATGATTCCTTGCTTTAATCTACTTTTTCAATTTCCTGTCCAAGTGCCAAAGCCAGTCCATAAGAGAGGAGGGTTGTGCTCTGTTGAATAAATCTTATAACCAGGGCTTATAGGCATCCAGCTGTGCTGAAGAGTTGATCAATTCACCATCTGTTCTGAGACATATTATTTCATTTAATTCTTATCACAACTCTATGTGGTAGGTACCTGTTATGAGTTGAATTGGGTCCCCCCAAAAGATATGATGAAGTCCTAACCCCCTGTACCTATGAAAGTGACCTGGTTTGGAAATAGGATCTTTGCAGATATTATCCATTAATATGAGATCATTCTGGAGTAGGATGGGTCCTAATCCAATCTCTGAGTGGTTGACCTATAAAAGATACCTCAAACTAGTGAATGCTACCTAGCAGAAGACCATGGATTTTGAAAGATGCCATCTACTGATGAAAGATATTCTGCAGCGCTTGTCAAGTCTTTGAAACTTGGAATATATTGCTTTCAAAATATGAAGTTTTTTGCTTATCTGTAATGTCTAATTTTTCAAGTTTGTAAGTTTCAGTAGTGGTTTTAACGCTGAGTGTTTTTTTTTTTATTGTTCATTTTGTTTTTGTTATGAAGACAGTTTAAGGGAAAGCTAAATTCTATTAAAACATTTGAGGCATGTTTCTGGAAAAAAAAAAAGAGAGAGAGACAGTAAGAAAGATGAGCAAGTTGTATTGTATCTGCAAAGCAAGGAATGCCTGGGGCTACCAGAAAGTTAGAAGAAAGGATCTCTCTCAAGAAAACATGGCCTTGCTGACATCCTGAATTCAGACTTCTCCCCCGAAACTGTGAAACAATAAATTTCTGTTGTTTAAAGCCATTCGGTTGGTGGTACTTTGTTGTGGAAGCCTTAGAAAATTAATACAGTACCCATTTTACAGATGAAGCAGGTCAAGTTTGGAGATTGTCTAGCCAATAAATGACATGACCAAAATTTAAACCTAGGTAGGCGCGTGTTGCCCTGGCATGGCCTAAACGTCCACGGACCGAAATACGTATGTTGACATAGAGTAACCTGCATCTTGAATGTACAGAGAAGGCAGTAATTTAGGAGCTATGGCGAGGCTTCATAATACTCAGCTCGTGCCCCAATTCTTCTGTAGTAATGAAGGGGGTGTACAGTCCATCTTTTTCTAAATTCCATGGAAATTTAGTTTCTCTATATTTCATCCTGAATTGAGAATCAAAGTAAAAAGCAACTAAGATGCTTTTAGGTATTTAGAGTTTCCCCAGAAAGTCAAGATATTTGCATTGAGATTCATAAATCCTTGACTTTATTTTCTTTAATATAATGAGGTCACAGTTCATGGAACTAGGCTATTTGTAATCCAGGTGAGAACAAGCCAGATTCTTAATGGGTATTAGGAGGGTAATATATTTGGATAGCAGAACAGATTTCATCCTTCAAAGACCAATTAAAGCTTCTTTGATGATTTAGAATTGCATATATTAAGTCTTAACCAATTAAAAAGTGTGTCGTAAAAAACTGCCAACTTCAGTTTTTTCTTGTTATAAGAAAAAAACAAACTTGTGGGACTTGAAATGTCAAGAGTCCTGTTGTACATCAAGTTAATTATGCAGCCAGTAGTCCAAGCCCCGCCTTCAGCTGTATTTTACATATGGCCCCCTGTGAAATTGGCTCCTGAAAACCTGTCAGCTGAGTCTAAACCTGTTGTTTCATTCAAGGATACTTCATTTTCAGTGCACACGATGTGTATTTCTTGTCTTAAATTTTTTCCTAAGTGTATATTCTTTTTGATGCTATTGTAAATGTCATTGTTTTCTTAATTTCGTTTTTAGTTTATTCATTGCTAAACCCCATTGCTGGGGAGTCAATTCCAACTTGTTATGGCTCTGTAGGACCAAGCAGAACTGCCCCGCAGGGTTTTCCAGGCTTTTAAGCCTTACGAAAGCAGACTGCCACTGCTTTCTCACTCAGAGTGGCTAGTGGGTTCGAACTACCAACCTTTTGGTTAGCAGCTGAGTGCTTAAGCACTGTGCCTCCAGGGCTCCTATCTGGTAAGGGGAAATGGGAGCTCTTGCTTAAGTCTGCTCGTTGTTGCATGCCACCAAGTTGATTTTCAACTCATTTAGCAGCCCCATGTGAGAGGAGAACTGCTCCACAGGGTTTTCTAGGCTGTAATCTTTACAGGAGCAGATTGCCAAATCTTTCCTCCATGGAGCCACTGGGTGAATTCTAACCTCCAGCCTTTGATTACCAGCCAAGTGCTTAACCTTTGCACCACTAGGGCTCCTTTAACTCTGCTAGTGCCTGCTTAACTCTTCTTGTGCCTCTTGAAAGAACAGAAACAGTGATTGGAGGGGCAAAGTGTACACTGTCTGTGGTTTGTTTTTTTTACCCCTACTTCAGTTCAATCTTTACATTCACTAACAGTATTTTCCTCCCATGTGTCAAATCTGTTTAACAGTAATGCTTTCTCTGTAACAGTTTTCATGCTGTCATCATTGGCTACTCAAAGTGTGGCCTATGGACCAGCAGCATCAGCATCCTCTGGGAGCATGTTAGAAGTGCTGAATCTCAGGCCCCAACTCAGACCTAATCAAAACCTGCATTTTAACAGAATTCCTGAGTGATTTGTAAAGATAGTCAAGTTTTAAAAGCACTGCTGTCAATGGTGATAGGAGCAGAACTTTAATCTTTTTACAAAAAAATTTCCTACAATGAGTTTCATCTCTGTTTTCTGTTCCAGTGTAATATCCAATTGCACTAGGCAGAATATAGGAGGACTTTCTGGCTCAGCCACTTAGCAGCTACGTTATCTTCTTTTCCATTCAACTTCTGCATTGTTAACTGAGGACAATACCTTAGTGTTGGAAGATTAAAGGAGCGAATGTATGTAGAGTTCTTAGAACAGTGCTGGGCACAGCAAGTGCTCAGTCATATTGACTTTTATTATTATCATTATTAATTATTGGAGTTGCTGGGTAGTGCAAATGATTAAAGCACTCGTGGCTAACCAAAAGGTTGGTGGTTGAAGTCCACCCAGAGGTGCCTTGGAAGAAAAGCCTGACAATCTGCTTTTAAAAAATCAGCCATTGAAAACCCTATGAAACACACACGGGGCTGCCATGAATCAGAATTGACTCGATGGCAACTGGTTTTTTGTTCTGTTTTGTTTTATTGATTATTACCACCAGCGCTGCTGCTACAACCACGAGCAAACCAAACAGCAGTTACTTAGTCTAATAAAGTGCTTACTGCATAAGTCAATAATAAATGTAGTAATTGTTTTTTGAGGAACAGTTGTCACCATAAATAGGGCTATCATACCAACCCATCAGGTAATTCACTCAAATTTTTTGTTTATAGATGTCTTTAAACCCCCCTCTGAAACAAACAAAACCTATAACAAAATGTTTTAAAAGCTGAGAAGAGGAAAGTTGTCCACAACCTGTCCATTTTCACCTTGCCTGTCTACCGTGAGGAAACCCTGGTGGGTAAGAGCTACAGCTGCTCATCAAAAGCTCGGCAGTTTGAGTCCGCCAGGTGCTCCTTGGAAACCCTGTGGGGCAGTTCTACTCTGTCCTGTAGGGTTGCTATGAGTTGGAATTGACTCTACGGCAACAAGTTTGTTTGTTTGGTTGGTTTGTCTACCCTGAAGAGGCTCAAGATCCGTGTGTTAATCAGGCTTTCTTTGTTTAATAGACACCATTGGAACCTCATCAGGAAGGCTCTGGTACTGCTGACTGGGACAGCTAGTGTGTACTTGTATTACTTACAAATGGAAATCCAGAAGCCTGGGTTCTGGTCCTGTGTCCTTGGGCAAGTCACATAGATGTGAAATGAGATTAATCTCAATAATTGCTATTATCCTCTGATCCTGTAAGTGTATGTAGCATTCCAGTTCATTGCAGTTCAGACTCTGTGAGAATTCATTTCTGTTTCCAATGGATAGGCTCTCAAACTCCAAAGTAAAGAAGATTGTGCAGAGTAATAAACTTGAACTAAATTGACCTTGAGGAGGTATTATGGAAAACCAAATCAAGTATAACTTATGTATTTGTTGTTACTGTGTTACAGTGAAGTGTATCATCACTGCTTTGCTGATTTTTGGATTTCAGGTGTACTAGAACATCTGTTACTAAGACGTGCACCAGAATGTCTTGTGTCTTCCTTTCAGGAAATTTTGTTTATAGATGACTTCTGTTGTTTCAGTGTTGTTAATATGTAGCACATGCACAGTGAGGAGGGGCAGGGAAACCCTGGTACACCTTAGGGTATTTTCAAGATTTAAATTTGTCGCTCTTTAGATTTTATTCTGTTGGAGCCAATGACAGGGGTTTCAAGAAGGTTTGTGCCAGTTTGCTTGCATAACAATCGCATATGTTTTAGAGATAAATGACTCTTGTCTTCATCATGATGGGGTTTTGACATGCAAGGCTGTAACATTTTATGAGATTGGTTGAATAAATTGAACTGGTTTTGCAGTATGAGTACATAAAAATTAACTGAGCATATCACTCTTGTAGTAACCCTGCCTCTTCTTTGCTGGGTAAAGATACAGCCTTCAAAGGAGTGAAATGCTAAAGACAGACCTTCAGTTACAATGTGATGTTTCAAGGACAACCTCTACATATGGCAAGAGAATTTTTTTAAGTACCATATTGAATCCATTATAGCTCAGAAAACTGAGATACTAGTTTCTGACATTTTAGTGAGATTTAGTTGACAACCTTCTAGAGGGAAAGGATATTTTAAAAAGTTAACTCTTCTTTATTCTTTGCATGAAGTTTGTTTTAGATGAAGTCCTAGCATAAGCATTTGTTTCAAGGCTGCCATAACATAGGAAGTCCTATTATTCATTAAACCCTTTGCCATCGAGTCGACTCAGACTCCAGGTGACCCTGTACGTGTCAGGGTAGAACTGTGCTCCATAGGTTTCTCAGTGGCTGATTTTACGGACTTAGATTGCCAGACATTTCTTCCAAGTTGCCGCTGGGTAGACTCAAACTCCCAACCCTTCAGTGGTGCAAATGGTTAATATGCTCTGCTGCTGACAGAAAGGTTGGAGGTTTGGGCCCACCCAGAGACACCTCAGAAGAAAAGCCTGATAATCTGCTTCCAAAAATCAGCCATTGAAAACCTTATGGAGCACAGTTGTACTCTGACACACATGGGGTTGCTATGAGTCAGAATCTACTTGATGGCAACTGCAGTTCTTCGTTAGGGGAAAGAGACTGGCAAATCCTCCCATCATTCAGGACCAGTGTATGTTCTATCTTCACGAAATCCTTCATGGTCTCCTCCCTCTAAACTCCAGAAGCACTCCATACCTTTCTTATTGCATTTATCACATTTTATGTTGTTTTACCTTTTTCATTACAATTCATTTATTAATTCGGTCATTCGGCAAGGCTTTGTTTCATACCTGTTATGTGTCAATACAATCCTAATTGGATTGTAATCTCATTAAACATAGGATAACTTCTTGTTCATTCTTATGTTACATAACCAATAGCGGAATGAATAGTGGGTCTTGAGATGCAGATGCCCAACTGGAAAATTCTATAATTTCACATATAAAAAACCCGAATAAATTATCCCAGTGCCCCCTTTTCAAGGCATCTTTGCTTTCCATAATTATATGAAAAGATCACTTGTCACTGTTTGAAAAACAGCGCATTTAGATGACTGTGTCTTCAGGACTGTGGAATAAGCTATTGTAAACTGCCCTCACCCAGTTACAGTGAAAAACATCTATAGAGGCTGAAGGGCTAAAACCATTTGAGATCATTGTCAAGGCCAATGCTACATCAAGACTTTAATCTGTATTGAGAATGTGGCTCCCTTGGATTTAGGGCAGCCAGCAGTAACAGCTTTTGGAATTACCAGAGACTTCCAGTTGTTGCTCTCCACTTTGGGTTATTGGGGGCGGATCCTGAATCTAGATTCTCTTTTTCTTTTTACCTCACAAATTTCCTGGTTGTTGCTACCCATTTTTCCTGAGGAAATGCCAACACATTTAAATGGAAGGTGTAAATCTACTTCATAGAAATCTCATTACGGATGTCAAAATGAATGATATATTTTCAAAAATAATAAGTTAGTATTAATTCATTAATATTACTTGTGAATACTGTTAATTGACATTGTTATGTTGCTGACTTTCAGGATGTTTTTAGACTTCTTTGAGCCTCATCTGTAAACTAGGGTCATGGTAGCCACATTCTATATGATCGCTGTGGTGTTGTTAGGTACCATCCAGTCAATTTTTGACTCATAACAGTTCCTTGTGACTGAGTAGAACTGCCCCATGGGTTTTCTTGGCACTGGAGAAGATCACTAGGTATTTCTCCTGTGGAGTCACTGGGTGGGTTAGAACCGCCAAGCACTTAACCACTGTGCCCCCCCAGGGCTTTTTACAGGACTACTGGGATAAATTGAAAGAATGAAAGAATTTGTTTACAATACCTATCGGCCCTGGCATATCATACCTGCAGCTCCCTCCGTATCTGTTTTTTCTCACAACATTGCTTGGGACTGTGCAGCATAGAAAGTGCATACATTTAAACCTCTCAAAGATATTAGACTGCGTGTGTGTAATATGTTACTAAAAGTTTAGGGCAATGGAGGGGCAACTCAGCCCTCTTTCCCTGTGATGGCTGGTGAACTGTTGTAATAGTGTCAAATTAACATTGATTTTACCCTGTTGATAGTGAGTTACTGATGGGAGTTCTCTTTGGTTGTGTTCTGAATAGGTGACACCAGCCTGTTCTCTATTCTTTCGTTTCTCTGGTTTCAAATGATTGCCATCTTTTACTTTGCCTGAAGCGTTTTACCTTTGGTTACAACTCACCTCAATTAAGAATTATAGCAGACCCTTCCTGTCTCTCTAGCGGTTTGCTTCTGTTCAGATTTTTACGTGAGTGTAAGTGACTTGATGTCACTATTAATCACTCATTTTGTTTGAGTTGGTCAGCTTGTGTGGTCACCTCTGCGATATTCTCACTGGGGGAAATTTCTTTATGTTTTCATTAAAAAATAACCTTTGCATAGACAGCACAAGCTGAAAGGAGGGAGAAGGCAATATCGTGGTTTTAGGATCTCTGTAAGGGTCAATTAAGCCATCAGGTTTTATCTTAAGACTCTGGTTGGAAATTAGCCATTTATCATTCTGAAAGCCTCATTTATACTAATCAAGTGTAGTATACAATTGGTTTTTCAATTTTGAAAGTAACTAGCTTTTTGTTTTATACCTGTACAAATTTAAGAAGATAATTTTTTTTTTTTTTGTCGGTAATGCTCAGTCTTCTTAGGCTGTCAAGAGTTATCTTTCTTCCTTCTCTTACAGATAGTGAGAGAGAGATGAATTTCGAGAGAATTGAAGTCCTCCTTTTTTGGGAGAGAGGGTGTTGCATTGAGGTTCAGGAACCTGCTGTGGTTCTCGATACTGGGTGGCTGCCTGTTAGAAACACTTGGGAAATGTTTAAAAAAACTCTCTGCCCAGGGCCAGCCCCAGGGCATCTGAAGTTTTCTGGTTACTTGGTGAGGACAGGACAGTCCAGGACGCATTGCTTTTCTCTGCACTGAGCCACTTGCAAAGGTGGGTGGTGGTGAGAACCAGCAGCCTGAGAAGTGTTATGCCCAGGTCTCCCTGCACTCCTCCCTTACCCACCCCAGAGCTGAGGGAGGGTCAGAGGTACTGACTTTTTCTCACTGATCCCCTGGGTGCTGGTTCAGGGTTTTTTCTTTCCTCCTGCCTTGGGCCTGGGAATGGGCTGTGGTTAGCAGAAATTATTGACTACCAGGATAAGAGAGAGTTAAACAGGAACTATCTTTTCTGACCAAACCCAAACCAAACCTGTTGCAGTCCAGTGAATTCCAACTCATAGCAACCCTACAGGACAAAGTAGAGCTGCCCATAGGGTTTCCAAGGAGTGGCTGGTGGATTTGAACTGCTGATCTTTTGGTTAGCAGCTGAGCTCTTAACCACTGCGCTACCAGGGCTCCTATCTCTTCTGAAGAGGATAAGTATTTCTTCAGAATCTGATTGTGGTATTTATTCAGGACAGTGACCAATTTTTTAAAAAATTATATTACGGAAGCATTAAAATTTTCCTTGTAGAGAATTTAAGAACCAGAGAAAAGCACAGACAAGAAAAAACGGTATCTGCAATCCCACCCTCGAGACAGAGAACCACCACTGATGTTTTGGTCTTTCTGTGTCCCATCTCTACCCTTCCATGGAGCCCTGGTGGTACAGTGGTTAAAGCGCTCAGCTGCTAACCAAGATGCCTGTGGTTTGAACCCACCAGCTGCTTGGTAGGAGAAAGACATGGCAGCCTACTTCCATAAAGATGACACCCTTGGAAACCCGATGGGGCAGTTCTAACTCTGTCCTGTAGGGTCGCTATGAGTCGGAATCCACTTGATGGTAACAGGGTTTTCTCTCCTCCCCCGTACCCCTCCCTCCCCGGTAAATGATGAAATAATAAAAATAGTTACACCAAACTTTCATTTATTGAATATTTATTTTGGGCCAGCACGTGAAGTTGCAGTTGCTCTTATAAGAATCCAGAAACTCAGGAGCAAAGGAACTCATTCAGTGCTGCAGCTGGTAAGTCAGTACAGGACATAACCTGATTGCATGGTGACGAATCCTAATCTCTATGAGATTGCAGTGTTTACGTTTGTTTATTGTTAATAAAAATTGGATCTCAGTAAGTGGCTGTATTTATGACATGCAGTTATTGCAAGAGTATAATCTTTAAAAAAAAAAGTCTTTTAATTATCACATGATAGGGGTGGTCTGTGTTTACGATAGGAGTCCCCGGGTGATGCAAACAGCTAACCTGCGTGTCTGCTAACTGAAAGGTTGAAAGTTCAAGTCCACCCAGAGGTGCCTTGAAAGAAAGACCTGGTGATCTACTTCTGAAAACTCAGCCATTGAAATCCCCGTGGGGCATAGTTCTACTCTGACTCACATGGGGTCGCCACGAGTCAAGTCAACTTCATGGCAACTGGTACCAGTATGTTCATGATATCAGAATGCCACCTGCCAGAATATTTTATTTGACTTTCTAGCTACGGAAGCATATAGTGCTGGGAGAGTTCTGAGTTCTTAAATTAGGAATGGGGTGGTGTTCAGCTGCTCTTCTCTCTGTGTAAGCAGCTGGCTTGGGCTTCTACCTTGCCCACTGCAGGGAAATGCTGCCATCCCAGGCCCTCCGCTCTGACCCCACCAGGGTTACTTTAGGATTTGAAGAATGCCAATGACCTCGGGCCTTTAGGTAGTAGTACATGAGACCAAATTGTGGCCTCTTTTGTAATTATGAAGAAAGTCTGCCCTGAATTTTATAATAGTGCATTTATTCTTTCCTATTTATATAATTGTTTCTCCCACTGTTTAAAAAAAAAAAAAAATGCAAGTTGACCCTATATATGACACAGTTTAGGTGGAATCGAGTTATAAAATGCAGCTCTCTGTGTTTATAAGAGAACCTATAACTCTCAGACCTACGTTTCCATAGTTACATTGCATTGTCGTCAGATAAAAGGAAGACTGAGGGATAGATCTGAAAGGCACTCCAGGAATTGACTGAGATAAATGTGGTTCTGAAGCCACTGTGCCAGGTTTTTAGTAAGGAGCTAGGCAGGAAGGTCGAACGAGTTGAAATTTCCCGTTGGAAGAAAGGTATTTCTAGTGCATTGTGTTTAAGATAAAAATGGATCAAGGAAACTTGGACTGTTGCTTCTGTGTTGAGAATTTCTATTTTACCAATACCTAGGAAGAGAATTTGCTAAAGTTCTTTTTGGAAACATATACAGAGTATTTATTTATTTATTTATTTTAATTCCAGGAAATTAGTAAACTTAAAAAAAATTTTTTTTTTAATTGCTGACTTAATGATTCTGATTTTCTACTCCTTTCTTGTTCCCATTCACTTAGTTATTCTTTTTTCAAAGAATACTGGAGACTTGAGGCTGTATAGTGTGTATTTTACTTGGTCCAGACTTTTTATTACTTTTATTTTGGTTACTTCAATTATATTCTTTTTTTTTTTTTTTAACGAACATCAGTCGTTGTGCCTTTTGAACTGGATTTCTTGAAATATGAGAACTTGAGTGGGAGGAGAGTGAGTTAAGTAAGGTATGTGGTTCAAAAAATCCAGCAAGGATTGAAGGTTTATTGTGGGTGGTGTGATGGTTTTAACAATAGAACCAGACAGTATAAAATTGTCCAAATTTTTAAATGTTTGTTTTGTTTTTTAAATTCGATCTGAACTGAAAAGAGCAGAATCAAGATGTGACATAAAAATTTTAAATAGTGATTAAAAGTCTCCACTGTAGTGTTAACAGATAGGACATCAACTATGAGTATGTCACTTCTAACCCACTCGGCATTGGAGCAATAGAAATAAATAGGTTACAACTCCTGGAATTGATAATTGATGCTCATTTGTTTGGCCCTCAACAAAGTTTGTAGTTTGTAGATTAGTTTGGGCTGCATTCTGGGGATGACCGTCTTCCTGTTGGAGTGTAAGTGTGTCCTGCTGTGTTCTTATATGCATTGTGTGAGAACACAGACAACATTGAAGACAGTCTTTGAACTTGAAGCAGAATGTCATTAACTTTTAGTCCTTTAGTGAAATTTTACTATTCATGAAGTTCTATTATTAGTATTCATTGATTGTAATTTCTTTAAAAAAAAAAAAAACTGCCTTGTAGAATAGTTATTCTAATTCACAAGAAAACAATACATTTTCAGTTTTTCTTTTTTTTTTTTTAACGCTCCCTCCCCCAAGAGAAGGTGTTGTTATCCATGTCATCAAGTTAAAGGGGCACATTAATAAAATAAAATGCCAAACAGTAAAAAATGAAGTTGGAAAAGCTGGTTGAATTACTCTGTTAAGGAGAATATAAAATTTCTTTTATTCCCTTATCTCTGTGATTAATTTGGGAAGAGTATCGGCTCTAGATCAAAACCAGACCTCTTCATCTTTTCACAGTTCACATAAAATGTATTACAAACATGTTTTCATTTTCTGAGCCGTGGTCTAATTATTGTAGTTCCGTTCGTTTCTTTCAGTTGTCTGCTGTCGTTTTTAAGGCAATTCTCCCTCTTGGCAATCCTCATTAGCTTTCCAGCCTTCTGTCGTCCTTGCCTTATACGCAGTGATACCATAGGTGGTTTTCAGGAGCCCTCCTTGTCTTGAATTGTATGTCATTGTGTGTGACGTTGAAACAGCACTAGAAATACAAGATTTCATTGTGACATTGATAAAATGGCTTTCCACGCATGAAACTCTTAGGTAAGCCACATTTCCTCCTCATAAGAACACCAGCCAAATACTGAATGGGGAAAACATTCATGAGAAAAGGTGTATTCCGTACCAGAGGTCCTAGTTATGGCAAGTGATGGCTTTATGAATTTCCATCCCAGGATATGGGTTCTGATGTTAATTGCTATTATTAGTAATAGAGATGAAATAGTTACTTTTTAAAGAAACAGAATCTGCAATGAAATTAAAAAAATTAAGGTACAAGAAACAAAGCTGTTTGTTTTTGCAGTCCAAAGACTAAAATATTTTCAGTGCATATAGCTTTTGTTTTTAAAGAGGGTAACCCCTGGACAAGGAGTCCCTGGGTGGGGCAAGTGGTTAATACGCTCAGCTGCTAACTGAAAGGTTGGAGGTTCAACTCCACCAAGAGGCATCGTGGAAGAAAGGCCTGGTGATCTCCTTCCAAAATACTAGCCACTGAAAACCCTGTGGAGCACAGTTCACCTCTGATACAGCTGGGGTCTCCACAAGTTTGAATTGTCTCAGTGACAACTGTTTTATTTTTTTAGCCCCAGAGCAAAGCTATGAATTCTGTGGTTTGGCCTTAGTCTTGTCAGTACCTCTCCCCATGCTACGAGTCATTTTTCATTTAGCTTCCTTTCACCCTCCTGGTACCTGCCAATCTGCACACACTGCCCTTCCCACACAAAACGGAAATTTATGGTCATTCAGCAGTCGTTACACTTCCACTGGAGCTGTTTTAACTGTTATAACTTACGTATATTGATCACTTGTTCATGTGGCTGTTCCTGTGCTAGGTTTATAACGATCTTGTGGGGTAGTTGGTAGTATATTGTTTTATGATATGAGGGCCATAATTCTCAGAGAAAGTTCAGTAACTTGCTGAAGGTTACTAAACTCCTAAGTGGAGGTGCTGGGTTTTGAATCCAGGTCTGTTCTGACTCAAAGCCTAGAGACTTTCCTCTGAGCTGCTTTACCTTTGGTCTCTAATGGTGAGTTGAAAGGTCACCCCTGAAAAGATATTGCTGTAATTAAGCAGGGTGGTAGGTAGTCTCTGCTGAACTTTGGGACTAGTGTGTTTACTCACTCAGGCCGTATCTGCATTTTTGGCAACCCCATGTAATCTTGGTACATCTTTTATGTTTTCTGGCACTTATGTTACATTTTAATGATGTTTCCAGATCATAGCCACCTTGTACTTCTTAATGGGCATCCAATATCACTAATCATATTATTTGTAATAACTCATATTTATATGCATGTTCATAAATATTCATACTATTCATAATACATTTATATAGGTGAGAAATTGTTTTATGTCCTTTACATAATCATATAATCCTCACAAAACCCTATTAAACCCATTTCCTAAATGAAGAAACTGAGGCTCAGCAGGATAAAGTGATTTGCCCAAATCACCCAGCTAGTAGGAGTGCTGATGGCCCAGGGGTTAAGAGCTCAGCTGCTAACCAAAAGGTCAGCAGCTTGGATCCACCTCCTTACAAGCCCTATGGGGGAGCTCTGCCAGCATTCAGGCCCAGGCGTTCGGACTCCAGTCTGCGTGCTAACCACCCCTCCACGAAGCCTTTCATCCGTGCCTGCTATCCTCTCTCTTCTCTTCTCCTGAAGTTTCTAACAAAGAGTGCAGTTGGAATGTACTCTTTCGTTGAGAGGAAAGATTGCTATCCAGCAAATCTTTTACAGGTGCTGTAAAATTGTATGATACTTGTGCTTTCGTGGGTTTCTTTTGCTCCTAGCACTTGACAACTCTCAAGTTCATTTTCTGCAATCCCCTCACATTTATTAAAGAGGAAACAGACCCAGAAAGGTTCAGTGACTTGTCCAGGGTCATTAAACTTATCTTCCTTTTAAAATAAATAACCCTTTGCTGTCAAGTCAATTTTGACTCATAACTACCCTATGGGAGGGAGTAGAACTGCCCCCATAGGGTTTTCAAGGAGCAGCCTATGGATTGGAACTGCCAACCTTTTGGTTAGCAGCCCTAGCTCTTAACCGCTGAGCCATCAGGTCTCCACATAGTGAAGATACTCTCATCTTACTGTTAATAGTTTTTTCCAGTTAAGATGAACTTTTTGTGTGACCTTGTGTAAAGAAAAAACTTGACCTAATTCTCTGCTTTAATCTACTGTGGTTTCCTAGGGCTGGCAAAGATTTTGGAAAGATGTGATTCCCAAACTGGAGGAATAATTTGGCAAAATTAAGTAGAATCTTCATGGAATGGTTTGTGCTACTCACCAGCAGTTTTCTTGTCTTTCCAATCTCAAACAGACTTCCTCCTTGCTTCAGGCGTTACTCCATGATCCCTGTAGAGGTGCCTGGCCTGCGTACCAGCTCTAGAGCTGGAAGTGTGGTGTGTAGCTTTTCTGGAATCTGAGCTGTGGTGCCCTGCTGTGATGGGGCAGAGGCAGCAAAAGCAAGAGTGTTTAGGCGACAGTTCCGGTGTGTGCAGATTGGTGGGTCAGGAGACTTAACTTGCTTAGTGCCAGAATGCTGGAATGCAAAGCAGGTTTTTAAATAACAACAAAATAGGTTCATAGGCAGGATGGGGAAGCTAATGAGGATGTCCCTTGTTTTTAGAAAGATCTAAAGCCCTTCTGAAACTACTCAGAGATTGTAAAAAATGGATTCGTTAGGTCCCAGCATTGCTAAATGATTGTTTATTCAGCCAGCAGCGCTTTAGTCCGGCTGACTCTGATGTATAGTTGCATCTGTCATATGAACCATTTGGTGATACTGTTCACCTGTGTACAAGGTGTTCAAGCATACAAAAGTTATTGTATTTATACAATACTCAGGTAATTTTAAAAATATAAACTTGGTACCAAGTACAGATTTAAAGTTTTAAACATGTATGCCATGGCCCCATTTTTGGGGGGGAAATGTTTAGATACACGTGTATGTGCGTGTAGGATATGTCAGTGGTTCTCAGCCTTGAGCATTCGTCAGAATCACTGGGAGGGCTTGTTAAAAGCACAGGTTGCTGGGTCCCATCCCTCGAGTTTCTTATTCCGTAGGTCTGAGGTGAGGCCTGAGCATTTGCCTTCTAAAAGTGTCTAGTGACACTTCTGCTGCTAGTCTGGGGACCACAGTTTGAGAACCATTGTGGAGATAGAAACATAAGAAATCAGTCTGGGAGAATAATTCCCCATAACAGTGATAGTAGCTATGTTTCGGCAATGAGATCCCAGGGGCTTTTATTTTTCCTGTATACTCTTCAGTATCGCCTTCCCCTACCATGGTCGCGTATTACTGTTATCATCGTAAGGACAGCATAGTAAAGTGCTTTGGCGGCTCTTGTTCTTATACTCTCATAAGCACGTAAAGTCTCATTTGGCCTCTATTGTCCAGCTTTATAATACCACCATTATAAGAACAAAGCTTCGAGAATGGAGCGTTTTGTGTCTCATTCTTATTTTCTCATCCCAAGATTTGAGCTTGGAGAAGGGCATATTTGTCATGTCAAGTTCTTATCTGAGCACATGGTAGGTGTTTAATATATACTCAACATCTCAATTAGCTAGAATATCGAATTCTTTTATACTACATCATTTCTCTGAAGACTTCATGGAATCCTATTTTATGAGTACAAACTGTATGTGGTATCCCTTTGGAAGAGGAAGATCTCTTAAGAATCTGAAAGAGATGTAAAGCATTCATCTGAGGTAACAAAACAAGTCAAGAGCAAAATGATAATCCAGCTCTCTTGGCCTCAGAATCACCCAATCCGCCAACCAACCAGTAAACAAATAAAAATCTCTAGCACTAGAAATTGGACCTAAGCCTGTGAAGGTGCTTCATTGGTAGGCCTTTACAGGTTTAGGAATAATATGTCCATAACACCAAACAAAACAAAGCCTCAAGAATGCAGTATTTTCCCGTGAAAGTACAACAATGGTAACATGCACGTATGTGTATTTCAGTATTTTAGGAAGGCCGTCTCTCATTTGACAATAAGCTTCGGCATTGACCAGTTGAGAAAACATAGGACTTATGGAATCCAGAGAACTAGTTTCTAGATCTGATTCTATCACATTTTAGACAAATTACTTAACTCCTTGGATTAAGCCCTAGTCTGTAAATGGTAATTTTGGTACCCTGGGAATGCCTTGGATTGTCACAGTGATCAAATGAGCTAGGGTGTGAGAAAGCGGGTTTACCAGTTGCTGTCTTCAACTCCCGGCAACCTCACCTGTGTTTAAGGTGGAACTGTGCCCATAGGGTTTTCAATAGCTAATTTTTCAAAAGTAGATTGCCAGCCCTTTCTTCAGGGCACCTCTGTGTAGACTCAAATCTAGTTTGCAACTGAGCACATTAACCATTTCCACCACCCAGGAACTCTGAGAAAGCTGGTCAGAAGCCCATTAAAACCCTCTGGACTCTAAGGTAGTGGTGTGATCTAAACAGTGAGGTTCCTACCACCCTTTTCCTTTTCCCAGCCCTGCTGTCTGTTGTGGAAACTTCCTTAACTCCCAACCCTTCTGCTGCAGCAAAGGTTATGGCAAAATCTGGCTAACCCAGACTTGTCCACTTTCCATCAGTCTCAGCCAGTTTGGCTGTAACACTTATTAGCCTTTGTATGAACCCTGAGGTCAGACAACTCTGGGAAAAGCAAGATAATTTTTGAACAGTGTTTCTCCAGATAACACCATAAGTTGCTTTCCTATTACGATGTCTCCAGGAAGTTGAAGTAGTTACTGTCTCTATGGAAATCCACCAATCTTTTGAATTAAAAATGATGTCTCACCTGAGGAATTTGTTTGTCACTTCATTGTTCACTGCATGTATTAGGAAGCTGAGGAATTAGGCCTTTGTGATTTCTTCCTTATAAATTTTAATGGTACTTCACCATTCCAGCTGAGCTGACACTTGGTACTTAATACTTCCTAAGTAAATACGTCATAATGGTTTGATGTACAGTGTTGAAAATTCAAAATAAATTGTGACTCTTTAAAGGAAGTGGGATAATTTTGCTCTGTTCTCTAGTTCCCATAGCACTGGGCCTAGCTCTGGGCACCTGTTAATTCATTTTATCCTGCAAAAGGCAAAAGGATAATACACTTAACAAATGGTATCTTTTTAAGTATCGCAGATGGGCTGTAACCCCATTTTTAGTTCCTTTTCTTTGACTTAACGTTTTAATGAGTCTCACGTAACAGTGGCCCTGCTCGTCAGCTGTCCTTCCGCTGCCTGTCTCTGAACTGTTGTACATGGCTGTGGGGATTAATGTCATGGGGATTGGCTAGGGCACGCATGTGGAGCCCTTCATTCCTGCTAGAGAAGGAGGTCAAAGAGGTAAGACTAGGTGACTGAAATCTGAATGTGAGATATTTATAGTGTCTGTGATCTTACTTTAAATTCTTCCTCAGCATTTCTATTAATACACTTATCTTTTCTAAGTTCACATTTTTTGTTATTCGTGTGATCCAAATTACCCTGAGAAGCTTAAGACCTGGTGTGACCTCTATCATGTGTTTTCAATAACTTCCTTTTAAACGTAATTTTTTGGGTGGTTATCTTCTGATGACATTTAACACACGTGACCTTACTCAAAGTGGAGAAATAAGATTTCTTATTTTGTGGTCTTCTGATGTTGAGATTGTCTTGGTCAGCACGATAGAGCGCAGCAATGGGAAGCTGCGTCAGGCTTTCTGCTGCTTTGTAGCCTGCTTGGGGAGTCTCTGGGTGGCGCAAGTGGTTAACCACTTGACTACTAGCTGAAAGGCTAGGGGTTCAAACCCACTGAGAGGTGCCTTGGAAGAAAGGCCTGGCAGTCTGCTTCCAAAAAGTCACAGCCTCATATACCCTACAGAGCCATCCTGCTCTGCACACATGGGGTCGCCAGGAGTCTGAATCGACTTGACGGCAACAACCAACAACCGTCTACTTGTAGCATAATATCGCAGGATAAAGTGACCTCTGAACTTCCGTTTCCCTCGATCCTTGATCAGTGAAGTGGAACAGATTGTGGCTTCTGTTTCTCAGAGTGGCCTTTGGTGGTGGCCTCTGATGTAACTGGCAAATTGATGTTCCCCTGGTCTAGTTGCTTGGTTTCTGTAGCTGTCTGGACCCAATGTCACCAACACCTCAGGCCTGAAGACGGTCTTGATTCTCCTGTTATCTCGTCTGACTGGTGTGAAGAGATTTCCTTGAACTTCACCTGAGACAGGTTTGGAGTACTGCAGACATTTTGGAGAATAAGAATACATTCACACAAAACACCCCAGCTATACAAAAGCAAATACATATGTGAGTTTTGTGCATTTGTGTTCATTAAACCATACTGTGCCAAGTTGGATGAAGAGCTGCACCTATTATTAGCTCACAGACTGGGTTCATTTTCCCATATTTAAACCAGCCTGTGAAATAGATACAGAAACGTCTTTAAGAGGTCTTCAGCTTTCACATACTGTATTTTCTCACAGCCTGCACTTTTACACGTTATACATGATGGGGTGATTCTAAACTGACTTTCTTTTGTCCAGGTCTGTCTTTGGCATATGAGTTGACTGATGTACATGAGTCCTCAAAGTGTTGTTGCCTGCCAGTGTCTGCTTCTGAAGTATTTGGGGATTGGTATTCTGGTGTCGTGGGGGCCCACATTGAATAAAAGACCCCTCAACCCTGGCCTGCCAAGTAGGAGCTGCTTGTTTATACCAAGAGTCTTCTTGCCTGGGCCACACCGCTGCCACTCTCCCCCCGCCGCCCACCAAATCCTCACTGTTCTGGTTCCCCCTAGAAGTTTTGCTCTCTCACCCTGCCTCCAAAACTAAACCTGTTGCTGTCAAGTTGATTCCGACTCATGGCAACCCTGTGTGTTACAGAGCTGCTCCACAGGGTTTTCTTGGCTGTAATCTTTATAGAAGTATGTCACGAGGCCTTTCCTTCTTGGTGCTGGTGTTTGGGTTCATACTGCCAACCTTTAGTAGTTGAGCGCAAACTGTTTAAGCCACGCTAGGACCTGCACCCTGCCCCAGTAGCCTCAGTACCCAGCAATTATGGAAGTAGGGACTTACCTGTACTCTGATTAGATTTTAAAACACCGCTTTCAGATCTCTTCATCATCTAATTTATTAGAGCATTTTCCAGTTTTTGCGTCCTTAGGTGACAGCTAAATTTTACATCAAAGAAAATTTCAATCTGCTTCTTATTAGTCGTCTGCATTCCCAATGAGTCTTGTGATTGGGGGTTCCTTCTAGCTGAGAAGTAGCTAGTGAAACCTCGTTTTGAAGGCCAGGAAAACGGCCTAAATGTGTTGTGAGAAACACACCAGGATATGGATAAATTTGGGAACTCCTGGAACATTTCAGGAGCGTAGTTTTTTTGGCAGCCTTCTATTTTAACGAAAGATAAACAGTACATTTCTTTCCAGAATTAATAGGAAATTGGGCCTAATGGCCACTTCAGTTACGTGTTTGATTCTGGCGTCTTCATTCTAAGATGAGAGGTTTACACGAGGATGCCTCCCTCGTCTGCTTCTTTGGGCACAGCAGGTTCCTTTCAGTGTCGGGATAGGGGCAGAGTAGGAATGACGGCCATCTTTAGTGAATGTAGCTACTTGTGCAACAAAATACATTTTCCTTCTGATTTGCTGCTCTCCTAGCCAAGTATCCTCTTTTTTAGTAAGTTCCAGAGCAAACTGACATCTTTGTTGTTGTTGTTAGTGGCTCTGACTCATGGTGACCCCTGCCGGGTCCTGCACCATCTTCACAATTGTTGGTATGCTCGGGTTCATCGTTGTGGCCACTGTGTATTTTCAGTGCTTTCCAACCTGGGGGGCTCATCTTTCAGTGCTGTATTGGACAATATTCTGATATGATCCGTGGGATTTTTCATTAGCTTATTTTCAGAAGTATATACCCAAGCCTTTCTTCATAGTTGTCTCAGTCTGGAGGATCCACTGAAAACTGTCCACCATGGATGACCTTGCTGGTATTTGAAATGCCCGTGGCATAACTTCCGGCACCACAGCCACATGCCAGCCACCGCAGTAGGACAAACTGACAGATGGGTATTGGGAACTGGCATCTTGGCATCTCCTTATTTGTGAGTAGATCTTATAAAATAGATAAGAGTGTTTGCCTCTGTCGTTATTCTGGTAGCCACCCCATTCTCAGGGAATGACTGCTGTTAATCAAGCATAATCTTTGGTTAAGTGTTGAGGTGCTGCCCATTGTTTAAATACACACACTATTGATTATCAGCTCTACCCATAGGCTTTGTTTTATCATCTCCTAGTTAAGTGTATGGAGCCATATCAGCCTAGTGGTTTAGAGCTATAGCTGCTAACCGAAAGGTCAGCAGTTCAAATCCACCAGCTGCTTCTTGGAAACCCTATGGGTCAGTTCTGTTCTGCTCTGTAGGGTTGCTGTGAGTTGGAATTAACTTGACTGGCACTTAACAACAACAGTTAAACGCATAGGATAACTTTTACATTCTCTTGTGAAACGTCCACTACACTCTCTCTTCAAAGTGATGATGGAGAAACCAGGTGCGTTCCCTTCACGCTGCCTAGTGGACAGCTCTGCTCTACACAACAGAATATAACCTCATCCAGGCGTATGGCCTTAAACATTGTCTTTATTCTCTCCTCTTCTGTATCTGGGAAACCTGGTGGCATGATGGTTAAAAGCTACGGCTGCTAACCAAAATGTAGGCAGTTTGAATCCACCTGGCACTCCTTGGTAACCCTATGGGGCAGTTCTGTTCTGTCCTTCAGGGTTGCTATGAGTTGGAAATGAGTCGATGGCAATGGTTTGGGCTTTTCTTGTGTATCTAGACTGCCTAGTTGTGTTCTCCACTTAGATGTCTAAGTGGCATCGCAAAGTTCTCATGTTTAAAAGCAAACTCCTGATTTCCTGCATCAAACCAGCTCTTCCCACAGCCTCTCCTATTGTAGTGAAAGACAGCCCCATTCTTCATCTTGATCAGGTGACAAACTTTGGTTTTCTCTTTGATTCCTGTCTTTCCTGCACACCTCACCTCTTGGTATTAGCAGACCCCTTGGCCCTAACTTCAAAATGTGTCCTGAATAAGACTAACATCTCTATCACCATGCTCCTGCCTCAGTATTTTTGGACTTGCTGATACCTCTGCCTTGACTTTTCTCCTCCCAGGTATCTGTTGGATGGATTTGAAAAAAATTTTTTTTTCTTTTTGGGAACACATTTGGAGAAAAAAAATTATTTATTTATTTTACATTTGGAGGGAGGGGTAAATTTAATTTGATTCTAATATCAAGCTCCTATTTTTTTTTTTTATGCATCTTAGTGAATTTTCTTAGGAGTATATCCACTTATCCCCATCTTCTTAGATATTGTATATAATAAGGGGTATCAGTTAACCTAGGTTTTGTTGGAATTTGTTGCTGTTACTTCTGAACCAGCTAAGTATTAGTTTCATACTCAGCTGCAACCAGCAATAAGAGAGAACATGATGCATGAAATGCAATATGTTTCTGTCTAAATACTGGGGTGGGGAGGTTGGGGAGTGGGGGGGGGGGCCTCTGCTTCTTAGCAGATTTTTTTTAAGTTTCTTTCTTCTCTGTCTTGCCCTCCCAACTCAACTCCTTTCAGCTCATAATGTCCTTCCTGTAACTCTTTGCCCTTGTTTTGTCGTGTTTCTAAGGCAGATATGGACAAAAATGGGGAGTATGTAACGCAACCTAATCCCAGGATTGTTTAAGAAGGGCTGCCCTTGGAATCGACTCAACAGCACTGGGTTTGGTTTTTGGGTTTTTTTGCCCTTAGTAGAAGTTTGTTTATTGCTTATAGACGTTTCATCTTACCTGCTGAATCCTATTACTTAAGTGTCTAAAAAATCTGCAGCATTTATTTGTAAGGTGCTTTCATTGATTAATCCAAGGAGAAATTTCAAACTTCTAAATCAGACAAAAGGGGAATGAAGCACACTGATAGGCTGGACTTTTTATTAACAGCACTGAAAGCATTGTACGAATTCATAGTAATTTAAATTATTTCAAGCCTAAGACTAGAGATTGGGCCATTGTTGCTAGGTGCCTTCGAATTGGTTCCGACTCCTAGTGACCCCATGTACATACAACAGAACGAAACACTGCCTGGTCCTGCGCCATCCTCACAATCGTTGCTATGTTTGAGCCCATTGTTGCAGCCATTGTGTCAGTCCATCTCGTTGAAGGTCTTCCTCTTTTTTGCTGACCTTCTTCTTTACCAAGCATGATAGATTGGGCAGAAAATCCCCAAAATGTGTACGGTAAGCAGCTCTACCAAGTATTGTAATTAGTGGCAGGAAAATCTTCAAATCAAATGTGAGTCCTGCTGGAACCTGTGAACGTGACTTTTCAAAGCATGTTAATAAATGATACTTCAAATATTATATAATTAGAAATATAATCTCTGTTCATAACGGTATCTTTTAGTTCTAACATAACATTTATTTAATGTTCCTGAAATTTTTGTCAGAAGTTTTAAATAAAGATAATTTTAACCCACTACCTACTGTCGTCAAGTTTATTCCAACCCATTGCGACCTTGTAGGACAGAGTAGAACTGCCCCATAGGGTTTCCAAGGCTGTAAGTCTTTATGGACGTCTTTCATCCATGGAGCTGCTGGTGGGTTTAAGCCTCCTACCTTTCAGTTAGCTACCAAGCATTTTAACCACTGTGCCACCAGGGCTCCTTAAAAATAATTTTACAATTCTAAGATCATATTTTAAAGTAAATGAGTTTTAAGCACCTTCACATGCCAGATAGCGAGGTAGGTGCTGAAGATACTCCAGGGTGAGACATGGGCCTGACCTTAAAGAGCTTACTCGGTAAATGGTAGTTTTTATCCTACTGGGTCTCCTGAGCTTGCTTAGCCTCAAGGAAAGATTTTTTGAGAGCTATGCCCCCACTGACAACGTCTGAGATAAGAACTGAAGACTTATAATATATTCCTGGCTCAGGCATTGGTTAAAACAAAACAAAAGACAAAACAACCATTGGAGCATTGGAGGAAGTTGGGAACGGGTTAAAGAGCTGTTATTTGATCCTTGGAGTGCAGCTTGTGAAGGATTGTGGTCTGTTTTCCTTGTCATTTGTCTGAGTGGTTCATTTGAAAATTTGTGTTCCTTAATGTAATCATCGTGAAGAGGGTTGCCCCTAATCACCATATATTGTCTTTTCACAAACATGAAAAAACCTGCTACCAACCATCTGAAAAACAGGGACTCATGCTGGCCACCTCCAGGTCTGAGGAACAAGGAAAATATGATGGAATTTCCTGTTTTAATTGCAGAGACTCATTGAATTCCAAGGGCTTTCTTGACCTTAGCCACAGTTGGTGAGTTTCTCCTAATAGAAATCTCCTGACTTATCCACTCTATCTTTTTAAATTTATTTTTTGTAGTGACTTAAGAATCACTGGTTACTTTTGAAAATTGCAAAATATATGTTTAAAAGGATATAAAACATATAGGGGAATTAAAGAATAATAATAATAATAACAAGCACCCACATACCCTCCACCCATCTAAGAAACAGATTATCTGTACTTCAGAGGAGATTCAAGAGTATTGTGCTCCCAATACTTTCCTGATTTTTGCATTCATCATTCCTTTGCCTTTTTTAAAACAGTTTTTCATTTAACTGTGTATCCCCAATATGTTGTTGAGTTTTGCCCTTTTTTTGAAACTTTATGTAAATGTAATCATACTGGATATATTATTTGTGGACTTGTATCTTTCCTCTAACATTATGTTGTTGAGATTCATCCACACTGACGTGCATAACTGTAGCTCAGGTACTTGCACTGCCATGAAGTATTGCATCATATGGACTGTTGTGTTAGGTGCCATTGAGTCAGTTCCAACTCATAGCGACCCTATGTACAACGGAACAAAACACTGCCCGGTACTGCACCATCCTCATAATCATTGTTATGTTTGAGCCCATTGTTGTAACCACAATGTCAATCCATCTTGTTGAGGGTCTTCCTGTTTTTTGCTGGCCCTCTACTTTACCAAGCATGATGTCCTTCTCCAGGGACTGGTTCCTCCTGATGACATGTCCAAAGTATGTGAAATGAAGTCTTACCATCCTCGCTTCCAAGGAGCACTCTGACTGTATTTCTTCTAAGATAGATTTGGCAGTTCATGGTATATTCAATATTCTTCACCAATGCCATAATTAAAAGACATCAATTGTTCTTAGCTCTTCCTTATTCATTGTCCAGCTTTCTCATGCATATGAAGTGATTGAAAATATTATGGCTTGGGTCAGGCACATCTTAGTCCTAAAAGTGGCATATTTGCTTTTGAACACTTTAAAGAGGTCTTTTGCAGCAGATCTGCCCAATACGATATGTCATTTGATTTCTTGACTACTGCTTCCATGGGTCTTGATTGTGGATCCAAGTATAATGAAATCCTTGAGAGGGTCAGTCTTTTCTTCATTTATCATGATGTCCAATTGTGAGGATTTTTGTTTTGTTTATGTTGAGTTGTAGTGCATACTGAAGGCTGTAGTCTTTGATCTTCATCCGTAAGTGCTTCAAGTCCCCTTTTGTTCTCAGCAAGCAAGATTGTGTCATCTTCATGTCACAGATTGTTAATGAGTCTTTCACCAATCCTGATACTACATTCTTCTTCATATAGTCCAGCTTCTTGAATTATTTGCTCAGCGTACAGATTGGTATGGACCACTACAGTTTATTTTTCCGTTCTCCAGTTTTGTTTCTTCACTGATATTTGGAAAACAATATGGACCCCAAATTTAGCAAATCGGCTTGTCATTGAAAGTTTCAAGAGTTGACTCCTTTCTGGCCAAATGTCTTGGGTAAAGGTTGGGAATTTCCAAATGGTTTGCTTTTATTAATGGGAATACTGGAGAATTTCATTTGTGGAGATTGTGGCATAGTGGTTAAGAGCTACAGCTTCTGACCAAAAGGTCAGCAGTTCGATTCCGCCATGCGCTCCTTGGAAACTATGGGGCAGTTCTACTCTGTCCTATAGGGTCGCTATGAGTTGGAATCAACTCGACGGCAATGAGTTTGGTTTTGGTTTCCTGGAAAATGGACTTGTTTTGGACTCTCCTAGGGTCTGCTACCTCTTCACTTGAGTCTCCTAAGTTGGAATCAAAGCCCTATTTCTGCAGAATCTTGTGGGTGAGCCCTTTCTTGTGATCACTGCACTTTTTCTAGAGCTAATACCATATTGGAACCTGTCGGTGGTACAAAAAGTTGACACGCTTGGCTGGTAAACAAAAGATTGGAGGTTCCAGTCTACCCAGAGGGACCTTGGAAGAAAGGCCTGGTGATCTACTTCTGAAAAGTCAGCCATCAAAAACCCTGCAGAGCACAGTTCTACCCTGACACACATGCGGTCACCATGAGTCAGAGTTTACTTGATGGAAACTGGTAAATAACAAATTATTTTGGGGGGCTCTGGATAGATTGGGGCTGGCTAGCAACCCAAATATTTTAACCAGGCTAGTCTTTGGAACCAGGCTAGCCTTGAGAGCACAGGAAGACACTTGGAGTTTTTGTTCTTCCCGAACTCGACTTTCCAAGGGCATTCTCCTCCCTTCCTTTTCCCTCCCCACCTTGTTTCTCATCAGTTACTGGCAGATGTTCTGTTCCATTGTGTCTCCACTTAGAGAGTCAGTTATGGGGCACACCCATTGTTTAGTTTGAAAACATCCCTATGGAAATGACCAAAGCTCTAATAAGAAGCTCAGCTGGTTGCATTTATTTTCAAATGTAGAAAAATATTCTGGAAAGATTGCACTAAGGAGTTACTTCTTCATGTTTGTGGTCCTCTGACATTTTTGAAACTATGTCTTTAGATGAGTATGTTTTTCCTCCTTCATAAAGTAGAAAGCCCAAGTGTATTTTTCTATATTAGCTGATTATTACTTGAGATTTGTTCAGCTTGTCTTGAATTGTCTTTGCTTCTACTGGATGTTAAGGGTTGCCACATAAGGAAAAATGGTTCTGCAGTTAATTTTTTTTTTTTTTTTACTGCAGGACTTCTCAGAGCCTTTGACATGCTGTCATGCCTTGTGAATCTTTAAGTTGGGGGCCAGCAGAAGTAGAAGCTCAAAACATATACCTACTTCTCACTTATCACTATTTCATTACTTGACATTTCACATCTACAGCAATAGTAAAAAATCTACTATCAGACTATTCTGCATATTAACGACATACATCTGGCAATAATAAATGGCAGGGTGTGAGGAGAGAGTAACACTGGCTGTGACAGTTAAGGTTATGTGTCAACTTGGCTGAGCCATGATTGTCAATGGTTTGGCAGTTATATAATGATGTAGTCATCCTCCATTTTGTGATCTCCATTTTTGCATAACACTGATTTTCACATAACTACCTGGTCTTTGGAACCCTGTTGATAAGTGAGAGGTGGGTGTATTTTATTATAAAACTCTTTCCTTCCTTACCAAACCAAACCAAACCCACTGCTGTCAAGTCAACTCCAACTCACAGCGACCCTATGAACTTCCCCATAGGGTTTCTAAGGTTGTAAACCCTCACAGAAGCAGACTGCAACATCTTTCTCCTGCAGAGCAGCGGGTGGGTTCAAACTGCCGACCCTCTGGTTAGCAGTCAAGTGCTTCAACCACTATGCCACCAGCCTCGTCCCCCGCTTAGTGTAAATTAAAGTAATAATCCTCCTCTGAATACTCTTAGTGAAATGTGCCATTAGAGTGTTTTCCATTCTTTTGTATTGGTGCCTTCTACCTAGGTCTTAGGATCATGGTGGAATTTTTCCAGGACCTTACATATAATCATTTATCTTAAGGTAGGATGTGAACTTTTAAGGGCAACTTATTTTCAGTTCACTTTTAATTTAGACTATATATGTGTATATATATATATATATTATAATGAGAGTAGGATGAAATAGTAGTTTTGTAAATTGATCAGAAGAATAATGTTTCAACTTTTAAAAGAAATTCCTTACTCAGACTGGGGACATATGACTTATTTTGTGGTGTTCCACTCAGATAGGAAATCCTGGTGGTATAGTGGTTGAGAGCTACGGCTGCTAACCAAATTGTCGGCAGTTCGAATCCACCAGGCGCTCCTTGGAAACTATGGGGCAGTTCTACTCTGACCTATCGGGTCACTATGAGTCAGAATCAACTCAACGGCAGTGGGTTTGGCTTTGGTTTTTTAATGCTAAGGTGTCTTGGACAGCACAATAGAGTACAGCAAAGCTAAGGTGTGTATAGTCAGGTGTTTTACTGCTTATAGTCTGCTTGTGGAGTCCCTGGGCAGCACAAACACAGTTAACTGCTTGATTACTAGCTGAAAGGCTAAAGGTTCAAACCCACCTAGAGGCACCTCAGAAGAAGAAAGGCCTGGCAGTGTGTTTCTGAAAGGGCACAACCTTGAAAACCCTAAGGAGTAGTTCTGCCCTGCACGCATGTGGTTGCCATGAGTCAGAATCAACTTGGTGGCAGTGGGTTTGATCCTTTCAACCAAAATACTAAAGAAAAACTAGAGAAACTCAAGCCTGAAAAATGGAAAATTGGCTAGATACTGTATCTAAAATTATTCTTACTTCAGTCAAAAAAAAAAACTTTCCCAACTCTACCTGCTGCTCGTGTTTTCCTATTCATAAGTATTTTGATGCCTTTTTATGTGTGTTGTTGACAATTTCATTTTTCCACATACTTTTTTGTGCTGAGGCGTTTTTCTTAGTAAATTGTGAGATCCTCACTTTCATAGTGTTTGACTTTATGTTAGTTGAGTCGTTACGTTTTTCTTGGTTTTTGTCTTGAGTTATAGAGTTGTTATACCTTTTTGTGGTTACCTCATTATATACCCCTATTTTTCTAAGTAAAAACCTAACTTGTATTGTTCTATATCGCCTTGTATCACTCTCCATATGGAAGTTCAATGCCTCCTGTATGTAGTCCCTCTTTTTGATTATTGTGATCTTTTACCTATTGACTTCCATGATTCCCTGTTATGTGTATTTTTTTTTTTTAATTAATCTTAATTTGTTTGTTTTTGTGATTTCCCTATTTGAGTTGATATCAGGACGTTCTGTTTTGTGACCTTGTGTTGTGCTGATATCTGATATTATTGGTTCTCTGACCAAACAATATCCTTTAGTATTTCTTGTAGCTTTGGTTTGGTTTTTGCAAATTCTCTAAACTTGTGTTTGTCTGTAAATATCTTAATTTCGCCTTCATATTTCAGAGAGAGTTTTGCTGGATATATGATCCTTGGTTGGCAGTTTTTCTCCTTCAGTGTTCTGTATATGTCGTCCCATTCCCTTCTTGCCTGCATGGTTTCTGCTGAGTAGTCAGAACATATTCTTATTGATTCTCCCTTGAAGGAAACCTTTCTTTTCTCCCTGGCTGCTTTTAAAATTTTCTGTTTATCTTTGGTTTTGGTGAGTTTGATGATAATATGTCTTGGTGTTTTTCTTTTTGGATCAATCTTAAATGGGGTTCGATGAGCATCTTGGATAGATATCCTTTCGTCTTTCATGATGTCAGGGAAGTTTTCTGTCAGAAGTTCTTCAACTATTTTCTCTGTGTTTTCTGTCCCCCCTCCCTGTTCTGGGACTCCAATCACCCGCAGGTTATCCTTCTTGATAGAGTCCCACATAATTCTTAGGGTTTCTTCATTTTTTTTAATTCTTTTATCTGATTTTTTTTCAGCTATGTTGGTGTTGATTCCCTGGTCCTCCAGATGTCCCAGTCTGCATTCTAATTGCTCGAGTCTGCTCCTCTGACTTCCTAGTGTGTTGTCTAATTCTGTTATTTTATTGTTAATCTTTTGGATTTCTACATGTTGTCTCTCTATGGATTCTTGCAACTTATTAATTTTTCCAGTATGTTCTTGAATAATCTTTTTGAGTTCTTCAACAGTTTTATCAGTGTGTTCCTTGGCTTTTTCTGCAGATATCCTAATTTCATTTGTGATATCATTAAGCATTCTGTAAATTAGTTTTTTATATTCTGTATCTGATAATTCCAAAATTGTATCTTCATTTGGGAAAGATTTTGATTCTTTTGTTTGGGGAGTTGGAGAAGCTGTCACGGTCTGCTTCTTTAAGTGGTTTGATATGGATTGTTGTCTCCGAGCCATCACTGGGAAACTAGTTTTTCCAGAAAATCCGCTAAAAAAAAACTGCAGTCAGATCCCTATCAGAGTTCTCCCTCTGGCTCAGGCTATTCAGATGTTAATGAAGCCGCCTGCGTGCAGTCCAAATCCCTGTGGGACGGTTCCCCGGCTCGGATGCTGCTCTTTCTGCTCCAAGATCAGTCACTGCCTCCCGGGGACTTCTCCTAACGGCTGCGTCCCACGCCGCCCGTGGAACCGGCTAGTCCCCCTCCCGGGGTTAGTTCAGGGGGGTGGAGCAGGTCTCTGTGCTTGTGCCGTACCTGACTGGTATGCTGGCTCCAGGCTCTGGAAACAATCGCTGCTTCCCCGTATTAGTTCGTTCTCCGTCTCTAAATCTGTGTTTGTTGTTCAGGGTTCGTAGATTGTTATGTATGTGATCGATTCACTTGTTTTTCCGTGTCTTTGTTGTAAGAGGGATCCGAGGTAGCGTCTGCCTAGTCCGCCATCTTGGCTCCGCCTCCCCCTATTCATAAGTATTTTAATATAAGTTAATTTTCCACATAACTGGAGCTTATTCCTCAAACACCAGTCCTTAACCATTTTGCCATAGTTTCCCAAGATCTTAAACAGAGTCTAGGGGCTGTGTCGCCATAATCACGAACATCCATTATTTTCTGGTGGTGAAAGGAGCCTGTGTTGGTCTTGGCTTCCTGTGTCTCATCACAGTGCTGGACTGTCAGCCTCCCTCCCTCACAGCCTTGCCTGTTGGCTGACCTGTCTGCCCTGTGCTGGAGAATTAGATAACAGACCAGGTCAGATAGGAGCTGGTAGTGCCCCTGAGTGTGCTGGGAGTGAAGACATGGCTGGCTCCCTTGGGGCTGTGGAACATCTATTTCTGGTGCCCACAGGCTTTCTTACTTCTGTGTACAGGAAGGTTGAGGTCCTTGGGAAAAGGAGTGATAACTGTTCTCAGTGCTGTGTAAAACCTTGAGAAGTCCCTTGGAAAATTTTAATGTGTTAGTTTCCCAGGACTACATGTGAGTCCACCTTGAATTTGACATTAATATTTGATGTTTAAAGTGGAGAATCTCTAGCAGCTTTATTTTAGGAGCATTAAATATACTTTAATGAGGCATTGGTGGTTCATTGGTAGAATTCTTACCTTCCATGTGGAAGACCTGGGTTTGATTCCCAGCCAGTGTACCTCATGTACACCCATCAGCCATCTGTCACCAGAGACTTGTATGTTGCTATGATTCTGATCAAGCTTCAGCAGAGCTTACAGACTAAGGTGGACTAGGAAGAAAGGCCTGGTAATCTCCTGAAAATCCACCAATGAAAATCACATGTTTCACCACAGAACATTGTTGGATCTGCAACCATGCATGAGGCTGGCATGGGATTGGGCAGTGTTTAATTTTGTTGTGCATGGGGTCACATGAGTTGGGGCCGACTTGATGGCAGCTAATAAAAACAACAACCAGTATACTTTACCTGCCTAAGACTGGCCATGGACTGATAATTGTTGAAGGTGGGCTCATTATGTTGCATTATTTTTATCTCCGTTTGTAGGTATTTGAAATTTTCCCTAATATAACACCTTTAAAAACACAACACTTTGCATGTATGTTTGGTCTTCACACAAACCCCATTATTCAGGGCAGTATCACCATTGTTTGTAATGTTACCCGGTGACATGAGCCAAGGAACTCTCTCACTCACTCATTCATTCATTTCACAGGTATTTATTAAGTGACTGTGCCTGACATTCTTTTAGTTATTGAAGTTATAGCAGGGAACAAGACAAAAGTCCGTGTTTTCATGGATCTCATAACTATTGGGCCCAGGGGAGAAAATCTGATAAATAAGTAAGCAGAAAATTAAATGAGATAGTTTAAAGTGGCTAAAGGTGCTAAGAAGAAAATAAAGCAGAGTGACAGGGCTGCTACAGCTGCTAACCAAAAGATCAGCAGTTTGAATCCGCCAGGTGCTCCTTGGAAACTCTATGGGGCAGTTTTACTCTGTCCTGTAGGGTCACCATGAGTAGGAATCGACTCAGCGGCAGTGGGTTTGGTTTTATTTTGGACCTGATACTTGCTACTTTAAAAGCTCTTGAGTAATCCAGTGAATAAGCCGGTAAACACCATCCTTACTGAAAAGAACTTTCAAATTAGTGGTTAACCAAAATGAAAACTACTTTGCCGTAAGTAGTAAAATAATGCACCCAGTTATTTATGTAAAAATAGGCAGTCCTTCAAATATGATTTGTCACGTGGCCTTGGGGGACATCTGTATTCTTCAGGCATGCAGTTATCGTGAACAGGGCAGGCACAGTCACCGTGCTGGTGCAGCTTACCATAAAATGGACTAAAAACCAGTTGTCATTGAGTCGACTTCAACTCAATGGCAATCGCATACACGTCAGAGTAGCACTCTGATCCATAGGGCTTTCCGTTGCTGCCTTTTTGGAAGTAGATTGCCAAGCCTTTCTTCTGAGGCACCTCTGGGTGGACTCAAATCTCCAGCCTTTCAGTTAGCAGCTGAGTGCATTAACCGTTTGTACCACCCAGGGACTATAAGGTGACCTAGACAGATAGTAAACCATGACACTGAGAAACTGTGGTAAGTACCACGTGGGAAACTGTGAGCAATGATTGTGAGTAAACGGGGGTCCTGAAATAAGGAAGGTCAAGGAAGGCCTCTCTAGGGAGGTGACATTTATGCCAAAGGCAAGAAAGAACCGGAAGGGGAGAGTGTTCTTGGCAGAGGGAGTTGCATTTGAGAAAGTTCTGAGATGGGAAAGAGGTTTATGAATTTACGGTGGAGGGGAAAGGAGATGAGGGGTGTGAAGGGTAAGCAGAGGTACGTGTGTTCCAAGTGTATATTCTGAGAGCAATAGAGAGCCGTTGGAGGTTTTTAAGCTAGGAGAATGATAGAAAGTTTATTTTAAAAAGATCATTCTGGTTTCAAGATTATATGTGGGGGTAAGGGAATATACCAAAAAAGAACCTGAAATAGGTATCAATCCTAGCTTTGCCATTTACTCAGCCATGTGGGCAGTTTATGTGATCAGAGAGATGGGGTTAATAATTTCCACCTCACGTTGTCTGAGGATTGAGTGAACAAGGCAAGGTGCCAGGAACCATGGGTGTCATACAGATGTGTTCAGTAACATTAGTTCCCTCTTCCCTGTCCCTCCTTGCCATCAAGCAGAAGATAGGAGTAGCGTTCTGGTGTCACAGAGACACAACACAGTCTCATGGTTTCAGGGACAGCAGCACTGAGCACTGAGGTTATGGCTGCCATATAGACGCTGCAGTTGCTAACTGAAAGGTTGGCATTTGAGTCCACCCAGAGGCACCTCAAAAGAAAGGCCTCTGGTGATCTACTTCCGAGAAATCAGCCGTTGAAAACCCTATCAAGCACAGTTCTACTCTGACACAAAAGGGTGGTTGCCATGAGTCTGAATTGACTCAACTGGTTTTGTCTGACTGTGGAACTTTTTTTTTTCTGTTTGAGTTCGATCTGGCTTGGTTAAGTATGGGAATAGTAACGATGGCTTTATTAATAGCTTGTAATTGGAATTATGAGTTGAGACTGTCTAACAGATTCTTTTTGTTTTCTTTGTGCCTTTTGAAGGAGAGAACTAAGTTGCTAATACTACTGGTTGCTCTATTACTGATAATTCTTGAGGTTCTAGCAGGAAGAGAGTCTGCCAGCTTTGATGCCTCTTGTTCATACCTGAGATTCTCATTTAAACTAAAGAAATTGTCTTCATCCTCCAAAATTTACTTGGATTTTCCTGATCTTTTTAATATTTAAAAAATATCTTCAGCAAATAATGAGTTTCCTATACAACTTTAAGGAAGCCGTTTAATTTGAAGAATTTCATCATAATGGGGTTCCTTTGGTCATGTGAGTTTGACTAATGGATAATTCCTTTTTTTTTTTTTTAAGCCACGTACATAGTACATGCAGAGAAAGCATTGTTATATGGTCGGGGGGGCGGGTAATAAAAAGCAATTCGGACATGGCAGCTGTCCTCAAGGAGAACATGGGGAGAGAATCTTGCAGCCTTGTTTTCGCAATGCTAAACCTTCACGAATCGGATCTCAGACTTGCCTCATTGTGAACTCAGCTCTGGGAGGGTGATAGGCATTGTAGAGTGATCACATATATAGTGAGGTTACACGGGACAACAGGCTCCTGTTTTGCCCACCCATTTCTTCCATTCTGCAGTGTGGTTGGATGCAATTTAAAATGGATCCTTGCATCCCGTCCTAAATATTTTTGGGTATATCTAGACCCTAGAATGAAACTGTGCACTGCAAAGGTTTTTCATCTCATTGTTCCTAACCTGGAGAATAACACTGCTATGAGTGCTGGCCACTGGTGTGGCTCTTGTCATGAGCACTTCATTGGCAAAGACTCACAGCTCCCAGTTCAGTATGGAGACAAGGATGAGATATGCCATCCTGCCCTGTTAGCATGTTTCCTAAAATCTCATTAGTAACAGAAATGGGATTAATTTGAATTCTGATTTTACTGCCTGGGTGATTTGACTCAATGTGACATTGAAACTAGATGGTTCTGCACAGATGTCCTGAAGAATAAGTGGGCTGCTGAGTCAGGGGGTCTCTTGGCCCCAGAGCCCGTAAGGTGGCTGGTCCTGTAGGCTCTCAAAGCCCCCAAGCATCTGGCATCTGTAACACAGCTATTTCTGTGGCAGATGGAGAGAATGGAGTTTATAAGTAAATTAAATGGCCGAAAGTGGGAGATTTTGCACCAAATTTGTTACTCCCATACCTTTAACTGCATTTTGCTTGTTGTCTTCTGGTTTTCTTTGACCAGCATATTTTAAGCATCTATGAAAGCATCTTTAAAGCCATAACGATAAAACCAAAAGCCAAACCAGTTACTGTCAAGTTGATTCCGACTCATGGCTACACCATGTGTGTCAGAGTAGAGCTTTGTACCATAGGATTTTCAATGGCTGATTTTTCAGAAGACAATCACTGGCCTTTCTTCAAGGTACCTCTGGGTGGGCTCGAACTGCCAACCTTCTGATTAGCAGCTGAGTGCTAACCATTTTTGCCACCCAGGGACCAAAAATCAAACTGGTTACTGTTGAGTCGATTCCGACTCATAGCAACCCTACAGGACAGAATAGAGCTGCCCCACCGGCTTTCTAAGTCTGTACTCTTTATGGAAGAAGACCGTCACTCCCATAGAGTGGCTGGTGGGTTTGAACTGCTTAACCACAGCGCTGCCCAGCTTCCTTATAATAATAACAGCCAGCACTTACTTAACAGTTACCACATGCTAGGTGCTCTTTCACAGGCTTTACATATATTAATTCATTTAACCCTCAAAACAACTGCATTTAGGCAAAGGACTTAAATAAGGCATTTCACCAAAAAACGACATTAAAATGACCACCAAACACATGAAAAGATGCTCAGCATCATTAACCATCAGATAAATGAAAATCAAAACCACAATGAGATACTGTTTCATTCTCATAATCAAAAAACAAAACAAAACAGAAAATAACAAAACAAAAAACCAAAAAATAACAAACTTGGGCAAGATTATGGGGAAATTGGAACTTTTATCCATTGCTGGTGGGAACGCAGAATGGTACAGCTTTGTGGAAAATGGTGTGGCGGGTCCTCAACAAAAAACAAAAAATAGAACTGCCTTATGACTGAGCACTCCCACTCCTAGAAATATACTCAAAAGACTTGAAAGCAGAGACTCAGAAAGAGACTTGTCCACCAATGTTCATTGCAGCACTATTCACAATAGCCAAAAGGTGGAAACAACCTAAATGCCCATCAACAGATGTATAGATAAACAAAATGTGGTACTACTCAGCCAGGAGGAGAAATGAAGTCTTGTTACATGCTACAGTATGGATGGAGCTTGAAGACATTATGCTGAGTGAAATAAGTCAATCACAAAAGGACAAATATTATATAATCTCACTTATGTTAAAAGACAAGAAAAGGCAAATGTATAGAAAACAAAGTTTATTAATGGTTACCAGGGGTGGGAGAGAGGGGGAAGGAGGGGCTAACGGTGATGGAAATATCACACTGCTTAAGGGTAGGTTTGCATAGCTGGTGATTGTAATTGCTGTCAATAAGTCGTACGCCTGTAAAAAGCTGAATTGGCAAAAGTTGTGTGATAGATTTACAACGACGACAAAAAAAGAAAAAATGTAGCTGCTGAGGCTGCTTATATACAATCAAAAACCTCCTGGGATTTGGTGTCTTGGTTTGGAGGTTTAGGGTCATGGTTTCATGGGACATTCCAGTTATAGGAGGAGGATATGGAATGTGTGGCTAATTGCCTCCATAAAAAATTACCTCCTTTGTCCCGAGACCAAAAGTACTGGATGGTGCCTGGCAACCATTACTGAGCATTTTGATCAAAGATTCTATAGAAGAATCCTGATCAAAAGGGGGAAAATGTAGAACAGAATTTCAAATTCTCATAGACTTCGTACTTCCTGGAGCCATGAAGGTTGGATGAACCCCTGAAACTATTGCCCTAAGGTAATCTTTAAACCTTAAACCAAAAATATCCCCTGAAGTCTTCTTAAAACCAAACATTATTCTCTTTTTTTTTTTAAAATACAAGAACTAGTTGATGTATTTCACATTCCGTTAATTGTGATGTAAGATATTCTATTCCATGAGGTCCATTAAAAGAAATTTTATAACTTCTTCTCCCTGTAGGTATGTAGACTAATCTGAAGAAACAAGGAAAAAAACTCAAGAGAAAGTCATAACAAAAAATGCACAAATAATTTTTCAGATGTTAATCCTTTAAAATAGACTTAATGTTATTTGTTCCCAACTCTTGTCCTCTTTTTGAGAAATTCCAGTTTTGTAGAAGAGGAGTCCAGATCCTGGCCAAAATCTTATGTGTGGCCTTTCAAAGGCAATTAGAAAGGCCCTAACTGACAGGCCTCGTGGGGGAAAGCTGCTCTCCCCACACCAGACCTGGTGCACAGCCAGCGCACTGTAGTATCTGAAGGGAGTTGCAGTCAAGGACTCAGCTCAGTCTCTTAGTTGGCCCTGCTCTTACACATGCTAGCCCAGGTACCTCCATTATGGGAGGCCCTCAAATGAGGCCTTCCCCTGGCGCATCTGCCGAAACCTCCTTATTAGGAGGAAGGGAGGTTTTTTTCTTTTTTTAAATAATTTTTTATTGTGTTTTTAGCGAAGGTTCACACAGCAGTTTAGGTCCTCATTCAACAATTTCTATACAAATTGTTCTGTGACATTATTTACATTCTTTACAATGCACGAACAATCTCATTATTTCTAGTTGTTCCATTTCCATTTAAATCTGGATTCCCTGCCCCCTTACATGCTCATCTTTGTTTTCAAGTAATTATTGACCCTTTGGTCACATATAGATGATTTTTTAAAGGAGCCCAGTATTCACACGTGATACTCTTTATTTTGTGATCCATTTTGTTATTTAGCTAAAAGGTGACCTCGGGCTGCAATATGCTCATTTAAGAACTATGTGGGATCAAATTGACAACAGCAACTTGAAAGCTTAGATAGGAACCTTAGGGGGCAGTGAGATTATGTTAATGGGGGAGGAACAACTCGAAGAATATAATCAGTGTCACTAAATGGTACATGTAGAAACTGTTGAATTGGTCTATATTTTGCTGTGTATATTCTCAACAAGAACAACAACAAAAAGTCCATTTGACAGATGAGAGAGCTGAGACACTGAGAGCTTAAATGCCAGGTCCAAGGTCACATAGCTAGAAAGTGGTGGAGCCAACAATGGAATGCAGGCAGCCTGGCTTCTGTATCCCTGCTCTTAACCACCGTACTGTACTGACTCTCATAAACGACCATCTGTGTGTCTCTACCAGCTTATCACACTGTGGTAGCTTGTGTGTTGATGAGATGCTAGAAGCTCTTCCACCAGTATTTCAAATATCAGCAGGGTCACTCATGGTGGACTGGTTTTAGCAAAGCATCCAGACTAAGACAGACTAGGAAGAAAGGCCTGGCAATCTACTCCCAAAAATTAGCCAGTGAAAACCCTATGGATCGTAGAATATTGTCTGACTCATTTGCTTTGGACACATCATCATCAGGCAGGATCTGGAGGAGGATATCATATTTGGTGAAACAGAAGGCCAGTGAAAATGAGATGGTGAGATGGATCGGCACAGTAGCCTCAGCAATGGACTTGAACATGCCAGCAATCGTGAGGATGATGCAAGACCAGGCAACATTTCATTCTGTTATACATTGGAGTCACTTCAGTGGCATCCAACCATCTATCGAGGACTAAAAGATTATTCAGCTAATACCCTTGCTTTCATAAAGCTACTGCATAGAACATGATGTTTGATTCTGGCCCCCAAATGTAGAAAATACAGATATATTATTGCTTATACTGTCATAAGCATGCTTTCACAAGCTATCAAGGCACAAGCTTTCACATAAATGGAAAATTAATCTGGGTTGTTAAATGTATGCATGCACCATTCATTAATTGAAGTCAGGCCTTTAGTAGCAGCACATTTATCTCTGAGGATAACCACACAGAGGGTCTTAATTTTTTATTTTTAAGTTGAGAATGGATGGTCTGTGCTGCATTTTTAAAAACACTTCCTGCATGATAATTTTGAGGATAATAACAAGAAAATTGCACAAGAGCTGTTTTAATTTTGCTTAATTTTGTAAGCCGCCTGTGTCTCCTTAATTTTGCTTCGGGTAAGGAGCCCTGGTGACAACGGTTAAGTGCTTTGCTGCTATGTAAAAGGTTAGCGGTTCAAACGCACCCAGTGGCTCTGTGGGGGTGGGGGGATGACCTGGTGCGATTACAGCCAAGAAAACCCTGTGGGGCAGTTCCACTCTGTAACACACGGGGTCATGGTGAGTCAGAATCAACTCCATGGCACCCAACAAGAACCAGATGTGAGTTCTTGCTTGGCTCACCCAACAGGGAATTGCAGTCATGACGATCAGGCACAGGAGCTGCGTGCAGCGTGCTGGAGGGCGCTCCACAGAGACAGCCCTACTTGGAGGCCTGTGACACTCAGCTCTTGTCACACGTTTTGTCAGTCTGGAGAAACAGTTCAGGTGTTACTTTCCTTGACAATATTTGGGAAAAGGGCACAGAAGTTGTTATTGGTGGATAGTAATTATATTATAACTTCACGTCACTTGTAAAACGTTCCATTTGCTTTATGTAGGCATTTAATTTTAGAAATATGTCTATTTAGACCCTAGGAGCATCATTATGTTAGATTAGTAGGTATGTGGATATACACTTGTCTAGTCATCTCAAGTTTTGCATTGACTGTGTTTTTTTTTTAACCAGTTGATTACATAGAGATGGAATTTATTCTGAAGCACTTTTACTCTGCTTCCTGGGCAGCAGTATTTAAAATGCTTTCAGAAGACATCATGTTAAGTGGCTAGTGGAAAAAAAAGAGGCAATATAAATAATGTAGTTAAAAAGCAATAAAAATATTAAAAACTTATTTTAGAATTTAGTAATAGATACTTGAGGTTTGCCTTCTAACCTGAATATTTTATAGATTAAGAAATTGCTTCTCAAAATATCTAAAATAACAAAGGACCATTTTTTTCTTTTTAATTCCAGTCCATCAGGGACCAGTACTTTCATAAATGTTGGGGGAGGCATCATGACACTTGACCCCCACAGGAAGATGAGGGAGTGGCTGGTACCTTGGACAAGATTCGTATTTCCTCCAGGACCAATAGCAAACAGCTCATGGACTGGTACCCATTCTCAGTCTATACTTTCAGGAGCTCTGGGCTAGGTGATACTTCCAGATTTTATCCAGGTGTAACCAGCTACCTGATAACCAGATTGCCTCAGCCCTTCTTTCTTGTCTGGTTTTGCATCTCCATCAGCTCCCTGTCCCTACAGATTCTCCTACAGTTCAGAGGACTGCCAAGGAATAGATTCCTTTCTTCCTCCTTCTCTGCACACCTGGCTCCCTTCTGTATCTAACAAACACCCCCGCCTCTTTCAAGGTTCAGCTGAGTGGACTGTCCCCTCTTTATGCTTCCTTTGAGTTGAAAACATGGGTGAAGGCGACACAAATCCATCTTTGACCTCACCTGCCTCACAATACTAACATTATTCCTACATCCTGGAATGGCACGGTGGGACTTGTAAAAAGTGGTGACGTTCTTCAGTTTTGTACTGGTCACAACTGACTCTGGTTCTGTGTTGCCAGATCATTGTAATTAAGAGCAAGGGGTATGTGATGCGACTGTGCTTACTGCAATATTATTGTAAGCATAGAAAAGCTAATTCATTAAAAAGGAAAAAACTCGGCTAATATTGAGTGAAAGTATTAGTACACATTGATTCCTGAAATTAGTGGTTTAAAAACTCATTGGACATTCATTCCACAATCCATCCAGGGATCAGCTGCCTCCAGCTCCCTGCTCCTCCCCTGACCCTGTTTTTCCTGTCCTTGGTTGTTCTGAGTGGAGAGTATCCTCTTGATTAAAAGGGAACTTTCTTAGTTTATTCAGATGATACAAGATGCGTTAAAAAAAAAAAATTGATATAAGGAAATCTGTAGTTCTGCAAGAGTTCTGGGAAGGAGAAATTACAGGAATTGTGTTTCCAACCAATTCTCTTTTGCTTAGGCATCTTTACCATCAGTATCTGCTTGGGGTTTCTCTGTGCAGGGGCCAGGTCAGTTCCTAGCTGGGGAGGATAGCCTGAGAAACAAGTAGCCTTTTCTTTGTGCTTCTGAACCATTACTATGAGGATATTTATTTTCATGTGACCTTGCCTCGTCTTAAGCCATCTGTAGACTTTATTGTAAGACATTAAAAAAGCAAAACAAACAAAAAAAACCTCATGATTTCAAAGATGGGAAAAGGAAGCCTGAAGATACAAAGTGAAACTCCAAAAGGCAGCATGTCCCAGGTAAAGAATTGGAAAAAGGTGGTTCAGTTGATTTATTCAGTAGATTCTTATGGAGCATCTGCTGTGTGCTACGTGCTGAGGATGTAAACAGCAGCCAGCAAAGCAGTTACAGGACCTGGCTGCAGGGAGCTTCCAATATAGGTAGTGGTTGGGATTGTCCTGGCAGACCTACTTTCCTTCTTTTTTTTTTGATGGGCCTTTCCAATCTTTGCCAGAAGGTCAAACTTCAGGACTGACTTCATTACTGAGCTGAAAGGGTGTCCAGGGGCTATACTCTGAGGGTTTCTCCAGTTGGTGGAGATGGTATGTCTGGCATCAGTAAAACTTGTCTTTGCTGGGTGGCAGACAAATTTTACATAAGTGTAGGAAAAAATGCTGATTAAAAAAAATGGGAACAGATGAATGGGTAAACAAAATGTGCTGTATCCATACAATGAAATATTATTCAGACATAAAGAGAAATGAAGTCCTAATACATGTGACAGCACGGATGAACCTTGAAGACATTATGCTGAGTGAACTAAGCCAGACACAAAAGGACAAATACTGTATGATCCCACTTATATGAAATATCTGGCATAGGCAGATCCATAGAGACAAAAGTTTGTTAGTTACCAGGGACTGAGAGGAAGGGGGAATAGGCAGATATTGCTTACAGGGCACCGAGTTTATGTTCAGGGTGATGAAAAACTTTTGCAAATAGATAGTGGTAATGGTTGCACAATGCGGTCAGTGTCATTATGTCACTGATTGTACACTTAAACATGGTTCAAATGGCAAAATTTACGTTACGTAGATTTCGCCATGATTTTTTTTAATCAATTAGTGTAAAGCATATTAACAGACTAAAAAGAAAACACGTGATCACATCAAACGATGCAGAAAAGTAATTTTTAAAAAATTGGAGTTTTATTTTCCTCTATTCACAAAGTCCTACAGCCTTAGAACAATTTTTGGCACCATCAGAGTTTTAAAATAATGGAATGAATTTATGAAACTTTAATAGATTAGAAAACATCCAGTGAGAATTATATAACTTTGCAGTTATTTACTTTATTTGAAAAGTTTATTGCTTCTGACTTTCACTGAAAACATAATATATAAAACATTATTTAAAAAAAATAAGTTTATTGCTTCTGTTACAAAGCCAGTACCTCTTGATTGCAGAAAATGCTTTAGAGAATGACTACCAGAATGGACCTCTTCTGTCTTAGGTCGCCTTGCCTCACCATTCATTTCAGTGGGCTTCAGTAGTTAAACAGTATAACCGTTCAACTTTGGCCTGTAGGTCACATTTTACATTGGTAATGAGACTTAGCTCTCTGGTGCTCTTTAGTGTCGCTTTGGGAAAGGGAACCTAAAGCTATTTTCTCCATTGGGTTCTCTTTCTAACCCTGACCCTTGACCTTTTATTGCCAGCTTTTCACATTGAACAGTATATACTTCTAGATTCTTCAGCTAGTGATTATATAAATACCCTGTATTTATTAGACTGAGAAAATAAATGATGCATTTTTATACATTAGGTCATTTTTAAAAATAAAGTCTGTTTAATTTTAAAGTTTAGATCATTATTCTTCTGGCCATTTTGTCAGCTGTCATGGCACCAGCTTTGCTGTCCTAGGAGGTTTTTTTGACCCCTGTAGTTAGGTGTAGCAGTACCTGGGACCAGATGTCAGGTGTGACCAGCTGGATGGAGTATGCTGAGGTGTTTGCAGTTAAGCACCTGTTCCTTCCTGTTCCTTCAAAGTTAAGATCATAGCTTAATTCTTAGAAAGGTTGGGAACTTAATGCATGCCTATTTAATTATTCCTGAGGATTTTGTTTGTTTTCTTTCTCTTTTTCTTCTGCTTTTTTGTACATAAAGGGAAAAACTTTTTTCCCTTATGGGAAAAACCCGAAGCCTGTTTTAGAAGTACTCTCATTCTTCAGCTCCCAGGAACCTTTTCAGAGATGAAATTTTGTTTGAGACGTGCTGACCTTTTGCATATAAAATCCAGGAGGGATATTTGTTGTAACAACAACGATGGCATCTAGCATTTATTGAGCAATAGCTACACACGCTAACAGTGAATAGCATTAGGTGGGTCCTTGTATGTAATCCTCCGACAGTCCTGAAGGAGCACTCTTCTATCCCCAGTTTTAGACACAAACCAAGGTTCAGAGGGGTTAAGTAAACTTGCCCAAGGTCAGCATAGCTAGATCACAGCATAATACATCCTCTGCCTCCTGTCTGTCAGTTTGTCATGCTCTGGTGGCTTGCATGTTGCTCTGATACTGGAAGCTATGCTATTGTAGTTCAAATACCAGCTGGGTCACCCGGGGTGGACAGGTTTCAGCAGAGCTTCCAGACTAAGACAGACAGAGGGAAGGACATGGCGATATACTTCTGTAAATGAGCGGGTGAAAACTGTATGGATCACAACAAAATGTTGTCCAGTATAGTACCGGAAGATGAACCCCCTATGTTGGAAGGAACTCAGAATACACAGTAGCTACGACAGTAGACTTGAGCATACCAACGATGGGGAAGATGGCGAAGGTCCCGGCAACACTTCCTTTTGTTGTACATGGGTTCACCATGAGTCAGAGCCAACTTGATGGCATCTAACGACAGCAACGCTGTGCTATATTACTTCTTGTAGAAATTTTAGCCAGATATAGTTATGCCAGAAGAATGTAGTCCAGATATGTTTAAAAAATCAAACCACAAGTCTTTCCTCCCCAGAACAAAGTTAGCTGAGTTTTTCTTTGTCAGTTTTATTGACAATGAGAGCAGGATAAGTGGAGTGATAATTTTTTTTTAAAGAAATGAGTTTTGTCTTTTTTTTTTAAAGTATGTTGGGATTATCTTTTTTTAAATAGCAAATGTATTTTGAATTCATTTTTTTAAACTGTCAATAGTATAATAAACATTGATATAATTGAAGTAGTTTTTCCCTTATTCTTCATCTCGTCAGATCAGCTTCAAGTTCTGATCCTGAAGTCACATACTAAAGTCACTTCCCGTCACACAGCAGTGGTTCCACCTTCAGAGACATGGTGGAGAGGCTGGGTGGGACACATCAGTAGACACATCTTATAGAGTTTCTCTTCAAATTGTCTTTATGTTCTTACCTTTACATCCTATCTTTCTTTGCTTTTCTATAGCCCTTGCCTTTGCAGTGTGTCTCAGCTTACATACTCTGAGGGCTGTGCGTCTCACTGCATACTCTGTGGAGATGGTATGGCCTCTTCATTCACACTGGGTCTTACCCTCCTAAGTCAGATCTGACTGCCTTATTCCTATTTCACAAACCTTCATGGCAGTTGCTTCAAAGAAAAGTCAGTGTGGCCTTCCTTGTCCTTTGATCACTATATATTATTTCAGCTTTACTACCCTCTATTACCCCTGTCTTTTTATTGTTCTCCGAATGTATGCTGTACTCTCCAACTTTGTTCCAGCCCCCTTCTGCCTTAGATTTGCTCCGAACTCATTTACATGAATATTTTTGTGGTTTTGTTCATAGACCTCTCCCAAACCAGTTGCCATCAAGATGATTTTGATTCATGGCTACCCCGTGTGTGTCAGAGTAGAGCTTTGTTTCCACAGGATTTTCAATGGCTGATTTTTGGGAAGATGATCACGGACCTTTCTTCCGAGGCACCTCTGTGTGGACTCAAACCACCAACCTTCTGATTAGCAGCTGAGTGATAACCATTTGCGCCACCCAGAGACCAAAAACCAAACTTGTTGCCATCGAGTCGATTCCAACTCATAGCAAACCTATAGGACAGAATAGAACTGCCCCATGAGGTTTCCCAGGCTATAATCTTTACGGAAGAAGACAGCCGCATCTTTCTCTGGTAGAGTGGCTGGTGGGTTTGAACTGCTTAAACACTGTGCCACCTGGGCTCCTTTTAATAATAATAATGGCCAACACTTACTTAACGGTTACCACATGCTAGGCGCTCTTTCATAGGCTTTACATATATTAATTAATTTAACCCTCAAAACAACTCCATTTAGGCAAAGGACTCAAATAGACATTTCACCAAAGAGGGCATTCAGATGACCACCAAACACATGAAAAGATCTCAGTGTCATTAGCCATCAGAGAAAGGAAAATCAAAACCACAATGAGATACCACTTCATTCTCATCAGTTAGCAGCTGAGTGTATTAACGGTTTGCACTACCCAAGGACTCCATAACCTCTGTAGTGGTGCTCAATTTTCTGCTTCCTCAAGGGGAAGTGGCAGTTTGCTGTCTTCTTCAAACTTCACAGCCGTCTTGCACATTAAAAGTATTTCTTCTTTGAGGTTCACTCTCTGTAGGTTTCTGCTGCACATTCATGTAGGACCTGGGCATGGACAGGGCTACTTCACGCATTAACCACATTCATGTCCCACGTAGATAAGGGTGATCCACACAGTTGAATACCCATAAGGATTGCTATCTAAAACCTTAGCCTAGGCTCAAGGAGCTTTCACTAAATCCTTCTAGACTCAACAGAGGCAAAATAATGTAGCAGTTAAGAGTGGGTTAAGTGCTAGAGATTGCTGGGGTTTGAATCATGGCGCTGCTGCCAGCTAACTGTGTGAACGTGAGCAAGTCATGCAGTCTCTGTATCTTATTCCTCAGTGTTTTTCATCTGAAAAATGATAATAAATAACAGTACCGGCCTTACAGGGTTATTAAGAAGGTTAAATGAGTTAAATCAGGTAAAACTAACAGAATAATATCTGGCACAAAGAACTTCTAGGTGCTACCCTTTGCTATAACATTGACTGTGACTCTTGGCAACCCTATGTGTGTCAGAGTAGAACTTTGTTCCATAGGGTTTTCAAGGCTGATTTTTTGAAAGTAGATCACCAGGCCTTTCTTTTGAGATACCTCTGGCTGGACTCGAACCATAACCTTTTTGTTAGCAGCTGAGCACATAACCCTTTGTACTCTAATAAGTGTTGCCAAAAAAAACCCATTGCCATCAAATCGATTCCAACTCATAGAGAACCTATAGGACAGAGTAGAACTGCCCCACAGAGTTTTCAAGGAGCACCTGGTGGATTCCAACTGCCAGCCTTTTGGTTAGCAGCCGTAAGTCTTAACCACTACACCACCAGGATTTCCACTTTTAAGTGTTAGGTATTATTAAAAGAATGATTGTCCACTCCATTTCACAGACGTACTACTAAGACCAGGTTAGAGTTTACCACCCTGAAATGTTCTGCCTCTGAAATGTTACAGGTCAATGTCTCATTCTTTGACTGTGACACTCTTATCTTTTTACCACCCCAGCATCTTTACTTTTAACTTTATCCACCCCACAAGTTTCTTGCCTCTACTGTTTTCTCCCAGTCTGATTACTTCCTTTTTTTTTTTTATAACTAATATTTTATTGTGTTTAAGGTGAAAGTTTACACAGCAAATTACGTTCCCATTTAACAGTTTCTACAAAAATTACTCAGTGATATTATGTCGTCATTCCCATTCATTCCGTTCTGGTTGTACTATTTCCAGTACTCTAGTTTCCCTGCCCCCTTACCTTCCCACCTTTGCTTTAGAGTAATTTTTGACCATTTAGTCTCACGTAGATGATTCTTTAAAAGAGCCCATTACTGATAGGTGATATTCTTTGTTTTATGAGCCAATCTGTTATTTAGTTAAAAGGTAACCTAAAGGAATAATTTTGGCTTGGGTTTAAAGAGTATCTCAGGGCAATAGTCTTGGAGAGTCCACTAGTCTGAACCGGTCCAGTAAGTCTGGACTTTTTAAGAACTTGAGGTCAGTTCCACATTTTTTTCCTGTTCTATCAGGATCCATCTATTATGACCCTGATCTGAGTGGTCAGTAATGGTAGCCAGGCACCATCTAGTTCTTCTGGTCTCAGGATAGATGAGGCCGTAGTTCGTGTAGACTATTAGTCCTGTAGACTACTCTCTTCTCTGAGTCTTTGGTTTCCTTCTTTCTCTTTTGTTCCAAACAAGTAGAGACTAATAATTGTTTCTTAGATCGCTGCTCGCAAGCTTTTAAGACCCCAGACATTACTCACCAAATTGGGTTGTAGAACACACACTTTATGAACTACGTTATGCCAGTTATCTGAGTTGTCCCATGATACTATGGTCCTAAGCCTTTAAACTCTGAAAACCAATCTCTCGAGGTGTTTGGGTATGTCTAAGAAGTATCTGTAACTGTGTCCACTATGTGGTTTATTATATATATGGATATACATATGTAATATGTATGTATATCCACAACTATCTGTGTACATATATATACGTTCGTGTTCATACCCATACACATATATGCCTGTATACATATTTGTGTAAGCACACACATACGTTTTGGTGGTGGTTCCCTTCCTCTTGACTTCACTTCTCTACTCAACCATTCCCTAAAGGGTCTTCCCATTGAACCACAGCAGCCTCATGGTAACTGCAGGAATTACGTTGTTGAAACGCACTGCTGTTAGCAAAATCCATAGGTGGTAAGAGCAAAGTCTTATAGAAAATGAGGGGGTGGGGGGCTAGAAGGGAAACAATTAAAAAATGCCATTGAGCGTGTATTTTAAGTCAAGTAGATTCTAGAAGGTATACTCTTCTGAAGCAAACCAGATGCATTGGTGCTAAAATTCTGTTCTATCTTTTGCGTATATACTTAGGAGTGGAATTGTTGGGTTGTATGATAATTCTGTTTAACTTTTTCAGAAACTGCCAAATTCTGTGTTTAACTTTTTTCCACAGTAGCTATACCATTTTACAGTCCCACCAGCAATTAATGAGGGTTCCAATTTCTCCACACACTCCTTATTTTCCCATTTTTTAAAATAATAGACGTACCAGTGGATATTAAGTGGTACCTCATTGTGTTTTTTATTTGCATTCTGGTGATGCAGTGGTTAAAGAGCTTGGCTAATTACCAAAACGTCAGCAGTTCGAATCTATCAGCTGCTCCTTGGAAACCCTATAGGACAGTTCTCCTCTGTCCTGTAGGGTCTCAATGAGTCGGAATTGACTTGATGGCAGTGGGCTACGGGTTAATGACTAATAATGTTGAGCATATTTTCATCTGCTTATTGTGCTGAGTCTTGAAGGGTGGGAAATTTGATCAGGCAGAGGGGGAGAGGGAAGCAGGATAAAGGCATGGAAATTACCTGAGTTGGGTGGTGAACGCACATTCTGTGAATGGCATGAGGAGATTGGGCTGCTTGTCTTGGAAGAGAAAGGAAGCTTTGGCTTCTTGCAAGATAGAGTTAGTATCACTGTTGAATTGCACTTTCTATTTTCTCTCCAAATTCTGAGACCTAAAAATATTACTTAGCTGGCTTTTAGAATGTCAAGTTCTATTCAGTTTAGTTTTTTTGGAATACATAAAAAGTCTTCTAATACATATTTTTGGAAGCCCTGGTAGCTTAGTGGTTAACAGCCACAGCTGCTAACCAAAAGGTCGGCAGTTCGAATCTACCAGGCGTTCCTTGGAAACTGTATGCGGCAGTTCTACTCTGTCCTGTAGGGTCGCTATGAGTTGGAGTCGACTCGACAGCAACAGGTTTAATACATATTTTTAAATTACAGAGGTTCACATGTCTAAAAACAAGACCTTTTCAGAGGATGAATGAGAGAGTAGGCGGTGGAGCGTGGTCAGAAGTACCCGTAACGTTAGCTAAGTGTTGGTGGAATATTCTTTCTAAGGAGTTAGCAACTGAGCCTGTGACTGGGGTCAGGGAGGCCTGTTTGAAGAGAGAATTTTAGTTCACTGGAGATTTGCTTAGCTGGGATATTGCCTCTCTCTGCGCTCAGGTATCTCGACAGTAGCTGGATCTGACAAAGACCTAAACATGGCTTTGACTAATGTAATTAACAAAGGGACCAAATTTTAAAAATACACATTTAATATTGAGTATGTTGATTCTGTTGAGCCCTGGTGGCACAGTGTTTGAGCCCTCAGCTGCTAACCCCAAGGTGGGCGATTCAACCCCGCCAGCTGCTCTGAGGGAGAAAGATACGGTAGTCTGCTTCGGCAAAGATTGACAGCCCCGGAAACTCTATGGGGCAGTTCACCTCTGTCCTGTAGGGTCGCTATGAGTCAGAATCAACTGGACAGCAATGGGTATGTTGAATCTGATAGATATAGATACAGTATTCACCCTCATTCATCCTTTTTCACATGAATGTCACTGGGTTTGTCACATTATTTTTTTTTCCAAAGGATATCATATTGTATTTAATTATAGTATTGGTATAACTGACATTGGAAGTGTTTTTCTTTATACTTAAGGAAAAGTGACACATAGTCTCTGGGGATTAGGGCAGTACCTACAGTTCTGAATTAGGGATGTCTTAGCTGCCTGCTGTCACATCTCAGGAAAGGTTTGCCAAAGTGATGATGCAGTAAAAAAAAAAAAAAAAAGGGCTTGCTTTTTCTTCAGCAGTAAGGATCTTTGTTTTAAACTAAATGATGAGTACATATGGGTAGCAGCAGATGAGTTTGGTGGCTTCCTTTTCTACCCTGCTGCCCAGTCTCCATTCATTCTCAACAAGGAGTCTTTACTCAGAAACACAAAGGAAGGTAGCAGAATTGTGTTGGCACTCCCATAAGTCTCAGTGATCTAGTGCTGCTATAACAGAAATACCACAAATGGATAGCTGTAACAAATAGAAATTTATTCTCTCACAGTTTAGGAGGCTAGAAGTCAGAATTCAAGGTGCCAGCTCCAGGGAAAGGCTTTCTTTCTCTTGTCGGCTCTGGGGGAAGGTCCTTGTCATCTCTCTTCCCCTGGCATAGGACTGGCTCAGCGCAAGGACCCTGAGTTCCAAAGGGTGTGTAATGCTCCCAGCTCTGCTTTCTTGGTGGTAGGAAGTCCCCCTGTCTCTCTGCTCTCTTTTCTGTTTAATATCTCAAAAGAGATTGATTTAAGACACAACCTAATCTTGTAGGTTGTAGTTTAATAGTGAAAGATTTTTACTATTTTTATTATATTTTAATAGTAAAAGACTGGTTAATGATAACAATGCATCGTTTGTAGATTGAGACCTGCCTCATTAACATAACTGTTGCTAATCCCACCTCATTAACATCATAGAGGTAGGATTTACAACACGTAGGAAAATCACATCAGATGACAAAATGGTGGACACTCACACAATACTGGGAATCATGGACTAGCCAAGCTGGCACACATTTTTTAGGGGGACACAATTCAACCCATAACACCATATAATATACTGTCTTTATAAGTAAAAAGGACATACTTTAAAAGTACTAAAAGTGTTGAAATAGAACTGACTTCCTAAGAAGAATAAAGAAAACGCTAATGAGATATGAATGAAGAAAGGGTTGTTTGATTAGTGGGCAGTTAAGGAGGTAAATGCACTGCTGGCTGAAACCAGCACTTGTTCTTTGCAGCTGGTGATGATTATCAGACAGCTGGGGTGCAAAAGGAGTGATGTAAATGGTTAATGGATGATGGTTGCTGATCGAATGGTTGGTGGCTCAAGTTTACCAGAGCCACCTCAGAAGAAAGGCATGGCAATCTACTCCTGAAAAATCAACCATTGAAAATTCTATGGACACAGTTCTACCCTGCACACCTGGGATCACCATGAGTTGGAATTGACTCAGCAGCAACTGAGTTTTTTTTTTTTTTTGAACTCTGGAGAGGTCTCTGGGATTCCTGTTAGACTGTCCCAGCCACCCGCTACCCCCCATTGTGCTGTTCTACCCCCCTGTTAGGTAATTTGGTTCATCACAGCTTACATGGGAAACGGGTATTTTCCTGGTTGTCCCATGTTATTTCATTTGATTGTCTTATTGTAACCCAAGTGATTTTTTTTTCCTTTTCTTTGTTTGATAAACAATTATTTAAATGACTTCTTAAAAATAAACAAAATAAGAGAAGACTTAGTCAACAGTGCTGTGCATGAAGTTTTCATTGTTGAACAGATGCCTTTCAGAGCAGTGTCCCACTTCAGGAAATTTTCTTGGCATGAATTTCAAACTTTATGTACAGAATTTCCATAGCTCTGTTAGGATTAAAGCCATGCGTTTTTATTATAACATCTATAAATGTTGGGTTTGAAAGGTAGACGCACAAGTTTGTTGAGACTTGCTTGGTAGCAGCCGGAGATACCAGTTATTCTAGATACAGTTCCGCTCCAAAACTAAAACAAAAATCATGTTCATTGTTTCTGGCTGTCTGAGCTGATAACATAAGACACGAGGACTCATTTCCTTTCAGCTAATTCATGGAATTTCAAAATGATGCTTCAGGTTTGTGTTATAGGAAGGTCATAATTTTCTTTCCCTGGATTCAAATGTGTGAAATCATCTACCTGATTGTGGAATCCATGGAAATTCTTTCCCTGCTGCTGAGCTCTGGGCTTTGTTTGGGGTCCTAGGAGCTCTGTGAGGAGTGTTGGACGCAGTGATGGAGAAAAGGCGCCATGCTGTTTTCACCTGTACCTTTTGTTTCCCATGGCCTCTGCCCTGGAAAATCTGTTTACTTATCCCCAGGATTCTATTCCCTGTGAACAAGGATTGAAACCCTGAGAAAAGCTTCTCCGTTTCTCTTTCATGCTAGTTTTATAGTATGTGAATTGATGGTATCAGAGGTTGATCAAGAATAACCACGTTAGGGAGAACAATAAGAACTGTCTTAACGTAGGAATCGTAGCTCAGCGCCTTAACTGGCCCACAAGGAACGTATTTACAAAACAAGTCAACTTAATATTTTGCTACTTTCAAAATTATTTCCTTTTTAGAGTTGTGTTCAGGTTCAATTTCAGCCCTTTCGGAGTTCTTAATATGTGAAAATTGATGTTAACAGTGTGCATGTGTGCAGGTGTGTTCATGTTCTGAACATTCACTGAGCTGAGAAATTATGATGCATGCACTTTTCTGCATGTATACTTTGATAAAAAGGTTTACTCAGAATAATTTTCTCAAATAATACTTTAAAATATGTACAGTGCCCCTAGCATCATGATATTAGGTGAAAAAGCAGAATACAAGACTATGTATATGGGAACAGATAAGCTTGTATGGTTGTTGGTGGGGGAAGAATGTGACTTAAAAATTCTCAGGGTTGAAATATGTGAAAATGATCATTTAGAGCCATGGTTTTTTAAGTGAGAAAAACTCCCGTATAAATTAAGAGTATATGGAGTCAAAGGAAAATACGCATATGTTTTAATACCAATTTCAGAAAAGAGCTTTAAATGTGAAAATTAACTTAAAAGTATTTGTTTGACCACATGCAATAATGACTGTAGCATCTTTATCTTGACACCCTTCCACTGGCATTTCTTAGAATCATTAAAAATATCCCTGAATGACTGTGGGGTCATTCTGTTAAGCCAGGAAAGAAATGCATTGTGCCCATATTGTATTTTTGAGCAAATATAAGAGTTTGCCACTTTAGGCAGTAATGTATTTGAATTTTGCTTCCAGGCTTCATGAAGTAGAATATCTTTGAACTCACGTTATCAAGATGCTGAATTCACCTTATGTTTTCTCTCTTCCATTGCTTCCCGCTGATGTGGCTGCTGTGTTGACAACCTCTTTACCTGTGCTGCTGAAATTTTTTGTTTCTATCATTAAGGAAACCTCCCAAGGTAAGCACCTATATGGAATTTTGGCAGGTATAGTGGCTTAGTGTTTACAAATTCAGGATTTTACCCATCACAATAAACCATGTGAAACACCTATCCCTGACAAGAAAAAACAGCAGTGTAATGTAAAACTCAGATTGTGAACATATGACGTTGGCAATAACATAAAACGAGAATGCTACTCAACATTTACAGAGCACTTTTACGTGTTAGTTCCTTCTCTAAATGAATGCTCTGATCCTCAAAGCAAACATGTCAAATTATTGTTTCCATTTTATTGATGATGAAATGAGGCTCAAAGAGAGAGAACCGCATGTCGTAATTCACAATGATTAAGAGGAAGACCTGGGACCTGGTATCACCACCTTAGAAAGTGGAAGGACAAAAATAGTAACATCACAGTGTGGTAGTGTGATAATTGTGGTTATTGATCAGAGACACTGTCTTTTCTGTGCCTTACTAAAAGTAGTTGAAATTATCAGAAAAATCATCTGAACTTTTAGATATTCAACCTTCCACCACCTCCATGTGCTCCATTGTAGATCCCAGCCAATCACAAAGTTCATTAACTGGAGTTGTCCCTATTGCTCTGGTCAGCCTTTGATGGTGTGTTTACCAGTGAGGAGCCCAAAAGCTAGAGAGTAAATGGGAAAAAAGTAAGAGAAGTCAGGGATCTGAATGATCAACCCCTGAATAACTGAAGGCTGATTTTGTTACCAGTGAGTATTTTATTGGGTATCAGAGGCACACTTGGTATCAAAAGGAAGGAGAAATTCTGCCAGCTCCTGACTGATGAGATTGCTTATATCTGTGGTTTCTGAGATGGGACCAGAACAGGCTGTTACTACAAATACTATAAGGTCAGAATCTAAGCTGTGTTGGGTGAGGGTAAAAAACCGTTGCCTTTGAGTCTATTCCGACTCATAGTAACCCTATCAGACAGAGTAGAACTTCCCCAAAGGGTTTCCATGGCTGTAATCTTTACAGAAGCAGACTGACACATCTTTCTTCCACAGAGTAGGTGGTAGATTCAAACCACCAACCTTTCATTTAGCAGCTGAGCGCTTTACCACTGTGCCACCAGGGCTACTTGGGACAGGGTAAGATATCCAGAATAGGCAAGGCTTACTTGCCTTTGAGGTTATGAAGAAGAATCCAACTTAGCTTTTGGAGTATAAAAACCCACTAAAATGCTGACTTTCATCGATTTGTATTTACTGAAGGCCTATAGGTCCTGGCTGATGCAAATGGTTTGCACTTGACTAATAACCTAATTAATATTAAGTTCCTCATGAGCACGATTAACTGTCTGGAATTCCCATTCTTCGCAATGTTATCCATAGTTCGTTAGGATCCACACAGTCGAATGCCTTTGCATGGTCAACAAAACACAGGTAAACATTGTTCTGGTATTCTCTGCTTTCAGCCAGGATCCATCTGACATCAGCAATGATATCCCTGGTTCCATGTCCTCTTCTGAAACTGGCCCGAATTTCTGGCAGTTCCCTGTCAATATACTGCTGCAGCCGTTTTTGAATGATCCTCAGCAAAATTTTGCTTGCGTGTGATATTAATGATATTGTTCTATAATTTCCACCTTTCTTGGGAATAGGCATAAATATGGATCTCTTCCAGTCAGTTGGCCAGGAAAGGCGTGCGTCAGGGTTGTATTCGTTCACCTATTCAATCTGTATGCTGGGCAAATAATATGTGAAGCTGGACTATATGAAGAAGAATGGGGCATCAGGATTGGAGGAAGACTTATTAACAACCTGCATTATGCAGATGACACAACCTTGCTTGCTGAAAGTGAAGAGGACTTGAAGCACTTACTAATGACGATCAAAGACAACAGCCTTCAGTATGGATTGCACCTCAACATAAAGAAAACAAAAATCCTCACAACTGGACCAATGAGCAACATCATGATAAATGGAGAAAACATTGAAGTTGTCAAGGATTTCATTTTACTTGGATTCACAATCAACAGCCATGGAAGCAGCAGTCAAGAAATCAAAGGATGCATTGCAGTGGGTAAATCTGCTGCAAAGGACCTCTTTAAAGGGTTGAAGAGCAAAGATATCACCTTGAAGACTAAGATGTGCCTGACCCAAGCCTTGGTATTTTCAATCACATCATATGCGTGTGAAAGCTGGACAATGAATAAGGAAGACCGACCGAAGAATTGATGCCTTTGAATTATGGTGTTGGCGAAGAGTATGGAATATACCATGGACTGCCAAAAGAACGAACACATCTGTCTTGGAAGAAGTACAACCAGAATGCTCCTTAGAGGCAAGGATGGTGAGACTGCATCTTCATTCTTTGGACATGTTGTCAGGAGGGATCAGTCCCTGGAGAAGGACATCATGCTTGGCAGAATACAGGGTCAACAGAAAAGAGGAAGACCCTCAACGAGGTGGATTGACACAGTGGCTGCAGCAATGAGCTCAAGCATAACAACGACCGTAAGGATGGCTCAGGACCAGGCAGTGCTTTGTTCTGTTATGCATAGGGTTGCTACGAGTCAGAACCGACTTGACGGCACCTAACAACAACAACAGCGATAACCTAATGCCTGGTGGTTTGAATCCACCCAGTAGTACCATGGAAGAAAGGCCTGGCAGTCTGCTTCTGTAAATATTACAGCCAAGACAACTCTGGTCTGTGACACACGGAATTCTCATGAGTTGGAATCGACTCGATGGCAACAGTTTTGTTTTTTTTTAATAGTTTCATAGGTATTGTCCTTGGCAGGAAGAGTTTTAACTCCAGTAAGGAAGTCATTCATTGAACAAATAATATAAATATGAGATCTATTAAGAAAGAGGAAATATATAATGCTGTAGAAGTATAAGCAATGGCATCCTGGTCAAATCTAGAGGATTAGGGAGCCCTCCCTGAGCAATTAGTGATGTGGATATTATCTCTGAGATTTGCGACCTGAAAAAGTTATCTGTTGTTCAGGAAGATAACCCATTGCCCTCGAGTTGATTCTGACTCAGAGTAACCCTATAGGACAGAGTACAACTACCCCATAGGGTTTCCAAGGAGCACCTGGAGGATTCAAACTGCCGACATTTTGGTTAGCAGCCATAGCTCTTAACCACTATACCAACAGGGCCCTGCTCAGGAAGACATGAGTGCCTTTTATGTAGCACTTCCTTCCCTTCCTGTTGGTTCCCAGAAGTTTTGTAACACAGTGTCACTCTTGTAATATGTTTTATATTTTCCCCACAGACAAAGGGAATGAAATACTAAACAATCCCACATTTGGGTACTTAGGAAAGGAGAGGCACTGAGATTAAACAGAGCTACACATACACATTTTAAAAAATAACTAACTGCTTTGTACACAGAAAAATCTTGGGTACTTTCTAACCAGTATATACGCCTAGTAGTTTCAGCCTTGGTTTCACTAGGTATCCTGTTGATAATTCCTAAAAAGTACAAGGAAAATTAAAAAAAAAAAAATTTTTTTTTAGTTTTAAATCACTGAGTTAAAAAAAATAAATGCATGCCGTAAGGGACATCTGGAAAGTATAAAGATCAACTTGAAATCAAACAAATGATACAATAGAGTCAAAAAAAAAAAAAAGATATTAAAGAAGATACAGGCCTTTCCCTGCAGGAATTAATATAAATGTTGAAAGCTGATGTGGAAAGGGAAAGATGCTTTTGATGATGATCATATACAAATGAAATTTTATTAATTTAAAACAATGAGATTTGGGCATAAATAACCAGCAAAAGCATCAGAGAAGACTGGTTGGCTTAATGTAACCTATAATTATTCTGGGCAGGACACGTGTGCTGCATGGGTAAGACCCAGTCCCAGCATTCTGATGAGAGTGGGGTAGGGAACACATGCATAATATAAAACAAAAGCATTTGTGCAAACGGCCACAAGAGGCAGAGTATTTGTGGAACTCATAGGCTGAATGGTCCGGTTCTGACTTGTGCAGTCAGAAATGGCCAATTCGGAATTAATCTCACCTCTCCCACACTACTGCTTTTCATAAGGTTTTTGCTGGCCAGTGTTTTTAGAAATAGATCATCAGATCTTTTCTTCCTGCTCTGTCTGAGTCTTGAAACTTCTTTGAAACCTGTCCACCATGGGTGATCCTGCTGGTGTTTGAAATACTGGTGGCATAGCTTCCAGCATCACAGCAAAACGCAAGCCACCACAGTATGACAGACTGACAGACAAGTGGTGGAAGTATTTAACAATGCAGGAAGCATCAAAGGAAGATGGAAGGAATATACAGAGTTGCTGTATCAAAAAGAATTGGTCGATGTTCAGCCATTTCAGGAGATAGCGTATTATCAAGAACCAATGATATTGGTGAAAAACAAGGCTCCAAGAATTGATGGAATGCCAATTGAGGTTTTTTAAAAACACACACAATGCTGGAATCACTCACTGATTTATGCCAAGAAATTTAGTAGACAGCTACCTGGCCAACTGACTGGAAGAGATACATATTTGTGCCCATTCCAAAGAAGGGTGACCCTACAGAATGTGGAAATTATCAAACAATATTATTAATATTGTGTGTAGGTAAAATTTTGCTGAAGATAATTCAAAATTGGTTGCAGCAGTACATCGACAGAGAACTGCCAAAAATTCAAGCCAGATTCAGAAGAGGACATGAAATGAAGGATATCATTCCTGATATCAGGTGGACCTTGGTTGAAAGTAGAGAATCCCAGAAAGATGTTTAACTATGTTTTATTGACTATGCAAAGGCATTTGACTGTGGGTCATAACAAGTTATGGATAACATTGCAAAGAATGCAAATTCCAGAACACTTAATTGTGCTCATGAGGAACCTGTACATAAACCAAGAAGCAGTTGTTCGAACAGAACAAGGGGCTATCAGGAAAGGTGTGTGGCAGAGCTGTATCCTTCCACCATACTTAATCTGTATTCTGAGCAAATAATCTGAGAAGCTGGACTATATGAAGAACTCGTTAATTAATTAACTCATAAATTAAAACTCATTAACAACTTGTGCTATGCAGATGACATAGCCTTCTTTGCAAAAAGCGAGAGGACTTGAAGCATTTACTGATGAAGATTAGAGATTACAGCCTTCAGTATGGATTACACCTCAACATAAAGGGAAAAAAAAAAATCTTCAACTGGGCCAATAAACAAAATCAGGATTAATGGAGAAAAGATTGAAGTTGTCAAGGATTTCATTTTACTTGGGTCCACAATCAATGCCCATGAGAGCAGTGATCAGGAAATCAAATGATGTGTTGTATTGGGCAAATATGCTGCAAAAGGCCTCTTTAAAGTGTTAGAAAGCAAAGATGTCACTTTAAGGACTAAGTGTGCCTGACCCAAGCCATGGTGTTCTCAATCGCCTCATACGCATGTGAAAGCTGGATGATGAATAAGGAAGACCGAAGAAGAACTGATGCCTTTGAATTATGGTGTTGGTGAAGAATATTGAATATACCACAAACTGCCAGAAGAAAGAAGTCTGTCTTGGAAGAAGTACAGCCAGAATGTTCCACAGAAGTCAGGATGGTGAAACTTCATCTCATGTACTTTGGACATGATATCAGGAGGGACCATTCCCTGGAGAAGGACATCATATTTGGTAAAGTAGACAATCAGTGAAAAAGACGAAGACTCTCAATCAGATGGATTGACAACAGTGACTACAAAGGTAGGCTCAAACATAGCAATGATTTTGAGGATAGTGCAGGACTGGGCAGTATTTCAGTCTGTTGTACATATGGTCACTGTGAGTCAGAACCGACTTGACGGCACCAAATAACAATAACAACTCTCACTCCACTGAGGACACCCAGGACTGTACAAAAGAATAATACCTGTGCTTGAAGGCACTGGAAAGATAAGCTAGTAAGTATAAAAATGGCATGGGGTGTGTGACCTCTTCGTCTAACTTCTTGAGGGGCTAGAATCACCATCAGCATCAGCCCAAGGCTGATTCCTATGAGGTGGAAATCAAATATACCTCCATGCTCCATCCAACCTTTGTACAAATTCCAGTCTGTCTTAGTCATCTAGTGCAGCCATAACAGAAATACCACAAGTGGATGGCTTTAACAAAGAGAAATTTATTCTCTACTGTCTAGTGGATTGCAAGTCCAAATTCAGATCATCAGCTCCAGCCGAAGGCTTTCTCTGTGAGTCTTCTTATCAATCTTCTCCCAGACTAGGAGCTTCTTCTCACAGGGACCCCTGGTCCAAAAGACACGCTCTGCTCCCAGCACTGCTTTCTTGGTGATATGAGGTCCCCAACTCTCTGCTGGCTTCCCTTTTCTTTTATCTGTTGAGACATAAGAGGTTAGGCAGGCCATACCCCAGGGAAACTCCCTTTACATTGGATCAGGGATGTGACCTGGGTAAGGATATTATAGTCCTGAAGGCACTCAGCTCTCTCGCTCCATGGTTTGGCAATCCTAGCTCTGCCAACATGTGCCCAGAGGCATCCCACTCTGCTGGGAAGCTTCCTGCCAAAAGTCACTCAGCAGTCTCACTCATGAGTCAGCTTGCCCACTGTAGCTGCCTTGATCCAAAGGATCCATTCCAAACTCCTGGCTCTTCTTTCTTGATGGTAGTGAGGTCACCTCTTGCTCCTGGGATTGACTTCCTGTAAACTTAGCAGAATGGCAAAATTGGCCAATCCCCTTAGCATTCCATACACCTTATTTGCATGGTCCCACCTATACAAGGGTTCTTTGCACCTTATTTGTATTGTTGGCAAGCTGTCCAATCCCCTTGGTGGGCCACTAGCACCTTATTTACATAGTCCCACCCAGTGGTTTTGTGGGAGTTACAAGACTATGCATGGCTAAAAGGGCCATATTAAGTAATTCACTGTACCACAGTAAGTAATAACCAGACCAAGATCCAGGAGAAGGTAGAAATTTAAAGAGGTGAATCTGTGGTTTTGGTGTATGTTATTCAGGAAGAAGTAGCTTAAAGTTGGAACAGTGTGTCTGACAGCCTGTGTGGCCTAGAAGGCCACACAGAAAAACAGAAATAGACCCCCATATAACTTAGATGTTCCAATTATTAGACGTGAATTTTAAAATAACTATGCTTATTATGTTCAAGGAGAAAACAGATAAGAGAGAGTTACCTGTCGGAGAGAACTGTTACTTATAAAAAGTGATATCACAGATGTAGGAAATAACCCAATGTAAATTATCAATGTGAAAAAAACAAACTTAAAAATTCAGTATTAGCATTTAGTAGCAGAATAGAACATTTGCAAAGACCTGCACATGTTCACAGTGCAAAGATGAAGCACTTACTGATGAAGATCAAAGACTACAGCCTTCAGTATAAATTACACCTCAACATAAAGAAAACAAAAATCCTCACAACGGGACCAAGGAGCAACATTATGATAAGCGGAGAAAAGATTGAAGTTGTCAAGGATTTCATTTTGCTTGGATCCACAATCAAAGACTATGGAAGCAGTAGTCAAGAAACCAGGCAACACACTGGATTGGGCAAATGTGCTGCAAAAGACGTCTTTAATGTGCTAAATAGCAAAGATAACACTTTGAGAACTAAGGTGTGCCTGACCCAAGCCATGGTATTTTCAATTACCTCGTATGTATGCGAAAGCTGGACAATGAACAAGGGAGGCCGAAGAATTGTTGTCTTTGAATTATGGACTCCCAGAAGAATGAACAAATCTGTATTGGAAGATGTACAGCCAGAATGGTCCTTAGAAGCAAGGATGATGAGACTTCATCTCACATACTTTGGATATGTTATCAGGATGAACCAGTTCCTGGAGAAGGACATCATGCTTGGTAAAGTGGAAGGTCATCGAAAAAGACCCTCAATGAGATGGATTGATACAGTGGCTGCAGCAGTGGGTTGAAGCATAACAATGATTGTGAGGATGGCACAGGCCCAGGCAGTGTTTCATTCTCTTGTACATAGGGTCGCTATGAGTCAGAATCGGCTCAATGGCACGTAACAGCAACAGTGGAGTAGATCCAGCTGAAGAAAGAGTAAAATAAGTGGAAGATAGGGTGGCAGAAAATATCAAAATGAAGTACAGAAGAGACAAATGGTGTAGGAACAACTGGATGTTCAAGTGCAAAAAAAAAAAAAGGAATCTAGACATATCTTATACCCTTCACAAAAATTAAATGGCGCTGACACATTGCAGGGATTGCAGTCAACGTCATGGAACAATTTGTGTATAAACTATTGAAGGAGAAACTAATTTGCTCCATATACGTTCACCTAAAGCATAATAATAATGATAAAAATTAACTCAAAATGAATCATAGACCTAAATGTAAAATGCAGAACTATGAAACTTCTAGAAGATAACGTAGGAGAAAATTTAGGTGACCTTGGGTTTGGCGATGACATTTTAGGTATAACACCAAAAATATAATCCATGTAAGAAAAAAATTGATAGGGTGGTCTTATTAAAACTAAAAGCTTCTGCTAAAAACATGGTTAGGAAAGTGAAAATATACGCCACTGACTGGGAGAAAATATTTGTAAATTACTCATAATTTTCAGAGTTGGGTAGGTATGTCTCTCCTTGCCAGTGTGACTGTAATTTTGAGTCAGAATTTTCTGTCTTAGAGGTATTATAAAAAAAGGTAAAAATTGAAAAGTTGCTGGTAGTTTAGTCACTTTTTGATAAAACTTTGTATTTTAGCAGGATGTGGTATAAAGGGAGTTGGCACATGTATGTGGAGAGTCAGTCTCTCATTAGGCCATTATACACACTCTGTTGATGGAGTACAGGAAAATACCCTCGGTCACAGTAGCTTTGCCTTCGGTAGCCCAGTTCCTGGATTCCCAGATGGCCCCAGGATGTCTGGCACATTCTAGGTCCCTTCATTTTTCATGCTTTTGTCATACTTGGCATAAGCATCTTTTCTTCTTAAGGAGCCAAATTGAAACACACACAGAGAAGAACAAATGAATTCTTTCTCCCTTTTCCCTTTTTTTCTTCTCTCCCTCAATAGTTGTTGAGCACTTTTCATGTGCCAAGTTGTCACTGCAGAGCTAGGAGAGATTTTGAACTCAGACCATTCAAGTCCTTTTGTTTTAAGGCCAAGGAGATTGAGGTTTAAGAAATGAAGTGGCAAGACTATCCAGTGGGAGAGCTTGGCTCCAGACCTGTACCTTCTGATGGCCAGTCTAATATACTTTCTGTTACCTCAGAGGGGTTGAAAAGTGGTTTTTCTGTTTGTGGGGTATTGTGGGGCAAGATAGGTAGAAAGTGTAAGGAGGAAAAGTTTGTAGAAAATGTTAATATCTGTAAACTACTTTGTTTAGGCTCATATACTTTTTTATCCATGATTGTTCTGTTTAATACATTATAATTTAGTATATGATTTATTTGAACAATTAGATCTTGTTAATTAACTTCACTTCTCAGCTTCACTACTCAACTCCAAGGTGTTTAATCCATCTGCTTACATAAGTTTGTTGGCAAACTTATATTTAAAAATATCTTAATCAGAAGAAAATGACATTATAGTGAAATGAAATTGTTTCCTTTTGATGGCAGTATCTTTTAAAAAGATACCAAGGTATACTAATTACCGCATTTCACAGAAATTGCTCAGAAAAAAAGGAGGGGAAAACTTTATTATATACAACTTATGCCATGTGAAGTGTGGTTTTATTCAGTCTTATTTTTATAATCTGTGAATGTCATTATGTTCTGTTGCCTCTACTGCTTTGCTGTAGTGGATTTCCAGAAACTAAAATCTTGTCTCATGAGATGAGTTGTAGACTTGCACTATTCAGTATGGTTGCCATTAAGCACAAAATATGTGTTGTGAGTGTAAAATACACACTAGGCTTCAAAGATATGGTATGAGAGAAAAAAAAGAATATAAAATAAATATTTTGGATATATTTGTTAAAATACAATATATTACTAAAATTATATCTTTCTCTTTATTTTTTAAATATGTCTGCCAAAAAAAAATTTTTTTTTTTTTTTTTCAGAAACAGAATTTTGTTTTCTCACAGTTTAGGAGGCTTGAAGTCTGAATTCAGGGTGCTGGCTCTAGGGGAAGGCTTTCCTTCTCTGTCGTCTCTGGAGGAAGGTCCTTGTCTCTTAGCTGTTGCTCCTGGGTGATCTTCATGTGGCTTGGTGTCTCTCCTCCCTCATCTCTGCTTCTTTTGCTTGCTTGTTTTAATCTCTTTTATAACTCAAAAAGAGACTCATTAATGTAACAAAGACAACCCATTCCCAAATGGGATTATAACCACAGGCATAGAGGTTAGGATTTATAACACATATTTTTAGGGGACACGAGTCAATCTGTAACATTCCACCCTTTGTCCCCCCAAAATTTCTGTCCTTCCCACATGTAAAACACATTCACCCAATCACATGATCCCAAAAGTCTTAACTCTGAGTCCAAAATCTCATTGTCTGAATCTCACATCTAAATCATATATGAGTGAGACTTCAGGCATATTCCATTCTGGGTCATTTATGAACCTGTGAAATCTAGATTACAAGGTATCTGTTTCCAAAGTACAATTGTGGGACAGGCACAAAGTAGACATTTTCCATTACAAATGGGAGGAATTTGACAGAAAGAAGGGATAATAGGCACCAAGTCTAAAAAACCCAAGAAAGCAAAGTAAATTAGCTCTCAAGGCTTGAAAATAATCCTCTCTTCTGAGACCATCTAGGCAATGGCCCTGCCCTCCAGACTCTGGATGTTGGCCATGCCCTCTGGATTCTGGGTGGAGGCCCCTTGGCCCTGGGCTTCAACTCTGCCTTCCAGGGTAATTCAGCTCATGTAGGTAAAAGTGACAGAAACTCAGACCATATTAACCAAAAGATAAATGTATTATAAAGATTCTAGGATGTCTCAAAGAACTCAAGGGCAGGAAGTAGCTGGACTTCTAGTGTCATCACGCCCCCCCCCCCCGCCCCGTCTCCCACCTCCTGTCACTGTGCTCTTGTGCGTCTCCTTCACTTGTCTCTCACTACAGACCACCTCTCTCTGATTCTCTGGTCCACATGGTTAGAAACATGCCCTCAATGTGTCCCAGATTTAGGCATCAGTCATCAGAGAAAGAAAGACTAGTTTGACTTCCTTAGACCCAAGTCTAAAAATCCCAAATCATACATCCATTGTGGGATCAATTAACTATGGCCAAGGGATTAGGGAACTGGTAGTGGTCCAGCTTGAGCATCTATGCCTCTCCCCTAAGCAATCAGTAGTGGGGAATATAAAAACATGGCAGCACTCATAGGAGCCAAATGGCTAAGTGGAGGACAGGAGAATTCCTCAAAAGAAAAAGTGCTATTTCAGAATAAATTGGAATTCTGGGCAAAAATAAAAGTAAAAAAAGAGTAGGTGTTCACTATAGCTCCTCCCTGTCCACCCTGGGGTGAGTAGTAGAAGATCTGACCATTATCATGGAACCAAAACCAAATCAGTTGCCATCAAGCTGATTCTGACTCATAAAAAAAAAAATTTTTTTTTTTTTTTTTTATAGTGACGTGTAATTACTGTCATAATGATCTGCTAATTGGCCTCTTGGTCTCTTGTACCCATTCAGTCCGTCTTCCACATTAATGCCACCAAAATGAAAATATGACCCTATCACTTGCCAGCAAGGTAAATTTCAGGCTTCTTAATAAGGCATGTAAAGCCCTACATGATCTGGTCTTAACCTGTTCCTCTAGTTTTTTCTCTCTCTCCCCCTGCCTACTTACTGCACTTTGCATCCTACTCCAGTCACACTCAACTCCTTCTTCTCTGTGTTGCTTACAAACTTTGCCCTTTATTAGAGTGCCTTTTCTACGTGTCTACTCAGCAGCTATCTTTCAAAATTCAGCCCCAATTTTTCCTCTTCTAGAAACCATTCCTGAGTTCCTTCCTCCAGTTTAATTATTCCATTTTTATTTTTTCTGGATCGTATACTGAGTTCTATTCTTCTGTCATCCTTTACTACCTTCTTTACTTTTCTTGGTGGTTTTTGTTGTTAGTTGCTGTCAAGTCAGCTTCGACTCATGGCGACTTTATGTAAAACAATGAAATGTTGCCTGGTTCTGTGCCATCTTCATGATTGTTGGCATGTTTGAGTCCATTGTTGTACCTGTTGTGTCAATCCATCTCGTTGAAGTTTTCCCTCATTTTCGTTGACCATCTGCTTTACCAACAATGATGTCCTTTTCTAGCGATTGGTCTTTTCTGATGCCATGTTTAAAGCAAGAGAGTCGAAGTCTCACTGTCCTAACTTCTAAGGAGCATTCTGGTTGTATTCCACCTAAGACTGATTTGTTCATTCTTTTAGCAGTCCATGCTATATTCCATGTTCTTTGCCAACACCGCAGTTCGAATGCATCAGTTCTTCTTATCTTTCTTTTTCATTATCCAACTTTTGCAAGCATGTGAGGTGATCGAAAAGACCATGGCTTGGGTCAGAGGCACCTTAGTCGTCAAGGTGACATCTTTGCTTTTTAAAACATTAAAATGTTAAGCCTTTTGTAGCAGATTTGCCCAATGTAATAGATCATCTGATTTCTTGACTGCTATTTCCATGAACGTTGATTGTTGATGCAAGTGGAATGAAATCATCTACAGCTTCAATTTCTTTTCCATTTGTCAATTAAAGTTTCTTGGTTACTTTTCTGTAATAGAGTATGAGATCTTTAAGAGTGAGAGCACTCATTTATGCCTTAGCTAGCCCATAATAACTGCTCAGTAAATGCTTTTGTTAAATGAATGCAAAGATGAATCAGTTCTTTAAAGAGACATCTTCTCCTTGCGCCCTTAGAAATTTTAGCTGCAGTGCAGAGTATTACTTGGCACAGCACAGTCGCTTCCTATACCAGATTGTGAATTCCCTGAAGTCAGAAACAGTGCCTTATTCCCTGTAGGTGTGCAACAGATGCTGTTGCCTTGCTTTGAATCTTTGAGAGGCTTTGACATCCTCACGGTCAGGCAGTGTTGACCATGTAATCCAAGACATTGTTTGCTATGCGTACACAGGCATCTATACGTAAAGGAAATGATGAATGATGTTACAAAAAGACAGTAGTTACTTGACAGATTTTTAAATGCGGAGGCAGCATCTGTCCATACAGTTCACCAGTACTAAGAATAATCATTCTGACGCTCATTCTTGGTGCCCAGTAACAGATATCCCCAAATACAGGCAGGAGTGGATGTTGGCAGTGCTGCTTTTGCTAACAGCAGCGGTGAAGACAGTTCCGGTGATCAGACAGGCTTTCTGGGTTCAGTGGCCTTTCAGTTTCTCTCCGGCCTCTCCAAGATGAATGAAGTTGGATGCTTCCTTTTTTTTTTTTTTTTTTAAAAAAAAATGCCCCTTCACATCTCTGATATCAGGAGAAAGAGATGAACGGGAAAAAAGTGCTGAAACTTGGCATTAACAGGAAAATTTAGAAATGAAATGAAATACCATAATTTTGCTTTTTTTGGCCTGCCTCAAGTGTCATAACAGTGTGGTGAAATGTGCACACATCTGGTGTATGTCTTTCATGCCAGTTGTCTTTCAATGACCAGTTTGGGAAGGAACCACAACACAGGACATCAGCAAGCCAGCCTGTACAGTATTTCTAAAACTAGAGAACCGGGTGTTTGCGGAGAGATCTCAGGTGCTGGTTTTTCAAAGCAGGTAGTGTCTAGGGACAGGCTGTTAGTGGCAGCTGGGCCTGCAGATGTGAACAGAGAATTGGTTGTATAAAGAGAGGAGAAAGACGTCATAGAGTGAGAGGAGACACACTCCTTCCTGCAGCGTGAAGCGAGTCCACATAGAGGGAATTTTTTTTTTTTCTTTTTCCGGGGAATCTTTTTTTGATTCTGGTCTCGAAACTAGTAAGTAGTATGTTTTGCATTGATGCTTCTGACACAGAACGAAACAGTCTGTAGTAGCTCTTCCTCTTACCGGATATGGACATTTTTTGTCTTTTCACTTTTCTCTCTCCATTTAGTTTATTAAAAATTTATTGAGCACCTGTGTGTTGGGTCCTGTACCTGTAGGAAATGAAGGTATGCATTAGCACAGTGCCTGGCTTCAATAAGGCTCATAGCTTGGTTAGAATATACAGTGCTTAGCCTGGTGCCTGAGGAGGCCTGTGGCACAATGGTTAAGTGCTCAGCTGCTAACTGAAAGGTTGGTGGTTTGAACCTACCCGATGGCTCTGCAGGACAAAAGACCCGGCAGTCTGCTTCCGTAAAGATTACAGCTAGAAAACTCTGTGGGGCTGTTCTGCTCTGTTCTGTAGGGCCACTGTGAGTCAGAATTGACACAAGGGCACACAACAACAGCCTGAAGCTTTGATACAAGTAAACACTCCATAAGTGGTAGCTGTATTGTTAACTGAGGAGAGAGCCCATTAGTAGATAATGCTAATGCTGATAATATCGGCTGCTATACACTGAGTTACTTCTATGTGCCTAGTATTATATTAGTAGGTATTTTACTTTGGAGCCCTGGTGACATTAAGAGCTCAGTTGCTACAAAAGATCAGCAGTTAGAATCCACCAGCCACTCCTTGGAAATCCTGTGGGGCAGTTCTGTTTGTCCTGTAGGGTTGCTATTAGTTGAAATTGACTCAAAGGCAATGGGTTTGTTTGTTTGTTTTCCTGGTCTAGCATTATATTAGGTATTTTACTTTAGTTCCCACCAGACCAGTTGCTGCCACATGTGTGTCAGAGTAGAAACTGTGCTCCACAGGGTTTTCAGTGACTGATTTTCTGGAAGTAGATCAGGAGGTCTTTCTTCTGGGGTGTCTCTGGGTGGACTTGAACCACCAGCCTTTTGATTAGCAGCTGAATGTGTTAACCATTTGCATCACCCAGGGTTTAATTTCCCACAGACAATCCAACTTTAATGCCCAGAGGAGGGAATAATTACTTCTCAGAGAGCAAGTCAAGGAAACCTTGGGGGAGGTGGCTTTAGGCAAGTCTTGAAGAATGAGTTGCAGCTCAGTGGGCAGGAAGGTGAGGAGAGAGAGGCTATTAGCAGAAGGGGGAGTCCCTTATTTGTCTATATATTCTTTCCTTCTTTTTCCTGTGTACTTCCCACTGTGCCCAAAATACCCAGAAGATTTCTTGGTCACTAGTGGAGGCTTTCAGAACTGAAGAGGTGGCTGGCCCTTGATGTAAAACATAGATGAATTGGGGAACTTCCTTCTGTCTCTTTGGGGAAGGGTTGGGATTTCGGTAAACATAAAATAATGTCTGTGGGGTGACACCAGTCTAGGTCATCTCACTGTTGAAGGGAAAACAAGCTTTGACAAAGCACTGTTGTGGTATCTCCTATCCTGGCAGTGCTGCTGAAGGATTTACACTCATTTCTGTGCACTATTTTAAGCAGCCATAATGCAGGAAAACAAAGATTTACAAGATCATTTAAAAGGTAATTCACCAGGAAGTTGGTTTTAAAAAGTAAACTCTTGGGAGTGTTTTTGTTTGGTGGAATTATGCATAATAAAAACATGAAATAAAGATCTTGTCCACAAATAGTTAATGATAAAGCAGAACAAAGGGAAATAGAGATGTGTATATACATATATAATACATATATATACATGCATGTACATACATACATGTACATATATATACATGCAAAATCTGGTTAGATAGGTATGGAATTCAGAGCAAGAAGCAATAGTGTCCTTAAGAAAGTTTTCATAAGGGAGTGACATTTGAGATGACATTGTTGTTTGTTAGTTGCCACATTAGTTGCTTCAACTCATGGTGACCTTATGTATAACAGAATGAAACGTCACTTGTCCTGTGCCATCTTGGTTGTTGGTATGTTTGAGTTCATTGTTGCGCCTTGCAACTTAGGGGGCTCGGATGGCATTGAAAGATTTTAATAAGGAGAGATTGAAAGAGGATGGACTTAGACTCAGTTTGCAAAAATCATCTGATGTATATGTTCAAAAATATTTCCTTGCATAAAAGTTAATTGTCTTGACATAATAACTATTGGATTAATCACCTTGTGCCTGAGAAGGCAGTGGGAAAAGTATTAAAAAGATTTTGGAAAAAAAAAATCTGTATTTTTTCAAGAGTATTAATTGTTTAATTTTTGTCTTTTTAACTAGCCTGTAAGCAAACATGCTCCCTACGGGATAGAAAACATGCCTAATACATATTCGAGCTCCCTACAGCCCGTAAAATGAGAGGATTGGCAAATGGCCAATTTGTTGATTGCCTTCTGGGTTAAACATTTTGCAATTGGTGAACATATTAGTGAAAGGATACAACTAGAAAGGATAAATGAAAGAATACAGAAATAATAACAGTTTAAGTATTTTCACATTTGATGTCTGTGGCTCAGGAAAATGATTACAGATCACATCTCTTAAAATAGTGACACATTCTGTTTCTTCACGGAACATAGAACAAGTTTCTTTTTTTAGCTGTAGACTGATTTCTGCTGAAATGCCAGCAGAGATAGCACTTTAAGGTACACATGGAGTTCGAGTATATGCTGCATTCTGCTCGCAAGACCTGAAACTCCATTGCCTCAGAATATATATCACTCAACACATTTGCCTTATTAAAAACAGCTTGTAGTAACTTTCCTAGCTGTTCAGTGGTTCCCCCACACGCAAAACTAACATTTTTTAAGAGAGTGATGAAGGTGGAGCAGATGTGTACATCAGGCTGCAGGGAATTAAATGCTTTATAAGTTTTACAAGGTGCAAACGAAGAGGAAGGAGTGGGATTCTGAGAAGGTGGGATCAAATTTTGTGAAACACAACGAAGACAATGGCTTTCAGATTGTAATATTGACTAGAGAACATCTGTACTTCTGGCTCTTTTTCTAATCAAAGGCTCTTGGAAGGTATGAATGCCTTTACAAAAAACGTTCTCACGGTGTTGGTTGACATTGATGAAATATAAAATTTATACTTGTTTCCGTACTTGATTTATTTTTTACTTGGTTGTATGTATTAAAAAGTTCCTTATCTTCTACACTTGAATTAAGATATTACTGACTTCATAATGAGCAGATGATAGAAGCACTTAGGAATTCTAATGAAATGAGTTCCATGCCTTAACACATTTCTCTAATATAATGTGCTGGTTTTGGAAAAAAAATTTTTTTCCTTTTTGTTCAAAGTAGCCACTTTCCAGTGAATAGCTCTCAAGAAAATAGTTGTTATCTTTTTTGAAATATCAATGAATTTTGATTTGGAAAATCAAAACATCTATAAGACCTCAGAAAATCATGGTTACCAAAATTAACCTGTGTACCCCTTTTGTAACAAATCTTTTATTATCCAGTAATGAATTAAATTTTGTCCATGAAAAGAAGAATAATCGTTTACAAGTAATTTGTTTGTAGTAATAACAAGATTGCAAGGGGAATGGTGGGACTACCTGAGGCAGAGAAATTCTTTTAAACATCCTTAAAACTGTTGTTATAACAGTCATAACAGATCATTGTTTGACCAACTGTCAGACAAGTAATTTTTCTAATTCTGGTGTAAAACTACAAATTATACATGATGTGGCCTTACTTGTTTATCCACCTGAATCATGTGATGATATTGAGGGAATCCCAGTTCTCACCTAGTGGCCAAACCGTATTTTACCGTTGAAGAAACTGAGTTCTCAAAAACATGGATCCGAAAGTATTGAAACATCTAAAAATATATTCTGCAATTTGAACTGCTTATTCAAAACAGTTCTCACATTCATTCCATCTCTTGCACTGCATTCCAATTTCCTCCCCTGGTAGTATGTTTTCTAATTGAAAAAATATTGCATCAGTGGGTTTCCTGTACTAGGTGGACAGCCAGGCACTGTGAGGTGCGTGAGACATAGTCCCTGCCCCAAAGGAGCTCAACATATAGAGTTGGAGGTAAGACCCACACAGAAGAACTGAGGCATGAAATAGGACCGTGTGTGAACTAGTGCTACGTGAGCTACAAAGTGCTGTAGAATTTCATGGAAGGGGGAGATCATGCCCAACTGAGATTAAAAAAAAAAAAAAACTTATAACAAGAGTTTTCTATTCATTCTCTTTGAGTTTTAGGGAAATCGCTCAAATTTCTTGGCTTCAACTTTTCTTATTGGTAAATGCTTAGTAAAATAATAACCTGTACTTCCTGACTGATTTGAGGAATGACCATTGTCAAATGGCAGTGATCAAACCTTTTGAGATTAAGACATAATTCAGTTCAGGGAGAGGCTGGCAGTTTGGCAAGCAAAGAACAGTTGTGTCTACCAGTACCATCAGGGCTGCTTTCTCCTCTGCTTGTTTTTAACACATGTCTGAATTTTAGGGGACAAAATACTGAAAATGAAATATTTCCATCTACCTTTTAAGAAGCAAGGATGGTGAGACTATGTCTCACATACTTTGAAAATGTTATCAGGAGGGATCAGTCCCTGGAGAAGGACATCATGCTTGGTAAAGCAGAGGGTCAGTGAAAAAGAGGAGGACCCTCAATGAGATGAATTGACACAATGACTGCAGCAATGGGCTCAAGAAAACAACAATTGTAAGGGTGGCACAGGACAGGGCAGAGTTTTGTTCTGTTGTACATGGATTTCAGTAAGTAGCATTACTGTGAATATAAATCTCTAGCTTTCTTACTTTGTATGCAGGATAGCAAACTGTTAAAACTAAGTTTGAAGTAGACATGAGTAATTAGCATTAGGAAATGAATAATTATTTTTTATGTCTAGTAACCACTAAGAGGAATTATTTGAGACCCCAGAAGAAACCAATAAAGATAGTTAAAAAGTAGAAAATAGCCTCTATTGGCCATTTGAAGTAAGGAGAGTTGATTTAGGTCAAAAAGAAAGGAAAATGTCCTGGGGATGAGAGTTAAGTGTTATAAAATGCCATTGAAGGGAGGTTGTGGAGTCTCCTTTTCTGCAAATGTTTGAAAACAAGACAGATCATCATCTCTCAGGAGAAGTGTTGAAGTTGGGTTCTGCCCAGAGGCAGGAAGATTAACTGGATCACGCCTGTGTGGTCTCTCGAGTCACTGAAAGAGCCCTAGAATGCATAAATATGCCTCACTCCATTGGCTGAAACTATTGTTTCATAGCTGAGGTTCTTTTTTGTTTTCTCTTTTATTGTGCTTTCGGTGAAAGTTTACGGAACAAATTAGTTTCTTATTCAACAATTTATGCAAACACTGTTTTTGTGACATTGGTTGCAGTTCCTGCAATGTGTCAACACTCTCCGCTTCTCCACCCCAGGTTCCCCATTTCCATTCATCCAGTTTCCTTATCCCTTCCTGCCTTCTCATCTTTGCTTTTGGGCAGGTGTTGCCCATTTGGTCTCATTTACATGATTGAGCTAAGAAGCATGATCTTCACGTGTGTTACTGTTTGTTTCATAGACCTGTGTAATCTTTGGCTGAAGGGTGAACTTTGGCAGTGACTTCAGTTCTAAATTAAAAAGGTATCTGGGGGCCACAGTCTCAGGGTTCCTCCAGGCTCTGTCAGACCAGTAAGTTTGGTTTTTGTGTGTGTGTGTGTGTGTGTGTGTGAATTTGAATTTTGTTCTACATTTTTGTCCTGCGCTGTCTGGGACCCTCTATTGGGATCCCTGTCAGAGTAGTCAGTAGTGGTAGCTGAGCTCCACCTATTTGTTCTGGGCTCAGGCTGGTGGAGGCTGTGGTTCGTGTGGTCCATTAGTGGCTTTTGTTATTCTGCTTTGCTGGGGATGGGATGGGATCAGTAAATGTATGTTAGATGGCCACTCACAAGCGTTTAAGACCCCAGACGCTAATCACCAAAGTAGGATGTTATGCCAATTTATCTAGATGTCCTCCGAGACCATAGTCCCCAATCTTCAGCCCAGTAACTCAGTCCCTCAGGCTGTTTGGATGGGTCTGTGAAGTTGCTATGACTTTGCTTTGGTCACGTTGTGTTGGCTTCACCTATAATGTGTACTGTCTTTCCCTTCACCAAAGTCGCCATTTATCTACTATTTAGTTAGTGATTTCCCCTGCCCACCCCCTTTCCCTCATAACCATCAAAGATTGTTTCTTTCTGTGTGTAAACTTCTTCTTGGGTTTTTGTAGTAGTGGTTTCATGCAGTATTTGTCCTTTTGTGATTGACTTATTTCACTCAGCATAATGCCCTCCATATTCATCCATGTAGTGAGATGCTACGCAGATTCCTCATTGTTCTTTATTGTTGCATAGTATTCCATTGTGTGTATGTACCATAGTTTTTCTATCCATTCATCTGTAGATGGGCACTTAGGTCGTTTCCATCTTTTTGCTATTGTGGATAATGCTGCAGTGAACATGGGTGTATGTGTGCCTATTCATGTGATGGCTCTTATTTCTCTAGGATATATTCCTAGGAGTGGTATTGCTGGATCATATGGTATTTCTATTTCCAGCTTTCTAAGGAAGCACCATATTGTTTTCTGTCGTGGATGTACCATTTTACATTCCCACCAGCAGTGCATAAGAGTTCCAGTCTCCCTGCAACCTTCCCAACATTTGTTATTTTCTGTTTTTTTGATTAGTGTCAGTAATGTCAGGGTGAAATGGTATCTCATTGTAGTCTCGTTTTGCATTTCTCTAATGGCTAATGATCATGAGCGTTTCTGCATGTGTCTGTTAACCTCCTCAATGTCTTCTTTGTTGAAGTGTCTGTTCATATCCTTTGTCCATTTTTAAATTGGATTATTTGTCTTTTTGTTATTGAGGTGTTGAAGTATTCTATAGATTTTAGAGATTAGACCTTTGTCAGATTTGTCATAGCCAAAAATTTTTTCCCCGTCTGTAGGTTCTTTTTTCACTCTTTTGGTGAAGTCTTGATGAGCATAAGTGTTTAATTCTTAGGAGATCCCAGTTATCTAGTTTCTCTTCTGGTGTTTGTGCATTGTTAGTTATGGTTTGTATCCTATTTATGCCATATGTTAGAGTCCCTAGTGTTGTCCCTATTTTTATTTCCATGATCCTTATAGTGTTTTCTTTTTTAACTTGGTTAGTATAGGAATAGAATGAATGTTTTTAATTTAAAAAAAAAAAAAAACCCTTTGCCATCGAGTCAATTCCAACTCATAGCGACCCTATAGGACAGAGTAGAACTGCCCCAAAGAGTTTCCAAGGAGCGCCTGGCAGATTCGAACTGCCGACCCTTTGGTTAGCAGCTGTAGCGCTTAACCACTACGTCACCAGGGTTTCCAAATATTTGTATAAGTAAATTAAATTTGGACCTCGGGTTGATGATGTAAGTTGTGTGCGTTGTATATACCTGAATCAGTTTTAAAAGCATTAAAATATTATGTAGTGCTAAAACTATTCAGAACGTAACTTAGACTTGTGTGATATGAAAGATTTTTATGTTCTTGCGAGGCCTCAATGCCTTTAATCATTCAGTAAATAATTATAAAGCAACCGTTATGAACAGTGCAGGATACAAAGATGAATTAGATATGGTTCAGCCTTCAAAGAACTTCGTCTGCCAGTGGAGATAAGACATATACACAGATCACATACACAGTTAAGTGTAGGGATAGTAGTTATAGCAAAAGATTAAACAGTGTTGTGAGATTTCAGAAAAGGGAAAGTTCACTCTTTTAGAGTTAACCAAAGAATGCTTCCTGGAAAAGAAATGTATTGAACTGGGCCTTAGGAGTGTGAAACATTTTGAATGTGGAAACGAAGACAAGAACAGGGACAGAGGTGGCATTGTACCTAGGAATTGCAAGGTGATGACAAGTTCAGCTGGAGCATGAGGAAGCTGGGGGAAATCAGCTAGAAGTGCCACGCTGTGTGTGGCCCCTTCAGATGCCAGGCCAAAGAGCTTGGGGTCTGTTGCTCAGCGCATATGATCCCTTGGAAATGATCAAGTGTTAAATGATCCCACCCATGGATGCTCATAGTTGGGTATTTGGACTGCAAGGCGGCAAAGGCTATATATTAGCAAAGAGCCCAGGAAAGTGGCTGCTGAGTCATCTGGGTCAGAGCTTGCTAAAGGGTATTCTGAGAAAAACTAGTTTCAAGGCATGTCAGTAGATGTTGCTCAAAAAAGAATTTCATTGCCAAAATTGTTTGGGGGAATAAAAAGGTAAAACAATTAAATGGATTATTTTGCTGGAGGGGAGTCCCTGGGTAGTGCAAATGGTTAACACACTCAGCTGTTAGCAGAAAAGTTGGAGGTTTGAGGTGCCTCAGAAGAGAGGCCTGGCAATCTGCTTCCAAAAAATCAACTATTGAAAACCCTATGGAACAGTTCTACTCTGATACACTTGGGGTCACTGTGAGTCGGAGTCGACCTGAAAGCAGCTAGTTGGTTGTTTTTTTTTCCTTTGCTGGAGGACTTCTTAGAGCCTTTAATATGTATTATGCATTGAGAATCTCAAATAAAGTGTGCACTGTTTCCAGCATGATTTAATCTTCTATCCATGGGCTATCTCATGAAACTACTCTTCCTTGGAACACACTTTGGGGAACGTTGCCGTATGCATTTGCTAATAATGACTTGAACACAAGTGGTGGTAACATGCATGGGAAACAGTGGTTAGATGGGCGGTGGTAGAGAGGAAGTATCAGCAATTCCTGGCTCATAGCAGGCATTCAACAGCTATACAGAAAGCTAGTGCATATAAGAATAGATTGTTGATTTGTTAATGGTATTTGGCCCAAGATTGCATGCTGAAACAGGAGTGGGAAAGGAGTCCCAAATGGGGAGTTTTGACCTTCAGTGATGCTAGAAATGACAACATCATGGAAAGCTAGGAGGAGGAACTAGTTTAAATGAAAGCTGATCAGTTTAGTTTTCACATGTTGAATTTGAGAAGCCAGAGGAGATCCAGCCAGTAGTGTCCAACAGATAACTGTGGGACTTGGGAGAGAGCTCGTTTTCTTTCCCTCACTATACGTATCATTTAGAAAAAGATGTAGTTGTGATGTTGCTTTAATTCTAGATATGTATGATACAGAAAGGTAATCATACATTTAATCTAAAAGAAACTCAAGGATTAACAAGGCACCAAACACACAAACTCAAAAAAACGCTCTGCTGTCGAGTTGATTCCTACTCAGAGCGACCTGTGGGGTTTCGAAGGCTGTAAATCTCCATGGAAGCAGATCGCCACATCTTTCTCCCGCTGAGCCACTGGTGGTTTCAAACCATGGACCTTTCAGTTAGTAGTCAAGTGCCTTAACCACTGCGCCACCAGGGCTCCTTTCCAAACATTGTTTTTAAATCAAACACTAGCAGACATCCCTCTCCTTTTCATCAGTAATTTTTTGTTTGGGTTCTTTGTTGTAGTCATATGTACTCATGTAAGGGTAATTTTAAGTTTAATATTTTGTTTTTTTCATTCAGGTATTTGCCTTTGACTATTGCTTTTGGTCCATGGATGAATCTAACACGACAAAATATGCTGGTAAGTTAGTTATTTCTCTGCACTTGACTGTTGGGCCCCTGGCCACTTCTTCCATTATATCTATTTTCTTGAATTATTCTGGAGTTTTGTTTTTCTTGTGAAACTTGTACTCATTCTTTCCAATTCTTGCATGTGGGCTTTGAAGCCAGCGAGGTTTGGTTTCAGACTCTGGCCCTGTCACTTACTGCTTTGAAGCCTTGACCAGTTTTTTTAACATCACTAAGCTTCATCTGAAAGGGGTACTTAATAACTTTAGAGGTGTTCCAAGAATTAGCGATGATGGGGGAACCACCTCAAGCCATAAACAGTAGCTGTTGGGATGATCACATGAAGAAGAGGTTTAATTTGTCATGCCTTTCCTGTGTACTGACTTTCAAAGGCACTGTTATGTGTAAGCCAAGCACAGGTGCTGTTGGTTTCCAGAACCCACTCATATACTAAGTTTCCAAAGCAGTCAGTGCTGACATTAACTAAAACTGCATATTCCTCAGGGAAACTTTCCCTCCTGGCCCCCTGTTTCACAGCTGTCCCTGCTTTAATGCATTTTATCCCCCTTTCCATTGAACAATTCATCATTTACGATCATAGGCGAATCTTAGGCTTTCCTACAAGGCAGTTACAATTGCTTTAATACAAGAGGGAAGCATTTGTTTTAGTGGAGGAAGGCTTTGATTCTTACCTACTGATTGCCCCGCCCCCTTTCATAGATATTTCATCTTAATGAACACTGTCTTCTTATTTGTACTTACGTGAGTATCAGCTGAATGACTTTCCCGCTTAGTTTTCTGGAAAGGAGAGGAAAAGATACAGATCTTAAAACATGTAGATCTTAAAAAAAAGAAAAAGGGACATTACTTGTTCATAGGGAATGAAATTTTTTTTAATTGATAGCCTTTTCCTTAACTTGGAAAGCAAACTTGTTGAGAAATTCTTTGATAAATGATTTTTTTTTCAGAAATTAACAGTTTTGCATTAGGAGAATTGCTTCAGTTGCTCATATTGGGTAAATTAGCCCACGTTTCCAAAAACATCATTCCTGTAAGCTCAGTAGTGTATTTTGTTAAAGCGAATAAGTAGTTCTTAATGTCGGTTATAATTAATTTGCCTGCTTATAGGTTCTTTAGGACTTTAGATAGTAGATTCTAAAGAGTCTGAAGCAGTCTGCCTTGACCATTAGCCCTATGTATGTTTGTGCTGGGAGTGTGCTTTTAGATTTAAGTAAATAACAAAGGTACAAAATTTCCTGCTGGTTACAGAGACAAAGGGGGACAGAAGCTATAGAGTCCAGTCTTTTGCTGTGTTCAATTGATGTTGTGCAGATGCAGCCAGATAAAACTTCCTGAACTAAAGCTCTTCTCCTGCCATTCTCAGACACTTGCAAGGGCTCCTCATCACCTACTAGATAAAATTAAAAAACTCTTGGACTGCATTCAAGGTCCTTTATGATATGGCTCCAGTTCACTGCGCCCTGACTGTACCGCCCATTCTGTGCCCCGGCCCAGAGTCTGTTCTTTGTTCCTTTTGTATAACCCAGGAAGCCAAAAAGTCTCAGAATAATTCCCTAAGTACTCATGTAACCCTTACCATGTGTGCAGACCAGGAAGTCCTTGAGAAACTCAAAAATAGATTTGGAGACCAAAATAAATACATATTAAACAACAGTAAACATTTAGATATAATATATAGTTAAACTAAATTTTACAGGTTTTATGTGCTGTAGAAATTCTGAGAAGAGGCACAGTGTGATAAGGCTGACATTGCCTGAGAAGACATCATGGAGGAGATAGGACTTGTACTGGTGCATAAGCTAAGCATAGGGTTTTTAGATGAAGGTGAGCGTAGAGGGCATCGAGTGAGACGAGAGGAAGGAACATGCTATCGAGGAAAACACATGGGCTTTGAAGTCAGATCTGGGTCTGAATCTCAGAACCACTATTTTGGTTCTCTTGGACAGTTTCTTTCATCTCTCTGAGCTGTGATATCCTTTTTGTAAAATGGGAAAAATAGGAGTGATCATACTTACATGGTCATAGCTCTTAACCACTACGCCACCAGGGTTTCCTGCATTGTCATTGCAAGGGTTAAATAGGTAACAATGTGCTGATTAATGGAAGGCACTCATAATCGATGCTTCATTTGACTTGCCCTTCAGCGAAGGTGGTGGCGTAGTTGTTAAGAGCTTGGCTGCTAACCAAAAGGTCGGCAGTTTGAATCCACCAGCTGCTCCTTGGAAACCTTATGGGGCAGTTCTACTCTGTTCTATAAGGTTGCTATGAGTCAGAATTGACTCGACGGCAACAGGTTTGGTTTTTTTTTTTCTTCAGTGAAGGTGCAGATGTGGACTGAGTATGGTGTGCAGCCTTTCTGGGCAGAAAGTATATGTTGGGATGAAGCAGTGGGAAACCTATGTGTACATGTTGAGTAAGGCCAGATAATAGGAAATCCTAAAAGGTAGACTGAGTTTAGACTGAGGCAGTGTATAATAGGGGCTGCTGGAGTAGAGCTACAGCTGCTAACCAAAAGGTCAGCAGTTCAAATCTACCAGCTGCTCTTTGGAAACCCTATAGGGCAGTTCTACTCTGTTCTATAGGGTCGCTATGAGCCAGAATCAACTTGACAGCAGTGGGCTTTTGTTTGTTTGGTTGGTTGGTTTTGGAGTGATGTGGTTAAAATAATGGCTACAGTGGTTGCAAAACTTGAAGAATGTAATCGATGTCACTGAATTGTACCTGTAGAAACTGAATTTCTGCTGTGTATGTTCTCAACAACAATAAAAATAAAATACTTAAAAAGTAGTAGTAACGGCTAAGGGAGATTGTTTTTCACATCTTCCTTTATTGCCCAGAGAGACCACTCTGGCTTCCGGCACTATATCACTCATGTCCCTGAATACAGGAGACACTTTTTTCTGTTATCAGAAATAATTTCACTAAGTACAGATGATAAAATATTCAAACATGAAACTCAAGATTTCTATAGCTCTTCATTACAAATAGCTATGTTCAGAAATAGTTAAGAAAGATAAATAAGATTTTTAATTGCAGTCAGTACATTGTAAAATAGTTGTCATTTCAACATTCGTCATATGTACAATTCAGTGATATTAATTACGTTTGTCATGTTGTTCAACCATCACCATATGCATTTCCAGATTTTTCCATCACCCACATCAGAAGCTCAGTGTCCCCTAAGCAGTGAGTCCTCTTTTCCCCCTCCTTCCCACCCACCCTGGGTAACTACTAATAAACTTTAGTTTCTATACACTAGCCTAGTGTAGATATTTCATATAGTGGGATCATACAATAAAAATGATTTTTAAACATGCTGATAGCCATCTTTACTAAATTTTAGGTTGCATGAATCACATTCTAGGCATCTTGTTCTAGTCATCTCTGAAATAGGATTCTCCTGGCTCACAAAGCAATGTCTGTTTACAAAATTTGGGGGGAAATTCTTATTCTTTAGATATTCCTCATTATTATATAAATACTGTGACCACCTTAGCTAAAAAGTATAATTATCTTTCTGCTAATCCCTTAAGTTCGTTTTTAGCCATTGTAAATAATCTCTCTAGTAAACATGTTACTAGTAGATTGGCTTCTGTACTAATTTGGTTTTCTTTTTTTTTTCATTAAAAAAGCCCTAAAACAAAAACAGCAATGTCTTCTTAATTGTAGATAGAAAAGTTAAGATAGAAGCATTCATTCTCTCGTGGGAAATAGAGGAAATGGAGAAGGCTAAGCACTTATTTCCTGAAACCAACCTATTCGTCAGGCTTAATGAATAATGGCATCATTGATAATGAATCAGGGCTCTCAAGGCAGCTTTCAAAACTGGGGACGGGTGTGTGTGTGTGTGTGTGTTTGAGAGAGAAGGGCAGGGGATAAGGATAAGGGTAGGGATTGATTGAGAGCAAAGAGAAGCAAAGCTTTAATTTTGCCTTATGTTTTGCTGTTTATTAAAAGTTATAGCAAGAGCCTCCACTCTAACCTTTCTGATTTAGAAACGCATAATTATAGTATGTGTAATGGCACTGCAGTGGGGTGGTTGAAGAATGTGGGCTCTTAAGTCAGATTACAAAAAAGTCAGATTGCCAGGGTTCAAATCCTGCCTCTACCATTTTCTATCTGAGAAAAGTCTGATGAGTTACTTAATCTCCAGTCACTTCTGTTTCCTTGTATGTCAGTAAAGATAGTAATAGTTCTGTCTCACAAGATTGATTTGAGAATCAAATGACCTGTTCATGTAAAGTACTTAATTAACCCAGTACCTGGTACTTAGGAAGGGCTCACTTGATATTTATCATCTTTATCACTGTTCCGTGGCGGTGGTGGTGGTGGTAGCAGCAGATTCAGTACTTTGGAAAGAAAATGCGTTGTACTGCGACTTAAAAGATCTGGTTTGGGCACAAACTGTTAGACTTTGGGCAAAATGACCTGTGTGTATGGGTGTCTGTTTTCTCATCTGTGAAATGAGGAGATAGAGCCTAGAATGATCTCATATCTCCTCCAGCTCTCTGATAAAACACGAATCAGACATTTCAGGCTGGCTGCACAGCTGTTCCAGGGGACTTTTCAGAGGTGAAGCACAGGCTTGTTTGTGTAGCCGTTTGAATTGCACTAAATAATGCTTTGAGGCATTTTACACTTCATATATATTCTCTCTTCCTCCAATGACCTTATGGCTAGATAGTCGTGATAATGCTTGCCTGGCAGATAATTCTGAGTCTTTGAAGCAAGATACCCTTGTGCTGTTGTTATTGTTAGTTGCCTTTAAGTCGATTTTGATTCCCTGTGACCCCATGTGTGCAGAGTAGAACTGCTTCATAGGATTTTCAAGCTGTGACCTTTTGGAAGCAGATTGCCAGGCCTGTCTTCCAAAGTACCTCTGGGTGGATTAGAACTGCCAACCTTTCGGCTAGTAATTGAGCACTTAACCATTTGTGCTACCCTTGTACTGGGGCTAAGAAAAGACAAAAAGTAACCTGTAGAATTAGGCACCTTGTTGTTGTTGTTGTTGTTGTTAGGTGCCCTTGAGTCAGTTCAACTCGTAGCGACCCTGTGTACCACAAAATGAAACACTGCCCAGTCCTGCACCACCCTCACAATCGTTGCTATGTTTGAGCCCATTGTTGCAGCCATTGTGTCAGTCCACCTTGTTGAGGGTCTTTCTCTTTTTCACTGATCCTCTACTTTCCCAAGCATGATGTCCTTCTTCAGATAATACGTCTCTCCTGATAATACATCCAAAGTATGTGATACAAAGTCTGCCATTCCTGCTTCCAAGGAACATTCTGGCTGTACTTCTTCCAGAATAGACTTGTTCGTTCTTCTGGCAGTCCATGGTATATTTGATATTCTTTGCCAACAATGTAATTCAAAGGCATCAATTCTTCTTTGGTCTTCCTTATTCACTGTCCAGTTTTCATATGTATATGAGGTGACTGAAAATACTGTGGCTTGGAGTCAGGCTCACAGAAGCCCTCAAAGTGACATCTTTGCCTTTTAACACTTCAAAGAGGTCTTTTGCAGCAAATTTGCCAAAATGCAGTACATTGCCTGATTTCTTGACTGCTGCTCCATGGGTGTTGTTTGCAGATCCAAGTAAAATGAAATCCCTGACAACTTCGTTATTTTCAAATGATGATGTTGTTTATTGGTCCAGTTGTGAGATTTTTTTTTCTCTTTTATGTTGAGATGTAATCCATACTGAAGACTGTAGCCCTTGATCTTCATCAATAAGTACAAGTCCTCTTTGTTTCCAGCAAGCAAGGTTGTGTCCCATGCATATCGCAGGTTGTTAATGAGTCTGTCTTCAGTCCTGATGCCATGTTCTTTTTCATATAGTCCAGCTTCTTGGGTTATTTGCTCAGCATACAGATCGAATAAGTGTGATGAAAGGATACAATTCTGACGTATACCTTTCCTGATTTTAAACCATGTGGTATCCCCTCGTTCTGTTCGAATGACTAAATGCACCTAAAACATGACATTTCTATGTAAACCTGTGTAAACCCATGTCTCCCAAAGCCCCATATATGCATGCACATAAACATGGATACACATTTAGGATTATGAAACTATTATAGCAAGTACTAATAAACTGGAGAGCTATCATAACAATAAATAGGTCTTTGTAAATGTTTAAGTCAATATTGATTGCAATTAAGGCAATCTCTACAATGAATCTATATATATATATATGTGTATATATATATACTTTTAATCATTGCCTAAAATGTGTCATGTTGGTAAATAACAGTAACTTCCAGTAACCATGATTCTTTTCTTTATAGTTAAGACATATTTTCATAACCTTATTTTTCTACAAATTCTTATATCAAAAATAACCAAGCTGGTATGGCAAATCTGGGGATTGGCGTGGACGTTAACATTTCCTTACTGACCCGAGAGATTCTAAACTGTTGACTTAGAAATTATATAACAGCTCTTGCCATATGGCATGTTGCTCAGACTTGCTAAAGTCGTGTGTTTTCAGGCATTGCTAATAGCCTGCAGTGCAGGAGAAAGATTGCACTTCTCATTCTTGTTCTTTTCACCCTCCTTTATCCTGAGAGGTGGCAGGGAGCCCCTCCGAGGTATGGGCTGTCCCTCCAGGCAGAGCAGGCGTGTTAGAGTCTGCTCCCATGATGGGAGGTTTTATTTTCTCAGAGGTAGGAACAATTTCTGTTTCACATTGTTTAACTGAAGTGAGATCAGTAATGAAACAAAACATTTGTGCATCAAAATTTGCAGTCTAAAAGCCAACAGGAGCAAAAATAGAACCAATTTTTTTTTAGCAGAGTTCTGCCGTATCACTTTGTTTAATCACATTATATTGGTTTGCTATTTTGCTCTTCAAGTGCTCTGTTTAATTGAAAGTCAGATTTCTAGTCTTTGGAGTCAGACTTCCTGGGCACCAAGTCCTGGCTCTGCCGCTATTTTACTGCGACATTGGATGATAATCACAGTACCTTCTTCTTGTAAGTCATGTGAGCATGAAAACAGGCAATCAGCAAATGTCTTGCACTGAGAAAACAATAATTGTTAACTATTAGGTTTGTCAAATATCGTAGAAATTTTCCCTCTAGTTGTAAGAAAAAAAAATTAATTGGCTATTTGAAAAGATTGTTAAAGTAGGGATTCGTTATAAACCAGGAATGCCAGTTTAAGTGAGTCTGAAGCAGTCTGGACACAGAATCCATCTATACTTACTATGTTTCCCTAATCTTTTACAGTTGTCTCACCTGTACTTATTTTGACAGCAGTTCTTTCAGTTGTTACTAAGCATTCAACTTACTGGCTCAGAATTAGGACCTCTCTTTTTGAATTTGTTAATTAAATTGTATATTTAAAGAGAAGTACAGCTGACATAAGCCAGTGTAGGAGCAAACACAACTGACCCTTTGTAAAAACATAACTCAGCTGGTACAGGTCCAGAGCATAGCCCAGCAGCTGGGGTGATGCAGTGCACAGTGGACATCCACCACTGTATTTTATAAATGGAAGGAAGAATGTAGGCTCGCCCAGAGAATAGAGAACTGGGGGTCAGTTAAGAAAGGTTATTCCATAAAGATGTCAGAAATAAACGAGTTAGCTGGTTGGATGGACACAGGAAACTCGAGGTGGAAAGGAGGAGTGTGCTGTCACATTATAGGGATTGCAACCACTGTCGCATAACAATAAATGTATACATTTTTGTATGCGAAATTAAACTGTAAGCTTTCACCTAAAGCACACACACACATACAAGAAATAAATGAGTTAAGCTAATATTGCTAAATTAAAAAAATTATATACATATTCTTCTCTTTTATTTCTTACCCCCCAGTCCTGTGTATTTATCCCACCCATCCCATTTTCTTCCATACCTTCCTTTCTGTTTTGCCTTGAAGTATTTATTGACATAGAAAGACATCACTTAACTTCATTAAGGGTATTTAAGAGGTAGCTATCAATAACAACAGTAGACAACATCGTCCTGAGTACTAGTCTCCCAGCACTATGCTAGGCCTTTTATGTGTCATGGCTAACTTAATTGTCCCACCTCTGACATACTTTGGACATGTTATCAGGAGGGATTAGTCCCTGGAGAAAGACATCATCCTTGATAAGGTAGAGGGTCAGCAAAAAAGAGGAAGACTCTCAACAAGGTAGATTGACACAGTGGCTGCAACAATGGACTCAAGCATAACAATGATTGTGAGGATGGCGCAGGACCAAGCAGTATTTTTTTCTGTTGTATATAGGGTTGCAATGAGTTGGAACCGACTCCACGGCACCTAATAACAACAACAGCTTAATTGCGATACACACCCAAATCAGGTAGAAACAAGTACTGTCCCCATTTTACAAACAAGGAAACTGAGGTTCAGGGAGACCCTGCTACATGTGAAATGGGTGAACACAATGGTAAATGTGGATTTTAATCAATGATGATAAATATGTTAGTGAAAGCTATGGATGTCACTCCAGTCCTGGCTCTTACCCTTCTCTCTCACCCTGAGAGAGCCTGTGCTAAGGAGGTTACACTGGAGTGCTTGGGCAGGAACCCAGCCAGGAATAATATTAATAGTGTTCTCCCTCCTGTCAGAGTTGTCTAGATTCCAGAATGCTTATGTTTGGCTTGAGCTTTGTTTTAACCCTCACCCCCAAGTCTGTAAATATTTTGCACCCTGCAGTCCAGTAGATATATTTCTTTATCAGAGAGGTGGTATAAGTTACTGTTTGAATACTATAGAGCAGATAGTCCCTGTCTGGTACCAAAGAAAAGATGAAATAAAGAACATTTACTTGAAAGAACATTTACTTTTTCAGCAGTTGTTTTATGTGAAAGTGCCCTCCTGAATAACCCCAAAAGGCAGTGTGCATAGGTCAGTCCCCACAGGTGAGGTGGCTTTGTTGTCTTCTTTCATCCTGGGCTCCAGTACTGAGGGCAGTGTTGCATGACCCCCTCCTGGGTGAGTCAGCCACTTTATCCGGCAGCAAATAAAGAGCCCACGTTCACTGCCAGCTCATGACAAGCCCCAGGGCTGTCTCTGGGTGGAAACATTCATCTGGGTGAGTCACCTCATGCCATGCTGAAAGTAAGACTCTTGAGGACTGAAATGCTGATAGCTCTTGGATCCCACTGTGGAAAATGGCCCTATGGTCTACCTTTACCCTCGTGGCCCTGTTTCTCGGGATCCATTTACCAGGCCCCTTAATGGCAAACCGTGTAGTTGGTTAAAACTTCAGTCTAAAGTCACTGAGTCCAGCTTTAAAGCCTTAGTTATTTTTATCTGAACTCTCTGTAGTTCTTTGGTCATTTAACTTAAACCAGATTTTACTACATACAACAATTTTGAGAGCTACACTTCCATACACCAAAGGTGTTAGAGAGAGGGATTTACTTAAACCCCATTTACTTAGAAGCCCCTTCAGGTGTGCGTGAAGCACCTGTCTGGTCTTGCACTGTCCAGGTGCTTTGTGTTGGAGCTAGGCCACCTGCCAAGTCCAGACTCATCAGACTCGCTATGCCTGTCAGCACTGTTCAGAAGTGGAAAAACACCCGCACCCGTGAGCAGGCCCAGAAATTTACATCTCAAATATTGAGCCCCACCATTTTTTTTTTCCTACTCTTACTCCATAGAGAAAAGAGGTGGCGAAAAGCAGGAAAACTAGGGACTCTGTTTAAACCGATAAAATTAGTGTGTTAAAATTTTAGATGCTCTTCCCTGTAGCTACTTGAGAGAAATGCATAGTTTTGTAGATCCATGGTCTATATGTGTCTCCCTGGCTTAATACAGATTGTAAAACAAGAATGGGATCTGTCCTCCCCTTCTGTTTCCTAGAACCTAGTCCACTGTGACTTTTTTACCCTGTGCCTTTGTGGTACAGTGATTAAAGTGTTTGGCTGTTAACAGAAAGGTCAGCTAATGGAACCCACCAGGTACTCTGCAGCAGAAAGCTGTGGCAGTCTGGTTCCATAAAGATTTACAGCCTTAGAAACCCTTAGAGGGCAGTTCTACTCTGTCCTAGAGGGTCGCTATGAGTCAGAATTGACCCGATGGACCTCTTCATTAATCAGATCGTAGGCAAATGGATGATAGGCACTTCTTTCCCTCTCATCCCTGTTTTCTCTTCTGTGTTTTACTATCAGGACCTTGCTTTAGAGAGAGGATTACCTTGGTTACCCAGCTCCCAGTGCACATAGGTACAGTAGCTTTGAGTGTACTGCTGCTGTTCACTATAGGAACAGAATATGCTGCCCAAGTGTGGAGACTCAAGGGTGTCAGTTTTTCAAAGGTCTGTATCATATGTGACTACTCAGGGTTGGGTGACTCAGGCCTGTGACTTTGCTTGCAGAAATTCCCTGCTGGGGCTCTCTCTGCTGTTCTGACAATGTATTCTGGGTGACTGCATTATTACTTTGGGCATGCCAGTGCTGTAAGACTTGTCCTCATGGTTATAGAAGGGCTAATCATAAATGCCGCAAAGGAAATTGGCATCCTGGCCATGGGTATTAACAAGTGAGGCCAGGCTTGCCCTGTGGATTCACGAGGCCAGGCATGTAGAGCTTATGGGCTGGTGCCTGTTCCTCCATACAGGCAGCATTTCATTCTCTTTGAATGTAAACTGTTGTCAGGAAACACTTAGGTTGGTGTATTGCATCTGCCCATGCACTGGTCACATTCCCTGATTCCCACCACCACACAGCGTAAACAGCTAGGTTTTTTTTTGGACCTGAGCTTCAGAAAGCAGTGGACAAGTCATTTTTTCCAACACTGAAAAGGGGAATGTTATGTTTTAAAAATCAAAACAAAAACTCTTCAGTCTTTTGGAGAAACCATGGTCTCAGTTTGAGAGACCATATAAAGGTTTTTGATATTTAGTGCTTTTCCTGTGTCATAGAGTGAAGGGTAGCTGTTGTTTGTGCTTCACGGAGAGCTGTTTAGGTTAAGGAGGGCAGGAGGCTGTATAAAGAGTTGACAGGGCACTTTTAGGCTTAGGTTGACAGTTTGGCCATTTTTGTCATGGTTTCTTCCTGTCCCAGTGGTGCTCTGAAGGTCATTGATACCAAAAAATTGATGAACTGTAATAGTGGCCAGGGGTTCAAACAGCTAAAAAGGCACCAGAATTGAAAAATAAGGGGAACTCTAGAACATGCCACCATTTACAATTTTATTGATGTAGCTTTTGCTGCATTGGGTTTTTTTTTTTTTTTGTACCCTTCTGAGGTATGTTAATGTTACAAAATCCCGTTGCTGTCAAGTTGATTCCAACTCATAGCAACACTTGTAGGATAGAGTAGCCTGTCCCATAGGGTTTCCAAGGGGCAGCTGGTGGATTTGAACTGCAGACCTTTTGGTTAGCAGCTGAGCTCTTAACCACTATGCAACCAGGGCTCCATGTTATAAAAGAATAGAAAATATTTTTTCTCCATGGGACAGTATAGGTTGGCATACCCTGGTCCAAAGTCCCTGAGTGGTGTAAACAGTTAACGTGCTTGGCTGCTAACTGAAAGGTTGTAGGTTCAGGTCCACCTGGAGGGTCCTTGGAAGAAAGACCTGATGATCTACTTCTGAAAAATCAACCATTGAAAAGCCTGTGGAGCACAGTCCTACTGTGACACACATGGGGCCACCAGGAGTTAGAATCGACTGAAAGCAACTGGTTTACCCTGATCCAAGTAATGACACTCCTTCTTCCTTTCCTCATCATCTTGCAGCACACACACCACACTGCACACAGACACTTGGTAGTGTGCACATGCGTGCTGTCTCTCACTTGCTCTCTATGTCCCTTTCTCACTCTCTCTGGTGTGAGAGTGGACCACCATTATATTTGGTCAGTGGGACTTTAGAAGTGGGACCTCTAGAGGAGCTAGAAAAATAGCAATGAATAACTCCTTTCAAAAATCTAAAGACAAGTGCCCTTTCTATTTTATTTCATCTTTGAAATTAGATCACCTCCTAATTGCCTAGCCTCCTTTGCAAAGACAGAAGGAAGATTTGAAGGAAAAAGAATTACATGGTTACCTCCTTCTTTGCATCAAAATTAATTACAGTTGATTAAAGATTTCAGGGATTATATTAATAATAGGTAATAGCTAAAATATATTCTAAATTTATACTAACAAGGCAGAGTGAAGTGCCTTACCTGTGTTGCCTTATTAAATCTTCCCAGCACCCCAATAAGGTAGCAACTGTTATCCCTATTTTACTAATGAAGAAAACAGGAACTTGCTGAGGGTCATATAGCTAGTAAGGAGTAGAGTTCAGGTTGGAAAATGAAACTGTAAAAAAAAAAAAAGTGGAAGAAAATATGCATGAATATCTGTATAATTTGGAGATGGAAAAGGATATTGAAGCATGACATTTATTATAGACAAACTTATAAAGGAAAAAATAGGTGAATATGAAAGACCAAAAGCTTTCGTATGACAAAGAGCCACATAAAACTGAAAGGTAAATGATTGGAATAAAGTATTCAGAACGTTTATGATAGGCCAAAAGTTAATACCCTTAATATATAATAAGCGTTTTAAAATTAATATGAAAAAGAGCAAATGACTAAACCAATTGACTTATTGAAATAAACATAGGTCCTAAGTAGCCAGTTTACTAAAGAATAAATAAAACATGATTTTTTTTTTTTTTTAATTTGCTCAAAACTATGAAGAATAATAGCCAGCTTTTGTCAAGGGTTTAGAGAAAAGGGACTCATTCATTGCTATAAGACCTAACAATGTGATTTTCTGGAGTTTTCCTTATAAAGTCAATAGAAAAGTATATAAAGATAAGGATAAATTTTGCAGCTAAAAAAGGTTTTTTGGGGGGGCATTCTAAATATCCATACTAGGGAATTGATTATATTAATTGTGGGACATTCATAGAATAGAAAGGGAAACAGCTACTAAAAATGCCAATGCTGCTGTGTATTTGTAGAGGTGGGGAAATGTTCATTATTTCTTCTCTTAGAAGAGAAGAAATTTCCTTTGAGACGTGAGGCCATAGTGATGAAATGTATTCCAGTCTTTTCTAGAAGCTAGTCTGGCTTTGATTTTTAAAAATACATGCACTTTACAATAGTTCTTTGTATTTTATCCTTTTACAAATTGTGCTTCAGGATAGTTACTTAAGGCTGGAAAGGAGAAAAATTCTTTTCACCAAAAACACAGTATAATCTTTTTCTACTTTTTCGTATACCATTTTTGTTTTTCTCCAATTTTTCCTTTTTTTAGTTATAAATAAAACTTTATTAAATATGAGAAATCTGAACTGTACTCTATCAAGCATAGTTGCAAATATTTAACTAAAAACTTGTGTCTTTTCTAAAATCTTATTTATTTAAATTGGAGACAGTTTATTTCTTTCAGTCACGTATATTTTGTCATAATGTCCAGAAGGTTACTGTGGATGTCAATAAAAGTGTAATCTGTAATTTTTATCAAAAGTATCCGATTACTAGATGCATATTATGTGGACGAATCTATTCTCACCCCAGTGGCTTATTTAACAAAGGCTACTGTAGTCTTTAGGGGCTCGTTAGAATTCCAAAAAGAGCCATACTTTTGACCAGAGTGTAAACTTAAATACAGTTAAGCATTTTTTATTAAGCATAAAGAACAATATTTTGATGTCCATTAGTGAGGACCCTCCCCCAAAATCCCATTGCCATAGAGTCAGTTCCAACTCATAGTGACCCTGTAGGACAAAGTAGAACTGCCCGATAGGATTTTTAAGACTGTAATCTTTATGGAAGCAGACTGTCTTATCTTTCTCCTGAGAAGCAGCTGGTGGGTTTGAACCACCAACCTTTTGATTAGCAGCCAAACACTTTAACCACTGTGTCACCAAGGCTTCTTTATTAATGAGGACCAAACCCCAAACCCATTGCTGTCAAGTTGATTCCATTTCGTAGCAACCCTATAGGACAGAGTAGAACTACCCCATAGGGTTTCCAAGGAGCAACTGGTGGATTCGAACTACCGCCCTTTTTGGTTAGAGCCGTAGCTCTTAAACACTGCACCACCAGGGCTCCATTAATGAGGACAGGTGCCCTCAATTAAATGCACTTTAGTCTGAAGACAGCAGTGTCAGCACAGGAATAGTTCACTCAATAGGAATTCCTACTTGGTACAAATGGTTAGCGTATTTGGCTGCTAATTGAAAGGTTGGTGGTCAGAGTCCACCTACAGGCACCTTGAAAGAAAGGCCTGGCAATCTACTTATGAAAAATCAGCCATTGAAAACCCTATGAAGCACAGTTCTACTCTGCTGCACAAGGGTCTCTGTGAGTTACTCTGTGCCAGGCATTCTAGAAAGACGCAACCCTTGCTTTTAAGAAGCTCACAATCCAATGATAGAGACACACATAAAAAAAAAAACAAAACAGTGTAATATGGTAAGTTCCACTTTGGGAGTTTGTAAAGTATCCTGGGAACCAGAGGTGACAGCATCTGATTCCCTGTGATGGGCAGAGTGAGTTACTGATTATGGATGGACATAGCCTTAATATTCAGGAGTCAGTGTAGTCAGAGCCTACAGACGTTGGGGTCAGGCTCACCTGGCTTCCTCCTCAGGCCCTGCCTCTGTCTACAGGTATGATCCTGGGCAGATGCCTTAAGTTTTCAGAACCCCTGTCTCCTTATCTATTACAATCCATACCTCTCTTACCTGAGTATTATGAAAATTCAGTGATATAAAATATGGAAAATGCATTGCAGCTGGGGTTGTTGATAAGAATTAATTCTCTGCATTTTCCTTAGTAGCAAGCATAATGATGTATACCATTTAGTTATATTAATTCACATCCTGTTTAACGTTTGCAATAATTTGGATATAGGCTAAACTGAAATTTGCTCTTGTATTTTATAAGCTGGGGAATTATTTGATCATGTGCATTTATTTTTATGCAGTTTTATTTTGAACATCCTGCTCTTTTATTAACATATCATTTCAGGTAGCTCTATAGTGTTCTTCCTTTTTTTCTCCCAAGACCAATAATCTTATTTTAAAAGACTAAATGTGGAATCGACTTGATGGCACTCGGGGGTGGGGGGGGGGATTCCTACCAAGAAAAAAGGGACATTGTGGTTTGCCCTTGAAAGAACATAGGGAAAATGTTTGTTTTGTTTATTAGGTGCCGTTGAGTTGGTTTCTATTCACAGTGACTCTTTGTACAACAGAATGAAACACTTCCTGGTCCTGCACCATCCTTATAATCATTGTTATGATTGAACCCATTGTTGCAGCCGCTGTGTCAGTCCATCTTGTTGAGAGTCTTCCTCTTTTTCGTTGACCCACTACTTTACCATGCATGATGTCCTTCTCCAGGGGCTGGTCCCTCCTGATAACATGTCCAAAGTATGTGAGACAATGTCTTGCCATCCTCACTTCTAAGGAGCTTTCTGGCTGTACTTCTAAGGCAGATTTGTTCATTCTGGCAGTCTATGGTATATTAAGTTTCTCTGCCAGCACTATAATTTAGAGGCATCAATTCTTCTTCAGTCTTCAATATTCATTGTCCAGTTTTCGCATGCATATGAGGTGATGGAAAACACCATGGCTTGGGTCAGATGCACCTTAGTCCTCAAGGTGACATATTTGCTCTTTAACACTTTAAAGAGGTCTTTTGCAGCAGGTTTGCCCAGTATAATACATTGTTTGATTTCTTTACTGCTGCTTCCATGGGCGTTGATTATGAATCCAAGTAAAATGAAAATCCTTGACAACTTCGGTGTTTTCCATTTATCATGATGTTGCTTATTGGTCCAGTTGTCAGCATCAAGACCAGAGACTGCTACATTTCATTACCTGATATAGAAATAGATATAAATTTGTGATTGCTTAATGAATTCAGGCTCTGCATGACCATGATAAAATCTCTTTGGATACAGTGCTTCTCTGCAGTTGAATCCTTTCAACAACTATATAACTCTTGCTTTCTTTCAAGTTACTAAATATGAATTGAAATCATAAATTACAGTCAGGAAGTTTGACCTAGCCAAATCTTAAATAGTGTGCTGTCTCTACCTGTACCCTACCCCCTTCCCATGGGCTGGTTAACCAGTGTGGAAGATCAAACAGGATTGCTCCATTTATCTGATTGTGCCAAGAAAGCGTTGCTTGTAGAATGCCTTCAAACGGCACTTGGATCTAGCTGAGGACCATAAACAGTTCTAACAAGCTTGAGCACACAAGATTCGGTTTAATTCAGGATCTTCTAAGAAAGGGCTCAGCTCTGGATATGAGCTCTGCCACTTGCTTAGGGTCTGGGAATCCATATGGAATACAGAAGGTCCTCTGAGAAAAATATACTGATGTATATGCAAAGTCATGTGACAGGGTGGGTCACACATTTTCTTAGTGACGCAAGATTCTATCATACTTGACTATAACATAATATCACCTTTTGTGTGTTTAGTGTGTGTTTGATGCATTGGCTTAATTGATTTTCCAAGGTGCCTCTGGGTGGACTTGCCCTTCATGTAGGAGACCCGGGTTTGATTCCTGGCCATTGAACCTCATGTGCAGCCATCACCCGTTTGTCAGTGATGGAACATGTTTTGCTACTATTCTCAACAGGTTCCAGTGGAATTTCCAGACTCAGACTAGGAAGAAAGGCCTGGTGATCTACTTCAGAAAACTAGCCAGTGAATCACAGTGGTCTGATCTGCAACTGATCATGGGGATGGTGTAGGACTGGACACCATTTTGTTTCATTGTGCATAGGGTCGCCATGAGTCAGGGGCTGACTCCACGACAGCAAACAACAACAATAACAACAGTGTGTATTTACTGGATAATACCTTATTCTTCTCAGAGGATGTGTATGTGTGTGCATGCACACACCCATGCAAACATACACATCTTCAGGTAGTCTTCACAACAAACCTGTTTGTTCAGGAAGGACAACCACAACAATTAGGATTATACCCACTGTAAAAAATCTACCCATTCAATCAACATGTTTTGAGTTCCCTGTTGGCACCAGGGTCTATACTAGATGTTTGAAGTCACAAATAGAGAAATAGGTTATGTAAGTTGGATGTATTTTCTTCCAGTCTGTTTTTCATACTTAAGCATCCATGGATCTCTCTGTCTCTCACACATACACATTATTTGACATAAGTTTTTGCATTATATGTAGAGTTCTGAATATGACTTTTATTCTCACTCAGTGATGTTTTCGAAATCTAGCATTGCTTACACGTATAATTTTTGTTTTTTTTAGCTGTTATAAAGTATTCCATTATATAAACTAGTCATACTTTATCCACTTCCCAGCTAGTAGGCATTTAACTTGATTCTAGTTAAAACCAAACCAGTTGCCATGGAGTTGGCTCTTAACTCATAGGGACCCCATTGGTATCAGAGTAGAACTGTGCTCTATAGGGTTTTCAATGACAGATTTTTGGCAGATTTTCCAAGGTGCCTCTGGGTGGACTCAAACCTTCAGCCTTTCAGTTAGCAGCTGAGCACATTAACCGTTTGTACTATCCAGGGATTCTCTAGGATAGATGCCTAGAAGGGAGTCACAGAGTGTGGACTGATTCCTTTTAACAGGTGCTGGCAGGTTGTCCTTCAAATTGACTGTATCTGTCTTTTCTCCCATCAGCAGTAAATGGAAATTCCTATTTCCTCACTCCTCACCAATATTGGTTGTCAAAATCTTATTTTTTTGCCATCCTAATGGTTGAAAATATCTTGTTTCATGCTGACACATTTTACAAGTCCCATTCTGCAGCCTGGATATATCACAGTATATCAGGACTGTTAAAATCAGATCCAACTTTGCATAGGAGAACAACATACATCCAAAAGCTTATATTTGGTTGCATCATTTTCACATGTAAAAGGAATTAGCATATTGTAGTAGCATGTATGATCAAAGAAACAGTTAAACCAACTCATCCTTTCCACAAACATTTATTAAACGTTTAGTACTAGGCACTAGGATTACAAAGATAAAGAAATTATAGTCTGTGATACCAGGGGCTCTCATTCCAGTCAGGGAAAGGAGTGCTTAAACCAGTGGTCTTTGTAAGGCTTTAAGAGCACAGAGAAAGGAGAATATAAATTTACTTCCGTTAATAAAGGAGTTCCTGGGTGTCAAGTGTAAGACTACCTAACTGAAAGGTTGGCGGTTTGAACCCACCCAGAGCTGCCTCAAAATAAAGGACTGGCGATCAGCTTCCAAAAGGTCACAGCCTCGAAAACACTATAAATTGGTTCTACTCTGCATACTTGGGGTTGCCATGAGTCAGAATCAACTGGACAGCAATTGGTGTGCTTTTTGTGTGCAATGGTGAGAATGAATGTTAGAAAATCACCAAATTCGAAGAGTAGTAAATGCTGCATTATTAAGTGTTCAAAAATATTTTTACATGTTTCCTTGCAGCATGATTGTAATCTAGTATATACTTGATAACCACCCCCCCCAAAACCCACTGCTGTCGAGTCCAACTCGTGGCAACCATATAGGACAGAGTAGAACTGCCCTATAGCGTTTCCAAGGAGCACCTGGCAGACTCGAACTGCTGACCTCTTGGTTAGCAGCCATAGCACTTAACCACTACGCCACCAGGGTTTCCAACATATACGTGATAGAACACCCCAAAAGCTGCAGCCTACAGTGGACAGGTTCACGTAAGAGCCTGTGCCTGCATCTCACTCTTCATGCCTGTGATGGGCCAGTGAGTCTTCAAACAGCACTTCAGTGCTCAAGACCTCATTCCGCCATTAGTGACACACAATTTTCAGCATGCAGCATGTATAAAACACTGTGCTAGGTGCTGAAGGGACATCAGGCTGTGTATGACATGGTTCCTGTTAGTTGGAAGCTCAGAATCCAGATGGGGAGATAAGCTGTTTCATGCTTAAGATATTTTAGATGCTAAGGCATGGAAAGAGCCCTGGAGACACAGTGGCTAAGAGCTCGACTGCTACCCAAAAGGTCGGCAGTTCAAATCCACCAGGTGCTCCTTGGAAACCCTATGGGACGGTTCTATTCTGTCCTATAGGGTCACTGTGAGTCAGAATTGACTCAACGGCAGTGGGTTTGGGTTTAAGGCATGGGAAGAAACTAAATCAAATTTGAATGATGCTTCCATATAGCCCGCTGACAATGGAAGGGAAACTTTAATGCCTAGGGAAACGAAGTAGAAGGAAACAATGTGTAGAATCATAAACTTACCCAGGTACTGAGCTCTAGTTTAGAAGAGTATATGAAATTGCATGTCTTAACCTCTTAATACAGAGCGCTACACGTAGTAGGTATGGAGTACACTTTTAACATATTTTTGGATTGAGAGAATATTATCAGTGTGTTCAGGAACTATTAATAAAAATGCATCAAGAAAAATCATTCTCTTTTGGTGTTTTTAAATTTTATTTGTTATTATTATTTTGGTTTTGTTTTTTAGGTCAAGAAGTGGTTTTCAAGTGCCTTGGGGAAGGAATTCTTGAAAAGGCCTTTCAGGGTTATAATGCTTGTATTTTTGCTTATGGACAGACAGGTAAGATGCTGCTTTTGTTTTGCAGTCAATGATATTAAATATGCATTTATAAAAATTTGGAAATAGAAAACATTTGGGAAGCAACAGAAAAATGTTTCTAACTTTGTCAGAAGTGACCTTCTTTTTGAAGGCTCAACAGCTTTGGTAATTGAGTAATTTCAGTGTTAATGAGCAAAGCTAGTTTCAAATTATTAAGTGTAATTTTTCTAAATTATAGTTTTCACTTGTATTTAAACTAGAAAAATAATTACCAATCTCTCAATATAGATATTATAGTAAAAATTATAGAAAAACTCTTAGTTTCATTCTATATTGAAGACTTTCACTAGGATGCAACTGAGTGATGATAAATTATTAAACCTAAGCTTTTGGCATAGGAGCCCAGGTGGCGCAGTAATTAAGAGCTATGGCTGCTAACCAGAAGGTTGGCAGTTCTAATCCACCAGCCACTCCTTGGAAATCCAATGGGGTAGGGAAACCCTACGTTGTCCTATAGGGCCTCTATGAGTTGGAATCGACTCAACAGCAATGGGTTTGGTTGGTTTTAAGCTTTTGGCACACTTAATTGAAAGAACTAAGACAAAAAAAAAAAAACCAATGGCTCTTAGCTACCAGTCTTTCAACCATGTTTCCCTTGTAAGGTTTTGTCAAGTCATTTTTTTGACTCATAGAGACCCCAAGTGTCAGAGTAGAACTGCACATAAGGTGTTATAGGCTGCAGTCTTTGTGGGAGCAGATCACCAGGCATTTCTCCCGAGGAGCAGCTAGGTGGCTTCCAACCACCAATCTTTTGGTTAGCAGCCAAGCACGTAGTCATTGCACCACCAGGGCTCCTTCTTTCAACTATAAAGTGGAAATAAATCAAGAAATCATGACAGCACTGTCTTATATCACATTACAGGATAACTAGGAGACTCAGAATATATCTCAAGGCACAAATATAAAATACTATAGAAGAGTAAAATACTGTTAAAAAAGTAATATACTGTTTATATTATTTAATAATGTATAGTTGGTGGTTTATTGTATGTATTATTAAAGACTATGTGTTTTTAGTGGGTACATACTCACCCATCTGTAAAGAAGGTGCCCTCTGGACCTAGTGGTCAGAATGAAGCTGGAGGACGTGAGTGTAGTGGAAAGAGCAGTAGCCTTAGCGTCTGAGAGCCTGGGTTGGAAGGTCAAGTTTGCCACTTTCCTGCTGTGTGACCTTGGCTGGGGAATGTAGAAAACTTGCACGCTTGATGCATTACGTTTTACTGCTTCTTCTACCCTTCCTTCTTTCTGTTTGCTCTTCTCCAGGTTCAGGAAAATCCTTTTCCATGATGGGCAATGCTGAGCAGCTGGGCCTCATTCCAAGGCTCTGCTGTGCTTTATTTCAAAGGATCTCTTTGGAGCAAAATGAATCACAGACCTTCAAAGTTGAAGTATCTTATATGGAAATTTATAATGAGAAAGTACGGGACCTTTTAGACCCCAAAGGGTGAGTTAACGGTTGAAATTAAGTTTGTAATAGGGGTCCTTGTTGTTGTTAGGTGCCATTGAGTCAGTTCCTACTCATAGCAACCCTATGTACAACAGAATGAAATACTGCCCGGTCCTGCGCCATCCTCACAAGTAATAGGGCTAATCATTTTAATTGATCCTTAAGTTAAAATTACAAGCTATAAATTTATTTGAGGACTTGGTCACTAGTACCCTGCGTTCACTTACTGAGAAATTATCAGCCTCTCAAAGCCTATCGGTGTACCCGGTACACATTACAGATTATTCTATATTCATGTATAAATTTGCTAACATAATGCCATTTTATAAAGATGTTTTTACTATTGGTATTGTTTTGCCATGATGACCTTATTCCTAAAAATTGATTTAAGAATGACACATTGGTCCTTCATTTATATTGGAAAGCAGTGCCTCTATATTGGGGGTAAAGTAGTTGAAGAATTCAAACAACTCAGCCTGAGCAAGTAGTTTTCTACTTGGTGCATTGGACTCATGTGGGGAACTTTTAAAAGATACATGGGCCTGAGCCCCACTCCTAGAGATTATGATTTAGTAAACCCAGGGTGAGACCCAGGCGTCTGTATTTTTTTTAAAATAGGTAATAAAAGCTAGATTCGTAAAGAAAGGAGAGACCTGTTTACTTCTTTAAAATTAATTTTTTTGCTGATTTAAAAATAAATTTATAGAAAATTTAGAAAATAGGTAAAGTATAAGAAGAAATAAAAATGATCTATAATCCCACCACTGAAAGATAAAAAAAAAAACCCAGTTGTTGTCGAGTCAGTTCTGACATATATCAACCTCACGTGTGTCAGAGTAGAACTCTGGTTCATAGGGTTTTTAATGGCTGATTTTTTGGAACTAGATCACCAGGCCTTTCTTCCAAGGGGCCTCAGGGTAAAGGCGAACCTCCAAATTTGCAGTGAATAGCCAAGGAATTAACCATTTTCACTACCTAGGGATTCCCAGTAATTCTTAGCTCCTTTTTTCTCACTTGAGTTGATGCCTAGCACTGACTCTTGATTTTAAAAGTAATGAATATCTGATGGTATGGAAAAGATGACATAGACAATATGGTCATAATACATATAGCTTTGCCTTTAATCTCAGTTGTCTCTTGAAAAGCTGTTCAAATAGACCGCAAAGCAGGTTTGCCATTTAAAAAGTCAAAAGAAGCCTAAAATCTTCAACAGCAGAGCCAGTTTTTTAAGTATAAAGAAAATACCAGTAACGGTAAACACCAGTATACTGTAATATCATTTTCTGTTTAAAATCGTTAGCATAGAAGCAGCATAAAATAATGCATACTTAAAGAAGTAAATTAAAGTTGAAACATTTTAATATTGTGCAGTACTCGTTCAAAAATTTTAAGACGTTATTTACTGAGAATTTGTTTATCCTATAGGGTCGGTTATGAGTCGGAATTGACTCGATGGCACTGGGTTTGGTTTTTGTATAAAATAGCCTTAATCACAAAGTTAAACACAGAACTACCCTATGACCCAGCAATCCCAATCCTAGGTATATACACAAAAGAATTGAAAGCAGAAATACAGACAGAAACTTGTACAATAATGTTCATTGCAGCATTATTCACAGTAGCCCAAATGTAGAAAGAACCTAAATACCTGTCAACAGATGAATGAATAAACAAAACATGGTATATACATAACAGTGGAATATTGCTCAGCCATAAAGAGAAATGAAGTCCTGAATTCCTGCTATAACCTGGATGAATCTTGAAAACATTATGCTGAGTGAAATAAGTCAGTCATAGAAGGACAAATATTGTATGATCACATTTATATGAAATAGGCCATGTGTGTAGAGACCAAAGTCAATTAGTGGTTACGAGGATCTGGCAGGGGAGGGAGAAAGGGGGAATCATTGCTTAGAGGACACTGGGTTTCTGTTAATGGTGGTGATAATTGTGCATGATGAATATAGTCAATGACACTGAATTGTACATATAAAAAGTAGTGAATTGGCAAATCTTTGGTATATATACATATTTTTACCACAATAAAATAATATTTAAGAAAGCAAACAAAACAGCCTTAAATTCAATCTGGCCATGCTCTTTCCCAATTTTTTTTTAACCTCCTATGTGCAGAATGGAAACCCTGGTGGCATAGTGGTTAAGTGCTACAGCTGTGAACCAAAGGGTTGGCAGTTCATATCCACCAGGTGCTCCTTGGAAACTCTATGGGGCAGTTCTACTCTGTCCTATAGGGTTGCTATGAGTCGGAATTGACTCAATGGCACTGGGTTTGGTTTTTGGTTTTTTATGTGCAGAATTTCATTTTTTTGAAGTTCATCTACTAAAGCAAGTTAGCCTAACCTAGTATTCTGTAACACTGGCTGTTTAGTTTGGGACTCAGAATAGAATCTTTTAAATAGTAAGTTACTTTAAATAGAAATCACCACATAAGAGATTCCTCATATGGAATGCTGTTTAGCTAATCCAAATAAAGTCGTTTTTAGAATATTTTCTGATCATTAAAAAAAAAAAAAAATTCCAAATTGCAATCTTAATTTCTGCATACTTACAAAGAAAGAAAAGCTTCCAAATTTGGTCTGATTCATTCATTCCATTTTCTTCCCTCCTACAGGAGTAGGCAGTCTCTTAAAGTTCGAGAGCATAAAGTTTTGGGGCCATATGTAGATGGTTTATCTCAACTGGCTGTTACTAGCTTTGAGGTAAGTGTCGTTAAAAAAAAAAAAGTCATTAAAAATAACTGACAGTAAGTCAGAGGGTAACTGATGTTGGGTATATTTTTATGTTGATACTTTATAGCGTATTGATATCCTTCATAGCCTCAGAAACCCAGGATCAACACATGCCAAACAGGGAGAAAGGGCTTTTAATCACACGCTTGAAGCTGTTCTGTTGTGAAAGTTTTACAGTGTGGCTGAAATGCCCAACATTTTGAGGTTGCTGAATCTTTTCACTAACACTGCTCTGTTGGAAACTGTTTACCCTAGGGTTGCCAAGTGACATCCTTCTAGACAAATCTGGTAGTCTAAACAGCATTTCACTCCACCCTTTCTTATTTTTTTTTCCAGAATTTTTTTTAAAAAATGTGCTTTAAGTGAAAGTTAACAAATCAAGTCAGTCTCTCATACACCTTGCTATGTACTCCTAGTTGCTCTCCCCCTAATGAGACAACACACTCCTTCTCCCCACCCTGTATTCCCCATGTCCATTCAACCAGCTTCTGTCCCCCTCTGCCTTCTCATCTCGCCTCCAGACGGGAGCTGCTCACATAGTCTCGTGTCTACTTGATCCAAGAAGCTCACTCCTCACTGGTATCATTTTCTGTCTTATAGTCCAGTCCAATCCCTGTCTGAAGAGTTGGCTTTGGGAATGGTTCCAGTCTTGGGCTAACAGAAGGTCTGGAGACCATGACCTTTAGAGTCCTTCTAGCCTCAGTCAGACCATTAAGCCTGTTCTTTTTTATAGGAATTTGGGGTCTGCATCCGACTGCTCTCCTGCTCCATCAGGGATTCTCTGTTGTGTTACTAGTTACACTCTGATTTACTGTCAGTTTACAGCAGTCATGGATTGTTGCCGGGTACCATCTAGTTCTTCTCTCGACCCCTTCTTTTTGATGGTGTCTCCTGCCTCAGCTTCCATCGCTTTTCACTTTTCTGGTTCTTCTGCTTTTCTGAATCATTCCTCTCTCCACTGAGTGACTCATCTTCCTTTACCTACTCCTTAACTTTTATGCCTTCTTAAGGCCTGGCTCAATGTTTTGCTCTTATTTCTGTAATCCCTGCTTTGGAAATCTTATAACATGAACAGCTATCTCTGTTGCTGAAGAATGCAAATGAGTGTATGAATACTCATACTTACTTGTGCTATATATATATTATATGGCTGTTGTATCAGCATGTCAAATCAGTATGACTAAAATTAATCTGCGAGGTAACACTCTCCAGCCATTTAAATGAAGATATTCTTAGTATGGCTCAGATTAGAAATATGGTGCAGTCATCCCTTTAAAAATGTTTTGATTCTGAGATGAATGGAAACATGCCTGACGTAAAAATGCAGAGTCGTACAGTGGGTCTGTGGAATTAGCAAATGCTTTGCTAAGGAGCCTTCATTTTAGCTCGGGGTGCTTGGGTTCTTTGTCCTTCTTATCCTGCTACATGTTAGTAAGAGCCAGGGGCTCTGCCTCTTGCTACATATGGGAAAAGTTATTTAACTTACCTGCACTGCAGTGTCTTTGTGTGCAAAATCAGGAAAATACCTCTTTCGTCATGTTCATTCATCAGACATTTTATAAGAATCTATAGGATCCAGGTGTTCTAGGAGCAAGTGTGCAAAGATGAATAAGAAACAGCCCCTGCTCTGGGAGACCCACAGTGCTGGGGGAGACAGAGGAGCATAGCGGGTGATAGCAAGACAAGGCTGATAAGCATGGGAGAGTTAGAGTTAAACCAGGTAGCTACCTTTGCAGTACCTGTGGTGCTCAATAAACATTAGCTCTTTTCTCTCCTAGGAACTTGCAAAGGAGAAAATAGGTACTTAGAGAGAAGGAGTCCTAGTGGCACATGATTAAACGCTTGGCTGCTAACTAAAAGGTTGGCAGTTTGAATCTACCAGCCACTGCATGGGAGAAAAGATCTCGTGATCTGCTCCTGAAAAGCCTCGAAAACCCTATGGGGCAGTTCTACTCTGTCCTATGTGGTCGCTGTGAGTTGAAATGGACTTGATGGTATACAGTAACACCAGCAACATAGAAAGAAGACAGTTGGGGGATGGACAGAAGAATGGGGGAGACATTTCAAATAATAGGAAGCACTGAAAGAGGTGGAAGACCAGACCATGCTCGATGGAGGGAAGGCAGGGAGGTTTTTATGGGAGGGCGGTAACCAGGGCGTCAGGGGATTGTAATTAATAGTTACACCTGGTAGGCAGTACGGTGTTCTTGTTTTTTGCTTATAATGTTTTCCTTATGCTTTGCCTCTAGGATATTGAGTCATTGATGTCTGAGGGAAATAAGTCTCGGACGGTAGCTGCAACCAACATGAATGAAGAAAGTAGCCGCTCCCATGCCGTGTTCAACATCATCATCACACAGACACTTTATGACCTGCAGTCTGGGGTGAGGGTCCGGGCAGAACTTCTAGCAGCAGCAGAATGACTCAAAATGCCTGCCTGGGTGAGATAGATCAGGAGGAGTCAGTGGCTGAGGGTTTTATGTCAGCTCTTCTACTTACTAGATGAGCTACTTAAATCATTTAATTTGCTAGATCTTTCTTTCTATATAACTTTTTTTAAAGAAAATTGGATTCTTAATGTAAACTCCCTCAAGAGCATGGTATTACCACACAGCTCCTAATGTCTGTACTTTCTTCCTGAAATTTCCCTTAAAACAACTGACTCTATCTTATAGTACTTGAGGGCTATCACAGCGGACACCACAGCTTTTAGCCTAAAGAGCACGTTTTCAGAAGAAGAGGAATTTGACTTAAATGTGCAGGAATCCTAGCATTTCCTCATAGCCAAAGAAAACCTCCAGCTTTCTGACTAGATGCCGGGAAGCTGAGTGAACTTATTACCCAGATACATAATAAAATGCGAGCTTTCCACTCCGGTTTAAACATTGAGTATGAAATGGATCGCTTGTCCAGATAACTCCTTTGGCAGTTTAAAAACTTCCTGAGAAGTTTGCCTTGTTGGAATGGGACGGATACTCACATTGCTCTCTTAATTATAGTGTTGACATAGGTGTTGATATCTGTGTGGTTTTCTCATTGATGTGTGTCATTTCTCTCTTGTTTCTTACAACTAGAACTCGGGAGAGAAAGTCAGTAAGGTCAGCTTGGTAGACCTGGCAGGCAGCGAAAGAGTGTCTAAAACAGGAGCTGCGGGAGAGCGACTGAAAGAAGGCAGCAACATTAACAAGTAAGCTGGCTCTGTGAGGACAACATTGGTGATCTCAGAGTTAGACTGGAGTGTTGCATCCAGCTTGGTGTGCGTCCTGGGAGACTTGTGTTGTAAGGGGCCTGTTGCACAAGTTGTTCATAATCTATGCAGATTTAGTAATCTGAGTTGAAAACAGCCTGCCCCTGTTAAGATGCATGAGGTTGATTTAGGTAAAGCTACATGGTGCAGCCCTGCTCAAAGATTATATACACACATACGTGTAGTGGAGAAAAACTTTTTTTTTTTTTTTTCTCCACTACATAGTGTATCATCATATAAATGTGGTCTTAGGTAAATACAAGTCACAATTTTACAAATCAGTCATTATCTTAAATGAACTGGGGAAGTTTATTCTGAAAAGAAAATCTGCTTTGAATCCCTTCCTAAGGTTTAAAAAAAAAAAACAAACTGTTGCCATCAAGTCAATTCTGACTCATGGGGACCCTATAGAACAGAGTAGAACTGCCCTGTAGGGTTTCTAAAGAGTGCTGGTGGATTCGAACTGCTGACCTTTTGGTTAGCAGCCAAGCCCTTAACCACCATGCCTCCAGAGCTCCACCTAAGGTTAATACTGTTTCAATATCAGTACCTTAAAAAAAAAAAAGGTTATTGAAAAACTACCATACTGAAATCTTGCTGTTTGCCTTGAGTTCCTACGTGGGTACAGTGATGCAGTAAAGGCTGTGTATTAGTTTCTGAGGGCTGCTGAAACAAAATACTACTAGCAGGTGGCTTGTGAGAACTGAAATTTATTGACTTATAACTTTGGAGGCTAGAAGTTCAAATCCGTGTGCCAGCTGGGCCATGCTCATTCTTTAGCTTCTAGGGGAAGATCCTTTGTTGTCTCTTCCAGCTTCTGGTAGCCCTGGTATTCATTCCTTGGCCTATAAATGCATCTTCGAATGGCCTTCTTCACTCTGTGTTTCTGCCTCTGTGTGTCTTCCCCCTTTTTATAAGGACACCATTTATATAAGATTAGGACCCACCTACTCTAGTGTGACCTCATGTTAACCAATCACATCTTCAAAGACCCTATTTCCGAACAAGGTCACATTCACAGGTACCAGAAGTTAGAATGTGAGCACATCTTTTGTGGGGGGCGGGGGGGGGAGGGGACACAATTCCATTCATCACAGGCTAAAAGAAAGCAGGGTGGTGAAGGATGTGTAGGAGTTTGCTAGGTTGACAAAGGAGATACAGGCATTGCATGTGGAGGGGGCAGCAGAGGTCCAGAAAAATGCCGGGCTTGTTATTTTCAGTGAGGCAGTCACCCAGGAAAGGAGCCCCTGTGGCTCAGTAGTTAAGTGCTTGGCTGCTAACCAAAAGGTTGGTGGTTCAAACCCACCCAGCAGCTCCTCTGGAGAAAGACCTGGTAATCTGCTTCTATAAAGATTACAGCCAAGAAAACCCTATGGGGCAGTTCTAGTCTGTCATATGGAGTCGCCATGAGTCACCCAACAGCAACAGTAACTCAGGACAGCGAGAGAATGTGCACAGGAGTGGAAATAAATGAGTCTGGAAAGATGAATGGGGACCAAGTCATGATGGACTGGAAAATTGTATGTGCTTCTGATAATCCAGAGGAAGTGGCTTTTGTTTTCCAGCAGGAAAGGCAGCAGAGTTTGTAGTTAAGAGTTTGCCCTCAAGCCAGACCATCTTGGTTTCATCCTGGCTCCATAACTTACCCAGTATGCTTATCATGGGCAAGTGATTTAACTTCTCGGTACCTCATTTTTCTCATCTGTAGAATGGCAATAATAATAGTACCTACCTATAAAATAGTTGCAGAGGAAATGAGGATTAAATGCCCATAATGTGCTTAGAACAATGCCTGAGACATAGTACGTGCTGAATAAATATTAATTGTTGTACCTATTATTTTTCTGATCATCATTATCATTATTCCAAGTTTAGCAAGTTTAGCCTGTCCTTGTCATCTTTTCGGTAGAGCTGGAATAATTTGGGATTTAGTTTAGAACAGAATGTGACAAGAGGAAATATTTTCAGGAACGTATTTGTGCAGCCTGCGTTTTAAAATGATGTCAGCGCATTATGGTTTCAGCAGACAGTAGTTTAAAATTAGAAATAAAATAGAGCCCCCTCTATCAGATGGACACAGCCCCACTCCCGGAGAAAGACTCCTGCTTTGGAAAGTTAATCTTCCAGGCATCCTGTCTCCTGCTCGAATCACAAAGGATTTTGCTGTATTTCATGACGAAGCATTACAAGATCCCAGACTGGCACTACAGCTCTGCATTGCGTTCTGTAATGAGCTGAGAAACTCGGATGGCAAAGCAGGAATGGGGGTGTGAGGGAGCAGGTACCAAAGAAAGGATTGTCACCCTCTTGGAGATTCACTTACTGGTGTGGAGCCATGTCAGCCTTTTGCCTGCTGGCTAGGCTTGTGAGAAAACACTGTGCGTTCTGTGCTTGCGGACTTGTGGGAATTTAGAGTGTATGTGTGTGGCCTTGATGTATAATGATCACTAGCTTTTACTGAGCACTCACTATGTGCCAGGTGCTATTCTAAATCGTCCACATGTAATGATTCATCTGATCCTCACATCAGTGTCATGAGATTAATCTGTTATCTCCATTTTACAGATGAGGAAACCAAGGCAGAAAGTGGTTAAGTAATTTGTCCAGGGTCACACAGCTCTAAGTGCTGGATCTCATATTTGAATGCAGGCAGTCTGGCTCCAGAGCCCAGGCTTAGCCACTGGGCTCCACTTAGGGGGACCCTGCATTCCGTTTGCCTGGAAGAGTCCTGGTTTATACTTTTGTTCCAGAGTAAACAGTAAGAGCGCCCCCCTAAATTTTCTCAGGTGTCCTCATTTGCACATTGAATTATGTAGCACCCCTAACTGGACTACCTCAAGGTCACAATGATAAAAGAAAAAAAAAAAATGTCTCTATTTCATAATGACTGTTGAATTGATTGGTGTTCTCTCTGCCCTGTACTGTCTTTCCTTATTTATATTCTAGCCCTTTCACAAATGGGTATGTCTGTTCCCTACTACTAGATTATGAGGTACCATCTTTGTTTTTATAGCTCTTTATAGTTTTCAGAGCATGTTCACATGCATTATTTCATTTGACGCTCCTAACAGATACTTTTATCCCTGTTTAAAGATGAGGAAGCTGAGGCTTGGGTATACGGTAAATAGTATGAATAAAAGACCAGCAAACATTTATTGAGTTCCTGGCACTGCATCAAATGCTAAAGTAATTTAGGCATTGTGGTAGGCAGAAAAATGCCTTCCCAGCACCCAAAGATTGACTACATCCTAATTCCCCAAACTTCTGGCTGTGTATCTTACATGGCAGAGGGATTTTGCAGAGTGATTAAGTCAGTGGTTTTGAGATCGAGTGGTCATCCAGGTGGGCCCAATATACAGTCATCACGAGTATAAGTGAAAGAGAGAGGCAGGAGAGCAAGGGTCAGACTGATGCAGTGTGAGAAAGATGTGATCAGCCATTGCTGGATTGAAAGATGGAGGAAGCGACCACAAGCCAAGGAATGCAGGTGGTTTACAGAAGGTGGAAAAAAGAAAAGGGAACAGACAGTTCCCTAGTGCCATTGGAAGGAACAGAGCCCTGCTGACCCCTTGATTTTAGCTCAGTGAAACCCATTCTAGCCTTCTAGCCTCCAGAGCTGCAAGATGGTAAATTTGCGGGGTTTACTTCGTTGCAACATGATTCCTGCCCTTGATGAACACAAAGTTTAGGGCAGCAGTAAGTCACTTCATTAAAAAAGTCAAAGGAAGGAAGATTTTCTTGACCAGAGAAGTTTGGGAAATGCTGCATATCCCAGTGTCTAAGCATGGAAATTTTTTCATAGCACATTTACCATCCCACGGATGTTTGCCACGGTGGTCCTGTGCTTTTCTCAAGATCACCGGCTAGAAGGGAGGGGAGCTGCCTCTGAGCTCAGTCCCCTAACTCTTGTTGCTGTTAATTGCCGTCAAGTCACCTCAGACTCATGGCGACCCCTTGTCCAACAGAACAAAATGTTGCCCAGTCCTTTACCATCTTCACAATTGTTGGTGTGCTCGAATCCATTGTTGCAGCCACTGTGTATTTTGAGTGCCTTCCAACCTAGGGGGCTCATCTTCTAGTGCTATATCAGATGATGCCCTGTTGTGATCCATAGAGTTGATTTTCAGAAGTCGATTGTCAGGCCTTTCTTTCTAGTCTGTCTTAGTCTGGAAGCTCTACTGAAACCTGTCCACCATGGGTGACCATGCTGATACTTGAAATACAGTGTCATGGCTTCCAGCATCACAGCCACACAGAAGCTATCACAGTACAACAAACTGACAGACAGGTGGTGGAAACACTATATAAATGGGTGTTAATAAAGTAAAATAAAATGATAAATTGAAGTGCTGCACAATAGTTGCACAAATGACTTTCTAAGCCTTAAAATCAGTGCTCGTAGGCCCAGTTGAGCACTAAAACTAAAGAAGTCTCTGACATGTTTCCTAAGCTTTCTCTCTGCCCCCTTTTTGAGCTTTGATGGAGCAGTAATAATCCTCTTAACCAGACCTGTCGGGGACATCACACAGACATTAGTGTCTGCTTAATGGCCTATGGATTTAGGAACTTCGTCTCTCCTTAAGCTCTTAAGAGCTTTACAGTGCACTTTATTCCTTTCATTAGAAGAACCACGGTGCTGTGTGGCCACCACATGGCCATGGTATGTTCGAGGCATGGGAAGTACAGGTCATCTGTAGCCCTCTTCACAGGGGAATGTGTAACTGAAAAATCAGACTGCGGCTCCACCTGTCTGTTGGTGGTGGAAGGAAGGAGCCTTTTCCCTGCTACTAGAGTCTGGCTGGAGCCCTGGTTGCGCAATGGTTAAAGAGCTTGCCTGCTAACCAAAAGGTCAGCAGTTCAAATCCACTAGCCGGTCCTTGGAAACCCTATGGGGTAATTCTATTCTGTGCTATAAGGTTGCTATGAGTTGGAATCGACTTGATGGCCAGTTTTTTTTTTTTTTTTTTTTTGGAGTCTGGTTAGTACAGGTTCTCTAAGAACTCATTTAGAGCATGGAACTCTCCCACTAACCCCTAGGAATGTGACTGAGAATGGTTCCATTTCATTCTCAACAGTGGCCAGTCATTAAGTGTAAGCAGTTTTCATCTGATGAGTATCATTCCCAATCTCATTTCCATTTCCACTGCTGTGGCACTATATAGTACAGTATAATCTAACATTTCCAAAACATGGCTTCTGTTGAACACTTGCTCTAGGGATATTAATGTATGTTACTCCTAGAATTCTGTCATTAAATTTATTTTATAATATTACAACTTAGAAGCATATTTCTATCGTTTTATGTGTCTCAGTCTTCCTTTTTTTTTTTTTCTTCTTGAGTGCTTTCTGTGACTTGTGTTCATTTCTTCATTTTTTTAAAAATGCTATTGCTTGAGTTATCAAACATGGACTTGTATCTAGGGAGAATAAAAATAGCCTGCTTCTGTTCATTATCTAAGGGTGAGAATCCTTGTTAATCTACACATTACACATTACAGGGTCCAAGCCTGTGGAAAAGAAAATCTGGATAAATGTCTTTGCATTTGACATGAGAGACCCACAAGGACAGTAATTGCATGCAGGAAAATATATGGCAAGGAATGGTCTCTGCCCTCAAGTAGTGGTTAAGAGCTACGTCTGCTAACCAAAAGGCCGACAGTTCAAATCCACCACGCGCTCCTTGGAAACTCTATGGGGCAGTTCTACTCTGTCCTATAGGGTCTCTATGAGACAGAATTGACTTGACAGCAACTGGTTTTTTGGTTTATACACTACTTGAAGCCTTGGTGGCACGGTGGTTAAGTGTGTTGGCTGCTAACCAAAAGGTTAGCAGTTCAAATGCACCAGCCGCTCCTTGGAAACCATATAGGGCAGTTCTATTCTGTCCCATAGGGTCACTATGAGTCTGAATCACCTCGATGGCAATGGGTTTTTTTGGTTTGTATACAGTACTTCTGATCTTAGAAAACAATCATTGGAAAAGTAGATAAAATAACATATTTGAAATCCGTCTCAGACAGTGTGGATAACTCACATCACATTTGATTCCCAAGAAAAGGAATCTGGTAGTTAAGAGTTTCAAGGGAAACTAAGCTTGGGAAGGCCCTGAAAGCAAAAGAAAGTTTGAATTATGATTCTCCTTTTTCCTCATTGGTTGGTTTATTGTGGAACAGCATTTATTTTGTTTTTGATCCTCCCAAGTTTCATTTGCTCTCATTTCGACCCTGAATTCTCCATTTTTATAGACAGGTAGAGTTTTAAAATGTCTGTCATAAAACATGGCTCTCTGTTTATAAATGTTGTCTCCTAGCCTAGCTTTTCCCTCCTCTCCAGCAAGCCCACCCCCACCCACGAACTTGTGGTAAGAAGCATCCCTGCAGCAGAGATTTAAAATGAGGACCCAGCTTCTAATCTCTAACTCCAACAGCTTTGGGGAAGGAGCAGTGCCTTGCCAGAATCTGAGAGATTCCTTAAATAACTTTTTCTGCCTCTAAAATTGGCAAGGAGTCCCTGGATGGTGCAAAACGTTAACATGCTCAGCTGCTAACCAAAAAGGTTGGTGGTATGAGTCTGCACAGAGACACCTCAGAAGAAAGGCCTAATGTCTGTGCTAAAAAATCAGGCATTGAAAACTCTATGGAGCACAGTTCTACTCACACACATGGGCGCACCAGGAGTTGGAATTGACTTGACAGCAACTGAAAAACTGTAATTGTGCTTGCTTGACCTTTTTTTTTAAAGCTTCTAGGAAATAAATAATTCATATACCATAAAGTGTACCCTTTGAAAGTATATGATTAAGTATTTTTAGTATATTCAGAAGTTGCAACCATCACCACAATCTAATTTTAAAATGTTTTCATTTCCCTAAAACATGGCCTTCTATGTCCAGCTTTTTTCACTCAGCATAATGTTTTTAAGGCTTTCACTTAGCTTAATGTTTTCAAGGTTCATTCATGTTGTAGCATGTATCAAAACTTTAGTCCTTTTTAGTGCCGAATATTATTGTATAGATATACCACATTTTTGTTTATCCGTTTGGACACTTGAGTTGTTTCCACAGTTTGGCTGCTGTGAATGAACATTCCTGGGCAAGTTTTTGTATGGGTTTAAATCTGTCATGTGTGATGTACATATTTATGTCGCTTTGCGGTCATGGCTGTTAGTTATTACAGTTCTGGCTCATTGTCTGCTTCTTGAATTCACTTTATATTTCCATGACTTTTCAGTGCCGCACCTTTGGGGAGTTTGTTTTGTGGGAAATACACTTTCTTTCCTTTCAACTTATTTAATGGGAATCTGTTGTTGACATTGGAAAGAAAGCTCATTTTCAGTTGCTAATGCCAGGTGACTTGCTAATTTGTGGGCTTCCTAGTTAATAAAAATATGTCTTAAATTTAATTTTTGAAAATATTTACAAAGGATTTTCTCTGTGTAATATCATGCAATCCCCATTGCGATCCAGTAAGATCTGCTGAGGTTGCTGTTTTCTGGCTGCTAAACTTGGGATCCAATTGATTTCCCTTTAAAAGTGCAATTGGTACTTACCTGTGAGAAGAGAGGAAACCCTCTGTCCCTCAGCCCCACAAACCTGTTGTTTTTACAGTGCTCTTTTCAAACTGCTGGTGTTTTTGGTTAGCAGCCAAATGCTTAATCACTGCGCCACCAGGGCCCCATTCTCAAGATGTGGAGAACATCTGTTAGTCACCAAAGAAAGCTCGTTGACCTAGGCTAAAGTTGTGAGGGCTCTCAAATTTAGCCTACATCAGAATCACCTGGCAGGCCTGTTAGAGTTCAGCTCTCTAGGTTCCACCTTATGTTTCTCATTCAGAATGTCTAGGGTGTGGGAGCATTGTTGGTTCAGTGGCAGAATTCTAACCTTGCATGTAGGAGACCCAGATTCAATTCCTGGCCAGTGCACTTTATGTGCATCCACCACCCATTTATCAGTGGAGGCTTGCATGTTGCTATGATCCTTGCATGTAGGTTTCAGTGGAGCTTCCAGACTCAGATGGACTAGGAAGAAATGCCTGGTGGTCTATTTCTGAAAATCAGCCAGCGAAAACCCTATGGATCACAACAGTCAGATTCCCAACTGATCATGGGGATGACCCAGGATCAGGCGGCGTTTAGGTCAGATATGTATGGGATCGGGTGAGTTGGGATTGACTCGATGGCAACTAACAAGAATGTTGCAGGGGGGGTGGTGGCTAAGAATTTGCATCTCTAACAAGTTCCCGGGACCACATTTTGAGGACCATAGACCTCAACAACTAAATGTGTTTACCATTTTGGGTACTGTCCAATAAGAACATCTCAAAATGTAATGTGCATAGGAATAACCTGAGGATATCAATAACTGGTTCTGATTCAGTACGTCTGGGGAAGCTTCGGAGATCTGCATTTCTAACGTGCTCTCAGGTGATGTAGATGCAGCTTTGAGTAACGGGTTGAAACTGTAGCCATATGTTATCCTCTTCTTGGGTAGTTCTTTGTTTTTGTAGAACTTTAATGCAGTATACACTGAAATAAATTTGCCAAATTTAAGCAGATGAATAGGGTGTGCCTTATAATGTGTAGTGAGAGGGCGCCCTGCAAGTTACTTGGTTATTCTGAGAAACAAAATTAGAGGCCAGAATGGTCCAAATTAGACCCAGAGAGTAAATGGTTCAGATCTTTAACCATAACATTTGGAGTAAATTAAAATTCTCTAGTCTGATCTTACAAACTTATGTTTCCAGGTTCTGAATGTGATTCTGTGATTGGGCAGAACAGATTCTTATAAAACCCTTTGCCGTCAAGTCTATTTCAACTAGTAGTGATCCTGTAGGACAGAGTAGAACTGCCCCATAGGGTTTCCAAGGAGCTGCCAGTGCATTTGAACCCCTGACCTTTTGGTTAGCAGCCAAGCTCTTAACCCCTGTGCCACCAGGGCTCCTAGATTCTTATGGAGGTTCTAAATTCATTCTGTCAAATTAATAGCTACTTTTCCCCCCTCATTGTTTCAGCTTCTTGACAAATTTATTTAGACCTGCTTGCATCAGTTTTAGAGCTTTGTTCTGCGTCTTTTATACTTATTACCTAGAAGATCATTGTTTTATGGAAACAAGCATGTCATAAAACTTTTTTTGTCTCTTGGCAGATCACTTACAACCTTGGGGTTGGTTATTTCTTCACTGGCCGACCAGGCAGCTGGCAAGGGTAAAAACAAGTTTGTGCCTTACCGAGATTCAGTTCTCACTTGGCTTCTTAAGGTAACATATCATTCTAAATGTTTTTTCAGCTATAAATTGGCTATTTCAGATGTGACAGCTGAAAGGTGTGTGCAAAGCCAACCAAGTACACAAAGAACTCTCGTGACAATACTGTTATCCTCACTCCTAGGAGGATAACAGTTGCTTTTTATTCTGTTATAATTCTCTTCAAGGGTATTACTCCTTATTGTGATAATAGAAAGGGTACATTTTTATCTTCTCAACAGAATAATTTGTGAAATGCAGACTCAGTTCCATGGGGAATCACGTCATACATGTATGTGCACTGCTTGCATCCCACGTGTGGGGAAGGGACCTCTTTTCCCAATACTGTATTTGAAATACTCTGCAGGACAATTTGGGGGGCAACAGCCAGACCTCCATGATAGCCACCATCAGCCCAGCAGCAGACAACTATGAAGAGACCCTCTCTACATTAAGATACGCAGATCGAGCCAAAAGGATTGTTAACCATGCCATTGTCAATGAGGATCCCAATGCAAGAGTCATCCGCGAACTGCGGGAAGAAGTGGAGAAACTGAAAGAGCAGCTCTCACAGGCTGAGGTAAAGTGAGCCTGATGCTCCCTGTGTTTGAAATTCCCTGTCTTGTGGTATGTGACTGGTGAGGACGTGCTTGCTTGGTTCGAGGTCATTTCAGCGTAGTTCACCATTTCAGTGTTTATCGGCACCTGCTGTGTGCTAGGTATTGTAAAGAACAACGTAATACCCGATCCGCCCAAGGAGCTTACAGATGAGGAAGCGAACAATTAAGAGAGAGTTTCTGCTGCTGCTGCCACCGCCACCTAATTATTTACTTCTAAATCAGTTGGCCCTTGAGCCCACATTTCTTCTGATGTGAAATTGTAAAAAACAAGCATGTTGTTTTTCTGGTTATTAACATTGTAGATCGTATTTCTGCAGTGCCTTGCAGTTTTCAGAGACTACTTACGTATCATCTACTCATTCAGTCATAGAGGTAGGTGATCGATGATGGTCGAACACGAGGAATAACCCAGAAATCTCCATTTGCTTTTTCATTTATATCAGCTCCTGGCAGGAAACAAAAGCAATAATTCTGCTTTGTTACCATCTTTCCTTGACTTCACCCAGACTTTTCTTTGTTTGTTTTTTTATTGTTATTAAATCATCATTCAGTGCATTGAGCATAATTTTCAAATTGATGCCAACAAGGGTTACAAAACATCCCTAAAATCAAAATGCTGATAAACTTTGAAGGGAGGGATGATCCTGGGAGGAAAGTGTATTGATCCTGGAATTTGTTTATAGGTGAATTATCTAGTTACTTTCACTTATTTCTGAATCTGCATTTCCACAGCCACATAGAATCTAGGCCAGATCACCAGAGCAGTACTTCGCTGAGGTAAAGAGAGGAGAAGCCACAGCAGGCTCACCCTACAGTTTTCATGTCTACCTCCCTGTATCCAGCACTAAATGGCACTCTCAGGCTCTGTTAATACCTGGAGACTCAGGCAGACTCAGCTAGCTTCCACATAGACAGCATTTCAACTTCTTGCCCAAGCCCTACCATCATTCTTATTTGTAGGGTTTGGCTCTGAAGAGGCTCATGCTACTATAGGGTGTCACAGCACATTGTTACCAAGTGAAGTCCCAAAACCTTTTTTTATTGTGCTTTAAGTGAAAATTTACAAATCAAGGCATTTTCTCATACAAAAATTTATATACACCTTGCTATATACTCCTAATTGCTGTCCCCCTAATGAGATAGCCCGTTCCTTCCTTCCACCCTCTCTTTCATGTCCATTCCGCCAGCTTCTAACCCTCTCATCTCCCCTCCAAATAGGAGATGCGTAGTCTCAACTGCCTACTTGATCCAAGAAGCTCATTCTTCACCAGCATCTTTTTTTATCCCACTGTCCAGTCCAATCCCTGTCTGAAGAGTTGGCTTTGAGAATGGTTCCTGTCCTGGGCTAACAGAAGGTCTGGGGCCATGACCACTGGGGTCCTTCTAGTCTCAGTCAGACCATTAAGTCTGGACTTTTTATGAGAATTTGGGGTCTGCATCCCACTGCTTTCCTGCTTCCTCAGGGCTTCTCAGTTGTGTTCCCTGTCAGGGCAGTCATCGGTTGTAGCCAGGCACAATCTAGTTCTTCTGGTCTCAGGCTGATGTAGTCTGTGGCCTATGTGGCCCTTTCTGTCTCTTGGGCCAAAACCTTTTTTAAGTTGCATATATTTATATTTAGATCCTTTGGGTATTGTCACTGAACAAACTCAGAGGGAAGTCTGCCATTTTAACCAGATGTTCTGCTTCCAAGCAAATAATAAAGATGCTAAATTTATTAGTATCAGTAGAGAAAAGTAATTATAAAGGGCCCAGATTCAATTTTTCAAATACATAAGAAGAATCTTATGTCCATTATATTAATGGACTTATAGTCCGTTAATATAACTGGAATGCATTTATTAGTGAAATGTGTTGATCTCTGTCTTAGTGAAAAAAAGAATTTTGCTTAGGTAACCTGTTTTTTGAGTTTTTTTTCCTCCTACTTTTCTGTTTTGAAGATGAACTTTAGCATCTTTTAGGTGTGAAATTTGAGTATGATGGATAAAATCACTCTGAATGATTTGTGTCACTTCAATTCAGGGCACTGGTATTTCCTTTAAGCAGCAGAAACCAAGTTCTCTTACACTTCACTTGATTAATAAGGATCCAAAACACACCCGCAGCGTGTATTACTTAATTACTTGCTCCCAACGGATTATTGATAACTGCTTAAGGAAGGACAATAAATGATTGTCTTGTACAAAATGATAGGGAAAAAATTGAAAAATCAGATATCTTTGGTTTCGTTGTAAAGGCTATGAAGGCCCCTGAACTGAAGGAGAAGCTCGAAGAATCTGAAAAGCTGATAAAAGAACTAACAGTGACATGGGAAGAGAAGCTGAGGAAAACAGAAGAAATTGCACAGGTAGCTTGATAACTTTGGCATAAAATGTTGTGATTCCTTTTTCATTTGCTGTCTTTATTGGATATGTGTGTTGTACATATCTCTACACCATGCATTTCATTAATATTTTAATCTCATTGACTACTTGGAAATATTTGACCATCCCAATCAAGTAGCTTAAAGCAGTAATTGGGACCTCATCCAGGCTTCTGCTTATATGTTTGTTATAGATATCATAGACACACACATACATACACACACAAAACTAACTTCCTATCCTTCTTACCTTGCTTTATGTTTCTCTATAGTATTTACTACCATTGGAAACTCTATATATTTACTCGTCTGTTTCTTCATGGTTTGTCTAGAATGTAAGTGTTCATGAAGGAAGGAACATTGTTTTGTTCACTAATATATTCCTAGTTCTAAATAGTGCCTAGCACATTATACGCTCTAATGAATGAATGAATTCAAGGTCATCTACAATATGGGCCCAACCTGCTTTGCTAGCTCCATCTCCCACTGCTTTCCCACATTTGCTAAAGGTTCTTGGTACCTGAAATCATCCAGTCTGCCCAGAGCCTTCATTGTACTTTCCTAGGCCCTGCCCCTAGAATGCCGTACCCTCATCTTACTACTCTCCCATTTCTTCCTGTTGAGATTCTTATGTTTCAAGAACCATTGCAAATGTATTCTCTTCTGGAAGACTCTCCTGATACCTCTTTTTTTTTAATTGAGGTGAAATTCATAGAACGTAAAATTAATCATTTTTAAATGAACGGTTTGGTGGTGTTCAGTACATTCAAAATATTGTACAACTACTACCTCTATCTTGTTTTAAAACATTACCATCTGCCCCAAATAAAACCCATACCCATTAAGCTGTCACTCTCCATTCCCTTATCCCCTGGAACCACCAGTGTGCTTTCTGTCTCTATGGATTTACCTGTTCTGGACATTTCATATAAATGAAATCTTATAATATTGGACCTTTTGTGTCTGGTGTCTTTCAAATAGCATAATGTTTTTAAAGTTCGTCTGTGTTGTAGCATGTATCCATACTTCATTTCTTTTTATGGCTGAATAATATTACTTTAGATGTATATACCACATTTTGTTTATCCATTCATCTGTTGATAGACCTTTGAGTTATTTCCATCTTTTTGTGCTTTCCTGTTCTCTTAACCCATCATGGCCTCTCCTGCTTTGAAGCCTATAGCACTTTGCATCTCCCCATGGCACAGTAATCTCTTCTGTTGTATTCTAATTGTGCAGGCCACATTTCCACTACTAGACTGTGGACCATTTAGGGATCAAGATGATGTCTGCTTCACCCTTGGTGTCCTTATGAAACAGGGACACTATTTCACACATTGTAGGTTCTCAGTAAGCTTGGTTGAACTGAGTAGAAGGCGTAATTTTATTGGGATTGTGCCCTGCAACAGTGCCTTAAATTTTCCATGGATACATCTTGTGTGTAGAGTAACAAACAGAGTTCCCTGCATTTGTTCCTTTTGTCCACAGGAGAGACAACGACAACTTGAAAGTATGGGGATTTCCCTTGAGACGTCTGGCATCAAGGTGGGGGATGACAAGTGTTACTTAGTCAACCTAAATGCAGACCCTGCTCTTAACGAACTCCTGGTTTATTATTTAAAGGTAAGATGGTATGTAAACCAACAGTTGAAATCCTAATGTATTCATGTACAATTCTCAATTGAATCGGGTGCCTGTCTTTTTTTATTTTGTGTTTTATATCTAGCTTAGGCCTTATTGAGAGTAAAAGGATTGATAATACAGTTAGGTCACCATTGAGAAGGAAAAACAGCTATTCTGTGCAGTTCAGGGTGATTCCTAGCTCCGGGTGCGAGGCAGCTCCGGGTATGAGAAGGATTCTGAGAAGTTCTGAATTCAGCCACAAGGATTCTGAGATCTGGGTATTCTCAGATAAGCTTCTGAGTAATTCTAAGGTGATCTCAAGATCAACATAAGCCAAAAGCAAACCCCTGTGGTAGATTAGACAGCAAGGGTTTTTCTAGGTCTATCCCTTCTAAACCTGCATCCTCAGAAATTAACTCTTGGCCCTGTAATCACCCTTCAGTTGTGGAGATGGGGTGTGGCCTTTTGAAGTTAGCCCTTTGGCCTCAGAGTATGCCACTGACTAAGCCCATGTTAGATAGTTGATTGCAGCCTTGCAGCTGTTCTCAAACTTTCTGGCTTCATGACTCATTTATACTCAAAAAGTCAGAGATGCTAAAGAACTGTTGTTTTTGTGCGTTATATCTATCTAATTTACTGTATTAGACATTAAAATGGAGATAAACTTAAAATATAAAAATATATACAAGCACACATTCTATTAGTCTTCAGAACCATGATATAAAAAAAAAATCATCATATATCACTTACTCCTTTTATCCTCTTGAAAACTCCACTGTACACTCATAAGAAAATGAGAGTGCAAAAGACATTAAAGTAATTTTGATCTAGGGACCTCCTGAATGATTCTGAGACCCCAGGGGTTCTCAGGCCACACTTTCAGAACTGCTGGCTTCTTTTGTTCCAGGAAAAATGAGACACCTGTTTGCTTTAGGGCACCCCGAATGACACAGGGTACTCAAATGACTACTAGGACATTTTTAATCTCATACAAACACACACACACACGCATACAATTTCTGTGTTATCCAAAACCAAACCAGTTGCTGTCGAGTCGATTCTGACTCATAGCGACCCTATAGGACAGTAGAACCGCCCCATAGGGTTTCCAAGGAGCACCTGGTGGATTCGAACAGCTGACCTTTTGGTTAGCAACTATAGCTCTTAACCACCACACCACCAGGCTCTCCTTCTGTGTTATGGAGATATATAAATACAGGTGGGAATGTTTAAATGACTCTCAAGGATTGGGGACCTAGGAACTTGAAGGTAGTTTACATTGCAGTATCCGAAACCCTAAATCTCTAAATGCAGAGATTCTCTAATCTCTGAATTACCTACGTGTGGAAGGTTAGTTAGGGTTCTGATCTGTCTAATGAATATATAGGATGCAGTGGAGAAATAGGTAGAATTGAAGAAGGAGCCTCAGTCTTCTATCATCCTTTTTATTCTACTTTTCCCAGAGACATAACTATGGTGCAAATAGCCCTTGACTTATTGAGAGCCCACTAAAGGACTTTAAAACAACCAAACCCATTGCCTTCGAGTCGATTCCAACTCATAGCGACCCTGTAGGACAGAGTAGAACTGCCCCATAGAGTTTCAAGGAGTGCCTGATGGATTCGAACTGCCGACCTTTTGGTTAGCAGCTGTAGCACTTAACCGCCACACCACCAGGGTTTCCAAAGGACTTTGGATCTGTTTATTTAGGAAATGATGAAGGAGTCAGGAATTCTTTCTGAAATCTCAGTTTTGGAAGACAAAGCCTCAACACTTTCTCCGTTGAATAAACCAAACCAGACCAAACCCAGTGCCGTCGAGTCGATTCCGACTCATAGCGACCTTATAGGACAGAGTAGAACTGCCCCATAGAGTTTCCAAGGAGCGCCTGGCAGATTTGAACTGCCGACCCTTTGGTTAGCAGCCGTAGCACTTAACCACTATGCCACCAGGGTTTCCTCTCTGTTGAAGAGAGACTAAATAATTTTTAGGAGTGTTAGAAAAAATACTAGGGTATAAGCAGTAGATTAATGCACCACAGTCAGAGTCCTCATGTGTCTGAGATCTGAGGTATTTATCCTGCTAATTGGTCTGTTGTAGAAGCCACAGGCTTTAGTACTCTATGTAATATTGTTATTGGAAACTCAGCCAATTTTAGCATTTTTTGAAGTTACATATTTTAAAACATGACTTTCCATGAAACTGCTTTGAGTGTTTCTTGAATTTATATAGTACATTTTTGTTTTTAAAGCATTTTAATTGTTACCTCAGACAGTCCTTAAAAGAACCCTGTATTGTCCTCGTTTTACAAAAAAAGAAACTGAGGCTCAGAAAGTGAACTGACTTGTCTACAGTCACATAAATGGTAAGGGATCAAGTCAAAATTGGAATGCCAACGAATTCTACTAATAATTTTAAGCAATCTTTAAATATTGTTGATCAAGGTTTTTTGTTTTGGTTTTTGGGTTTTTTTTCCCCCGATAGTGTTTAAAAATATTTTTTAATATGTTAATGAATGCTTTTGACTTATAATGTCCCAGATATCTAGCATCTCCTGTCTGATTCACTGAATGTTGTCATGAATGTGCTGTTGGGTTATTCAAGCCGATCATGATCAATTTTGTTGAATAACTTATCAGTGTGTTTCTTCCTGAATAATCTATGACTAGGCTCATACCAGGGTGGGTGCAGATACCTCTCAGGACATACAGCTCTTTGGCATAGGAATTCAGCCTGAGCACTGTGAGATTGACATTGCATCTGATGGAGATGTGTCTCTTACCCCAAAAGAAAACGCAAGGTAAGAAAAGCAAATGGCTACTTACCATGTCTCGGGTGCTTCATTTTCAGGAGAAGACTTCAGTTATGTCAAAGTCAACGATACACTGGATCATCAGGTGTAGAGGGTTTTCCAGGTGTGGAGAATGATGTCACACCTGTTTAAGAGCACTGGCTTTGGGACCCAGGAGAAAGATGAAGCAGTCTGCTTCTGTGAAGATTTACAACCTTGGAAACCCTATGGGGCAGTTCTGTTCTGTCCTATAGGGTCACTGTGAGTCAGAATCAACTTGACAGCAGTGGGTTTTTTGGTGGCCTTGGGATCAGGCAGATTCTGTCTTGACTGGCTGTGTAATGTCAGATAAGACACTTCCTTATCTAAGGTTCAGTTTCCTCATGTGGTAAATGGGGCTGATAGTGCCTCCTTCTTGGGGATTTCTAAGATTAAATAAGGTAGAATTACCAGTCCTTGGCTCAGTGCCTGACCTGTATAAGTACTGAATAAAATTAGTTGCTGTTATTCAGTGTATTATATAAGAAAACAGTTAATCATATAACTCCATTGCACAAAAATTTCCTAAAACAGACCATAATATGTAGAAATTTGAGAATCGGGAAGATAATATATTTACTTTTTTATTTCTATTAAATGATGTCTTGAATTATTTTGCAGTGATTTATAAAGTTTAAACAAAGTTTGTTAAATATTCATTAACACGCTTTTGGAGCACTATAATTTTTATAAGGACATTGCATTCATTTCAGATTTTTCTGTTAATGTAGGACATATCAATTTCTAAATGATGAAAAACTGAGACTAACAATAATAGCATACGGAGTACGTGAAAGTGTGTGTTGTAGTGATACCATTGTTAAGATATTCTTAAGATATTTAATGGTGAAATGATACTATTCCTTGATTTTTATTTATTTTGAGCCCTGGTGGGATAGTGGTTAAGAGCTACAGCTCCTTTGGTTGGCAGTTTGAGTCCATCAGGTGATCCTTGGAAACTCTGTGGGGCAGTTCTACTGTCTTATAGGGTCGCTATGAGTTGGAATCGACTCGATGGCAACGAGTTTTTTTTTTCCTGATTTCAAATAATCTTTAGTCATACAGTGTCTTCCTATATTAAAAGAAAGGGTCAAAACTGTAGCCAGCGAGCTTCTTTTGGGTGTTGTATTTAGGAAGACACTGGTAACCTTGGGACATTCAGGTACCATAGAGTTGTGGGGATCGGAGAAAAAGGTGCAAATCTTGCGTAAACGGATTGTCAGGGCTTTCTCCTTCAGAGCAGCTGGGTGGGTTCAGACCGCCAACCCTTCAGTCAGCAGCCAAGTGTTTAACCACCAGGGCTCCTTGAGAGATGTTATCCACCTTTAGTCATCATTGTCTATATCCTGTATTCTCTAGTGGTTGCAAATTGTGATAGTCTGTTATTACTTCTCCATATATTAGTTGGGATACTTCTCTTCAGAGAAGGTTCCCCCAGAGCTGGTGTTTGTGCTTCTTACCCTCCATCTTCTTACCTTACCATCTTCCCTGTGTCCCTTCAGGTCCTGTGTAAACGGCACCCTCGTGTGCAGCACCACCCAGCTGTGGCATGGTGATAGAATCCTGTGGGGAAATAACCACTTTTTTAGGTAACATCTCCATGTTCAGTAATAGTTTCATATAAAGTTTTCACGTTACTGGTTTAAGGGTAAAACAAGTTGATTTTCTCTAATGGTGAAAACCCCCACAGAATAAACTTACCTAAAAGGAAACGGCGAGACTGGTTGAAAGACTTTGAAAAAGAAACGGGTCCACCGGAGCATGACGTGGATGCAGCCAGTGAAGCATCCTCAGAACCAGACTATAACTATGAGTTTGCACAGATGGAAGTGATCATGAAAACGCTGAACAGCAATGGTAAGACCCTAACCCTGGATTCTGTTGCCTGGGGCCGTTCCTTATCTCCCACCATTCAAAGAGAGATAAGTGTGTATGAAGTTAAAGTGTCCTTCTGGAATCTAGACACACAGAAGCACTAATTCCTTAAAAAGGCCATAGGTGAGGAGCTGAAGAGAAGATTCCAGGGGATGGATATTTGGCTCCCTTCAGATATAACCAGGAGGTGATAGTGCCTTTTTTGAGACCTCTTGTTCCCAAGCCAGATGATAACATTTCCATACTGAGTAATTGTGATGGAATTGCTTATCAAATTTCCCACTTATTGAACCTGTCATTGCTGAATCCTTCAGAGTAGGAAACCCGTAGCAGAGTATGAATCCAGGGCTTTCAAATAGGATCTAATGGAAACATAAAAGTCCCAATATTTTACTACAAACTTGATTAGAAATTATACCCCCAAGAGACCTGTTTAGTGAGCCCAGATAACTTTTACAAAACCAATTGTAAAAATGAAATGCTTTTATAGGCTATTTGTGTTACTTACACTCCAGTCTGCCTCAGAGTTTTCAGAAAGAGATCCTCCCTAGAACATTCCTTCTAGATCACACTTTCCAGATGGTGTTCAGTGTTTGCATTAAAGTTGATTCTTTCCTTGTCTGAAAGTCAGTGTTCTTTTACCTCTTCTTTCTTCTTCTGAGCTTATACACACTCATGTGTGCTCAGAAACACCAGATTCCTTCCTTGCTTGTATTTTATAAGTCTGTCCCTTCCTTTCCTCATCCGTCAACCTCCCAGAAGCAGGACAGGAAAGTCTGCATGTTACCAGAGATAAAACAGCATTTCAGGACTAGAACTCTTTTATGAGGATAAAGCTGAGGCTACAAGCAGAGGCACCTGGGAAAATGACTGGTTAGTTTCTGGACTTGTTCCAACCTTATTTTCCCATTTATCTGCTCTTTGGGTACCTAGGGGTTCCTAACGTGAGCCAGGGAGGACCTCCAGGGACCCTGAGAGCTCTAGGACAAGCCACCAATACCTGACAGAGCGCTTGGAAAGCCTTTAGTCTGTCACAGTTGAGCTCTTCTTTAAGCATGTCCTTTCTTACTCTGCTCTTTGATTAAGCCTACCTGGGAAGAATTTGAGCACGGCTAGAGAATTGGCAGTCAAATCTCTGGCATATCAAATTAGAGATTCTTTTGTAGAAATAAAGGTTTTGACCTTTTTATTTATCTCTGGATTTTTAGCCGCAAGGACCCCTATTTTGAATTGGAAAAAAGACGTATGAAGAAAAGGCTAGATTCTGAAAAGCAAGCAGAAGTATAAAACAACAAAAAGAATGGAGAAAAAAATTAATAACTTTATGAAAGAAGTTTGGTAATTTCTCTCTTTAAGCATCCTTGGAATTAGGGTCTTAAATTGACTATTGAGGCTTTTACCTACTGAACACTGCAGCACAAAACAGGCCATAGCTAGAACTCAGGCTTTGGTCTGCTTTGCTACTTGCCCAGCAAGCTGGCAGGAATCCTGAAAGACTTTCCAAAGTGATGTGCAAACGCCAAAATCACATCAGTGGGTCACTTTAGCAACATGCCTGGGCAGCAAGTCTCCTGTGAGTGATTTTCTTAGAAGCCTGAGTTGGTACATGCTGTAGGAGGGTGTGACAGGAGGATGTTGGCTCCAAACTCCAGGTTAAGGAACACCCACTTGGAGAGAGCTTGTTTGTTCAAAGAAGGTTACAGAACTCTAGAGATCTCTATTCTGTCTTTAATTCTGCAGAGGGTCCTGGTAATATCAATTTAATTATTTATCCATCCTGATCACAGATTTCTAAGTTTATCCAATTGCCATCTTCTTAATATATATATTAAACCTCTGAATAACCAGTATTTAGGAAGTAATTGTTAATTCCTTCAGTCCTCTTAGCCAAACTAGTTAGAGTCATCATTTTTCTGACTCATGGTGTTCACATGAGTCACCGTTTGTATTCCGTATTGAGCCTTGCTCTCCAGTGTTAATTTTGTCTAGTAACGTTTCTGCCTCCCCACCCCTTACCCAATTCCACAAGTAGATGGAACTTCCCTACAGGCTACACGGTCATGCTCTGATACAAGTGTTATTTCAACATTGGCTGGCTGGTGGCTAGACAGTGTTCAAAGCAATTCACTCCTGCTATTAGGTGGCTTCCCGATAATAAGCCTGTCTGCCTGGTGGTCATCCCCATGGTGGTCCTATTTGAAGATTCTCTTCCCTCTCGTGTGGTTTCAGACGAAGCTCCTCCACAAACGCTGGGAGAAAGGTTTTTAATGGATTGGCCTTCGCATGAGGGTTCTCGACGGGTTTTGGGCGGTGCTGTTGTGGTTGATGCTTCTGCTACATGCTTTGGTAAAATCTAACAAACATGATTGGGAAGAAGCTGAAGTTTTTTGCCTGGCAAAGCTGCTCCGAATTCTTGATGAGCAATGTTCCTTTTCAGTTATGGGCCCCTTATGTCCCAATTCCATTATCTTCCCAATGCCTCAAACCTGGTAGCTACCTTTTTCCTATGCATCTGACATACTGAAACGTGTCATTGGTATTAATGCCACCGTTATTGGTGGCTTTATTACTGTTGGTGGCACAGCAGTTCAGGGCAGTAGTACTTCCAGGTGTATATTCACATACATTATTCCAGTAATAGGCTAGAATAATATAATTTTGAGTCTTTAGAGTAAATAATAATCTAAAACCCAATTCACTTGATCTAAAAGCAAAAGAAAACCCAGTATCTGTGGACAATAATGCCGTCTTCCCAAGGGCTCCAAATAGGCACCAGACGCTCATCTATTTTCACAGTATCAACGGCAGCTCTAAATAAAGAGCTATAAGGGACTGACAAGGGGTCATATAAGGTCGCCATGAGTCAGAACCAACTTGATGGCAACTAACAACAAGAGTCACAGATCTAGCTTACTACATCCGGGATAAAAATGTTCTTTTTTTTTTTTCCCCCTAAGGATCTACTTCCCCTGACCTCAGTTCTTTGGACATTTTGATGTGAAGTTATTCTATTTCCTCACCTAAATGCCCTTCTTCCCCCACCAGCATTCTCTATGCCATTAACAGGGCAGATTTGAGCTCATTCATAGTTCTATGTCCAGGAAAGAATAACGAAGAAGAGGAAGTGCTGTGTCTAATTAAATGTAGTCCTTTCTCTCTTCTTAATATACCAACCTGAAATATCTCCTTTAGGTGCTAGGCTCACTAAATTTTATAACAGTTCATTCAGGAGGAGGGGGGTAAGAGGAAAGTAAAACTGTATATAATGCCCTGATATTTGACTGGCTGTTTTTTTTTTTTTTAAGAGCAGGCCACTTGATCTTTGGATTCTGCCCTGGGCGGTATCACAGAGCCAGATTAACTTGCTGATAAGGATGAACTCCTATTTAAAAAAAAAATGGAGCCCTGGTGGCACAGTGGCTAAGCACTCGGCTGCTAACTGAAAGGCCGGTGGTTTGAACCCACCAGCCGCTCTGTGAGAGAAGGATATGTTAGTCTGCTTCCATAAAGATTACAGCCCTGGAAACCCTATAGTAGCAGTTCTACTCTGCCCTGCAGGGTTGCTATGAGTTGAAATCAACTCAATGGCAATGGGTTTGGGTTTCTTTTGGTTTATAGCAGTGGAAGGGGTCCCTGTGTGGTATAAATGGTTAATGAGCTTGGCTGCTAACTGAAAGATTGGAGGTTCAAGTCTACCCAGAGGTGCCTTGGAAGATAACTCTGACGATCTGATTATAAAAAATCAGCCACTGAAAACCCTATGGAGCAGAGTTCTACTGTGATACACATGGTGTTGCCATGAATCAGAGCCGATTCAATGGCAATTGGTTTTATCATGGCGAAAGCTTGAAACTGATTATCAAATATCCCTAAGAGAGAGTATTTTCAGACTAGCTTTGGAATCAGAGGTAAAACCAAAATCCAACCCCTGTGACTCCCTCAGAGCTACATACAGTGAGGACAGAGCAGGGAGTCCCCTGGGGCAGGTCTTACAAGGTTGTACTGTGGGGCAGCTTGGGGAAGGTCTTGGTGAGTTACTCTCTCTTTCATAGCTGCCTGTTGATTTGTGGACACAACATGAGCGGTGAGTACATGGTAAATACAGGTGGCAGCTACTCTAGTTGCCATCAAGTTGATTTCACCTTGTGGCGACTCCATGTGTGTCAGAGTAGAATTTTGCTCCTTAGGGTTTTCAGTGACTGATTTTTCAGTGGCAGATTGCCAGGCCTTTCTTCTGAGGCACCTCTGGGTGGATTTGAACTGCCAGTCTTTCAGTTAGTAGCCAAGGGCTTAAACTGTTTCCACTAACCAGGGATGCCTTAGCAGCTACTTAATGTTGTTGTTAGTTGCTCTCGAGTCAGTTCCAACTCATGGCAACCCCATGTTTGTCAGAGTAGAACTGTGCTGCATAGGGTTTTCAAGGCTGTGACCTTCCAGAAGCAGATCGCCAGGACTGTCTTTCAAGGCACCTGAGTGGGTTTGAACCACCAACTTTCCGGCTAGTAGTTAAGTGCTTAACTGTTTGCGCTACCCAGCGATTCCCTGGTAGCTACTGAGGCATTTTAAACAGGCTCAGTCATACTGTCTCTGCATCGACACAGAATCTTGAGATAAAATCCTTCTACTGCAGCCATTTTGGGGATCATATGGGTTTCCATGCTACTAGATTAACAAGAAGAAGTGAGGGTTAAATATCTTTTTTAGTGTCTTTTAGCAAAAGCCTTTAATACTATTTTATAAAATGGCGGTTTCCAGTTTTCCTCGTCTGGAAGATTCAGAAATGCCAAGTTAGGGCCCTTGAAGGTAATTATAAATGTATATTTATTTCTGTATATTTATATAAATGTAAATGGATGATGTAGACCCTGTCCTTTCTTTTAAATTTTTTTTAAAAAACAATTAATTTTTGCAATAGTTAATTACTCCGAGCCTAAGAGAAAGAATAGATACTGTTTGAGAAATGTATTTTGTAAAATTTCTGAGAGAACATGTGTTCTCCTATCTATACATTTAAAATTTCTTCAGACGCCTTCAAACAAGTTTGTCATGTTTTTCGTATTTTCTTCAGAAGTTCCGGGGCCATGTTAGGAACCCTAATGCTTTGGAATGTACGGATCGTCGCTCTATAGATTATGTCTTACCCACCCACAATCTGCCTTTGTGTGAGAATTTTTTCCGAGTTCATTTTTTTATTAGGTTTTCAAGTGACATATTTTAGGCAGTCTATATCAGGACTCTCTATAAAGGAAACTATTCTTCTTTTAAAAAAATACTGGATTATAGAATTTTATATCAGCAAAGAACAGTATTTTAAAGTTTCTGCTCTTTACCAGTCAGAGTACTTAATTTGGAATAAAACATTGGGGGTAAGAATATTCCATCAATTTATTACTGAGTTAATACCCCAGCCAGTTAACTCTGATCTGAGCTTAAAACCTAGTGCTATCACCTACCAGCTCTTTACAATCTTAGGTAAGCTACTTAACCTTTCTGAGCCCCAATATCCTCATCTCTAGAATGGGGATGATATCCAGCCTTAGGTTGTTGCAAGGCTTTTCTGAGGTCATGCATGCAAAGGGCATGGTACCTCTCCCTGAAATGTAGTCTGCAGCTAGTAGCATTATTGTTGCCATTGTGGTTCTCATTTTTATTAAAACAACTTACCTGCACTCTGTGTATCTTGTGATTTTTTTAAATTGCTTCCTACTTTTGTACTATTTAACCTTATTTTTTAAAACTAACATCTTTTTTTTTCTTTTACTGCTCACATAGAAAATTAGTGCAGTTTACATGAGTATTTCATAGATTGATAGGATTTTTTTAAGTCAGTCAATAAATAGCCATTATCAGGTGAGATAAAAATGCCCCAGGCCAGTCTGCGAACTCAATTCCTGTAGGTCCCATGTACTTCCAGGAAATAGTTAGTATGCTGGTGATTTTCTTGTTCTGCCATCCAGATTGTCTAACCTGCTGCTTCTCTACAGTCTCCTCACTGAGGGATGTCAGTAACTGTCTCCTTTGTACATGTGACCAGTGCCTTAATCTTTCTCTGTGGCATCCAGCTCATTGGTCATTACCAAACCTGTGTCCTGCCCAGTCAATTAGCTCTTTATGGTTGACACCAGAACCACCAATAATCATAGTAGTGGCCCCTTTGAGCATCATCCATTAATTCACCCATATGTATGTGGTGAGCTGTGGTTCTGCACCAAGGAGACATTGGAAGCAGCTGTTTGGTGTTTTTACATGTGAATTGCCCTCTTAGATATTAGCACCCAAGGAATTGTCAGGCCATATATATACTCAATCAGTATTTTCAAACACATGTTGTAATTTGTAAGTTTCCTCCCTCATTAGAGAAATTTAACAGTAATAAGATTAGTGGTTAAAATAAAAAAATATAAACACTTTTTTCATATACCAAAACCGAAGCTAAATTGGCTACTGTACAAGTAAAATCTTGTGTGGCTCTGTCTGTGGAGTTGAACTAGATTTCAGGAAGTTTTGCTTCTCACTGGGCAAGAGCACACCCTCTTCCTCACCCTCTGCTTGTAGTAGATTAATGGTCTACCTAAACTTTAGCATGAGCACATTAAGCTGAAGAAAGTGGATGTGGGGAATGCTTACATATAGGACGTTTATCTAAAATGTTAGTAAAAAGAAAAGTGAGGTGATCTCGTCTGACAGGCCCTTCAGGGCTCTCACAGAAAGCGTCTTGAAGGGCTGGATTCTGCAGAAAGAGCTGGTTCTTGCTGGGGGAAGCCTTGATGGGCTGGCAGTAGGATATGGATGCCTGCGATAGCCACCACTGACAGACACTTCGCCTTGTCTCTTGGCTCACCAGACCCAGTTCAAAATGTGGTTCAGGTCCTGGAGAAACAATACCTGGAGGAAAAGAGGAGTGCTCTGGAGGAGCAGCGGCTTATGTATGAGCGCGAGCTGGAGCAACTCCGCCAGCAGCTCTCCCCTGAGAGGCAGCCCCAGAGCAGCGGCCCTGACCGCCTGGCCTACAGCAGCCAGACAGCTCAGCAGAAGGTGACCCAGTGGGCAGAGGAGAGGTAAGAGCGGCAACCTGGGCGACTTCAGGGGAAGCGTTTGTGAGACATATCAAAGAGGGCCAAGCCTTGCAAAGAAGGAAAGGTTTAATCTCATATCTGGTTCACCAGCATTTGGCTTTTCCTTTCAAAGATACTGTCCATTTGAAGTATGTGTACTTTGGTGGTAGTTGTTAAAGACTGCCCCCTTTAACCAGTTGCCATGAGTCTGCTCCAACTCATAGCACCTGTGTGTGTGTCAGAGTAGAACTCTGCTCCATTGGGTTTTCAGTTGCTGCTTTTTTTGGAAGTAGAACATCAGGCCTTTCTTCCAAGGTGCCTCTGGGTGGACTTAAACCTCCAACCTTTTGGTTAGCAGCTAAGCATGTTAACTGTTTGCACCACCCAGGGACTTCAGGAAATTAGGGAAGGCAGTATCAACGTGTGATATATTTTAGGTCATCTTTAGTAGCATCCTTGTAGTTTGTCTCCTGTGTCATTTCTAAGGTGACGAAAAAAGACTCAAGATGTTGATGTTCAAGGGTCATCCTTTTTCTAAGAAGTAAGGGCAGGAGGTGTATAAATACATTGCTTAGAGCAATCTGCTAGACTGGGTTACATTTGAACCCGGATTCAACTGTGAAATCCAGAAGTGCGTTTCTCTTTCATTCCATGGGCATTTATTGGGTATCCTACGATGGGCCTTGCATTTGGCTACAGCTAGGTGTGGTGACAAGTTAAAAAGTCATGGTCTCTTCCCTAAGGACTCTTACATTTATTTGATTAATCAAATAATTATACAAATAAATGAAAAATTACAACTATGATAAATGCTCCTGAGGCAAAAGACATGAGATTGGGAAAATATATAATAGGGTTCTGACCCTGTCCAGGTATTAGAGAAGGTTTTATCAGGAAGTGCCATTGTGTAGAAAGTTGGAAAAAAACTCTGCTGCCACAAAAGTCCCCATTTCGTGCCTTTTACCGACTGAAAGACTTACATAAAACACTTTTCTTTTAACTCCGGGTCCCTCTCCCCTGCCCAGTTGCCCCTCCCACAAGCACTCAGGTCATAATCATTGTTTCTTTTTTCTAAAGCGTTCCTTTATTGTTCCCCCCCCCATCATTACATCAAAATCGAGTCAGCCTTAAAATGGCATAGCATTTAAAACATGGTTTTTAGTTAAGCCACTTCACAAATTTGTTCTTGATTCATAGTTCCCGACAGATAGCCCACAGATCCCTGGTGGGAAGGAAGGAAGGCTAGGAGGTGGCCTGGTAAAAATAGGTGGAAAATATTGCCTAACAGGAGTTTTCTACCATTTTCTAATAATATGACTCACTTAGAAACAGGGTCATAGTTTTCTTTTAGTTTTTCTCATTTCCTTTTCTGCTGCACCACAGGGATGAACTCTTCCGACAAAGCCTGGCAAAGCTCCGAGAGCAGCTAGTGAAAGCTAATACGTTGGTGAGGGAAGCAAACTTCTTAGCTGAGGAAATGAGCAAACTCACTGATTACCAAGTGACTCTTCAGATCCCTGCTACAAACCTCAGTGCCAATAGAAAGGTAAGAGACTTTATTAAAGAAGAGCAAGATATACAACAGGAAGTACTGTAAAATGAAATATAAAACCAACGTCCATAAAAATCCATGAGGAGAACCACATAGAAACCAGAAGTATTTATTCTTTTTAAGAATCCCTCTATAGACTTTCTCAGGTAAGAATTGCTATTTAAACAATGCCCTTAGGTATGTTATGATCAGAATATGCAGAATTTTGGTGGTTAAAGAGCTTGCTAATTTAAATGGTTTCTTTAAAACAGTGAAACTAGAAGTATCCATGAGTAATCATGCCTGTCTTTCCCTTTCATAAAAATGGCCCCTTTCTGAAATTGGAGGTATGTGTATGTTTTGTTAAGGTAACCTTTTAAGAGTAAATTTTATAAGAAAGGAAGACTTATACAATACCTGTCTTTATGTACCAAGAAGGACTGTTTGCAGCCATTTGGAAGTTTCCTGTCATTTCAACTTGAAGGATTTTCCCTGTAGGGAGAAACTCTAAAGAAAAGTTTTTCGTCCATCACTTAGCCCTCTAGCACGTGTGCTAGAAAGTGAGCCAGGGACTATCATAGCAGTCTTGCTGGGTTTTAGTCTTTGAGTGGGTTTTAGTTCCCTTTTGAGAAATTTATTCTATGTCTATAATCAGAATTATACATAAAGATTTAAGTACTTTATGTACAAGGAAGCTTAGCGGAGCGGCCTTTATAATAGCAAAGAAAGAATGAGCCATCAAGATGAACAATAGGAGTATAGTTAGTCAAATGTGTGGTAAAGCCACATGATGGATTGCTTTATAGCCATTAAAAATCACATTTATGAAGAATATTTAACAACACAAAAAATGATCACAATATAAAAACTGTGGTGGGAAGAGTTGGCTATGAAATTATATTTTGTGTTGGTCTTAATTGTGATAAAAAATAAAGAGTATGTGTATGGGTCTTTAGAGACAAGGGAAAGCAAACCAGAATATTCCTTAGATAGTAGAATTTTATCTTCTTTTGTACACATCGATGTGTTTTTCAAACTTACTATATTACTGTAATGTATATTGTTTCAGCAGCCCGAAAAAGCTATATATTACTTTTATGAATTAATAAATAAAGGGCTTGTTCTGTTTGCTTTTCTTCACTATGCAGAGAGGGGCAATAGTGAGTGAGCCAGCTATTCAAGTGAGGAGGAAAGGAAAGAGCACCCAAGTGTGGACCATTGAGAAGCTGGAGAATAAATTAATTGACATGAGAGAACTTTATCAAGAATGGAAGGAAGAAGTTCCAGAGGTAAGAGATGCAAAATGTCATGGAGATTTGGTTCCATAAGAGCAGAGAATTTAAGTGGTTTAGCCATCAGAACACACACATATATACACACGTGCCAGGGAATATCTCTAATGATATTTGGGCATCTACATTAGGAAAGCAAATTAAAAGTGACCTTGAAAGGAGTGCTACGTTTAATCAGTAGGGTAATGTGTGGTCCCCACACAGATGGGAACTAAATGAAGAGAGCATGTAGCTTACTCTTATTTGGCTGCATTTTTACTGTATTTCAAGCCAAATGAAGTGTGGTAAAAAATCAGCTTGGGTGGAGCCGATGTGAATTTTGTATCATTAGCATATGTTCATGCGCCCCTGCCTGTCACCATGCCTGGGTAGATTATTCAGAGTGATTTTAGTGAGCATAATCCATTTTGGGGATGTTAGTGATGGAAAAGAAGGCTTGGAGAAGAAAAGGAGGCAAAGCACAAGGAATGAAATGGAAAAGGCTGCAGGTGGGGTGTGACTGGGAAGAAGAGGCAGTGACTAAAGCAGAGTCCTCCCCGTGGATATCACTTAGTTCCCCAGAAAACAAGCCCCTCTAGTGTGCTAATTTTTTTTTAATGGCATGATTCTAATTTTATTTCTTGTTTATATGAGTAAGTGCTTTCTTTAAAAAAAAAAAAAAAAAAAAAATTTTTTTTTTTTTTTTTTTTTTAGTGCTTGTTTTTATAACATTATTTAAGCCAATATTTTGTTTCGTACTTGCCTGCCTGTTCCTCCAACCCTTTAGGCAAAGAGACTCTGCGGGAAACGAGGTGACCCGTTTTATGAAGCCCAAGAGAATCACAACCTAATTGGTGTGGCTAATGTCTTCTTGGAGTGCCTCTTCTGTGATGTGAAACTCCAGTATGCAGTTCCCATCATCAGCCAGCAGGGGGAGGTAAGACTAGGCTTTCTTGAGGTAGATCAAGAAACTAAGGTGAGTAGTCAGAACCACATTCTTTTTTCTCTGCTAATACAGATAGAAACTGCTAGAATTAAGTCATGGTTTCAAAAGATTATTACAGCAAGTTTTATATGTAAGGTTCGCAGGTTTTTTCTTTGTTTTAATAAAATCAAAAACATTTTGGTAACCAGATTCAGCTCTATGCCTGAAATTAATTTCTCTTTTAGTCTCTTCCCTTTATAATACACTCTAGTTCTTTCCTAACTCCTGGCCCCAAAATGGTCTTTACAAGATGCAACTTGGGAGGATTCTTTTGAAATCCAAAGCATTCAAAGAAAACAAACTTTCATATCCCACTATTACTCTTTTTGAACTCTCATATTTTAGTTATTTAGGTATATTGTCCTTATGTGGACATAGGACATATCAGAAAATGTTCAAGTTCAAATTAAAAAAAAATTTTTTGCCCGCTTCATCAATTGCTGTTTTTATTTTTAATACTTTCTAGCTCATCCTTCAATAACATACAAACTTGAACTACTAAGTTGTTTTTTGCAATTCACAGAGCAGACTGAGGATAAGATACTATTCTGCACAAAGTGAAGCTGAGAAATAGATCCCAGGTTCCTAAATGTGGTGTTGCAAGTACACCGTCTACACATGATAACTCTCCTGTGCACGTTCTGCTAGAAAAGACTGGTGACTAGAGTTGCTCTCTCCCAGGTGTAAAAATGGCATGGGGGTGGCATCACCTCTAACTTTATGAGGTAGGAGGAGAATCAGGATCAACACCCCAAGGCTGATTCCTATGAGGCAGAGGTCAGACATGCATCCCCTCTGCACCATCTTTACCAGTACTGAAACCAACCGTCCTCCCATGGCATGCTCTCCTTATCTACTGGGTTCAGTAATTCATTGCAGTGGCCACATAGCACTCACAGACAATACTTAGGAGTTTATTAGGGAAGTAACGGATTACAGTGCAGGATCAGGAACACTCAGGATACAGGTCTTCTATCAGGACAGCCTCTTCTCAGCTGTGCCTGCATGCATGCCTCTCTGGCCCTTTGGCCCCTGCCTTGCTCGGGCAAGTGTTACACAGCTCTTTTAGCTCCGCTGATAAGTGGCCAGAAGCACCGCACACCACCAGTAAGCCCTGGCTCAAAGGCACTCAGCTCTAGCTCTGTGGGTTGGCAAACCTAGCTCCACCAAGTTCCCAGAGGCACCCTACTCTGCCAGCAAGCGTCCTGCCCAAAGGCACTCAGCTTTCTCACTTGTGGGCCAGGTAGCCCACTGTGCTGTCTCCTGCCCATCTCTCCTGCTGCTATTTCTCTGCTACTGCGTTTCACCATCTTCAGTGTTACAGCTTTCTCTCAGTCTCCTAGTTCCAGGAGTTTCTCAGTGCAGGGATACCAGGTCCAAAGGACATGCTTCACTCTTGGTTCTTCTTTCTTAGTGGTGGTGAGATCCTCTCCTCTCACCCCTGGGATGGCTCATTTTAAGCCTACAGGAATGGCAGAACTAACCAGTCCCTTTGGTGGGCAACAGTTACTTTATTTGCACAGTCCCACCCAGTCACTTGGGTAGGAGTTAAAAGACCATGGCGAGAAAGGCTACACAAAAATGATCCATCGCACCACATCAGGTTAAAAATAGGCATACCGCATGTGGCAAAGAATCCAATGGTTGAGACCTTAGTTCCTGAGTTCTTGAGCTGGGGTCCATGGTGTGCTTTGGGTGTTTCATGAATCTCCCTGAAATTATATTTAAAGTGTATTAGATTCTCAAAAAGCACCCCAAAAAGCTAAAGAATCACTGTCTTCTAGTTGATTATCTTTTACTTTTTTCTTCTTCTTCTTCTTTTTCTCTTACTGCTTCTCCCGTATTTGTCTAATTGGTCAAATATCATCAACTAATTTCTCTCAGGTCCTTGGTGCCAGTGCTAATTGCTATGTGGAAGTTGGATCTGAGCTACCTTTAAGAAAATAACTATGGTTATTTATTCCAATATGACAGCAACACTGGGAGAACCCTGAGTCATCTTCACAACCTGCAGTCCTGTTCATCCTTAAACTGTCATGAAAGATAGCTCAGCCAATCTAAGCACTCAGGGAATGAGAATTTCAGCATAGCCCCGATAATTTAGTTCAGATCTGTGCATCCAGCTTTAATAGGGACACTACTAACGTGGAACATATCAGAGAACCACCAGGAGAGTGAAGACATTTAAAGCCTGCTGAGTATAAAAAACAGTTTTAAAAAGAACTGTTTGCTCATACCTTTGTTACTTGGCATATGCTGGTCCTCCCAGAATAGGTCTGGTGTCACTGCCTCATGAAGCCATTCTTCATCCTGCTCCCAGCTCCAGTCTGACTTACATAGCTGCTCTCTACTCCCAAGAGAATAGAAGCTTCATGAGGCCAGCAGCCCTGTCTGCTTGCATAACTGCTGTAAACACAGCACTTAGCATAATTCCTGGCACAGAGTAGCTTCTCAGTAAATATTTGTTGAGCGGGCAAGTGTATCCCGTAACAGCCTGCACATATCTCTGTTATGGCAACTACTCTCCACTGGTGTTTTTTTTTGTTCTCTATGTTTCCCATTTGCTTGTGCATTTCCTGTCAACAGAGCCTGTATCTTTATGTTAGTGTTTTAAATACTTACTTTTAAATACTTAGTTCCAGTTAAGTATTTCGTATTGAGGATGGATGTTCAAGAAGCATTTGATCAAATGAATAAATGAATGACTCTGCAAACAAACACAGAAGATAGATGACTCCGGGGAGAATATCATAGCTGCCTTTAAGCTGTTCCAGGGCTGTCATGTGGATGAGGGATAAGACCAGGGATGCTTCCTAAAGGCAGGTTTCAGGGAGGCAAATTTGGCTCCAAGTAAGGCAGAGTGATTGCAAGGACCAGCAGTGGAATGGCCTGGCCCTGGGAGGAGGGAGCCTCCTGTTGCTGAAGATGACTGGGCAGTAGCTTCAGAGCGGCTCCCCGGGGATATTGTAGGCTGTGCTTCTGTCTCTGGTCTGTGTTGGACCAGGTTGTGCATGGGGCATCTTTGAACTCCAGATGCTCTCTTGCCTTGACCCAGGTTGCAGGGCGTCTCCACGTGGAAGTGATGCGCGTGACAGGAGCTGTTCCGGAGCGCGTGGTGGAGGATGACTCCTCGGAGAACTCTAGTGAAAGTGGGAGCCTCGAAGTCGTAGACAGCACTGGGGAAATCATTCACCGAGTCAAAAAACTGACATGCCGGGTGAGAGCATGGTCATGGGGAGGCTCATGTAAATGTCCTGTTTAGATACATGGTGGACGGTCCTTTTCCAAAAGAATGGAGCACTTTCTGATGGCACTTGCGTAAAATTTCAAAGCATATTACATATTTATTTGGCATGTAAGAAGCATGTGTTGCTTAGTTAATTAAAGGGGAATATATGTTGCTTAGTTGATGTCTGTGGGTGGTGCAAATGGTTGACATGGCTGGCTGCTAATTGAAAGGTTGGCGGTTCTAGTCCACCCAGAGATGCCTTGAAAGAAAGGCCTAGTGATGTGCTTCCGGAAAATGAGTCATTGAAAATGTATGAAACACAGTTCTACTCTGACACACACACAGGGTCGCCATGAGTCAGAATCAGCTGCAGCTAGTTTTATGTTGCTCAGTTAATTATGTTCTTTTTAGAAAAGTTTACATTTATATCAGAAACTCGGTCAATAAGAACATTTTAGGGCAATGTGTACATTTGTTGTCATGTTTATATACTGTAGTTACAGCTCCGATCTACAGATTTAATTGTAGATCGAACCCTTAATGAAGTGGTGCCGGTTATTTACAGATGTCAGATGGATGCTGATTGTTACATTGCCTACCCTTAAATTTGAGGTCATCAAAATAAGAAAAAAATGTTAGTTTTATTTATTTATTTATTTATTTTATGGGAGTCACCCTTGCATTTTTCTCTCTTCAGGTGAAAATTAAAGAGGCATCTGGGCTGCCCTTGAACCTCTCCAATTTTGTCTTCTGTCAATACACATTCTGGGACCAATGTGAGTCTACAGTGGCTGCGCCCGTGGTGGACCCAGAAGTCCCTTCTCCACCATCCAAGGATGCCCAGTACACAGTGACTTTCTCTCACTGTAAGGTACAGATGACGCTGCAAAATGAGCCACGTGGAGGCAGCCGGGTTAGGTGCAGTTCAAAGACCTACCTGTAACTTAAAATTTTTCCCTAAGGATTTTCTTAAATTAATATTTTATTGCTTTTTTTTTTAAAACCTCAAAATGTGTTTCTGTTCTGTAAGTACAGAATGTACTTACAAATTTAAATTTGGAAATATTTAAAATAAAATCTGAAAAACACCTCTACTCAGAATCTTATTCCCCAGAGGTGTAACCACCAAGGGCAGTTTGCTATGTATTTTAAGAAACTAAATTAAAGTTTTCGTAAACTGTTAAACTGCTCTACAGCTTTTATATGTGTATGGTAAACATATGTACACACATAAACGGGCATACATATATTTATAGCCATGTGTGCCTAACTTCTTAAACATTTTTTACAACAGTGGTATCACATTATACATTCTGCAGATTTGTATCCTATTATTTTAATATATATGAACATAGTAGCATGTAAGTTGATATAGATGCTTCTCTTTTTGGCGGGGGGGTAGGGAGAAATGCAGCATAGTATTCTGTTGTATCCTATGAATTTTAAAAACATACATAAGATGAGCAAAGTGAATTTTTGGTGAATGTTGGATGAGTCTCCTTTGAGAGGTCACTTGATCTCCCTTGCTTTTGTGCGGGGCTGCCAACGACTCATTTCTGAAAGGCAGGCTCAATCCACTACATGGTTTTGTTTTTCCTTGGAAAGCACTGAGCAGATACTCAAGACCCAAATTGTGTCCATTCTCTCTGGTTCTCCACTTAGCAAAGAGATCTGCCTCATCTCAATTTCACTCATGTAAAGATGCCAGGTCTTTTCTTCTTGCAACAAATCAATCATTAGCCCACATTTCTTTATCTTTATTTACCAAGTCTATTTCTCAGAATCTTTTTTGACCATTTTTTTGATTGTGCTTTAAGTGAAAGTTTATGTATCAAGTCAGTCTCTCATATAAAAACTTATACATGCCTTGCTATGTACTCCTAGCTGCACTCCCGCTAATGAAACAGCACAGTTCTCCTCTCCACCCTGTATTCCCGTGTCCATTCAACCAACTCCTGTCCCCCTTTGCCTTCTCATCTCGCCTCCAGACAGGAGCTGCCCACATAGTCTCATGTGTCTTACTTGAGCCAAGAAACTCACTCCTCACCAGTATCATTTTCTGTCTTACAGTCGAGTCCAATCCCTGTCTGAAGAGTTGGCTTTGGGAATGGTTCCAGTCTTGGGCTAACATGAGGGTCTGGGGACCATGACCTCTGGGGTCCCTCCAGTCTCATGCAGACCATTAAGTCTGAATTATTGACCATTTTTATTGCTCTCTGAATATTGTTTATATATTCCCCGTCTTTCTTTCGAATCCTCAAAGCTGCTTATTTAGAAGGGTGAAATCTAACTTTTATAATACATCCTAGTTAGCCACTGTTTTTATAAGAACTAGTCCCAAAGCCACTGGATTCACTTTGTGACCTTGAGGAGCTACACATACTCACTGGATCTCTCTTTTTTTCATCTCTGAAACGTGTAGATTGTACTAGTTGATTCTTAAATTTTCTTTTCTTCTAAAATTCTGGCTCTGTCTCCAAATGAAATAAATAAGAGAGTGTGTGTGAGGTTAAACAGTATAGCTCAGCTGTTCCCAGAAATTAAAGAGAAGTTTTCCCCTGCAATTCCATAGAGGCCATTGGAAGGAAAATTGGCTTGATTCCTTGCCCACTGTGTTTTTCTGGGTGATTTGCACCTACTTCTTCAGTATTCATTTCCTCACAATTATCTGTTCGCATTTTAGAATAAGGAATTGGGGTGGAAGAATTTAAGAGCAGAGAGATACAAAGATAATTGTTTAGAATTTAATTCTGTTGGAAGGAATAATCAGAAGTTCCTATCTTGATGTTCTGAATCAATCCACACCAGCTGGAAGTCAGAGTGGCATTGTGGAACTAAGAAAGAATGAGGAGTAAGGGAACATGGCTGTAACTCATCTCTGTAACTAACAAGCAGTAAGGCTTTGGACAAGTCACTTTCTTCAGTTCCTTCATTTATAAAAGAATGAGGTTTGATTAAATTGTCTCATAATTTCTCTTCTAGATTTAATATTCTGTGGCTCCTTGTACTTTTCTGTAAAACTTCAGAGATGGTTATGGTTGGGTCAGGTTAATGTACTCCAACCTGAATCTACATACAGTTGAAAGATAAAAAGGAAATCTCACAGGCTCATCTGTACGTAACTCTTTTGGCTATTTCCTTCCTCCCCTTTTCCCAGGACTTTGTGGTGAACGTAACAGAAGAATTCCTGGAGTTCATTTCAGATGGAGCATTGGCAATTGAAGTATGGGGGCACCGGTGTACAGGAAATGGTAGCTCCATCTGGGAAGTCGATTCCCTTCATGCTAAGACGAGGACACTGCATGACAGGTATGTACTTGGCTGTGAACTTCAGACACAGGGCCAGCACTAGCCCTTGGACAGTGAATAAGAATACAGGCTGTGTACTCTGGGTCTGCTGCTGTTACTTAGAGCAAGCTTAACTTCTCTGAGCCTGTTTCCTCCTTTATAAAACAAAGATAAAAGGAACTACCATGCACCAAGGAAATTCAATGGAGAAAGAATAATCTTTTCAACAAATGGGACTGAAACAACTGTATATCTACATGGGGGAAAAAAATCAACCTTGACCCTTACCTCAGAGCATACACAAAAATTAATTTGAGATACATTATAACCTCAAATGTAAAAGTTGAAACTATAAAGCTTCTAGAAGAAAACGGGACGATCTTCACAGCTTGAGGATTGTCTTAGGCTGGGTTCTCTATAGAAGTAAAACCAGTAAAGCATGTAAATGTGTATATATAGAGAGAGAGGTATATATCAAGGAGATGATTCACACAGTTGTAGAGGCTGGAACATCCCAAGTCTGTGGCTTAGGATAGAGGCTTCTCCTGATTCACGTAGCCTCAGGAGCTGGTGAACCCAAGATCAGCAGGTCAGACAGCAGGGCTTTTGTTTACAGCCTTCAGAGATTGACGAATCCCAAAATCGGCAGTCAAGACGGCAGGTAAGCTCCTAGCTCAAGTCCCAAGAACCAGCGGTCAGATGAATATGAGCCAGCTGCAGGATCCAGAGCGAGCAAAAGCCCACGAGCCTTACCAGGAAGCCTACTTATAGTCAGTATAGGCCACACCCCCAAGGAAACTCCCTTTCAACTGTTTGGCTACTCACAGCAGATCCCATCATGGAGATGATCACATTATATCAAATCTCATCATGGAAGTGATCATATCATCATACGACTGCCCAACCACTGAGAGTCATGGCCCAGCCAAGTTGACACGCAACCTTAACGATCACAAAGATAGTCACAAAACCTCAGAGAGGGTACAGAAAGCGCTAACTGTGGAAGAAGAGATTGATAAGTTGGACTTAATCAAAATTAAAAGCTTGTGCTCATCAAAAAAATTTCAAAAAAAAATCACACCTTTCTGAAAATGAATAAGCAAGCCATAGTCTGGGAGAAGACTGGCAGTTTCTCATAAGGTAGACCATTCACCTATTCTGTAACCCAGCAGTCCCATTTCTGGGAGCTTACCCAAGAGAAAGGAAAACATAAGTTCACAAACAGATTTGTACACAAATGTTCATGACAACTTTGTTCATAGTACTCTCAAATTGCAAGCAACAGGAGAATGGATAAACAGGTTGTAGAATAGTCATCCAATAGAATTCTACTCAGCAATTAAAAACAAGAGAACTATCTGTACCCACTTGGATGAATCTCAAAAACATTATGCTGAAGGAAAGAAGTGAGACACAAAAGAGGACATACTGCCTGATTCCACTTATGTAAAGTTCTAGAATGGAGAAAATTACTCTATGCATTTAAATGGCTGCTGCAGGGGTGTGAGGAGATTGTATGGGACAGGGCATGAGGAAACTTCCTGAAGTCATGGCAGTGTGGGTTACGCTGTGTATGCCTTTGTGAAAACTCATCCAACCGCATACTAATGATCTGGCAATCTCACTGAATGAAGCTCCGCCTCAATAAAATAAATGCACAGAAAAAACTTACACCATAGGGCTGTTCTGAGAGCTCATTAAGAAAAAGAATCTTGGTGAGTAAATGCTCAGTGAATGGTGGCTTTTTTACTATTAGTACCAGTAATTTTCCTGGGTGATGACATGGTTGTGTGTTGGGTTGTGGTTTTGCAGGTGGAACGAAGTAACTCGCAGGATAGAAATGTGGATCTCCATATTAGAATTGAATGAGTTGGGGGAATACACAGCTGTGGAACTTCATCAGGCAAAAGATGTCAACACGGGAGGCATCTTTCAACTAAGACAGGTACTACGTATGTTTTTTATTTGTTTGGTTTTATGTTTTTTCTCTGTCCCACTCCTATACACAGTTTCTGGGCATCTTCTAATTATTTGCCTCTTTCTTCCTTAATTCTTTCTATTTCTTTATTTCCATCTCCCCTTTTCACCCCCTGGCACCCACTCCCCACCTCATCTCCACTTCTGCAGGGTCATTCCCGTAGAGTGCAAGTAACAGTGAAGCCTGTACAGCATTCAGGGACATTGCCTCTTATGGTTGAAGCCATCTTGTCAGTATCCATTGGCTGCGTAACGGCCAGGTCTACCAAACTCCAAAGAGGGCTGGACAGTTACCAGGTAAGACAAACAGATTAAAAAGAGTGTTTAACAAAGATTGGTTGATACAGCATTAAATCAGGTAATGAGCTATGATGGGAACCTATTTGGGAATATAACAGATCTCTGTGCCTTAACCATATATCTGCCCCCAATTCACATTTCCATCTGTGACTTTTCTTCTAGATTTAAAATTCTTTATTTGCATAGAGTTTAATAATAATAATAGTTTTATTTATAAACACACACAGACTAATGCTACAGTACTCATTTACTCTGGGCAGGGTTCATTTTATATCTGGCCCAAATTATGTTGGATATTTGGCATCGTGGCCTGGCCAAATACACTTTTATCACTATCATAATATTGTCCCATACGCTGGCATAATTAGCAGCTCTTTGAAATCTCTATTTTTTTTAAATCAAAAATTGATTTCATGATCATTTTTGTTCATTGAATCTCCATGCATTAAATCTTAAAAGTTCTCATTAAAAAAAAAAAGATACACTAGAACCTCTAAGAATTGGTCTTCATGTTATCAGTCAGGACTCCTCAGAACTCCCTGAGCGTAAACTGTGAGAAGTGGCACTTGTCCCCCAGTGGTCTAGAGGAGTGCATATACTTCACAAAGCCCTCAGTTTACTACCAGACATGAACTAGGGTCTGGGGAGAATCAGAGCAGCGCATCCTGGCTCCCTCCCTGCAGTATGTGATAGGGAACGCTTCCTCCTCTTTAAAGAATCCTGATGAGGAGAAAACTTTTCTCCTTTGGGTTCTCTGTGGAGTCTGGGCATCAGCCCAGCTAGTCTTGAGCATGATTCATCTTCTATCTCAATTTCCTTTTGGCATTCAGGCAAAGCTTTTTAAAAAAAGCTTTTTAGGAAGGCTAAAAATCCCTATGCAGACTATTTGCCTCTAAGGCAGGCGTAGCTGGATCAGATCTTGCCTTCCCGGCCTCAGGCCAAGGACCCCTCTGGCTTTCAGAGCCTGGGGGAACAGATGAATAAGATTCCAAGGACAGGGGCTGTTCTGTTTGCGGAGAGATTTCATCCGCCAAACTTTTCCTTGTGTGTGCTGCCTGTGAAGTAGGACATTGGATTGTATGTGTTCTCATCCCAGATCAGTCACTCCCTTGGTGGTCATCTTCTGGGGTGGCTGCAGATAGAAAGGTAGGAAGAGCCCTAACTTGGAGTTAGGAGATGTGGGCTCTTCAGTCTAATTCAGCCTTACTAAATAGTTACCTTGACTGGGTCAATTGTGCTTCAAGTTCCTTTTCTCTTCTCTAAAATGATGAAGTGGCCTTCTTAATTCTCAGAGGTCCCTTTCGGCAATAAAACTGTATGGCTTAATAAGTCTCTGGTCACAGATTAAACAGTGAGTCTGTGTCCTAAACTGTGACCTACAGAATATGGATCACTGAATATGATCAGTATGGATACAGGATATGATCACTGAGGAATAGGATAAGGATTTATTGATTAATTGCATTTTTTTTTAACAACTCCACCTGGAGTTAAAACTGATTATTGAAATTTGAGCTCTAAATTATTAACCTTTCTGCAGTGCTACAAACCCTTTAAAGAGCATAGTACAAGCCATACAGATCTAAACTGTAGCTATTTTAAGATTTTTTTCCCCCTTTGCTGCCATGCTCAAGGTTATGTCCAGTAACTTCTTGTTGTTGTTGACATAGTACTTTGGAATAGCTCAGACCAACCCAGGATATGCTGATTTCACAGCAGTTTCACATCATGAAAGTTGATGCCAGTTTTCAGTTTCTCTAAGTAGCTCTTTGTTGTAAATGATATGAGCATCTGTCCTTTTATCCTTACTGTGAGGCTCCATATTAATTCAGAATTAATATTAATATTTAGAAAAATGACTTCAGTATTAGACTTTCACTTAAGAAGTTAGTCATTTAAATGATAACGATCTATCACTTAATCAAACGAAAACAGAAAAACCCAAGTATATTTTGAAGCCTACACAGATAAGAGAGTAATTTTAACTATATTTTTGAAGCATTTAAAAGAAAAACAAAAACCAACAGTTTAATGTCTCTTCTCTAACTAGGCCACTCCACAAACTGCCTGTTTGAATATCAGCCCCTCCAGTAAGCACAGGAAAAGGAAAGGCGGCGGCAGGAGGCCCAGCACTCATTTTGAGTAGGGCCCATCTTCGTCTGGATGGGTCTCTACAGATGGGGGGTTCCTAAATCCTTGTGTCTAAGGAAAATAGTCTCAACTAGAATTCTTTTTAGCAGGGTGATTTTCAGTTTTGCCCCCCCAAAAAAAAGTTTTTGCCAAAATTTTTATTTTAAGTAAATGGTATAAAATGAATTGGAATGGACTTGAGGGCAACTAACAGTAGCAACAAAAGTATAAAATGTTGCCATGGGTTTGAGACAGTTACAGTTTTCCCAGGGGTCTTGTCATGGTCGATAGTGGATACTGATAGATCCACATGGGCAAAATAATTTCCTGTGCTTTCATTGTGGTAGTAGGGTATGGAATCTTGCCCAGTGTAGCCTTAGGTTCCCTGTGGGCTTTGCTTGTGATGACCGAAGGGATTGGAGACCAGAGGCCTGGATTTTAGTCCTGACCCTGCCAGTATCCAGGTGTCCTTGGGTTAATCCATTTCATCTTTCCAGGCCTTTATTTCCTCATCGCTAAACTAAAGGTTCCCAAAAGAATCTCTAGATTTTTCTAGTCCTTTCTAGTTGTGCCATTTTGCGTTTCTAGGCCCTTCCCAGACCTCACTCGGTCAAATAGCCTACCCGTCAATACATGCCAACTATTTGCATAACGATGGAGTTCTTATTTTCAGGTGACCGCTCGCTTTATAAAAACCCTAAAATCTCTAAATAATTAGAGGCAACGGAATGAAATCCACTAAACTTTTTGAGATTCAATTAAGTGTTTTATTATGCTGATGTTGTGAGCTGTCCAGCATAGTGTGTGTATGTGTTAAGCTATAGGATTATTTTCTTTGTGTGCTGTTTGAGAAACAAAAATGCATGTCCTTTGTGTTTATTTTTTTCCTCCCAGAGAGATGATGAGGATGGTGATGATATGGATAGTTATCAGGTATTACTGCTGCTGTCGATCCTGTGGCATGGGGCACAGCTACTGCTAATGGCCAGCGTTCGCAAAGCGGGGCGGCAAGGAGGAGGAAGGACAGGAGACTGAGAATGCAGTTTTTCCCTGGCTTTTGATTTGCTTTAAGCGTAATCAGGGCTACAGTGCTATTTCCACAGATTTCCTTGTCAGCTCAAAATTTATAACCAGATTGTGCATTTTTGCTATGCCATCTGAAATGACTAGCTTGTAAAGCCTTGCTAAAAAAGAGCATCATCACTGTATTCAAATCAGTAATCTTAAAAATCACACAGTTATCCACTCATAATCTTGGGCTAGGGTCTTGTCTTTCCTATGCTAAACTGCACTTTGCTGGTTCTATCCAAGAGACTGGCGTTGTTCTAATATGCCGCTTTACTTTACAAGACTTTTGCTGGGTGAGAATATTGAAGACATTTTATGCACATATTTTTTTGTTTTTGTTCTAGCCAGTTTTCTTCTGTCCTTAGGGATGAGCTTAGTTATCCATGACTTGTAGAATTCAAGTCTCAGCGTTTTCTTTTTGGGAATCTAGAAAATATGTGTAGACAAGAAGTTTTACCTCATGAAGACTCACTGACCTGATGTCATGGAATGGGGGTAATAGTGGTCAGAGCAGCAAACCAAGATAATGTTTTCTGGGTTTGGCTTCCCAGTCTTTGCACTGATTCTTCACACAAGCTTTAAAAAGATGTTTTCCCTGTATGTAAACTGTGGTGCATTGTAGGGGAAGCCTCAGAAGTCCTCAAATAGCATGTGTCTATCTTAACGTAAGGTCCCTAGGTGGCACAAATGCTTTGCACCACCCCCCTTCAGTAGTACCATGGTAATAAAGGCCTGGCAGTCTGCTTCCATTAAGATTAAAAAAACCATTGCTGTCAAGTTGGTTCCTGCTCATAGTGACCCTATAGGAGAGAGGAGAATTGTGCCATAGGGTTTCCAAAGCTGTAATCTTTACAGAAGCAGACTCTCACATCTTTCTCCCATGGAGCAGCTGGTAGGTTCCAACCACTAATCTTTTGGTTAGCAGCCAAGCACTTAACCACTGCACCACTGGTGCTCCTTTCCATTAAGATTACAGACAAGAAAACCCTATGGAGCAGTTCTGCCCTGTAACATGTGGGGTCGCCTTGAGTCTCTTGACTCAACAGCAACTAACAACAACAACAGTTGTTAATGTTAAGTCTTAAGCGTTAGACTGGGATTAGGCAAGTCAGCATTTTGAATAGGCTTGGTGGGTTTTCCTTCCCTCCTCATAAGAGAAAGAAAGCAAACAAAAACAAACAAAGGGAAGTTTTCATCATCCCCCGGGTTCTCAGTGACGCCATTTACTAATGTCCTGCGGGCTGTTTGTGTGCTTCCTGTCTCGTTCACAGCGAAGTCCAACAGATGCTTCTGGGATTTCTTAAAGCATGGCTGACTGCATGTGGGGTTGTCACATGGGAGGTTTCGGGTTAGCCTGATGGTAGTTATTGGAAGTGAAACCTTTGCAACAAGTTCGAAAGGGTCTCTGCCTACCTATTCTTGCATTTCAGATAATATGTGTTATCAGGCCACTGAACTGTGAACTATGTAATGGCTGTCTTGTTCCATCCCATTTGCTGTTCCATGGTTTGGGCTCTGTTCATGGTGTCCTGTTTGAAATCACAAATCCTTCCAATGAATAGCCTCGATTTAAATGCACACACACTGTAAAAACCATCCAGCAGCTGGTGTAGTTGGAGATGTCTTGCTTTTCAGTATAATTATCCTTCTGGAGATCCAGGGGCTCTGATTTCTGAGTAATGGGATCCTTGATCAGCATGCAGTGTTGCTGGGACCTCTTTGCTTTCTCGCATATTAATCACACAGCTATATTCAATGGCCTTTCCTAATGAAAAGTTTCCTAATCAACTTAAATATCCTTAAAAAGTAAAAGAAATGGTTGTCTCTGCACTGTACAGCAAAATGTTTTTCCTCTCTGATGTCAGGAAGAAGATTTAAACTGTGTACGAGAGAGGTGGTCTGACGCACTCATTAAACGACGGGAATACTTAGATGAACAGATTAAAAAAGTCAGCAATAAAAAAGGTGTGTGATAGTTAATGTCACTAACCTGTACACGTGAAGATTGTTGAAATGGCAAATGTTTTCTTACCTATATAAAAAAAATTATATATATATATAAAATTTTTTTTTTATATAGTTACCACAAATTTAAAAAAAAAGAAAAGAAGGCATGTGGCGTTAAATTTTTTTTCTGCGAATAGCTTTTTCACTTTTACATGATAGTGCTGGGTTGTTTTCTTCCACTGTTAGACATAGTATCTTAGTTTTTTTGAATTTGTAAAAATTATACACGTGAGCGAATCTTATTGTAGAGTGTTGGTTTTCAAAAGTTCTGAACGTGAAAGTGATACAGTTTTCATTAAAACTGTGCTTTTACGGTGACATTAAACGTTAAATTTTGTTTTTAGGAACACAAATAAGATCAATACCTCAATACGATGTATTCTAGGGTCAGAACTTGGGACTGACAGCAGTTAAAGGGTCACTTCAGAAACCCCAGCATTGGTAGGTCACCACCCAGCTACTGTTTGGCCAGAGCCGTGAGCCCAGCTTCTTCAGGGCTGCCCCTTGCTGCACCACTGTCTGCCACGTAGCCCCAAGGATGACATTTGGCAACGCTGGCCACGGCTCTCTTAGATTCTAGAGTAGAACTGTGCTCGTAAAATCCTTAGTTTCTCATCCTGACTTTACAGTTCACTTACTGTGATTGATTATGCACCAAAGGATGCATCATGAGTGTTAATCCATTTCCTGCAGAAGTCAGCAAAAATCCTCCCTCACTGAAACATCCTGGCTCAACATTCGTGGTGTCAGTTTGTGTCTGTGCTCAGCCTGCTAATGAAAACTCACTTTGACTACATATAGGTAGCCTCAGAATTGAATTATGGGTAAGAGGACTTTAGTGTATGTCAGTGAAATTCCTTCTGTAATGGAACAAAAAAGGTTGATTCTAAGGAGCGGAATATATGGTGCATTTTAATCCCCCATCTTTATAAAATGGTATCTAGTTTTTTTATAAAGCAGTATCACTCCCATTATTTCATTTGGTTGTTCCAACAAGTGCATGAAGTAGATGTGACAGGTATCCCACTTTAACAGATTAGGAAACTAAGACTCATTTGTTGAATAACTTTGCCGGGTTATGGAACCAGTAAAATAACCCTTCTTCTGCTTCCTGTCCCATTGCTGTTTCTACTCTTCCCACCTTATGGCACATTAAGCTAGCATCTTAGCTTCCCAAGGTTATCTGCATACTCATTCTTAAACTTAGAAGTCTCAGCTCCTGTTTGGGAACGCCGTGGATGTTTAAACCACTTGTGGTTACCACTGAGTAAGAATCTGTCCGTTTAAGTTTAGAAGGTGCACTTGCTCCCTTCTTGGCACTCACTCCTCATTTTGCTCTGCAGAGAAGACAGAGGATGACGTGGAGCGGGAAGCCCGGCTGGTGGAGCAGTGGGTGGGGCTGACTGAGGAGAGGAACGCTGTGCTGGTCCCAGCACCAGGCAGTGGCATCCCCGGCGCTCCCGCCGACTGGTGAGTCCCATTTTCCTTCCAGGCAGGCAGGGCAGGATAGTACAGAGTGTCAGTGGCAGAAGTTATACATGTGACTTTCCAGGATTATCACAACAAATGCTAGCCAACATGAGCTGCGCAGGAAAGGGCAACGTTCTAGCGCTCCCTCCCGCCTTCTTCCGCTCCCTCCCGCCTTCTTCCGCACTGCAGCCAACTTCCTGCCATTTACCTGGCTGGGAATCCAATACCATGCACTTCCTGCTCTGCAGAAGCAATTGGGACATTGTTCTCTCATCTGCAGAAATTCTTTCCTTTTGGCTTGAAAGAAGGATGTTTCAGAGTATATTTGAAGAGGGCAGAAAATATATCTTCTTATTTGCCCTAGTGCCTATCTAGTTTGGTGTCTAGTGTACCAGTAAGAAAGCACTTCAGCAATGCACAAATAATGATTGAATCAATCAAGCGATCAATCCTATTATCTGCTCATGAGAAGTAGCATGGTATCAGAGTCTTTGGAGTCAAAGAGATCTGGATTTCATTTCCAGCTTCAGCTCTTGACTGTATTTCCTTAAGCAAGTTATTTAACTTATCTGATGCTTTGCTTCCGAATCTATTAATAAAAAAAAGAGTTACGTTTTTGGTACTGTTATGAGGATTAGAGATAATGTATATAAAATACCTTGTACTTAGTACCCATTCATTGAATACTAGTTGCTGCTGCTTCTTATTCTCATTCTTCTTATAAAACATCCTACATATTTAAGAGAAATCAGATTCCTTTTGTACACAGAATGTACAATGCCCAGCATCTCTTTTGGGGAGGCATAGAAATATTAGTGATGTTATATGTGTCTATAATGATAAAATGGAGGAGTCCCAGGGTGGTACAAACAGTTAAGTGCTCAGCTACTAACCAGAAGGTTGGTGGTTCAAATCCACCCAGAGATGCCTCATAAAAGAGGTCTGTTGATCTACTTTCCAAAAATCCCAGTCATTGGAAACCCTGATGATAAATGAAAGTATAGTTGATTTCATGGTCTGTCTTATAAAACTTAAAAATCAGAATTTGCAAGGATATAACTTGTCACCTGATATTTCTCACTGCAAATGCTCCTGTTGTGCCAGGTCCTATAGGTCATGTGGAATGCAGCTGCCAGCCAGTTACCCTGGACAGCCATCTCATCCCACTTCCGTTTTGTTCCTTTGTTCCTCAAGCTGTCCCTCTAGGCTAGTTCACTTTACCCACATCTCTCTTATTTGAGGTGTTTTCAAACTTTAGCATGTCTGAGATCATCTTGAGTGTTTGTCAAATGTAGAGTCCTGGGTCGCAACCCTAGTTCTTCTCATGTGGAAGAGAAAGGATGGGGCCCAGAACTCCTGATTTTAAGAGGCCCTCCAGGTGCTTCTGATGCAGATGGGCCAGTTTTTGATAAGGCCTTACCTTGGTCTCTCCTGCACACACTCTTTCCTACTTTCACATCTTTCATTCTCTTCTCCTTTGATCTTCTTAAATATTGTCCCTTTCATTTGCTTCTTCTAGGCTCCAATCCTGTCCCCTGTCCCCACTCTTAACTTCTCTCTCCGTTTTTCCCATCAATAGAAATGATTTTAGAAAGGCTTCAGTTAATCTTTGTTTTAACTGGAAAGATAGGTAGTTGCCGTTGAGTTGACTCCAGCTCATAGTGACCTTAAGTACAACAGAATGAGATGTTGCATGGTCCTTTGTCATCCTCATGATCACCATCATGTCCAAGTCCATTGTTGTGGCTATTAAACCACTCCTTCCTCCCCAAGAGTCTCCCTCACCCATTCTGGTGCTCTGCTCCACCAAATACGATGTCCTTCTCTAGGGATTGATCCTTCTTGATGACATGTCCAGAGCAAGCAAGTTGGACAGTGTTCTGTTGTGATCCATAAGGTTTCCATTGGCTAATTCTCAATCTCCAAGCCTTTCTTCCTAGTCTTAGTTTATGTAAGTCACATAATTTCTATGATTTGTATTATCAAGGAGGTCAGGAAACGTGGAAGTAGTTCATTAATAGATCCTGTATCTCACAATGATACTGTCCTGCTGCCATGCCTGTGTGGTGTTTTATTAGTTATTTAACAGAACGTAAAACACATATTTTATTATGATTAAATTTTGTTATTAAATTTAGGATCCCACCTCCTGGAATGGAAACCCACATACCAGTTCTTTTCCTTGATTTGAACGGTAAGAAGACACTTAAAGGCCTGGGGTGTAATCCCATTATCATTAAGGTTTGTAATCTAGTCAGACTCACATCATTTTGATCTTTAAGTCACTTTTCTAATTACTCATATGCCATATTTAGATGACATTTTTATTCCAATCAACTATGTATAAGCGTAACATTTAGAATCATTGGAAGATAGACGTGGATATTTCATTAAAAAAAAAAAAGAGAGTACTTGGGGAGATCGAGAACTGCATACAAGAACATTAGAGCAGTTTTTCTCAAATATTAAAGGATCTAGAAGTTACCTGGAATGTAATCACCTCTCCCGCCGCTGGCGAGATTCTGAATCTTTAGCCTTGGTAGAGGCGGAGGAATCCACATTTATAACTGCGGACCAACCCTCCTGAAAATTCTGATGCCAGTGGCACCCTATGATACAAGAACACTACCTTAAGAGTTGTTTTCTAGTACAGCAATGAGATCGAACCTGGGTGAACCTATAACAGTGGTTTTCAATGTTTTTTATCAATAAAATCCCTTGTCAAAATGAACTCTTAAGTGGAACCCCATATGTAGAACATAAAAGCAGAGTTGCTGAGTTTGGAGGTAGGCAGGCTCCTAGCAGGCCCTTCTTCAGGACCCTAGGGCTCTTCAGAATACACCCTGAAAACCACTGTTCTAGACTGAAGACCAGTAATGGATGGATGGGAGATACAGGGAGGCTGGTTTTGGTCCCTCACATGAAGAATTGTTTTAAAGCATAGAAGTGAATTTGCAGACAGAGCAGGAGAAAAATGAAGGACAAAATTCAAACTCACAAAAAAAGACCAGATTTACTAATCTGACAGAGATTGGTGAAACCCTGAGAGTATGGCCCCCAGATACCCTTTTAACTCAATACTGAAGTCACTCCTGAGGTTCATCCTTCAGCCAAAGATTAGACAGGCCTATAAAACAAAAAATAATACACATAGCTTAACCACGTATACAAGACTAAATGGGTACATCAGCCCAGGGGCAAGGACGAGAAGACAGGAAGAGATAGGAAATCTGGACGAATTGAAATGGGGAGCCCAAGGTCAAGGAGAGGAGAGAGTTGAAACGTCGCGGGGTTGGCAACCAATATCACGAAACAGTAATCTATTAATTGTTTAATGAGAAACTGCTTTGCTCTGTAAACTTCTACCTAAAGCACAATTTGGAAAAAAAAAAAAAAAGTAGATTTGCTTCTGTGGGGTCACCTCATAAGGTGGTGAGTTCCCCATTACTGGAGGTGTACAAGCAAAGGTTGATGACCACTTACAGAAATTTGTGAAGGGGAAGCCCACATTGGATGGGGCATTGGAATAAAATGATCTTCCTATTTCTCCCAAGTGCTTAGAACTTTGATTCTAAATTGGTAACTTAACTGCTGAAATCCCTAATTTAGTGTTAAGTTGTGTAAGTAACACAACAAACCTAACATTACCATTAGGTTATAGGAAAAATTGACACCAGAAATTTACAAAATTCTAAGGTGAGTTTATTTTGTGAAAATATTTGCTCCTAGGCCTACATATAGAATATATTCTGTCCATTTTATAGTAGACTCACAAAGGCACCTTTTTAGCTCCCATGGTAGTATCTGTAGGTCCCTAGGTAGTACAAACAGGTTGCACTTTGCTGCCAAATGCAAGGTTGGCGGTGTGAATCCACCTAGCGGCATCATGGAGGAAAAGCCTAGAGACCTGCTTCTGTAAGATTGCAGCCATTGAAAACCCTAGGGAGCAGAATTCTCCTTTGATGCACGTGGTGTCTCCGTGAGTCAGAATTGACGTAAGAGTAACGGATTTGGTTTGTTTGTTTTTTAGTAGTATCTTGGAGTCTCTATTTCAATTGCAAGATAAGGAATGGAAGAAAGAAAGGAAAATGTGTTCTGTGTAAACTTCATCTGTGAAAAGCCTATTTTAAAAATTTTTAATGTTTGCTTAAAACCTGACTCCCTCTCCCCCTCTCCTTTTTTCGGTGCCCTGGGTATGGTTAGCCGATGACCTCAGTGCCAATGAGCAGCTTGTCGGCCCTCATGCATCGGGTGTGAACTCCATCCTGCCCAAGGAGCACGGGAGCCAGTTTTTCTACCTGCCCATCATAAAGCATAGTGACGATGAGGTAAGGGAGCCTGCGGGTTCTCTTCCATGGCTTCAGGTTCATGGCTGTCTGCCCATTAAACTGTGGTGGTCTGCTTTGGTGATAGAGGAATGAGGACTTTAAAAAATAAACATGTATATTGGCATTCAAAAAAGGTGAGGAAAGAGACCTATTGGATTAATAAAGTTGAATTTCTTTTTTTCCCCTGGTTTGTGATGTGGAACAGCTACGCCTGAGTTGTTTTGTGTTTCCGTCCCTCCATCCTTGTGCCACTCCTAGGTTTCAGCCACAGCCTCTTGGGACTCCTCAGTACATGATTCCGTCCACTTGAATAGGGTCACACCCCAGAATGAAAGGATTTACCTCATCGTGAAGACCACAGTCCAGCTCAGCCACCCGGCTGCTATGGAGTTAGTCTTGCGAAAACGGATTGCAGCCAACATTTACAATAAACAGGTAGTTACAGGGCCTGAGTTTGCCGTGGTGTATGTGAGCTTGAAATTTTCTCCTTCTTGTCACCACAGAGCACTCTTCTGTGGGGCTAATGCAATGGGCGTGCAGGATGTTACCACGCTGGTCAAGTTATCATTTGATTCTCATTTACCCAAGGTAGCGGGGCATGAGGACAGCAGAGGGGAACGTCATCCACAAAAGGACTTTTCTACCTCCACTGATTGGAGACCCAAAATTCTAGGAGGCAGGAGAGCTATGATATTTCACTGCTCGAAAACTGGAAAAACTGGCACTGAGAGATTAAGTGTCAGATCCAGGGAGGATAGTGACAAAGGCAGGACGAAATGCGGGCTCCAAATAAGCCCTCATCTACTGTCTCTCCAAATCTCATCTCAACGGTGCTGTCAACAAAACTGATCCTCTCCAGTTTTCTTCTGACTGTCCCTTCATAGACTGATTGAACCCTGAAGAAATCAAAAGGGAGGCAGCCAATAGGAAAGGGACACCACCACCAAACACCTGAATATGCTAGAAATTCTGTAATCTAATCCCCAAATCAAATGATAGCTGGGCATTATTGTCACACAGGATTGGAGATTCTAATTTTTAGGTTCAGCTTTTTTTCTGTTTTGCTGAATAGTATGTATGTGTATCAAATGCATAAACCAAAAAACCCATTGCCATCGAGTCAACTCCAACTCATAGTGACCCTATAGGACAGAGTAGAACTGTCCCATGGGGCTTCCAAGGAGCGGCTGGTGGATTCAAACTGCCATCCTGTTGGTTAGCGACCTAGCTCTTAACCACTGTGTAAAATACTAAATTTTTTACCTAACTCTTAATACTGCTTTCCTTTTCTATCAGAGTTTCACCCAGAGTTTGAAGAGGAGAATATCATTGAAAAATATATTTTATTCCTGTGGTGTCACCTATGAAATAGTATCCAATATACCAAAGGTAAAATATATACTACTTTAAAAAGTATCGATATGTAAATAATGGAGAAGATGTTAACTCTAAATTCTCAAAACCTTAAAATCATTTTCTCACCAAAATTTTGATGAAAATAATGCTCAAGTGAAAGTACTCTAATTGCCTTCCTGTCCCTTTAGGCAACAGAGGAGATAGAGGACCGGGAAACGTTGGCTCTCATGGCAGCAAGGAGTGAAAACGAAGGCACGTCGGATGGGGAGACCTACATTGAGAAGTACACACGTGGTGTGCTGCAGGTGGAAAACATTCTGAGTCTCGAACGGCTCCGCCAGGCAAGTAACTGGGATGTCTGGACTGGAAGATGATAGATTACCAGTCCCCAGCCCTATACAGACAAAGAGAAATTTACTTATCAAACTCCTTCTCTCTAAATCTACCAGAAAAGAAACACCCGAGTAGCTATCTTTTTAGAGAAGTGACTCGGACAAAACAGTAGCAAAAGTATTAAGAGCAGCAAAACTTCATTGAATACTGCCTATTTGCCAAGCACTGTGCCCTGGGTATTTTAGATATATTTATTTCATTTAATCTTCAAAATAACCTTATAGGGTAAGGACTTTGGGAACCCCCATGTTCAAATGAGAAAATAGAGACCAAGAGAAGTTGGCTAACTTGCCCTAGATTACATAGCTAGTAAGTGGTACAAAGCCAGGATGCAGACCCAGACAGCTTGACTCTACAGAGACCATGTGCTTAACCACGGACAATTACTGCCTCCCTAATTTTTGAACCCAGGCTAACTTTTGAGGTGGCAGCAGGACATTCAAGAGAAAATCATCCACTAGGCCGTGGAAGTAGCTATAAGACAGAAGAGGCACTACTTTGTAAGAGCAATGGCAGTAAATTTATGGAAGCACATGTTGATCAACAAGAAGGGCCAAGATTAGAGTCTGTCAGAAAAATCTTCCTTTAGCAAAAGTCCCACCTAAAGTTGCCACATGAGTAAACCACCCATTGCCATTGAGCTGATTCCGACTCATAGCAAACCTACAGGGCAGAGTAGAACTGCCCCACAGGGTTTCCACAGAGTGCCTGGTGGCTTCGAACTGCCGACCTTTTGGTTAGCAGCCTTAGCACTTAACCACTGTGCCACCAGAGTTTCTGAGTAAACCATAGCCTTCCTAAAAGTTTATGGTAGTTTTGCAAGTAAGATGGCTATGTAGTTAGAGGTATTCTTCATTTTCTCTGCCCTCCTATATGAAAAACTCACAGCATAAATATCTTTGTTTCAGCAGTTTTCCTGATTTTATCTATGAAAAAAAAAAAAAACCCTTTTGGTGTATTGTGAAGCGAAACAACAAGTGGATGCCCAGTGTATAAAGACCAAAGTTTATTAGAAAGTACCAGAGGCCGGGGTGGATGGAGTGGGGAGGGGACTCATTGCTTAGGGCACCCTGAGCTTCTGTTAAGGGTGATGGAAAAATGTGGGAACGGATGAGGGTGATGGTCAAACAACATGATAAACATAATTAATGTCACTGAGCTGTACATGTGAAGATTGTTGAAATAAAAAATGTTTTGTTTCATATATATTTACCACAATTAAAAACAAAAAAAAAGTACTATGGATATTAGGTGTGTGGTCAAATTACCAAAAAAAAAAAAAAATTGAGCACAATTATCACTTCCCACCAGAAAGTGATCCTTAATACCTACTCAGACCTTGACTGACCTAACCAAATTAAGTTTTCCTTTCTTAGTCTTCTCATGGTACCATGTTTATCTCTACCATTAGCACTTACCAAAGGGTATTGAAATATCACACTGTAAAGCTCCCTTAAAAGCAAAGACAATGTCTTCTTAACCCCTCTTCTCCTATCACAGTGCCTGACACATAGCAAGTACTCAGTAAGTATTTTTTCACTAAAAAAACAAAACAAAGCAAAACCCCAAGAAGTAAATACAGTGATTTTATTTTCTAAATACAGATGCATGCGTGTGTATGATTGAAGTGATTTTTTTTTTTAAGTTTTTACTGTGGTGAAATACATATAACAAAACATTTCAGCAATTTTTGCATGTACAGTTTGTCCTGTTATACATCAGGTTGCTATGAGTTGGAGGCGACTTGACAGCATGTAACAACAACAACAATTCAGTGCCATTAACCACATTCCCCATGTTGTGCAGTAGTCACCAGTATTGAAGTAATTTTTAATTTCTGTATTTTCTACACACAAAAAAGATTACTTTTGGAATCAGAGGGAAAAAATAAGAAATGTTATTTTCAAACTATTACGTATTTGCAGGCCGTCACTGTAAAAGAAGCACTTTCCACCAAAGCCCGGCATATGCGGAGGAGCCTTAGTACACCAAATGTTCATAACGTAAGTTACATCCTCCATGGATCTGCTTCTTACGTGATGTATCTCAGAATTCAGAGTGGAGGACATGAGGGGACATGAGGTTGGGGTTTACAAGGTGGGAGTAGACCATATGGTGCTGGTATAGAGCTCCCAAAGTGCCAAACCCACTCATCTGCAGCAGGGTAGCACACCAGAGGACATAGTCACATGTAACATGGCCTTTCCTTTAATGGAATCTTACTATTCCTGTGAAAATGGCATGAAGGTGGCATCTGACCTCCTCTAACTTCACAAGACGGAAAGAGAATCAAGATCAACAGCCCAAGGCTGACTCCTATGAGGTGGGAGTTAGACATGTCTCCTCTCTACACCATCTTTACCAGTTCTGACACCCACCATCCCTCCCATGGCACTCTCTACTTCTCTGCTGGATTGGATAATTCATTGCAGTGGCCACACAGAACTCACCGATAATACTCACGATTATGGGGTTTATTAGGGAAGTGACAGGCTTCGGTTCAGGTTCAGGAACACTTAGGATATAGTTCTTCCACCAGGACGGCCTCTTCCCATCTGTGCCCACAGGCATGCTTCTCTTTGGCCCCTCGATCTTTGCCCTGCTCAGGTAAGTATTACAAAGCTCTTTTAGCTCTGCTGATAAGTAGCCAGAGGCACCCCACTCCTCCAATAAGCCTCAACCTGAGGGTGCTCAGCTCTAGTTCCATGGGTCAGCAAACCTAGCTCCACCTAGCGCCCAGAGACACCCTATACCACTAGCAAGCCTTCTGTTCAATGGCACTCAGCTTTCTTGCTCCATGGGCTGGGAAGCCCACTGTGCTATCTCCTACCTGTCTCTCCTGCTGCCGTTTTTCTGCCACTGCTTCTCACCGTCTTCAGTGTTACAGCTCTCTCTCTCTCCCTCTCTCAGTCTTCTGGTTCCAGGAGCTTCTCAGTGCAGGGATCCCAGGTCCAAAGGACGTGCTCTGCTCCTAGCTCTTCTTTCTTGGCAGTGGTGAGATCCTGTCCTCCTGCCTCTTAGGTGGCTCATTTTAAGCCTAGCAGGATGGCAAAATTGACCAATTCCCCTTGGTGGGCCACAATTAGTTTATTTCTATAATCCCGCTCAGTCATTGTGTCTAAGTCACAAAGACCATGGTTAGACAGGCCATATTAAGTAATTCATTGCACCGCAAATCCCTATTCATAAAGTAAGGACCCTGGATAGCGCAGACTGTACTCAACTACTAAAATCTGGCAGTTCGAATACGCCCAGCAGTACCTCAGAAAAAAAAACCTGGCGATCTGCTTCTGCAAGGTCACAGCCAAGAAAACTGTATGGAGTAGTTCTACTCTGCGCACATGGGGTTACCTGAGTCACAATTGACTTGACGGCAACCAACAACAACAACAACATTCACAAAGTTATCTTCTGGCAAGAAGTTTCTTGAGACATAAAGACAAATAGAGCTTGAGATGGGAGGGAGGAAGAGTTTAGGGAGTAGTCCGTTATCATTTCTCTTCTGCCAGATTCCTCTTTGAACTTTGTAGGTTGAAGGAGTATCCTGGCTGCCAGAGAGCCCCTGGGTGCTGCTTTTGAGTCAGTATAAATGTCCCATTTTAGCTGCTGTGACAGGGTTTATTGTGAGGCCCATCAGTGTGACAGGAAGCCAAGCACCCTGGTTCCTAGTCTTGCCTTTGACCATTTTGATTATCTTCCTCAACTGATTTATCTAGAAAAGGTAATTAGCAGAAGCTGCTTCTAGCTGAGCGGGACACTGTCATGGGAAGAAAGGACAGATGAGTGTGTGGACCACTTCAAAGTAGTCTGTTTCATAGAAGCAGTAGAACAAAAGTAAGGAGCTCTCCAAGATAGTATTATTGGCCTTCCTGACCTCTAGAATTGCCAGAAAATGATTTAAAACCTGTAACAGTTACAAAAATTGCCTTGCAGTAGCCCACAAAGCAAATGCATATAATCAATAGCATATAGGACATATCTTCTGACCACAGTGCAGTTATTAGAGATGGATAATAAGAGACCCATACAGTTGGGAGTTGGAAAACAAACTTCTAATTAGCTCAGCATATCAAAGAAGAGGTCATACGGTGGAAATAATTAGAATAATGAAAAGGGTACGCACATCAATACTTGTGGGGTGCAGTTAAAGTGGTACTTGGAGAGTTGTCATTAGCCTTAAATTCTCTTATTATTCCATTTACACAGCAGAATACCAGACAGTAGAGAGAATAGAAGCTTAAGAGCTAGTATTAGGAAATGTACAGCTCTTAACTAGAAAGAAGAGGACTGAAAAATAATGAGCTAAGCATTTAGCTTAAGAAATAAAGACCACCTATGATGTATTCTAGCAAAAAAAAAAAAAAAAATTTTTTTTTTTTTTGAACCTGTATGCAAGCCTCTACATCTAACACAGAGAAAAGTGTTAGAGCACACTATAGGGACTCAATTAGCAAAATTCAGACTGTAGGAAACTTCATAGAACAAATAACCTAGTTTGTTGGTTTTCTTTTTTTTAATTAAATTTCAAGGGAAAAGAGAAAAGAAGAAAATCGTAGATTAAAGAAAATATCAACCAATTGCAATGTATGAGCTTTTTTGATCCTGTTGCAAATAAATTAACTGTAAAAAAGTTTATGAGACACCTGGAGACATTGAAACACTGACTGGGTATTAGATACTATTTAGGAAATCACTTAATTTTTAAGATGCAATAATGGCATTGTGATTAAGGTTTTAAAAAGAGTTCCTTAACTTTTAGAGTTACATAGTGAAATCTTTATGGATAAAAATGTTTAAAGTTAGAAAAAGAAAATCAGAATAAGTTCAAACAAGGAAGGAAATCATAAATACTGGAGCAGAAGTCTAATCAATTCAAAGGAAGAAGGAAACACTAAAGATTAGGACAGAGATGCATGAAACACTTGAGAGGGTCACCAAAGCTGGAAAGCAGATTTTTTTGAAAAGGCTGGTAAAATGGACTGATCTCTAGTTAAGATTGATTTGAGGAAGAAAAGAAAACATGAAAGAAGATGAAATATTATGAAATTTGAGAATAAGAAGGAGGATATTACTACAGATAGAGCAGAGGCTTAGACATCATAAGAGCAAACCATGAATAATATTACGCCAATAAATGCAAAAGCTTAAATGAAATTAAAATTACCTGCAAAAACTGAATCAAGAAGAAGTAGAAAAGCTGAATACAGCTATAACCAAAAAGAAGGCCTCAACTCATAGAAAAACAGACTACATTCATTGATGGGAACACATAGTATAAACATACTGTCACTTCTCCTTACATTGACCTATAAATCCCCAAAAGCATGTTTTGTAGGGCTCAGTTTTAAAGCTAATCTTAAAATCCCCATGGAAGAACAGGACTGAAGATGCGCATACCTTATCTACAACCCAGACATCCATTTTTTAGATATATAGCCATTCCCATTGCTATACAGGATGTAATTAGAACTAATTACTTTGAAAACAAAACACGTAGCAATACTTGCGGGATGTTGTTAGAGTGGTACTTAGAGGCAATAAGAGGAACATTCGTCGCATCACAGTTTGTAATACAAAAAAACTAGAAGTTGTCTAGATGTCTATCAGTAGGAGAAGGGAACAAGTAAAAAATTAAACTGTTAAAGTGTATAGTAAGATACCGCTTACATGAAATATAAAAACATGCAAAATAATGCTGTATATTGCTTATGGATATATGCACATGTGATTACATAAAACATGTATGGGGATGATAAACTCCAAACTTAGGGTAGTCGTTACTGCTAGGGTTGGGAAGAAAGAAGGAGCATGAAGAGAGGGTCAAACAGGCTTCAATGTATCTGTGACATTATATTTCTTTAGAAAAAATAATTATATTAAATGAAAAAACCACATTAATAAAAACCGTTCATCTCTTGTAGGTCTCTTCCAGTCGACCAGACCTTTCTGGCTTTGACGAAGATGATAAGGTGTGTCCACGTGAACATGGATAGGGCCCAAGCATAATCTAAACCTCGAAAGTCAGGGGATAGTGATATTTTTAAAATCTCTGGATTTACCATCTTAATCTTAGGCGAACTATTCTCTCCATATCTCCGTTTTCAAGTTAAAATACTCGTGAAATTGCTCTGCGGTCTTAGTGTTACAGTGTTATGTTAGCATTCTGTATACTCATAATTAAATATCTATCTTTATGGGTCTAACTCAATCAACTGCGTAAAGTATTACATTCACCATAGCAAAATCAAAATTATCCCAACTGGATAAAATTAGGGATTTAAAATTAAGGGCAGTTTGCATCACCATCTTATTCAGCAAATATTTCTTGAGCACAAATTGTATCCAAGGACTGTGGATAATTCAAAAGGAATAAATGCAGATTATGTCCTCAAGAAGTTTAAAATCTAGTCCTTAGAGGCAGCCAACTCTTGAGAAGTTGAAGGAATATGAAATAAGTTTCTGTATATCCAAGAGTTTCCTCCTTTTAGTACCCCAGTATCTTATGCCTGTTTAAAACTTTTAAATCTCAAATATACGTAGTGTAAACACACCACCTGGTTTGCCTGGGACGTTTCCAGCTTATGCGTGCTGCCCAGGCAGAGTTATTAATAGAACCCTTTCATTCTCGAAAGTGTTTCAATTTGGCTTTTAAGTTACCTAGTCACCCAAGGTAGATACCAGATTCATTAAAGTGGTTGAGTCTGGGAGGGGGAGGAAGGTGAATGGGACAATGTAGGGTACAAAAGAGGATTTCCCTATATTTGTGAGGATTTTATTAAATCTTAAGCAAATGCAATAAAATACTAACATTTACTCATACCTTGAGTAGGATAGTATTTGTTATTCAGTACTTTTTTGTTTTCGAAATTCGTACTAAAAACAAAGTATGGCATACACCCTCATTAAAAAAAAAAAAAGAAGAAGGAACTCAAATCTTTGCTTCATTTCTCATTTTAGAAGGACTTAATTACAGTTAATCCATACTTTTATCTTATAGGGCTGGCCGGAGAACCAGTTAGACATGTCTGACTACAGCTCCAGTTACCAAGATGTAGCATGTTATGGAACCTTACCCAGGGATTCACCTCGAAGGAGTAAAGAAGGTAGCAGTGAGATTGTTTTTCAGTGATATTTCTTTATAAGTACTTAGGAAATGCATGACAAAGAAGGTCTTTCATGGGTGGTGTATAAGATCTGAAGCTGAAATTCTAATTAGCTTGAAGATCCAACTCTCTTTTTAAACAGAACACATCATATTCTTTCAATTTCTTTTTGCTTTTTTCCCCATTGTGTATCCAAATATCAATACTAGGATTTTTGTATAACACTTTAGAATTCTCAAATCATTTTTCATTCATCATTTCATGAGTTTGAAGTCAGTTTTGAGACACAAACAAGTCTTATTACATTATAGTTCGACTTCATCCTTTAACCCAAAGAATTTACACCTCTATCATGTTTTTGGAGCCCTAGTGGCATACTGCTTAAGAGCTATGGTTGCTAATCAAAAGGTCGGCAGTTTGACTCCACCAGCCACTCCTTGAAAACCCTATGGGGCAGTTCTACTCTATCCTGTAGGGTCGCTATTAGTCGGAATCAACTCAACAGCAAAGAGTGTGGGTTTTTTGGGGGGGCGGGGGGTTGGTCACCTAGTGGTTAAAAGCTCGGCTGCTAACCAAAAGGTTTGGCAGTTCAAATCCACCAGCTGCTCCTTGGAAACCCAATATGGCAGTTCTGCTCTGTCCTATAGGGTCTATATGAGCTGGAACTGACTTGATGGCACCTAACAACAACAACATCATTATATTTTTTACTCAAACTAAAGAGTTTTTTAGGAGAACATGGCACTGGTTCCTAAAGCAATTTCAACAATACCAGAAATTAGTTTAATCAGTGGCAACGTCATTGCCTAAATACACAGTCTCCCACTGCCTTGAAAGAACAATGTTCTCTGAATAGGTAAATTGGTTGTGTTACCTTACACTTCATATTTTACCTACTAAGCGCCATTGTACCAATGATGTGGAAAGAAAATTTAGAATGAGAAAGGCCAGATAAAGTAAGAAATGAGTAAAAGCAAAAAGGAATTGTCCTTCCTTAGTCAAATAGAGCAGGATGCCTTGAGGAAAAGAGAGATTTGTAAGAAAACTTGTATAATATTTATTCAAGCTTCTACTATGCTATACGCAATGAAAGGTACGAGAGTGCCATCCTGGTTCTTAAAATCTAACTGTGGAAATAAGATACATAGAAGATATGAAATGATTAAATGCCAAAATGCATGTACAGATAATAAGGATTCTGAGAATTCAGAGAAGTGGCAGATGAGCCTGCATTGAAATGGTCTGGTAAGTGGCACTTAAGTTAAATCATAAAAACCAAAAAACCAAACACACTGCTGTCCAGTCGATTACAACTCATAGAGATCCTATAGGACAGAGTAGAATTGCCTCATAGGGTTTCCAAGGCTGTCATCTTTACAGAAGCAGACTGCCACATCTTCCTCCCACAAAGTGGCTGGTGGGTTTGAATCACCAACTTTTGGTTAGCAGCCAAGTGCTTAACCACTATGCCAACAGCACTTCTTATATTTTAAAAAAGAGGGTGGAAAATTTGGTTTCTGATTTTTTTCAGGCTGAACAGCCCTTTAGGAACTTCTTGTGACTCTATAGGTTTATCTCTATTCTTTTTTTTTAATTGTAGTAAAATATACACAACATATAATTTGCCACATGAACCATTTCAAGTGTACAATTCAGTGGCATTAATTACACTCGTAATGTTGTAAAATCATTACCACTGTTTGTTTTGAAAACTTTCTTATCACCCCAAACAGCAACTCTGTACCTCTTCAGCAATAACTTCCCACTCCCCCTACTAGCCCCTGAAAACCACATATCTACTTTCTATCTCTATGTATTTGTCTATTCTAGATATTTTATGCAAGTGGGATCCCACACTAATTGTTCTTTTAGGTCCGACTTATTTCACTTAATATTTTCATGGTTAATCCATGCTGTAACATGTACCAGAACTTCATTTCTTTTTGTGGCTGAATAATATTCTATTCCACATTTTCGTTTATCCATTCATCTGTTGATGGGCACTGGGGTTGTTTCCACCTTATTGCTGTTATCAATAGTGCTGCAGTGAACATTGGTGTACAAGTGTCTGTTTGAGCCATGTTTTCAGTTCTTTGGGGTATGTTATGGATTGAATTGTATGCCCCAAATGTGTATCTACTTGGTTAGGCTACGATTCCCAGTATTGTGTGATTGTCCACCATTTTGTCATCTGATGTGATTTTTCTATGTGTTGTAAGTACTACCTCTGTGATGTTACTGAGGCAGGATTAGAGGCAGTTATGTTAATGAGGCAGGACTCAATCTACAAGATTAGGTTGTTTTTTGAGACAATCTCTTTTGAGGTATAAAAGAGAGAAGCCAGTAGAGAGACAGGGGAACTTATACCACCAAGAAAGCAGCACCAGGAGCAGAGCTTGTCCTCTGGACCCAGGGTTCCTGTGCTGAGAAGGTCCTAGACCAGGGGAACATTGATGACAAGGACCTTCCCCCAGAACCAACAGAGAGAGAAAGCGTTCCCCCAGAGCTGGCACCCTGAATTTGGACTTCTAGCCTCCTAAACCATGAGAGAATTCAGTCTGTTTGTTACAGCCATCCACTTGTGGTATTTCTGTTATAACAGCACTAGATAACTAAGACCGAGTATATACTCAGATTTACCTCTATTCTTGTCTGCATCTGTTTGAATGTGTAGCCAAATGTTAGCCTCTTAATTTCCTTGTTATATTAAATATTCCTGTGGCGAGGTTATTGTCTTCTCCCTGTGCTTTCAGTGCTCTGCACCTGTAAACTTGCTTTTTTGTCTTCCCCAGGTTGTACATCAGAGAATCCTCATGCCTTAATGGTCAGCCCTTTTAAAGCATTCTCTCCTCAGCCACCAAAGTTTTTCAAACCCCTCATGCCTGTAAAAGAGGAGCATAAGAAAAGGACAGCTCTTGAAACGAGGCCTCTTCTGAGCCAGGAGGTAAACGCTTCACTTGTCTGTACTGTGCAGAATAGAAGGTTGCCTCTGGAGAAGTAGCAATTTGCATTAACTAACAGGTTGGATGATGCATGTGGACATAGGTGGATTATCACCCATGAATCCTATTCTGAAATTCCTTTTTCTTAAGCACACAGGGTTGTGGTAGAAATTTTTTTTTTTGGTCACGATTGTGGTTTTGTTCTTTGTGGTAAATAGCATTTTCAAGGTATTTTTATCTTTTGAATGAGAAAGAGATGTTTCTTGGACATTTGGAAAATATTAGAGGCTTTTATGTTTTTAATTTGATGAAGCCAGTTGTGCTTTTTGCTACCGAAGCTCATGTAGTCTTGTCAGATATCATCAGGGGTTTAAGTCCGGCCTGCAAAATTGGTTGCTGCACCACTCACCTGTAATAAAAGTGTTTGCACTGCCTTTCTAACTTGCATGTACTTAATATGTATTTTCACTGTCGTTGTCTTTTGTGTGTGATGCATCTGTGTGTGTCTTAACCTTTGCAGAGCATGTCTCCACCTCAGCCACATAACCTTGGCTGCATTGTACCCTCAGGAAGCAATGGCAGCCGCATGCCAGTAGAACACAATAGCAAACCTGAGAAGAAGATTGTAAGTTCTGGAACCATTTCTGTCATATTGCCTGGTGGTGGGTTTAAGGCCCTTTCACAGACAATCATCCAAATACTTGTGAAGAAATCAAGTTGTGCGTTGGGTGTTTGCTTTCTTAAAAAACATGTGATCATTGGTAATGAAATTTTGCATGGATGTGGCCATGGCTGATGATTTTTTTTAAGTGCCAATTCTAGTTTATTAGTTTGCTTGGAAAAAAGGGGAGAAAGGTGCTTCTAATGATTCTGGTCTTTATGAAATTGTAGCAAAGAGATCACTGTAACTAATATTGAAATATTTCTAATGTGCCTATACATATTGCCCAGATTCTGAAGTTAATCTACCTAGAGGAATTGAATTTACTTGGAGTAAGTAATTATGCATTTAGCTGTGGGTCTGTCTGAAAGCTTTTTTATGTTGCTTGATGCTATTGCCAAGATTATTCTGTAGTTTGTAGCCACACCACAGTCCATCCTCAGCCACCATCATCATCTCTGTGCCGTAGGCAGCCTTTCTTAACTACCCGGTGAAATATCTTGTAGCACCCTTGGTGTTGGCCTTGCTTTCGGGATGGCTTGTGTATATTTCACCACAGATAGGTTGAAACTCTGCCTGCAAAACCTCATTCCCCCAGCACTTGGTTTTTAAATTACAGATTTGAGAAATGGTTTTTAAAACACTGCCTACCACACTTATTAGATTATAAATTAGACCTCGATTTAAAAAAAAAAAAAAAATTTTTTTAATTTGCATATTCTCAAGGCTGGAAAGAATTTTCTAATTGTGTGTCTCAGCTCTCACTTTCATGTGCCTTCCTAGGCTTTGGGAAAATAAGGCCGACTTGAAGCAAGTCGGGCTGCTGGATATTTATGTCTGCGTAGGATCTGCTGTGTTGGGCAGAGTGTGGGAAGTCTTACTTCCCCAATTCCATCACGCTACATTCGTTCTAAAGGCTCATGAATGTGAGAGCCCTTCCAAGTTCCAAAACGTACTGCTAACGCACACCGTGTCAGACTAACCGGAACTTAATCCAGATGTGCAGTTGGCCACTCATTTGCATGCTTGGGGTGCTAGTGGATCTTTAGAAATGACCTTCTCATTCCTAATGCCCACTGAGGAAAAGAGGAAAACACCATTTCCCCAGCTCCTGAGGGAGAAGAGTGAGAGGATCAGCAGTTGTCCTTTCATCTCTCTGAATTGTAATGAGCTGCTCAGGCATTTACTTGATCACCATCTGCTTAGTTAATAAGGACAGCAGCCTGGGCTAAGAAGGCCAAGTGGCTGGTTTGTTTCCCCTCCAGATCCCCTGGCTCTATGGCTGATTACATCTGTCTACTCACATACCAACGATGACCATAGTGCCCAAAAACCAAGCCCACTGCCGTTGAGGCAATTCTGACTCATAGCAACCCTAAAGGACTGCCTCATGGGGTTTCCAAGGCTGTGAATCTTTACGGAAGCAGACTGCCACATCTCTCTCCCAACCCTCATGCACAAGCATTGTTGTAAACCTTTTTAAAAAATACATTTTGGTATAAGACAACACACCATCAAGACACTGCTGGGTAACCCTTCTGGCGCTGGCCAACAGAGTTTTCACAGTTCACAGAATTTGTGTTGTAGTTATTTCTTTGCTTTCCTTTTAATACTTTTAAATAAAGCCACCTTAAGGCTTTCTGCCAGCAGAGAGTAGGATAGAACCAGATTCTCTCGACCCAGGAAATCTCAAGCAGCCAAATGTTCATGAAGTATACCAAGTAGGGTTTGATAGTACCATGTTCTTTGCTGGAGTCTTACTTGAGACACCTGTCTCTACTCTCCTTAGAAAGCTGACTGACTGAACCAGCTTCATCTCTGAGCCTACTGGACTGTTTGATTTATTTCAGAAAGCAGCTTTTCCAGGGTATTTTGGTAGATTTTAGGTACATTGCTTTCTTGACATGAACCTCCAGTTTCTCTTTGGGAAACTTTATTTCCCTTCTTTTAAATGAATGTAAACTGCTTTCGTCCTTTGTTCCTAATTCACTTTCGTTTGCACTCTTGGAAGATCAGAGGGTAAAGTAGTGGTCCAGAGTGACCAAGGGAGTTTGAGATCATTTTTGAGAATATCGAGACATTGTTCCAGTTTTTTTTTTCACCCCCCTAATTACTCTAAAAAAAAAAAAAAATTTTTTTTTTTTTTTAATTACTGTAGTAACTCCTGTAATTTCACGTTAAATATAGTAAATATAGTTGTGGTTGATTCATAAGGTGAGATTTTGTTGTCTGACCAATTTGGGAAGATATAGAAATGCACTTTATGTGTTATGTAAATAAAGTAAATGAATGTAGCAACAGTATGCTCTGGAGTCTTATCTTTTTAAGTCATGAAGCAGAAGAATAGGAGAGAAAAAGTGAGTCACTTCACCCAGTATCCACACTACCCTTCTTTCAAGTCTTGTATAAACAGCCTATAGTTCATTCCTCTCATTTTATAGAAGTAGAAACAAAGGTCCAGAAGCATTGAGTGACTTGCCCAGGGTTGCACAGGTAACGAGGGTATAAGAACAAGGAGCCCCATCCCTCAGCAGAATTGGGCTGACTCCAGTCAATCCATCTGCTTCTAAGAGTACAATTTCCAGTAGACTCTGCTGGGGCGCCTTTCTAACAAAGTGCTGCCCACTCCTAAGCACCATGGACAGAACTACTGGGAGCCCTTGGTTAACACAGTCCTGAAAACAGGCCATCTCCCTGGTGGACAGCACAGACCTGACTGTACTGGGGCTGAAAACTACTCTGAACGAAGCTCCTTGTAAAGAGTCGTTGCTTTAATGTGGCTTTTGATCGCGTTTTAAAAGCAAGGTGTTTTGTCTGTAGGTAAATGTCAGCTGTACAAGTTAAAGTGCAAAAATCAATTCATGAAGACTCTAGCTATAGAGAAGTTTGAGAACTTGACTTCATTCTCCACTTTTAGGTAGGGTCTTGATTATTTCTGTCTTTAAGGAATAGTAGGAAAGTGCTTAGTTTAGTCTTCATTAAGATACAATGATAGATTTTTATATGAAAAATAATATTTATCTTGGCTTAAATTGCATGTTGAGGGAGTTTGGTTAGGTAGATAGACTTTTATACCAAAAATATTATTTATATATCTACCCAAACTCCCTCAACATGCAATTTAACCCAATGAAGTCTTCTCTTTTCTCCTTGAGGGCAATAAATTGGTAAACTTTCACCCTCCTTTTAAATGTTGGAAAATGTTTAATCTTGACCCAACTTTCTTTTTTCTGGGATAAGTTGTCCCTACTCCTTTAGCTTTTCCCTTTAGGTCATTTATTCCCTCTTCCTAAGTGCATTACTGAGGAGCCCTGGTGGTGCAGTGGTTAAGCACTCGGCTGCTAAGCTAAAGGTCTGTGGCTCAAACCTTCTAGCCGCTCCTCGGGAGAAAGATGTGGCTGTCTGCATCGGTCAAGATTACAGACTTGGGAACCCTGCGGGGCAGCTCTACTCTGTCCTGTCGGGTCCCTAATGAGTTGGATTGGACTCGACAGCAGTGAGTTTTAAGTGTGTTACTGTATTTGTCCATATTTGAGCTGTTTTACTATGGTCATTCTCATCCCTTAAGAATAATTTTTTTTCTTTGTGAGTGTGATAAATTCACACTTATTCAGCCTTTTCTTACTTGATAAATCCACGAATGATTATCTCCTTCAGCAAAGTTGTATTTTAGGATACCGTGCCTTCCCTCGATCTTTAGAAAAGAGAACTTCAGGCATTAAAAGGGCCCCAAATTATGTATTCTGGTCTTAAAATTTGATTTTCCTTCCAACACACAACTTTTTAGTAATTAACTGCATCAGGTATTTTGACTCGGAGAATTGTATTTCTTTGCCAGCTTAAATCAAAAGGAAATACAATTTTGAGTCTAAACATGACAATATATAGAAAACACAGGTAAAGGCTACTGATTCAGATAATTTTGTCCACTGTTTGTGCCTTTACAAGCATTCCCCCTACCTGGGGAAAAGAATGTTCCACCCCCTTTTTAATAAACCCATTGCCATTGAGTCAATTTTGACTCATGGCAACCCTGTAGGACAGAGTAGAACTGCCCCATAAAGTTTCCAAGGCTGAAATCTTTCTCCTGCAAAGCAGCTGGTGGGTTTGAACTGCCAACCTTTTGGTTAGCAGCCGAGCACTTAACCACTGTGCCATCAGGGCTCCTTCCCCTTTTTCATAGTGCTGCTTAATTTAGAATGCAGCTAAAGATAAGACAACAAGAGCTTAGTGTTGCCAACAATTTTTATTTTTCTAAATTCCAGAAACTTATCACTGACATTGGATATTTAGCTTTGGTTAATAACCAAAGGAATTTAAGACTACTAAATGCTTTTTAATAATTTATATTCAAGTTATTTTAGAAACTAAGAAGGATTGAAGAGAGAACTAGACTATTTTTGAATTTTATGAGATGCAAAAAATATTGCTATAAGATTCAACAGATGAAATTTATTTTGTCAGCAGTCATCTGCCACCATCAGTCTCTCTCTCTGCCTGTGTGCCTCTCTGTCTCTTTTTTTTAATAAGTTTGAAATGTAACCTTAATTAGTAAGGCTGATTTTTTTGGTTCCAGGTCTGTACTGTCTGCTAATTGTTATATAAATACCTGTATGGACATTTTAATTAATTTCTTAAACTAAATGACCAGTGAAAAGAGCTAACTCTTTTTTGTGGTTTATGGCTCTAGTTTTGAATGAAATTTCCACCACCCAAGCAGCGTGTCCAGGATTATTCTAAGATCAAGGACCCAACAACATAACTCCCCTAGGGCTAGGACCTGGCCTATTTTGCTCACCGTTGGCATTCCCAGGGCTTAGGACAGTGGCTGGCGCATAGTACGTGCTCAGTGAATATTTGCTGAATGAAAGTCATATTTTAAGTGAGAAAAGGAATATTTGGAATGTCATCAGGTGTTTGTGAGGTTATTAGAAATGACTAGATAGTAATATTATTTTTATTTGAACAGAAAATACCCATTGGTTTAATAATATCTTCTACCAAATATAAAAAAAAATCATTCATATGGAGAGAGATCAGGGAGTTGATGTCACCCACTTTTGTGTATTCACTAATCTTTATAAACAGCTATTTGATGAGCAAGGAGATTTTCATTTAAACCACTTTTCAGCCTTCTGTACCTTCTACCCAAATCCTCTATTCATGCTTCTCAGAAACCCTGGAAAACTGTAGTTATCACTTTGGTGGTTAGTATTTTGCAGCCTTGCAACATTTAGCATAATACTAAGGATGGGTGTTGAAATTGTACTCCTTGTCCTGTTACCGCACTCCCCTACTAAAAAGCTCAGAAACTTTTCACAAATTACCGTAATTACCTGTATTTTGCTTCCCAAAGAGAAGATTGTAAGAACAAATGTAGAAGGGCCCTCTCTGCCTTTAGCCATTCTTCTGTTCATTTATTAAGGGAGGATGCCACTGTTGAAGACTAATCCTGAGTAATAATTAAAAGTCCTCTGCACTTTCAGTTTCATCCATTCTCTTAAACCAGCAGAAAGAATGTTTTCAAATTAGCATTGAGTGAACACCGAAGAAATAAGTCTTCTTCACGTTAGGAGATAATGGGTTTATGCACACAGGTTTCTGAGAATTTACCTGTGTAGCACAATAGGTGACATTTGACCAAACTTAGAAAGAAAATAAACATGAAATATGTGAATGTGAATGCGAATGCCTTTAGTAGGAAAGTATTTAAAATTTGTCTCAACGATACAGTTGCCATAAGGAGCCAATGACTGACTTTTGCTTCATTTCTGTAGGACTCGGAGGAGGAGGAAAATGAGCTGGAAGCTATCAACAGGAAGCTGATAAGCTCGCAGCCTTATGTACCTGTGGAGTTTGCTGACTTCAGTGTTTACAATGCTGGCTTGGAGAACAGGGAGTGGTTTTCTTCTAAAGTAGATTTGACAAACTCACGGGTCTTGGAGAAGGAAGTATCCCGTAGCCCTACCACCAGCAGTATTACCAGTGGCTACTTTTCCCACAGTGCCTCCAATGCCACTCTGTCTGACATGGTGGTCCCTTCTAGTGACAGCTCAGATCAGCTGGCCATTCAGATGAAGGATGCAGATACCCATGACCATTCTGGACCATCGCTTACGCACGAGTGCAGACCGTCCTCAAACAAAGAGTTGACAGAGCTAGATAGAGGCTTGGTAAAGGATAAGTTAATCACGGTGCCACTCAAGGAAAACAGTGCCTTAACCAAAGGGAGCCCATCATCCCAAAGCATCCTTGAGAAAAACTCCAAAATACTGTGTAGAGCTGGCTCATGTTCAGAACTAGATGCCTGCCCCAGCAAAAATGGCCCACCAGCCAGGGAATTCTTCCCCAGGGAGGTGACCGTAGAACACACCACAAACATCCTGGAGGATCATTCTTTCACAGAGTTCATGGGTGTGTCGGATGGGAACAATTTTGATGGTTTAACGGATTCTTCTGCTGGAGAACTTTTGAGGAGGAGGAACCTACCAAATAAAACTGAGAGTAAGAGTGTCCCAGAGGGGCTGCAGGACCCTGGCCAGCTGCATTCTGCATCAGACAGTGACCAGGTAATGGACTCCAGAAGCAGCCCTTTGGATTCTGTGCTATCAATGGGCGTACCTCATTGTGCAGCAACCCCCATAGGGTATTCATCCCACTAAGTTAGTAGGATAGACTCATTCAGATGTTTCTGACAGGGAAAATGGACCCGCTGGGGAGCAAGCTCACATCCGGCCCAGCTGATGCTCTATGGGGGAGCAAGTCTGCTTTGGGAACAAGAGTTGGGACCACGAAATACGTAGAACAACCTATTGCCATTGAGTTGATTCTGACTCATAGCGATGGGTCTTCCACATGGAAGGAGAGAATTCTACCAGTGAACCATCAATGTCCTCTGCTTTTGATACTAGCCCTTAAGATGTCAGTATGTGGTCATTTATACAGCATACTCATTTAAAAAACTGGCAAACCCTAAACAGTGATTTCTTAAAATAAGAGAAAGACTTTCTTTCCCCACCAAAATAAGAGTAGTCACTCATCACTGTTTTCCTTTATACTGATCCTGAAGCAGAATTGGCATAGCTGGCCTACATCAGCGTTTCAGTCATTCTTTCGAGAAGTTCATAGTCAAGGCCTCTTTATTCTTCATCCTAGAACCAAGCCTGTTGCTGTTGAGTCAATTCCAACTCATAGCAGTGCTCCTTAAAATTAAATGTACGTTAGACTCCGCATGGGTGTTGAGGGTAGGTGGCTCTTAAAAATTTATAATTGCTGGAGTCACCCTCCACCCCCAAGATTTTTTCAGGATGCCTGGAGCAGAGTTGACAAGGTTTTTTCTCTCTCTCACATGTGCACACACACGTACACACGCATACACGTACACACCCTGTAATGCAGGGACCCTGAGGGCCATACTGGGAGACGCATGGCTCACAGAGAGGAGGCCATATCCCACTCTTATCCCATGGCCTAGATTACTTAGAACTCCACAAACAGGAAAAGTACCTGTTGAGCTTTTTGAAAAGTTCCAGAATAGTGTGTCCTTGCCAAAAATCTTAGCTTAAAAGTAGAATTATAAAAACATTTGTTGTACCGGGGTGATGGGCGTATGTAGTTTTTCTCTTTTTTTGAAAAGAATCCGCTTTACTGTTTTTTTTTTTTTTTTCCTGCTGTTTTTGTAATTTGTTTTGACAGTTTTAAAGTTTATCTGAGAACCTTTTAAAGTACTAGTTTTATTGGAACTTTTGGTCTCACCAGGAAATGACTTAGAGTGTAGGCCTAGGAATACATTTTATACTTTAATGTTGGATGTTGCTGTCATTACACGCCTCAGAGATATAGCAGGTTCAGTTCCAGAACCACCACAATAAAGCAAATGTTGCGATAAAGTGAGTCACACAAATTTTTTGCTTTCCCAGTGCATAGAGAAGTTATATTTAGACTATATTATAGGGTATTAAGGAGCCCTGGTGGTACAATGTTTCACAGCTCAGCTGCTAACCAAAAGGTTGTCAGTTCAACTCCACCAGCTGCTCCTTGGAAACCCTATGTGGCAATTCTACTCTGTTTTATAGGGTCACTACGAGTCGTATTTGACTCGACGGCAACGAGTAGTCTATTAAGTGTGCAATAGCATTATGTCTAAAAAAAAAACAAAACAATGTAATACCTTGATTTAAAAAGCACTTTGTTGCTAAAAAATGCTAACCATCATCTGAGCCTTCAGTGAGTCATAATCTTTTTGCTGGTGGAAGGGCTTGCCTCGATGTTGATGGCTGACTGATCAGGGTGGTGGTTGCTGAAGACTGGGGTAGCTGTGGCAACTGCTTTAAGACAACAGTGAAGTTTGATGCATTGATTGACTCTTCCTTTCACAAAAGATTTCTATATAGCGTGCCATGCTGTTTGATAGCATTTTACCTACGGTAGAACTTCTTTCAAGATGGGGGTCACTCCTCTCAAACCCTGCTGCTGCTTTATCAACTAAGTTTATGCAGTATTCTAAATCCTTGGTTGTCATTTCCACAATGTCACGGCATCTTCACCAGGACTAGTTTCCATCTCAAGAAACTACTTTCTTTGCTTATCCATAAAAAGCAACTCCTTTTTATTCATCCACTAAAGTTCTATCATGAGATTATAGCAATTCAGTCATGTCTTCAGGCTCCACTTCTTATTCTAGTTCTCTTACTCTTTCTACCACATCTGCAGTTACTTCCTCCACTGAAGTCTTGAACTCCTCAAAGTCATCGATAAGGGCTGGAATCAACCTCTTCCAAACCCCTGTTAACGTTGGTGTTTTGACCTCCTAAGATGAATTATGAATTTTCTTAATGGCATCTAGAATGGTGAATTCTTTCCAGAAGGTTTTCATTTACTTTGCTCAGATCCATCAGAGGAATCACTGTAGCAGCTATAGCCTTACGTAATGTATTTCTTCAACAATAAGACTTGAAAGTTGAAATTACACCTTGATCCAAGGGCTGCGGAATGGATGTTACCAGGCATGAAAACATTAATCTCCTTGTACATCTCCATCAGAGCTCTTGGGTGACCAGGTGTATTGTCAATGAGCAATAATATTTTGAAAGCAATCTTTTTTTTTTTTTCTTTTTCTGAGCAGTGGGTCTCAACAGTGGGCTTAAAATATTCAGTAAACCATAATGTAAACAGATGTGCTGTCATCCAGGATTTGTTGTTCTTTTTACTGAGCACAGGCAGAGTAGATTCAGCACAATTCTTAAGGGCCTTGGGATTTTCTGAATGGTAATGAGCGTTCATTTTCACTTCGACTTAAAGTCATCAGCTGCATTAGCTCCTAACAAGAGAATCAGCCTGTCTTTTGAAGCTTTGAAGCCAAACATTGACTTCTCCTTTCTAGCTATGAAAGTCCTAGATGGCCTCTTCTTCCAGCCTAAGGCTGTCCGTCCACACTGGAAATCTGCTGTTTACTGTAGCCACCTTCGGCAATTATCTTAGCTAGATCTTCTGGGTAACTTGCTGCAGTTCCTACATCAGCACTTGCTGTTTCACCTTGCACTTCTGTTATGGAGACAGCTTCATTACTTAAACCTCAGGAACCAACCTCTGCTAGCTTCAAATTTTCTTTTGCAGCTTCCTCACCTTTCTCAGCCTTCATAGAATTGAAGAGAGTTAGGGCCTTGCTCTGGATTAGGCTTTGGCTTAAGGGAATGTTGTAGCTGGTTTGATCTTCTGTCCAGACCACTAAAACTTTCTCCATTTTAGCAATAAGGCTGTTTTGCTTTCTTATCATTCATGTGTTCACTGGAGTAGCACTTCTAATTTCCTTCAAGAACTTTTCCTTTCCATTTACAACTTGGCTAATTGGCTCAAGAGGCCCAGTAGCCTTTGGCTTATTTCAGCTTTTGACATGCCTTCCTCACTAAGCTTAATCATTTCTAGCATTTGAAATGATTAACACTTCAAATTGCACTTAACGCTTAGAGGCCATTGTGGGGTTATTAATTGGCCTAATTTCAATATTGTCTGTCTCAGGGATTGGGGGAAAAAAAAATTTTTTTTTTTTTTTTTAGAGACAGGCCAGTTGGTGGAGCAGTCAGGACACACACATTTATCAATTAAGTTTGCCGTCACGTCTTATATGGGCACAGTTCGTGGTGCCCCAAAACAATTACAATAGCAACATCAAAGATTACTGATGCCAGATCACCATAACAGATTTAATAATGAAAAAGTTTAATACCAAAATGTGACAGAGAGACACAAAGTGAGCACATGCTGTTGAAAAAATGGCGCCAATAGACTTAGCTCGACACAAGGTTGCCACAGACCTTCAGTTTGTAAAAAATGTGGCATCTGCAGAGCACACTAAAGTGAAGCACAATAAAACAAGATGTGCCTGTACTTTTCCCAGAAGTGTTACTGTGGGCCTGTGTTTCTCCCTTGTGTAAATTCCAGAAGTGGCTTCTGTAAGAGACCCAATCCTGAGGGTCCCTTTAGAAGAGATGCCCTATTATGTGGGAGCTGTAGGAGTGGTGAGGGCTGAGTGCAGTCCTTGGGGTGGCCGGGGAGGTAGGGATGAGAGCTTGAACTCATGGAGCCTCTGCCTTCTAGGGGAGCACAACTGCAACTGCACGGTGAAGGCAGCGAGCACTCGGGGCCACGGAATGGCAGCCATCTTCCATAGACTCGCCAAGCACCAGCCTCCATCATTAAAACATGCTGCAGCCCTGCCCGACCTCAGACCAGCTCTGGCCCGGAGAAACAGAGACCCTTCTCCTGGGCCACCTCCTTCCCCCTTCTGCGTGGGAGAAGCGGCACTTTGTCACTTGGATGAATCGGCAGCCTCTGCTTTTTCCAGAAAGCAAGAGAACCGAAAATCGTGGATTAATTAAGTGGCAGTATTTTTGTTTGCACTTACTACACACCCCTACTGTGTAGAAACCTCTACAGATTCGAACAAGTAAACTCTATTCTTGTACAACTTTAATCGATTCTTACTGTAGACCCTGGAGTTAACGCTCTAATTTTTTTTTAATATAAATAATATATATAATGTATATGAAATGTGTATCTATAGTTTGTCCAGAGACAGACAAGGCTGCACGCTAAAATGCAGGTAAAGGTGAATTGTAGAAAATCAGAAGGTACTGGACTTTGTTACAAAGCAACATGGGCGATCTCTTAGATGCAAGTGAATGAAAAATACCTTATTGTGTAGGGATGAGGTTGCAGATCCCTCTTTGCAGAAAAGGTTATGGAATGCTGTTCTTTATAACCAAAGAACTTACATAAGACTGAACGTTTTTGCTGTCCACTCTTGTTTTTTGTGTACATATATGTTTGACTGCAAGTTTGGTGCCATAGTTCTCTTGGCTACCAAGCCACATGCTGCCGTTCTCTGTCCTCTCATAAGCACACTGATAAATCTCACAACTATATTCTTTGGTCTTCCACCTGGCCACCATCTGCTGACTTGACATTGTATTATAACCATTGACAATGCCTGGGGCTCTCACTCCTGCGTCTCCCATCACATTGGTGCAGCCCAGCCAGGCAGGTGGAATTCAGAGAGCAGTATTACTGTAAGAAAACACAAGAACATACCAAGAGTTAGGTGGGAAGAGGGGGTGTTGGTTTTTGGGTTTTTTTTGTGTGTGTGTGTTTTTGTTTTGGATTATTAGGTGATATTGTGGTGTGGTTTTGCTGTTGTTGTTATTTTACTTAATTCTGGAAAATTTGGAAGAGATGGGTTGAGCTCTTCACGGGCGCATACTTCATTGTGTTTGCAGGAGATGATCAGTTACAGGTGACCCTGCTGTCCGTGACTTCATTTGTAAGATTCTCCTACTGATGGAGACAGGGAAGGATCATGTGTGTGGACATTTGTACACAAGTACTTTCTGTATCTATTCTGTAGATGCCTGTACAATTGGATTGGATGTGTTGTGAGAGCGAGCAAGAGAGAGAGAATGTGTACAGCCTGCTGTACCTTTTTAAGTTCTTAGCATCAATAAGTGACGAAGATATTGGAGACCTTAATGAAAAGCTGCTGTTCATGATTTTTTGTGTATAGTGAGCTGACTGTAGTATTTTACTATTGTCTGTTTAAAGAAAGAAAAAAACTGTAATTTATATCCTTTTTCAACATTATTGTATTTAATTGGTACAGATTTTTGTGTGTTTTAGAATACAAATGGTTTAATTCAGGTTTTGAAAACATCACTTGTTTGTCTTTAATAACTCTGCCATACATTTCAGGTCAAATTCTAATTTGCTGTATTTGTATGTATGCATGTCTCTATGGTGTCAAACAATAGAACTGCAAACATTCATTGAGGATCTGCTGCGTGCTAAGGTCCCTTGTGCCCTGGGTGGCACAAACAGTTTGTGCTCAAGTGCTAACCCAGGCAGTTCAAACCCATCCAGTGGAAGTAGACCTGGTGATCTACTTCTGTGGAGGAGTTCTACTCTGTAACAGATGGGGTCTCCATAAGTCTGAATGAACTTGATGACAATGGGTTTAGTTTTTTGGCTACTGTGTGCTAGCCACTGTTCCAAACATTTAATATTTATTATCTCATTTAATCCTCACAGCAACAGATGTCTTAGGTACTCTTGTTATAAAGCATTTGGCAAATGGAAAACTGAGGCAGAAATGTGCCTCAGTTACTGGGAACAATTGGCAAGGCCAGAATTCAGCTCATGCTCCTCATCAGTCTCTTGGTGCTCTGCCCACTGAAGGTGACATGTAATGGGGCAGGCCTCTCGAAGGGAGGACTGGAACTTTGAGAGAACAGAGGGTGTGTTCAGTGTTCCCAAGTTCCAGAGTGACCAGTACTGGGGGGGACAGGCGGGGCAGAAAGGACACAATGTGTTAAACATGTTCATGATACTTTAACAAGCTTTAGAGCAGGTGGCAGTGCCCTTCAACCCATGAAACAGTGGTAAAGATCAGTTTAATATGAAATTTTTATCCAAAAAGTTATCACAGAATTTTTTCCCCCAAAAAATCTCAGTTGTTCACAATAGCCTCTCTGAAAAAAAAAAAAAAAAAAGCCATCAAGAATTAGCCTAGCCTACAACTTTGGTTATTCTAGACAGAGGACACCTGGTGGCGTAGTAGTTAAGAGCTTGCCTGCTAACCAAAAGGTCAGCAGTTCAGATCCACCAGCTGCTCCTTCAAAACCCTATAGGGGAGTTCTCCTCTGCCCTATAGGATCGCTATGAGTCAGAATCAACTCAACAGCAATGTTTTGTTTTGTTTTCTTTTCTTTTATTCTGGACAGAAGAATGTCTTATATAGAGACTTCCAGGAGAAAATAGGAGAGACAAAAATCCCAAAACCTATTTGAGTTTTACAGAATGGAAAGAAAAAAGCAGCTATTTAATATTTAGATAAACGGTGATAACTAAAAATACTGTTCAAGACAAAATGAACAAATTGTCGTGCCCTTACTAGTAGGAGATATCAGTGGTATTTGGGTCATTGACGCTGTCATTTGTCATTAGGATGGGGAGAGAACAAACCTGTTTCAGGGCATATTTTATTGGGTAGTTAAATATAGGGATGTGTTTCACAGTTAATTTCCAAACTATAACATTAGTAGTGCCATCACATTTTTTTTATAGTTATTTAGACACACATTTTATCATAACAACAATATAGCCTTGTGTTTCCATGGCACTCACTTAAAGGAAGAATAACTTTTTATGAAAAATACCTCTGGGGTTAAGTAAGGGCAAGATTCTACTAAATTATGTTGTTCCAACTAATAATTATTTTTTTTAATTAAAATATTCAAGCTTTAGAACTATGTTGGGAAAAGACAACCAATTACATGATTAAGCTTAAAAAGAGTAAAGCTTTCTGGTCACATAATGTTCTACAATTAAAAATCTTCGAAGAAGACGTAATTGAATAGAGCCCTTGCTCGCTTCTGGACCAAGAGTTTTAAAAGAAGAAAAGTGTGCTCTTGGTGGGCAGCTGTGTAGAAAGCTTTTTGTATTCAGTCTTGAACTTGCCACAGTAACATTCCAAGTACCAGTGCGGTTGAGTTGATTCCAACTCATGGTGACCCCAGGTGTGTCATAGTAGAACTGTGTGCCGTATGGTTTTCAATGGCTGATTTTATGAAAGTAGATCACCAGGCCTTGCTTCCAAGGCACCTCTGGGTGGACTTGAGCTGACAGTCTTTCTGTTAGCAGCCAAGTACATTATCCATTTGCATCACCTACTAGCACAAGTGTTTGTTCGTTTTTTTTTTTTTTTCCTGTAAGGCTAAGCCTACCTTCCAAATTAAAAAACAAACCAAAAAAGACAATCCATAATAGATAGCAGTTTGTCTGAGGTTTTCTCCTAACTGAGAAGAAAGGCCATCTGCTGCAATGCACAGCAGCCTTCCAGTGGACCTGGGACCTCCTGGAGGTGTCCACAGCCTCCCGTTGGTGGGGTCTGGAATGTGGAGGACTCTACGGGGGTGGCGGAAGGAGAGGATGCGTTTTTATGAAAACAAAATCCCAGAGTCTAAATTTAGCCTGTTTGTCACTTTGTTTTTAATCTGTCAAGGAGGGAAAAAATTGACTCATAGATTTGAGCACCCCTCAATGCCATCGTTTCCTGGATGCAGCATATTGATTGAAGTCGAAATGAAATCCTTAGTCTTTATCTTTCAGATGTTCTGTGATGCACACCTCCCTCTGGGTATTCCTGGTAAAACAGGTAATTTTTCCCTCCCAGAGGCTCACTGGGTGCCTGTGTTACTGCCTACAGTTCTTACTCTAAAAGGCTGCAGCCCAAGAAGATGCTTTCGGTGTCTCAATCACAGTAATCTGAGCCCAGCTGGCAGCAATCTGCATCTTGGCGCTCACTGTAGGTTTTCTCAGCACGGGACTGCCATTGAGAAAGGAAGTCCTGAGTCCTTATGGGACCCTATTCATCAGGCCACTGGGAACCTGATTAATAAAACAATGAGTGGTTTACAAAGAAGGAGGTAAGTTTTGAAATTGGAGTATCCTGAGGGACAAAAGATCAACACAGAGAGGGGAAAAAAGGTCCAGTTCAGTTTTGTAGTTATACAAACCAACTTAACCCTTTTACAGTGCCTAAAATGCATTTAACTATTTGGATTTTAAAACTGGAAAACGTTAAGCGTTTTAACAACTTCAAGCAGTTATTTTGGGCCTTTTTCTCCTACATATTTGCCTGAATCAAACCTTAGAGATATTCTTAGGTTTCTGTGTTATCGTTTGTCTTTCCCTAGCCCAGCACAAGGTCTTGGGAAAATCACAGCCGAGTAGATCCGTTCTCTTGAGATTTTTAGTCAAAGAAAAACACAACTGAACTAAAGCAAGAGACACTTGTGTGTGATCGATTAGTCACCCTTGTTGAATCACCATAACCTTTACCTAGTGTGTGGCGAACCACAAATAAACCAAGCCTACTTACCAACCAAAAAAAAAAACCAAACCTATTGCCATCGAGTTGATTGCGACTCATAGCGACCCTATATGACAAAGTAGAACTGCCCCATAGGGTTTCCAAGGAGCACCTGGTGGATTCAAACTGCCGACCTTTTGGTTAACAGCCGAGCTCTTAACCACTGTGCCACCAAGGCTCCTGTTTACCAACAGCAGAGTTACAATGCTTTGCTTCACCACTTGCCAAGAAGAGAGCAACTCACCGAGAATGGGTACATATAAGGGCATCTATACAAAGAATGGGTATATAATATTTAACCTCAGCACAGCTTATACTCAAAGCTGTCTTGATGCTGATGATATCCTATGACCGACAGCCATCAATTCCGACTCATAGCAACCCTATAGGACAAACCATAGGGTTTTCAAATCTATAATCTTTATGGAAGCAGACTGTCACATCTTTCTCCTGTGGAATGGCTGGTGGGTTCAAACTGCCAGCCTTTTGGTTAGCAGCCCAATGCTTAACCACTGCGCCACCAGGCTTCCTTGATGATTTTCAGAGGATGCCAATTCATCTATACTTTTTTTCTAGTCCTTTTAAATACAGGGAGTCCCTGGGTGGTGCAAACAGTTAACATGCTCACTACTAACCAAAAGGTTGGAGGTTTGAGTCCACCCAGAGGCACTTCAGAAAGAAAGGCTTGGTGGTCTACTTCTGAAAAATCAGCCATTGAAAACCCTGTGGAGCACAGTTCTACCCTGACACACATGGGGGTGCCATGAGTCAGAATCGACCCCACAGCAACTGGATTTATATAAAGTGGCATACATTTGTGAGAAAGGTAGTGTATTACCTATTACTGCATAACAAATCCTTAAACTTAGCAACTTACACAACAGTAAACATGGTTTCTGTGGGTCAGGAATTCAGGAGTGGTTTAGCTGGGTGGTTCTATGTCTGGTCTCTCTGGAGGTTGCTCTCAGGATGTCAGCCAGGACTGAAGACAACTGAAGATTTGATTGTGGCTGGGAGGATCCACTTCCAGAGTGGCTCACCCTCAGAGCTGGCAAGTCAGTGCTCCCCCACCATGTAGCCCTCTCCGTACTTGAATGTCCTCACCACATGGTGGATGGTTTCCCCAGAGCGAGTGATCCAGAAGAGCAAACAGAAGCCACGGTGTCTTTTATGACCCAGTGCCAGAAGTCACACACACCATGACTTCTACCACATTCCGTTTGTTAGAAGTGAGTCACTAAGTCCTGCCTCCACTCAAAGGGAGCTCAATGGCTACTGTTCATCAATGAGGCTCTTCATTTTAAAAAGAGGAGTGTCAAAGGTTTGTGCATATACTTTAAAACCAGTATAGCTAGTTAGGACTTACATACTTGAGGCCATGGGCCAAAGCAAAGCTAATTGGTACCTGTGTGTGTGTGTGTGTGTGTGTGTGTGTGTGTTAGTAACGAGAATTTATTACTTTCTTTTTTTTCACAGATTATCTCTCCTTTATGTATTTTTTTATTGTACTTTAGATGAAGGTTTACAGAACTAGCTTCTCATTAAATAGTACACATATTGTTTTATGACATTGGTTAACAACCACACGACATGTCAACACTCTACCTTCTTGACCATGGGTTCCCGATTACCAGCTTTCCAGTCCCCTCCTGTCTTCTAGTCCTTGCCCCTGGGTTAGTGTGCCCCTTTAGTCTCATTTTGTTTTATGGGCCTGTCTAGTCTTTGGCTGAAGGGTGAACCTTAGGAATGACTTCATTACTGAGTTAAAAGGGTGTCCTCAGGCACACTCTCAGGGTTTCTCTAGTCTCTGTCAGGCCAGTAAGTCTGGTCTTTTTTTGTGAGTTAGAATTTTGCTCTACATTTTTCTCCAGCTCTGTCTGGGACCCTCTATTGTGATCCCTGTCAGAGCCATCGGTAGTGGTAGCCAGGCACCATCTAGTTGTAGTGGGCTCAGTCTGCCGGAGGCCATGGTAGTTATGGTCCATTAGCCCTTTGGACTAATCTTTCCTTTGTATCTTTAGTTTTCTTCATTCTCCCTTGCTTCTGAAGGGGCGAGACCAGTGGAGTATCTCAGATGGCCACTCGCAGCCTTTTAAGACCTCAGGTACTGGTCACCAAAGTAGAATGTAGAATGTTTTCTTTATAAAATATGTCATGCCAGTTGAGCTAGATATTCCCCGAGACCATGGTCCCTACAGCCCTCAGCCCAGCAATTCAGTCCCTCAGGGAGTTTAGATGTGTCTATGGAGCTTCCATGATCTTGCCTTGTACAAGTTGTGCTGCTTCCCCAGTATTGTGTACTTTCTCACCCTTTACCAAAGTTACCATTTATCTATTATCTATTTAGTGTTTTTTCATCCCCACCCCTCCCCTCCCTTGTAACCATCAAAGATTGTTTCTTTTTGTGTGTAAACCTTTTCATGAATTTTTATAGTAGTGGTCTCATACAATATTTGTCCTTTTGTGATTGATTTATTTCACTCAGCATAATGCCTTCCAGATTCATCCATGTTGTGAGATGCTTCACAGATTCATCATTGTTCTTTATTGTTGCCTAGTACTCCATTGTGCGTATGTACCATAGTTTGTTTATCCATTCTTCTGTTGATGGACATCTAGGTTGTTTCCATCTTTTTGCTATTGTGAACAATGCGGCGATGAACATGGATGTGCATATGTTTATCTGTGTGATGACTCTTATTTCTCTAGGACATATTCCTAGGAGTGTGATTGCTGGATCATATGGTATTTCTATTTCTAGCTTTCTAAAGAAGTGCCATACCGTTTTCAAAAATGGTTGTACCATTTTGCATTCCCACCAGCAGTGCATAAGTGTTCCAAACTCTGCACAACTTCTCCAGCATTTGTTATTTTCTGTTTTTCTTTTTTTTTAATTTGTGCCAATGATGTCTGGGCAAGATGGTATCTCATTGTGGTTTTGATTTATGTTTCTCTAATGGCTAGTGGTCACGAGCATTTCCTCATGTGTCTGTTAGCCACTTGAATGTCTTTCTGGTGAAGTGTCTGTTCATTTCTTTTGCCCGTTTTTTAATTGGACTATTTGTCTTTTTGTTGTAGAGGTGTTGGATTTTTCTGTAGATTTTAGAGATTAGAACTTTGTCGGATTTGTTATAGCCAACAACTTTTCCCCAGTCCATAGGTTCTTTTTACTCTTTTGGTCAATCTTTTGATGACCATAAGTGTTTAATTTTTAGAAGATTCCAGTTATCTAGCTTATCTTCTGGAGTTTGTGTATTGTTAATTATGGTTTATATCCTGTATTAGGGCCTCTAGTGTTGATCCTATTTTTTTCTTCTATGATCTTTTTAGTTTTTGGCTTCATATTTAGGTCTTTGATCCATTTTGAATTTGCTTTTGTATATGATGTGAGGTATGGGTCCTGTTTCATTTTTTCTTTTTTGCAGATGGACATCCAATTTTCACCAGCACCATTTGTTAAAAAAGACTGTCTTTTCCCCATTTGATGGACTTTGGGCCCTTGTCAAAGATCAGGTAACTGTAGGTGGATGGATTTACATCTGGGTTCACAATTCTGTTCTGTTGGTCAATGTGTCTGTCATTGTACCAGTACCAGAGTGTTTTCACTACCATAGTTGTATAGTAGGTTCTGAGGTCAGGTAGTGTGAGTCCTCCTACTTTATTCTTCTTCAGTAGGCTTTACTATCCAGGTTGTCTTCCCTTTCCACATAAAGTTAATGATTAGTTTTTCCATTTCTTTAAAGAATGTTCTTGGTATTTGGATTGGGATTGCATGGTATTTGTAAATTGCTTAGGGTAGAATTGTCGTTTTCACAATGTTAAGTCTACCTGTCCATGAACATGTTATGTTTTTCCATTTATGTAGATTTATTTTCGTTTCTTGCAGTAGTGTTTTGTAGTTTTCTTTGTATAGGTCTTTTATATCCCTGGTTAGATTTATTCCTAAGTATTTTATTTTTTTAGGGGCTATTATAAATGGTATTGTCTTTCTGATTTCCTTTTCATAGTTCTCTTTATTGGGGTATAGGAATGCAACTGATTTTTGTAAGTTTATCTTGTATCCTGCTCCTCTGCTGAATCTTTCTATTATTAGTTCCAGTAGTTTTCTCGTAGAGTCTTTTGAGTTTTCTATGTAGAATATCATATCATCCACAAATAGGGACAGTTGTACTTCTTTCTTACAATTTAGATGCCCTTCATTTCTTTTTCTTGCCTTATTGCTCTAGCTAGGATTTCCAGCACAATGTTAAATAAGAGTGGTGATAAAGGGCATCCTTGTCTTGTTCCTGTTTTCAAAGGGAATGTTTTCAGCCTCTCTCCATTAAGGATGATGTTGGCTCTTGGTTTTGTATAAAAACCCATTGCTGTCAAGACAGTTCTGACATAGCAACACTATAGGACAGTGTAAAACTGCCCCATAGTTTTCAAGGAGCACCTGGTGGATTCAAACTGCTGACCTTTTTGGTTAGCAGCCTCCAGGGTTTCCATTGGTTTTGTATAAAAAAAATTTTTTTTTTTTATAGACACCCTTTATTATATTGAGGAATTTCCCTCGTATACCTATCTTACTGAGAGTTTTTAATCAGGAATGGGCTTTGGCCTTTGTCGAATGCCTTTTCTGCATTGATTGAGATGATCATGTGAAGAAGCCAAATCTTGACTTAATCACTAATTTATAAACCAAATGAAGTCGGTTGCCATCAAGTTGCATATGACTTATAAAGACCCCATGTGTTTTAGGGTAGTCCTGTGCTCCATAGGGATTTCATGGCTATGATCTTTTGGAAGCAGGTCACCAGGCCTTTCTTCCAAGGTGTCTCTGGGTGGGTTTGAACTTGCCAAACTTTGGTTAGTAGCCAAGTGCTTAACTGTTTGTGCCACCCAGAGACTCCTATTTATATAAATAGCAGGGTCAAAAGGAAAGCCACACTCCATGGAAGAAATAGCAGATATTATCAACACAAAGCAAAAATATTAGGACTATCTGAATGTGCTGAGTTATAGCCAACAAACACACTAATCTTTCTTGAAGAAACCAATCATTAGCAACTTTATTGATTATGCTTCTATTTCTAGCTGTATTTTCTCAGTGGATTCTTTTTGGATCTGCTTCATTAGAGGCACAAAGACATGACTACGTTTGATGGCTTTACTCCAAAATATGAAATGAATCTTAGGAAATTCAAACATATCTTTACTTATTAAAGTAAGCAATATTAATGATTAGCTTTAGGAATAAAATTGCTAAACAAAAGGAGTTTATGAATACAGATCATTATTATTATTATTTTGCTGAAGATATGTACAAATACACCCACTAACCCACTGCCATCGAGTCAATTCTGACTCATAACGACCCTATAGGACAGAGTAGAGCTGCCCGATAGAGTTTCCAAGGAGTGCCTGGCGGATTCGAACTGCCAGCCTCTTGGTTAGCAGCTGGAGCACTTAACCACTATGCCACCAGTGTTTCCGTACAAATGTAGGATTATTTATTCTTAAAAGATGATACACATCCAAATGCTTGGAATATAAGCAAAAGGGATTCAAAGGAACTGTGGTGGTGCAATGGTTAAGCACTCAGCGGCTAACCGAAAGGTTAATTGCATATCAGTATATTCACAAGTTGTTAGTAAAGGACTATTTGGAGCAGAGCACAGACTGGGCACTTCTTGTGGTATGATCAACAGGTGTTTATTACTCACAGGAGGAGAGGGATGAGGAGAATGCACACATACATCATCATCAACCTTGGTTTCCCGAGTCAGGCCCCTGTCCACAGGGTTAGATCACATCCAGGCATGCCCAGTTCATGTCTTAAGAGGAGAACACTTAAATTCCTGTCTCCTGGTATTAAATACTAATCAGACAGCCATGTCTACATGCCAAATAGTATGTACAGAGAACAGGTAGGGGAAGGGGTAATAAAAGTAAAGTGGGGTAATAGAAATGGAAATACCCCTGCAGGCAATAGACATCATTTATTGTCTCTGTTCAGGTTATTCTAGATTTACTGGCGCCAGAAAACAGCCCTTCCTCCTTTACCCAATAAGATAGAGTTCCGAGTGTCTTCATAGGCAATCATCTCCCCTTAAAGCATATATTTATGTCCATTAGCAGCTAGGAAGATGTTGAGGAGGTGTTTTAGCTATCTAATGCTGCTATAATAGAAATACCACAAGTGGATAGCTTTAACAAATTCATTTCCTCACAGTTTACAGGCCGGAAGTCCAAATTCGGGGCACCAGCTCTAAGGGAAGGCTTTTTCTTTGTTGGCTCTGGGGAAAGGTCCTTGTCTCCTTTCAGTATCTGTGGTCCAGTGTTCCTTGGAGATTTCCATGCTTCTTGGCATAACAGGTTACAAATTAGTATCAGAAATGACTCAGGATATAGTTCATTGGTCAGGACAGCTTCTAAGCCATACATGCAGGCAGGTCTCTCTCTCAGCCCTCAGTCCCTTGGTCCTTCAGCCTGGTCCAGCCTCTGCCTGCTCATCAAGTGTTATAAGGCTCTTCAGATGTGCTGATAAGTGCCCAGAGGCACATCACTCCACCAGTAAGCCTCGGCCAGATGGCATTCAGCTCTCTAGCTCCATGGGTTGGCAAGCCTAGCTCTGCTGACAAGTACCCGGAGGCACCCCACTCCGCCAGCAAGCCTTCTGACCTCAGCTCTCTCACTCTCTGGGTCAGCACACCTGCTGTGCCTTCTCCTGCCAGTCTCCTGGTTCTGCTGCTGCTGCTTCTCTGCCACCACTTCTTGCCTTCTTGTGTGGTCTCCAGTGTTACAGCTCTCTGTTTCCTGGGTCTAGGAGGTTCTCAGCGCAGGGATACCACGTCCAAAAGATGTGCTTCACTCCCAGCTTTTCTTTCTTGGTGGTAGTGAGGTTCTCCCTTACACCCCTACTCACTTCTCTCTCCTTTTATCTCTTGTAAGATAAAAGGTGTGACTTCAGCAAGGGTGTGGCTTGACTAAGGGGAGTAAGGGTGGTGACTCAAGATACATCCCACCCTAATCCTCCTTCGTTAACACATAGAGATCAGGATTTACAACACACAAAATGGAGGATAATAGGATAATTACATCAGATTACAAAATGGAGGGTCCTAGCCAAGTTGACACATATTTTGGGGGGACACAATTCAATCCATGATGGGGCAATTATAACACAGCACACTTGTGCATCCAGCATTAGCAATTCAAACCCAGTCAGTGGCTCCACAGGAGAAAGACCCAGTGATCTGCTTCCATAAAGATTACAGCCAGAAAACTCTGTGGGGCAGTTCTACTCTGTCACATGGGGTCATTATGAATTGGAATCCACTTGACTGTATCCAACAACAATAACAAAAGGGGTCCAAGGCTCTTGAAGCTTGTAAAATGAAACTTTGTATCTGAAACAGGAAAATTAGAAAAGGAGATTTAAAATCAAGGAATTTAAAGGAGAATAATTTTAAAAGGAAAACAGGTTAGCAAAAAACTAAGCTAACAAATTATGGCACAAGATTTCTGGGTAGTTTCTTCTTGTTTAATATCAGGCTCTTTAAGGTAAATACCCAGTCACCTCCAAATTCAAATTCCTCTCTAGGGGCTATCTTTCTCCTCTCAAAGTCTGTTCCCTGCATCTCTTCTTAAGGCTCTGTCAAGGCCATTAGGTGGTAGAGCTGGGCTTCAAATCTAGGAAGACCATCTTAATCAATGGATCAGAATTTATGAGTGTCAAAATCTCACCCAGAAGAAGTGTATAGTGGTTGCCATTATAAGACCTGACTCTTAGTGTTTAAGATTTCCAGCAGAGAAGGGACTACAGGCAGTTGTGTTCCTCCTTCCTCCTGGTCAGCTCAGGGACTTTCTGTCTGCATCTCCTTCATCTGGTAAGCTTCACCCCTTAAGGAGATGAACAGTAGCTCTTGACTAAAGACTGGGGTACCCCGATACAGATTCTATAAATAGATAGGTAAGATCATACTTAAATTAAAAAAAAAAAAATCTTGAAATAATAAGTTTATTCTAGTTAAAAATATGGTAAAAATTGGCTTGAAAGAGGAACATAATTCCTCACTCCTTAAGTGTGGGCTGCAAATAGTAATTTCCTTCCAAAGAGTACAGTATGGAAAGGGGGGTGGGGAGGATAACTTTAGAGAAACCTAACAAACGCGACCTCATCCAAGTGATCAAGGTCAACCTCAACAGTGATTAGCCATGTTGGTAGTATGTACTCATGATGAAAATGGCACTTTACCTCTGTGGTCTTCCTCCTAAAAACTCATAACCCCAGTCTAATCATGAGAAAAACATCAGACAAATTCCAGTAGAAGGGCATTCTAGAATATACCTGACCAGTACTCCACACTGTTGAAGACATCAAAAACAAGAAAAAACTAAGGAAGTCTAAATAAATTATGGACTCAAAGTACTCTGAAAAATTTTCCCTGATCCTCTTGGTGCTTTTTAGTATTCTGATTTTCTCTCAAATGATCTAGTTTATTTGGTATTGTAGTTGTGTTTTCAAGTTTAGCTTGCCAATTAAACTCTCAGTTCATTTTCTATATTTTCACATCACTACTTTTTAAATTTTTTTTTACCCTTCCTTTGGAAACCCTGGTGGTGCAGTGGTTAACTGCTACAGCTGCTAACCAAAGGGCTGGCAGTTTGAATCCGCCAGGTGCTCCTTGGAAACTTTATGGGGGCAGTTCTACTCTGCCCCATAAGGTCGCTATGAGTTGGAATCGACTCAATGGCAGCAGGTTACCCTTCCTTTGGAGCCCTGGTGGTGCAGAGGTTAAGAGTTCAAGCTGTTAACCAAAAGCCTGGCAGTTTGAATACACCAGCTACTCCCTGGAAACCCTATGGGACAGTTCTACCCTTCCTTTACCCCAAGTGCCATACAGTGTTTTGCATATGAAAAACTTTTAGATGTATGTCAAATTTTAAGTTTTTAATTTTAAAAGATTAGCTGCTGTTTATAATAGCAAAAAGATGGAAGCAACCAAGGTGCCCATCAACAGATGAATGGATAAATAAATTATGGTATATTCACACAATGGAACACATTGATAAAGAACAGTGACGAATCTGTGAAACACATAACATGGAGGAACCTGGAAGGCATTATGCTGAGTGAAATTAGTCAATTGCAAAAGGACAAATACTGTATGAGACCACTATTATAAGAGCTCGAGAAATAGTTTAAACAGAGAAGAATATATTCTTTGATGGTTACAAGATGAGGGGAGGGAGGGAGAGAAAGCGGTATTCACTAATTATATAGTAGGTAAGAACTACTTTAGGTGAAGGGAAAGACAATGCACAATACAGGAGAGGTCAGCACAACTGGACTAAGCCAAAAGCAGTTTCCTGAATAAGCTGAATGCTTCGAAGGACAGCATAGCTGGGGCGGGGGTTTGGAGACCATGGTCTCAGGGGACATCTGAGTCAATTGGCATAATAAAACCTGTTAAGAAAACATTCTGCATCCCACTTTGGAGAGTGGCATCTGGGGTCTTAAATGCTAGCAAGCAGCCATCTAAGATGCATTGATTAGTCTCAACCCACCTGGAGCAAAGGAGAAAGAAAAACACCAAAGACACAAGGTAATTATGAGCCCAAGAGACAGAAAGGGCCACATAAACCAGAGACTACATCAGCCTGAGACCAGAAGAACTCGGTGGTGCCCGGCTACAACCAATGACTGCCCTGACAGGGAACACAACAGAGAACCCCTGAGGGTGCAGGAGAGCAGTGGGATGCAGACCCCAAATTCTCATAAAAAGACCAGACTTAATGGTCTGACTGAGACTAGAGGAACCCTATTGGTCACAGTCCTGAGATCTTCTGTTAGCCCAGGACAGGAACCATTCCCAAAGCCAACTCTTCAGACAGGGATTGGACTGTACAAAGCCAACTCTTCAGACAGGGATTGGACTGTACAATGGGATAGAAAATGATGGTGGTGAAGTATGAGCTTCTTGGATCAAGTAGACACATGAGACTATGCTGGCATCTTCTATCTGGAGTGTAGATGAAAGGGCAAAGGGGGTCGGAAGGTGGCGAAATGGACACAGAAAGAGAGTGGAGGGAAGGATTGTGCTGTCTCATTAGGGGGAGAGCAATTAGGAATATATAGCAAGGTGTATATAAATTTTTGTATGAGAGACTGACTTGATTTGTAAACTTTCACTTAAAGCACAATAAAAATTAAAAAAAAAAAGAATAGCTGGTATGGGATTCACTTACTTTATGTGTTGCTAACTTGCTATTTAGTTAATTTCATAGGAAAAAAAGGTTCTAGATATGCAACAGTAGAATGCCTTTACCTTCTGTGAATCCATAAAACCAGGATAAAGGTGAGTACAGGCATTCTCAACTCAAGCAGGTGTTGTTCCAAGTCAGTTGAAAATAGATTGATACAAACTGAGAAAATCTTTTATCTTTGTGATACAAAACAGTAGCTTCAGAGGAGGTTACCCATCCCCGGGGGTGCGTAAGACCATTCGTTGGGATTTGGAAAGAAAATATTCGAACTTTTGACTATGTTTTGCCTCAATGATTTGTGTATGTCCTGTGTTTGTATGATAATGTGTAATTGCCGTAGCTTTACAGCATGTTTTAAAATTTGTTAGGGCAAGTCTCACCTTCACTATTCTTTTTAAAAAAATGTCTTGGCAATTTTCATATGGTCACACTCTTAAATTAGATTTAGCATCGTTTGCCTGGTGCAGAGGATATAAAAAAAAAAAAAAGAGGAATATTACCTCTGCTTAGAAATATTTTAATGAGCTACTTGAGTTAGATGAAGCTCAGTAGGCTTGGCTGGGTATGTCAATTTTTAGACATTGTAAGATGGCTAAATGGTTCTGCAAAAGAAATGGTTCTACATAAGACAACCAGTTTTGGCTCATGACAAGTGACAACATAATATGAAAACTCACCAGAAACAGAAATTTTGGATTTATTATAAACATCTTTTTAAATGAATATCTGAGTTCTAAAAAAGTAAGCAAAACCCCTAGGAGGAGGGGGTAAAAATGAAGAAACTGGAAACCAAAGTTGTAAACACATTGGGAGGTGGGATAGCCCATTTCTACCCCAAGTGTTGTGAATACAAAAGCCCAGGTGTTGAGCCACTTGTGGTAGAGTTGGGATTGAGACTCCTGAATCAAAATGGGACATTCAAAAGGCTACACCATCAAAAAAGAATGAGCTAAAAAATAAAACCATGCAGTGGCATGAGGTGATGAGCAGCTCTTAATGAGTATGTGTGCTGGCAGTTATGGGTAGGAGGGGAGGAAAGAGTCTCCCTTATAAATTTGCAACTGTGTACCTACATCTGCCAGGGTTTGAATTTCTACTTTTATCATGTATTGGGAACTCCAATGCTAAGAAATTAAGAGAAATAGTGATCCTGGGGTGGTAACATCCCCTGGCACACCTAGCTGTAGCAAATCCAAAATCTCTCTGATGGAAAACACCCTCAACCCAGGCCATGTTTTAAATAATTAAAGACATAAAAGAAGATTTGAAACGTACCAAGAATAAGATGATATAGAAAAGAACAGCCATTGGACAAAGAACTAAGAACTTTAAATGAAAGCTAAATTCATTCAAATTAAAAAGTCAATGGATACATTATGAGCAGAACAGATACCGAGGAAGAGAGAGAGATAAGTGTGGAAGAGATTTATGGAAATTATGCAAAACATTGCACAGAGAGATAAAGAGATGAAAATATGAAAGACAGGTTAAGAGATATGAAGGATAAAATGAGAAAATCAAACATATACCTGAATGCCAGAGGGAAAAAAAAGCATGCAAGAATAAAGGAGGGGAAATGGCAAAAGGTATCACTGCTGAAATATTTCCAGAACTGATGAAAGGCTTGAGTCCTCAGATTCAGGAGGTATAGTAAGTTCCTAGTCAGATAAATTAAAAAAAAAAAAAAAAATCAACAATTATACATCAAACGTGAAACTGCAGAACTAAAAATAAATAAAATATCTTAAAATCTTTCAGAGGATAGCTACAAATGAATGACAATTAGATCTACAGCAGACTTTCCAAATGCACCAATAGAAGTCAGAAGACAATAGAATTACTTCAAAATGCTGAGAACAAGTAACTATCAAACTATAATTCGGTTTCCAGTTAGTCAATAATTCAGGGATGAGTGAAAAAAATAAGATTTTAGGCAATTAATAATTGAAAGAATTATTTAAGGAAGTACTTCAATAAAAAGAAAATTAAAACTGAAGGAAGGGGAGCTCCTAAAAATCAAACACCTATGCTCATCTAAAGACTTCACCAAAAGAGTAAAAAGACCACCTACAGACTGGGAAAGAATTTTCAGCTGTGACATCTCAGACCAGCGCCTGATCTCTAAAATCTACATGATTCTGTCAAAACTCAACCACAAAAAGACAAACAATCCAATCAAGAAGTGGGCAAAGGATATGAACACACATTTCACTAAAGAAGATATTCAGGCAGCCAACAGATACATAAGAAAATGCTCCCGATCATTAGCCATTAGACAAATGCAAATTAAAACTACGATGAGATTCCATCTCACACCAACTAGGCTGGCATTAATCCAAAAAACACAAAATAATAAATGTTGGAGAGACTGCGGAGAGATTGGAACTCTCATACACTGCTGGTGGGAATGTAAAATGGTACAACCACTTTGGAAATCCATCTGGCGTTATCTTAAACAGTTAGAAATAGAACTACCATACAACCCAGAAATCCCACTCCTCGGAATATACCCTAGAGATACAAGAGCCTTCACACAAACAGATATATGCACACCCATGTTTATTGCAGCTCTGTTTACAATAGCAAAAAGCTGGAAGCAACCAAGGTGTCCGTCAACGGATGAATGGGTAAATAAATTGTGGTATATTGACACAATGGACTACTACGCATCGATAAAGAACAGTGACGAATCTCTGAAACATTTCATAACATGGAGGAATCTGGAAGGCATTATGCTGAGCGAAATGAGTCAGAGGCAAAAGGACAAATATTGTATAAGACCACTATTATAAGATTTTGAGAAATAGTAAAAACTGAGAAGAACACATACTTTTGTGGTCACGAAGGGGGGAGGGAGGGAGGGAGGGAGAGGGTTTTTTATTGATCAATCAGTAGATAAGAACTGCTTTGGGTGAAGGGAAAGACAACACTCAATACATGGAAGGTCAGCCAAATTGGACTGGACTAAAAGCAAAAAGGTTTCTGGGATAAAATGATGCTTCAAAGGTCAGTGGAGCAGGGGCGGGGGTCTGGGGAACATGGTTTGAGGGGACTTCTAAGTCAATTGGCAAAATAATTCTATTATGAAAACATTCTGCATCCCACTTTGAAATGTGGCGTCTGGGGTCTTAAATGCTAACAAGCGGACATCTAAGATGCATCAATTGGTCTCAACCCACCTGGAGCAAAGGAAAATGAAGAACACCAAGGTCACACAACAACTAAGAACCCAAGAGACAGAAAGGGCCACATGAACCAGAGACCTACATCATCCTGAGACCAGAAGAACTAGTTGGTGCCCGGCCACAATCGATGACTGCCCTGTCAGGGAGCACAACAGAGAACTCCTGAGGGAGCAGGAGATCAGTGGGATGCAGACCCCAAATTCTCATAAAAAGACCAAACTTAATGGTCTGACTGCAACTAGAGGAATCCCGGCGGCGATGCTCCCCAGACCTTCTGTTGGGACAGGACAGGAACCACCCCCGAAGACAACTCATCAGACATGAAAGGGACTGGTCAGCGGGGGGGGAGAGAGATGCTGATGAAGAGTGAGCTAATTAAATCAGGTGGACACTGGAGAGTGTGTTGGCAACTCTTGACTGGAGGGGGGATGGGAAGATAGAGAGAGAGGGAAGATGGCAAAATTGTCACGAAACGAGAGACTGAAAGGGATGACTCAATAGGGGGAGAGCAAGTGGGAGAAGGGAGTAAGATGTATGTAAACTTACATGTGACAGACTGATTGGATTTGTAAATGTTCACTTGAAGCTTAATAAAAGTTAATTAAAAAAAAAACTGAAGGAAGGAGTGAGAGTGAAGAGTAGTGAGCAAATAAATTGGTCAATATGTAGGTAAATCTAAACAAGCATCAATGTGTGGGAATACAGAAATAAACTGGATCTAAAATATAGTCAAAAATAAGACGGTGACTGGAGTGCAAGCCCTGGTGGTACATAGAGTCGCTATGAGTCGGAATCAACTTGGTGGCAACAGGTTTGGTTTTGGTTTGGAGGGAAAGCATTCTAAAATGCTTGTATTGCTCTGGAAGAGAATAGAGGTAATGCTCTATTTGACTATTCATACTAAACCTTAATGTAACCACTAAAATAATGAAAACATAATGTCCTAGGCCTCTAAATGAGCAGAAAGGGAGAAAAAAAAAAAAAAAAAAGGACAAGAATTATAAAACAAGCAATCCATTAGAATGCTAAGAATAGATGGGGGAAACAGCATAGAAAATAACAGAGTAAACATAATGAACAAAATAAGAAGGTAAAAACAAATCAAATAAATCCATAATCAGAGTACATGCAAATAGTATAAGGTCACCTGTTTTTTTCCCAAAGAAGATTTTTTTCCCCAAAGAAAACTCTCCAGATGGGGGAAGGGTAGGAAGTTGTGGAGCTCTAGGAACAGAGTAGGTAGAAGGGCTGGGTCCCATTTCACATTCAATTTGAAGGTGTTATTTTTATTCACTTATTCACAGCACCAAGTTTGAGGCCTTGCTCATTCAATTTCTCTGGAGAATGACCCTCTGAACTCTTATGGATTTGGGGTGGGAGGGGGTCCTCTGGCTCTCCAAGGAGAACTAGGGATCAATAGCTATGCCGCCGGTATTCAGATACCAGCAGGGTCACCCATGGCAGACAGATTTCAGCTGAGGTTCCAGACTAAGACAGACTAGGAAGAAGGATCCAGTAGTCTACTTCTGAAAAGAATTAGCCAGTGAAAACGTGATGAGCTGCAGCAGAACATTGTCTGATATAGTGCTGGAAGATGAGCCCCTGAGGTTGGAAGGCATCTGGAAGAAAAATCTAATTGTATGCCATCCCTACTGTATAGATCAACGAATGGTGACTCTCGGGGAAAAATTAAACTTTCAGGCATAAATTTTCAAACAATCAGAGCTATCCCAAGAGGTCAGAGACCATAGGAACCTTAGTAATCTCTTCCCTCTCATTCATTCTGGACACAAGATAACACCTTTGTCCAAAAGATTTCCTTTACTTATCTTTGGGGTTAGGTAATAATGCATGTGGCTCTTCTGAGTTACTTGAATGAGTAACTTCTTTACATGGGACTGTCAGTATCTGCTGGTCAATTAAGCTTAGGGTCAAGGAACAATATAAAGGCTCTTCCTTAAAGCACCTGAAAAAATCTGAGCAGAGCTAACTGGAGTTAAGTAGGCATTTACACAGCCGACTTATGCTGCTTAAGGCATGGGAACAAAACCAGTTGCCGTTGAGTTGATTCCAACAGTGTAATTTAATGGCTTTAGAGTCAAAAAGTACTGGATTCAAAACCTGGCTCTAATACTTGCCATCTGGATGGCAAGTTATCTAACCTCTCTAAGCCTCAATTTCCTTATCTGAAAAGTGGGAACCATACTACATACCTCCCAGGATGGTTGTGAAGATTAAATGAGATGCCCCATGTAGTGTGTCTAGTATTGAGCCTGGCATATTGCACAATTTCAATGCCTGTTAGCTCCTGTTTGCCCTCCCACACCTCTGCCATTCTGGTGCTGTCAGTCCTTTGTTGCCACTAATGAGAGCGAAATAAGAGCTGCACATTAAGAAGGAAAAATTAGATTAAAAAAAAATTACCCAATGAAAACAAAGTAAACACACCACAAATAGTGTAAAAAAAAAAAAAAAAAACACTAGGATTTGGTCCAGAAGGCACAGATTCTATCACTAAGTCACAAAGGAGTGGCTTTGAGTATGCAGCCCAAGCTTTGAGTATGCAGCTTATGCCTCCGTTTCTTATAATGAAACACAAACTCAAAGTTTCTGAAAAGAATGAATGAATTTGTTAAAGAAAATTTCGTTTAATAAATGAATGAATGAGTAACAATGTGGAAAAAATAATTGCCATCAGGACAAATCACCACAAAGATTAAGCTCTTCTGTCAAAAGTAGAAATACTTAAGACAATACAAGCATTGAGGAAAAAATCAGCTTTTCAGTGAAGGGAGCATCTGTTGGCAAGACTTACTGATAAAGTTTCCCAAAGGTTCAGGGTTATCCAGGCCGAGTTCCCGGAAGGTACCCAGAGCTCACCAAGGAGGAACCAGGCAGGCCATTCCCAGTGTGGCCTTCCTCCACTGACTCCCACTCAGAGAAACAGCTGTCAAGGGCCCTGACAGCTCTCCCACTCCTCAGGATGCGCTGATCTCCATTTCCGGAGATAAGAAAGACCAAGTAGAGTGGGCACTTACTCATAGGGGAAGTTGAAGAAATAACACCCATCAGTTGTGGGACTGGACTAGAACTTTATAGATGCTTCCAACCTGTGAAGTCTGTGATTTCTTTGGTCCCTAAATCCTCCTCTGTATAAACTTTTTAGAAAAAAAGAATACCCTGGGCAGGAAAATGAGTTTCCTTTATTTACAGCATCGAACAGAGTGCTCTATAGGCAGTCGGCATCTGTAATGATATTTCCTGATCAATTAGCTTTGAAGAGATACTGCTGCTTACTAAACTTTGGCGGAAATGACATATTTCTCAGTAATTTAAACCTGAATGAGATACTGTAAATTTATGTTCCTGAAATAAAGGAAGTAATTACTAGAACAGCTTAGGCAAGAGTGCACTTTTTTGGTTCCTGTTTTTTCAGCCTGCCTCTCTCCCTACTTTTTTCATGCCCTTTGCTTCGTTATGTAATGTGGAGTCATATTCTGATGTCATAATAACAATACATGGCTTTCTGTTGAGTCAAGTCAATGAACATAGCTGGCGTTTACAAACATCAACAACCATCCCAGTGGGTGAGTCCTTCAAATCATTACTGGTAGATAATTTTCAGTTACTATGTCTACTATCACTCCCTCTAAGAACTCCAACTTAGCTCAGCACCCCTAACCTCATTTTGGAATAGGATGTTGTTGTTGTTGCTCCCATAAAGATTTACAGCCCTCAAGCTGGCTCTGACTCATGGCAGCCCCGTATACAACAGAATGAAACGCTGCCTGGTCCTGTGCCATCTTCACAATTGTTGGTATACTTGAGTGCATTGTGGCAGCTACTGCGTATTTTGAATGCCTTCCAGTCTAGAAGGCTCATGTTCTAGCACTGTATCAGACGATATTCTGTTGTGATCCATAGGGTTTTCACTGGCTAATTTTCAGAATAAAATAGGCCTGTGATATTTCCAGTCTAACATGTCCTACCTAGCCATATTTACTTAAAGAAGGTGAACGCTTTTCACCAAATAAATTAAGAGGATGTTTAACAATAAATTAAATCAATGCAAGCAATTTTTTTTCTTACTCTGTAATTTATCTACTTTGGGAATATATATTAATTGCTTAGGCCCTTTCCCCCTGAAGTATTCCCAAGCCTTGAAAAACTGGGGTATTTGTATATGCTGATGATTCTCCTTAAGGAGAAAGCAGTATTTAGGACTCTGAGAAATATTTTTGCATTTGACAAAGGGTAAAGATATTCTGTTGGGATGGTCTATATTGGTGGGTTAGGCTCGGATTTTCTTCCTGGATTATGGACAGGAACCAAAGGATGAGAAAAATGGGATAAGAGATAACAGTAAGCAAGAGACAAGGACATTCTCTTGGCTTCCCCATTACCTTCCCTTTGAAAGATGGATACATAACTCCATATCAGATTTTGGCTCTCTTTCAGGGGCCCTTAACTGAATGTTGCCACTCTGGGGGTAGTAAAGAAACAAAGAAAAAACAGAGGATGTGGGAAAGAAAACTACTTCTAAGGAGCATTCCAAAAACCAAATCAAGGGACCAGTGTGACTGAGTACATAAGGGCAATATAGGGAGTTTATTGAAATACACATTCCTAGGTTCAACCCATGGGGCATTGACGGTTCAGTGGTAGAACTGCCTTCTTCTGTGCGGGAGGCCTGGATTCAATTCCTGGCCAATGCACCTCATGCACTGCCACCACCCTTCTGTCAGTGGAGGCTTCTGTGTTGCTATGATGCTGCACAGGTTTCAGCAGAGCTTCCAGACTAAGCTGGACTAGGAAAACCAGCCAGCAAAAATCCTATGAATCACACCGCTGAATCCCCAACCCATCACAGGGATGGCGCAGGACCAGGCAGTGTTTCCTTCTCTTGTGAAAGGGTCACCATGAGTCAGAAGTGACTCCAAAAAAGCTAACAACAACAACAGGTTCAACCCTAGATTGCGTTGCCTGACTTAGCACCTCTGGGTGGAGCTTGAGGGTCCATTTTTTTAAATGCCCCCTTCTGACCAGTCCCTGGAGAAGGACATCATGCTTGTTAGAGGGTCAGCAAAAAAGAAGACTCTCAATGAGATGGATTGACACAGTGGCTGCAACAATGGCCTCAAACAGCAACAATTGTGAGGATGGCGCAGGACGGGGCAGTGTTTCATCCTGTTGTACGTAGGGTCGCTATGAGTCGGAACCGGCTCCATGGCACCTAACAACAACTTTGGATTCTGGTGCCAAATCTGTGGAAAGGCAAAACTTCATGCTTCAACAACTCAGGACTTAATTTAACTTTGGTTTTTGAAAGGCCAGAGGATGTCTAAAGTTAGTTATGAGACTCTCCTCTTTATTGTCTTCCTTATCCTCTCTTTCCTTTTCAAGCACCTAAACCGTTTTGTGCTTATTGCCTCAGGGGAAGAATCAGCCCAGATAAAAAGGAAATAACCTTCTAAATTAAAAAAAAAAAAAAAACTGTCACGCCGATTCTGACTCATAGCAACTTTATAGGATAGAGCAGAACTGTCCAATAGGGTTTCCAAGGATTGTCTGGTGGACTCAAACTGCTGACCTTTTGATTAGCAGCCAAATGCTTAACCATTGCACCACCAGAGCTCCAATAACCTTCTACTCCCTTCTAAAACCTTAAGATCCTTAAACCAAACCAAAACCAAACCCACTGCCATTGAGCCGACTCATAGCAGCCCTATAGGACAGAGTAGAACTGTCCCATAGGGTTTCCGAGGCTATAAATCTTTACGGAAGTAGACTGCCACATCTTTCTCCTGTGCAGAGTGGCTGGTGGGTTCAAACCACCACACCAATCTTTCAGTTGGCAGCTGAGTGCTTTAACTACTGCACCACCAGGGCTCTTTGGGAATAGATACACTGGGAAAATGTTTGAGAGCTGGAGGGTAAGCATTCAGGAGGTGCTTCCCCGTCATCCCTGGAAAGGACTGTCTAGGCAAAGAGAGAAATTTAGAGAGGAAGAGGGAAAGCCAGGAGCACACAGATGGCCTTGTATCCTCCAGAGGACTTGGTGCTCTTCTGGTGGGTGAAGAGCCCTGGGGAGACGGCAAAATCTGAGATAGTTGTCAGATTCGATGGTAGAGAGGGTATGTGCCTCACTCCCCAGCATAGAACACCAACAGGGCAGTAAGGACCTAAACAGGAGAATGGGTAGGCTGCACTGTAACCTAGGCAGCCATTGTTGTGTGCCATTCAGCTGATTCCAACTCACAGTAACCCTATAGGACAGATGAGAACTACCCCATAGGGTGTTTCCTAGGCTATAAATCTTTACAGGAGCATATTACAAGGTCTTTTCTCCAGTGGAGTGGCTGGTGGGTTTGAACCATGGATCTTTCAGTTAGCAGGCAGGTGCTTAACCACTGTGCTACCAGTGCTCCTTAACCTAGGCAGATGGGGTAGTAAACAAACAAAAAACCCAAACTCATTGCTGCTGAGTCAATTCTGACTCAAAGCAACCCTATTTAAAACAAACAAACAATCCCGTTGCTGTCAAGTCAATTTCAACTCATAGCAACCCTACAGGACAAAGCAGAACTGCCCCATAGATAACTGGGAGCTCCTGAAAATTAAACAGTTGTGCTCATCAAAAGACTTCAGCAAAAGAGTAAAAAGAGCATCTACAAACTGGGGAAAAACTTTTGGCTATGACACATCCGACAAGGGTCTAATTGCTAAAATCTATAGACTACTTTAACACCTCAATAACAAAAAGACAAATAATCCAATTAAAAAATGGGCAATGGATATAAACAGAGACTTCAACAAAGGCATTAAGGCGGCTAACAGACACACGGGGAAATGCTAGCGATCGTTAGCCTTTACAGAAACGCAAATCAAACGTACAATGAGATACCATCTCACAGAGACATTACTGGTACGAATCAAAAAGCAGAAAATAACAAATGCTGGACAGGTTGCAGGGGAAATCAGAACTCTTATGCATTGCTGGTGGGAATGTAAAATGGTACAACCACTATGGAAAACGATATGGTGCCTCCTTAAAAAGCTAGAAATAGAAATACCACATGATCCAGCAATCCCATTCCTAGGAATACATCCTAGAGACATAAGAGCTGTCACACGAATAGACATATGCACACCCATGTTCACTGCAGCATTATTCATAATAGCAAAAGATGGAAACAACCTAAGTGCCCATCAACAGGTGAATGGATAAACAAATTATGGTCATATACACAATGGAATACTATACAGCGATAAAGAACAATGACGATTCCAAAAAGCATCTCACAACACGGATGAATACGGAGGGCATTATGCTGAGTGAACTAAGTCAATCACAAAAGGACAAATATTATATGAGACCACTATTATAAAAATTCATGAAAAGGTTTACACACAAAAAAAACCAATTTTTGATTGTTATGTGGGAGGGAATGGGTGGGGAGGGGAAATCACTAACTAGATAGTAGACAAGTATTAACTTTGGTGAAAGTAAAGACAACACATAATATAGGGAAAGTCAGTACACCCTGACCAAGGCAAAGCCACAGAAGCTTCCTAACACATCTAAACACCTTGAGGCACCGAGTTACTGGGGCTGAGGGCTGGGGACCATGGTCTCAGGGACATCTAGGTCAACTGGCATAACTTAGTTCATAAAGAAAATGTTCTACATCCTACTTTGCTGAGTAGTGTCTGGGGTCTTAAAAGCTTGAGGGCACCATGTAACATACATCTACTAGTCCCGTCATGTTCATAGCAAAGTAGAATGAAGAAAATCAAAGAGACAAGGAAAATATCAGTCCAAAGGCCTAATGGACCATATGAACCACAGCCCCCACTAGCCTGAGCCCAGAACAACTACATGCAGCCTGCCTCCCACCACCCACCGCTCTGACAGGGATCACAATAGAGCAGGAGAAAAATGTAGAACAAAATTCTAATTCACAAGAAAAGTTCAGACTTACTGGTCTGACGGAGACTGGGGGGACCCCCAAGACCATGGCCCCCTGACATCTGAGTTACAGAGCTGAAGCCACTCCTGAAGTCCACCTTTCAGCCAAAGATCAGACAGGCATATAACACAAACAATAATCCACATGAGGAACGTGCTTCTTAGTTCAATCAAGTATAGGAGAACTAATGGGCAATGGAAACCCTGGTGGTATAGTGGTTGAAAGCTACAGCGTGCTACAGCTGCTAACCAAAATGTCAGTGGTTCAAATCCACCAGGCACTCCTTGGAAGCCCTATGGGGCAGTTCTATTCTATGAACCGGAATCGATTTGATGGCAATGGGTTTGTTTGTTTGTTTGTTTGTTTGCAATGGGCAACAGCTGCCCAAAAGCAAAGATGAGAAGGCAGGAAGGTACAGGAAGCCTGGAGGAATGGACAAAGGGAACTTGCAGTGTAAAGGGGGACAGTGCTGACACATTGCGAGGATTGCAACCAATGTCACAAAAAATGTGTACAAATTTTTTAATGAGAAGCTAATTCACACTATAAACTTTCACCCAAAACAAAATTAAAAAAAGGGGGGGTTCTAACAGTAAAAGATTATTTTAATCACTTTCATTTAAAGTATTTTCCAAACCCATGGAAACACTTGTATAACAGAAAATTTCTTGAGGGGAATAATGAATTGGAAGACTTTCAATGAATATGCATTTATCATTTAATCACATTTATCCAGTTTGTGGATATAAAATGTTAGGAAAACTTGAAGTGGCAATAGTGATGGTCTTTTACTTCCAGTGTATTATTTATTAGTTCTTCAGTATTTATGATGCTAGTAAGCGATACTCTGCACTTCTGTAGCACCACTCATCCAAGGTACAACTCATCTTTCCTTCGCTGATTTTACAGCTTCTGAATTTGGGTCAATGAAGAGGCAACCTGGATACAGAAGACTGACTCATGGACAGTGAATACACCAAGGGTGAGTTCAGATCAGCCATGGAATATCTGACAAAATTCTTGACCCTCTCTTCAGAAATGGCCAGTCATGATTCTATCAGAATTTTAAGTTTCCCCTCCCCTCGCTCACCTCAGCCTTCTTCTCTTCTCTTACCTCTCTCGAACATTTCTCCTTTCCGTCTGACTGAGACTGGAAGGACCCTGGTGGTCATGGCCCCCAGACCTTCTCTTGGCCCAGGATAGGAACCATGCCCGAAGCCGACTCTTCAGACATGGATTGGACTGGACGATGGCCTGGAGAGGGATGCTGGTGAGGAGTGAGCTTCTTGGATCAGGTGGACACTTGAGACTATGTTGGCATCTCCTGCCTGGAGGGGAGATGAGAGGGTGGAGGGGGTTAGAAGTTGGCGAAATGGACACGAAAAGAGAGTGGAGGGAGAGAGTGGGCTGTTTCATTAGGGGGAGAGTAATCGGGAGTGTGTAGCAAGGTGTATATGGGTTTTTGTGTGAGAGACTGACTGGATTTGTAAACTTTCACTTAAAGCACAATAAAAATTATTAAAAAAAAAATTTCTTCTTTCCTTTTCTGTATTGCTGGCATATGTAGGAAACTTGAATTGAAAACTGCTGGAGAAATCTAAACAAACAATCTGACCTGTCTTGTTTAGATCTGTTGGGCCAGCCACTGTTATTTTCCTTTCCTTACCTTTAACTTAGGTAAGAAAGCTTTTAAGAACAGTTGCATTTTTTTCTCCAACTCAGTATTTTTAAACAAATGTTTTATTGTACTTTAGATGGAGGCTTACAGAGAAAACTAGTTTCTCAATAAACAATAACATATTGCTTTGTGACATTGGTTGTCAACCTACGACGTGTCAACATTTTCTTTCCCCTCCTCGACCTTGGATTCCCCATTACCAGCTTTCCTGTTCCCTCCTGCCTTCTCGTCCTTACCCCTGGGCTGCTGTGCCCATTTAGTCTTGTTTAGTTTTACGGGCCTGTCTAATCTTTGACTGAAGGGTGAACCTCAGGAGTGACTTCATTACCGAGCTAAAAGGCTGTCAGGGGGCCTTACTCTCAGGGTTTCTCCAGTCTCTGTCAGACCAGTATGTCTGGTCTTTGTGTGTGTGCGTGAGTGAGTTAGAATTTTACTCTACATTTTTCTCCAGCTCTGTCTAGGAACCTCTGTTGTGATCCCTGTCAGAGCAGTAGTAGCTGGGCTTCACCTAGTTGTGCTGGACTCAGTCTGGTGGAGGCTGCAGTACTCGTGGTCCATTAGTCCTTTGGACTAGTCTTTCCCTTCTGTCTTTGGTTTTCTTTATTCTACCTTGCTTCAGACGGAATGAGACCAGTGGAATATCTTAGATGGCTACTTACAAGCTTTTAAGGCCCCAGATGCTACTCACCAAAGTAGAATGTAGAATATTTTCTTTATAAACTATGTTATGCCGATTGAACTAGATGTTCCCTGAGACCATGGTGCCCACAGACCTTGGCCCAGTAATTTGGTCCCACAGGGAGTTTGGATGTATCTGTGGAGCTTCCATGACCTTGCCTTGGACAAGTTGTGCTGGCTTCCACGGTATTGTGTACTGTCTTCACCAATGTTACTACTTATCTATTATCTATTTAGTGTTTTTACCTCCCCAGTCCTCCTCTCTCCTCGCTCGTAACCATCAAAGATTGTTTATTTCTGTGTGTAAACATTTTCCTGAGTTTTTATAGTAGTGGTCTCATACAATAGTTGTTCTTTTGTGATTGTTTATTTCACTCAGCATAACGCCCTCCATATTCATCCACGTTGTGTGATGCTTGGCAGATTCATCATTGTTCTTTATCACTGCATAGTATTTAATGGTGTATATGTACCATAATTTGTTTATCCATTCATCTGTTGATGGCCACATAGGTTGTTTCCATCTTTTTGCTATTGTAAATAATGCTTCAGTGAACATGGGTGTGCATATGTCTACTGGTATGATGGCTCTTATTTCTCTAGAATGTATTTCTAGGAGTGGGATCGCTGGATCATATGGTATTTCTATTTGTAGCTTTTGAAGGAGGTGCCATATCGTTTTCCAAAATGGTTGTAACATTTTGAATTCCCACCATCAGTGCATAAGAGTTCCAATCTCCCCACAGCCCCACATGTTGGAGCCCCTCTCCAACATTATTTTCTGTTCTTTTGATTTGTGCCAGTAATGCCGGGGTGAGATGGTATCTCGATGTGGTTTTGATTTACATTTCTCTAGTGGCTAGTAATCTCAAGCATTTCCTCATGTGTCTCTTAGCCACTTGAATGTCTTCTTTGGTGAAGTGTCTGTTCATTTCCTTTGCCCATTTTTTAACTGGATTATTTGTCTTTTTGTTGTATAGGGGTTGGATTTTCCTGTATATTTTAGAGATTAGAACTTTGTCAGATCTGTTGTAGCCAAAAATTTTTTCCCAGTCTGTAGGTTCTCCTTTTACTCTTTTGGTGCAGTCTTTTTTTAAAAAAAATGTTTATCATGCTTTAAGTGAAAGTTTACAAATCAAGTCAGCCTCTCACACAAAAACGAATATACACCTTGCTACACACTCCCAATTGCTCTCCCCCTAATGAAACAGCCCACTCCCTCCCTCCATTCTCTCTTTTTGTATCCATTTCACCAGCTTCCAACCCCCTCTACCCTCTCATCTACCCTCCAGGCAGGAGATGCCAACATAGTCTCAAGTGTCCACCTGATCCAAGAAGCTCACGCCTCACTAGCATCCCTCTCCAACCCATTGTCCAGTCCAAACCCTGTCTGAAGAGTTGGCTTTGGGAATGGTTCCTATCCTGGGCCAACAGAAGGTCTGGGGGCCATAACCACCAGGGTCCTTCTAGTCTCAGTCAGACCATTAAGTCTGATCTTTTCATAAGAATTTGGGGTCTGCATCCCACTGCTCTCCTGCACCCTCAGGTGTTCTCTGTTGTGTTCCCCGTCAGGGCAGTCATAGCTTGTAGCCGGGCACTTACTAGTTCTTCTGGTCTCAAGCTGATGTAGTCTCTGGTTTATGTGGCCCTTTCTGTGTCTTGGGCTCGTAATTACCTTATGTCCTTGGTGTTCTTCATTCTCCATTGATCCAGGTGGGTTGAGACCAATTGATGCATCTTAGATGGCCGCTTGCTAGCGTTTAAGACCCCAGATGCCACTCTCCAAAGTGGGATGCAGAATGTTTTCTTAATAGATTTTATTATGCCAATTGACATAGATGTCCCCTGAAACCATGGTCCCCAAACCCCTGCCCCTGCTACGCTAGCCTTCGAAGCATTCATTTTATTCAGGAAACTTCTTTGCTTTTGGTTTAGTCCAGTTGTGCTGACCTCGCCTGTATTGTGTGTTGTCTTTCCTGTCACCTAGTTCTTATCTACTCTCTAATTAGTGAATACCCCTCTCCCACCCACCTCCCCCCTCTTGTAACCATCAAAGAATATTTTCTTCTCTGTTTAAACTATTTCTCTAGTTCTTATAATAGTGGTCTTATACAATATTTGTCCTTTTGCCACTGACTGATTTCACTCAGCGTAATTCCTTCCAGTATTCCTCCATGTTATGAAATTTTTAACAGACTAATCACTGTTCTTTATTGATGCATACTATTCCATAGTGTGCATCATAATTTATCCATTCATCCATTGATGAGCACCTTGGTTGCTTCCACCTTTTTGCTATTGTAAACACTGCTGCAATGATCATGGGTGTGCATATATCTGTTTGTGTAAAGGCTCTTATTTCTCTAGGATATATTCTGAGGACTGGGATTCCTAGATAGTATGGTAGTTCTATTTCTAGCTTTTCAAGGAAGCACCAAGTTGATTTCCAAAGTGGTTGTGCCATTTTACATTCCCACCAGCAGTGTATAAGAGTTCCAATCTCTCCACAGCCTCTTCAACATTATTTTGTGTTTTTTTTTTTTTTATTAATGCCAGCCTTGTTGGTGTGAGTTGAAATCTCATTGTAGTTTTGATTTGGATTTCTCTAATGCCTAATGATCGTGAGCATTTCCTCATGTATCTCTTAGCTACCTGAATGTCTTCTTTAGTGAAGCGTCTGTTTGTATCTTTTGCCCATTTTTTAATTGGATTATTTGTCTTTTTGTAGTTGAGTTTTTACAGTATCATGTAGATTTTAGAGATCAGGTGCTGACCGGAAATGTCATAGCTAAAAACTTTTTTCCAATGTGTAGGTAATCTTTTCACTCTTTTGGTGAAATCTTTGGATGAACATTGGTGTTTGATTTTTAGAAGCTCCCAGTTATCTAGTTTTTCTTCTGCATTGTTAGTAAGGTTTGGTATACTGTTTATGCCATGTATTAGGCCTCCTAACACTGTCCCTATTTTTTCTTCCATGATCTTTATCGTTTTAGATTTTATATTTAGGTCTTTGATCCATTTTGAGTTCATTTTTGTGCATGGAGCGAGGTATGGGTCTTGTTTCATTTTTTTGCAGATGGATATCCAGTTATGCCAGCACTATTTGTTAAAGAGACTGTCTTTTCCCCATTTAACTGATTTGGGGACTTTGTCAAATATCAACTGCTCATACATGGATGGATTTATGTCAGGATTCTCAATTCTGTTCCATTGGTCTATGTATCTGTTGTTGCACCAGTACCAGGCTGTTTTAACTACTGTAGCAGTATAGTAGATTCTAAAACCAGGTAGAGTGAGGCCTCCCACTTTGTTCTCCTTTTTCAGTAATGCTTTACTTATCTGGGGCCTCTTTCTCTTCCATATGAAGTCAGTGATTTGTTTCTCCATCTCATTAAAAAATGTCTATGGAATTTGGAACGGAATTGCATTAAATCTATAGATCGCTTTTGGTAGAATAGACATTTTTACAATGTTAAATCTTCCTATCCATGAGCAAGCTATGTTTTTCCACTTATGTACGTCTCTTTTGGTTTCCTGCAGAAGCGTTCTGTAGTTTTCTTTCCAGCTCCCCTCCTACCAGCTGGCTGTAGGTGACATGAGGCCCATCCTCTGCATACATGAACCACCGGGCAGCTGCTCCCACAGTAGCTGTACCCACATAGCCTGTCGTAGAAGATGGGAGTCAGGGGTCAGAGCTGGGAGCTGGGAGGTGTCAAGCCTCACGTGGCCATGAACAGCTGGTTGAGGATGAGGCCTATCAGGGCCGCTGCACTGGGGGAGCTGGTGTCCTGGAGGGGTGTCAGTCCCCAGGGCTGGGAAGGATTGTGGGGATCTCTGCTAAGATTTATTCCTAAGTATTTTATCTTCTTGAGGGCTACTGTAAATGGTTTTGATTTGGTGATTTCCTCTTTGATGTTCTTTTTGTTGGCGTAGAGGAATCCAACTGATTTTTGTATGTTTATCTTATATCCCAATACTCTGCTGAACTCTTCTATTAGTTTCAGTAGTTTTCTGGAGGATTCCTTGGGGGTTTTCTGTGTATAAGATCATGTCATCTGCAACTAGATATACTTTTACTTCTTCCTTGCCAATCTGGATGCCCTTTATTTCTTTATCTAGCCTAATTGCTCTGGCTAGGACCTCCAGGACAATGTTCAATAAGGGTGGTGATAAACGGCATCCTTGTATGGTTCCTGATCTCAAGGTGAATGCTTTCAGGCTTTCTCCATTTAGGATGATTTTGGCTATTGGCTTTGTATAAATGCCCTTTATTATGTTGAGGAATTTTCCTTCTATTCCTATTTAGCTGAGAGATTTTATCATGAATAGGTGTTGAACTTTGTCAAATGCCTTTTCTGCATCAATTGATAAGATCATGTGATTCTTGTCTTTTGTTTTATTTATAGGATGGATTACATGAATTGTTTTTCAGTGATGAACTATCCCTGCATACCTGGTATGAATCTCACTTGGTCATGTGAATTATTTTTTTGATATGTTGTTGAATTCTATTGGCTAGAATTTTGTTGAGGATTTTTGCATCTAAGTACATAAGGGATATAGGTCTGTAATTTTCTTTTTTTTGTGGTGTCTACCTGGTTTTGGTATCAGGGATATGCTAACTTCATAGAATGAGTTTGGGAGTATTCTGTCCTTTTCTATGCTCTGAAATACCTTTAGTAGTAATGGTGTCAACTCTTCTCTGTAAGTTTGGTAGAACTCTGCATTGAAGCCATCCAGGCCATGGCTTGTTTGTTTTGGGGAGTTTGTTGATTACCTTTTCAATCTCTTCTTTTGTTATGGGTCTATTTATGTTCTATCTCTGTGTTAGTTTAGGTAGGTAGTGCGTTTCTAGGAATTCATCCATTACTTCAGGGTTTTCAAATTTGCTAGAGTATAATTTTTCATAGTAATCCAATATGATTCTTTTAATTTCAGTTGGGTCTCTTGTAATATCGCCCATTTCTTATTTGGGTTTTTGCTTCCTCTCCTGTTTTTCTTTTGTCAGTTTGGCCAATGGTTTATCAATTTTGCTGATTTTTTCAAAGAACCAGCTTTTGGTCTTGTTAATTCTTTCAATTGTCTTTCTGTTTTCTATTTCATTTAGCTCAGCTCTAATTTTTTGTTATTTGTTTTCTTCTGGTGCCCTCAGGGTTTCTTTTGTTGGTCTGTTTCTATTTGTTGAAGTTGTAGGGATAATTCTTTGATTTGGGCCCTTCTTTTTGTTTGTGTGTATTTATTGATATAAATTGACCTTTGAGCAGTGCTTTCGGTGTGTCGCAAAGGTTCTGATAGGAAGTGTTTCATTCTCATTGGATTCTATGAATTGCTTTATTCCATCCTTAATGTCTTCTATAATCCAGTCTTTTTTGAGCAGGGTATTGTTCCAAGTGTTTGATTTCTTTTCCCTGCTTTTTCTGTTATTGATTTCCACTTTTATGGCCTTATGGTCAGAGAAGATGCTTTGTAATATTTCAATGTTTTGGATTCTGCTAAGGCTTGCTTTATGACCTAACATGTGGTCTATTCTAGACAGTGTTCCATGTGCACTAGAAAAGAAAGTATACTTGGTTGCTGTTGGGCAGAGTGTTCCATATATGTCTATGAGGTCAAGTTGGTTGATTGTGGCATTTAGATCTTCCGTGTCTTTATTGAGCTTCTTTCTGGATGTCCTGTCCTTCACCGAAAGTGGTGTGTTGAAGTCTCCTACTATTATTGTGGAGCTGTCTATCTCACTTTTCAATGCCGATAGAGTTTGTTATGTATCCTGCAGCCCTGTCATTGGGTGCATAGCATAAATACTTAATATGGTTATATCTTCTTGGTATATTGTCCCTTTAATCATTATATAGTGTCCTTCCTTATCCTTTATGATAGATTTAAGTTTAATGTCTATTTTGTCAGAAATTAACATTGCCACTCCTGCTCTTTTTTGATTGTTGTTTGCTTGATATATTTTTTTCCATCCTTTGAGTTTTAGTTTGTTTGTGTCTCTAAGCCTAAGGTGTGTCTCTTATAGGCAGCATATAGACGGATCGTGTTTTTTAATCCATTCTGCTACTCTCTGTCTTTATTGGTGCATTTAGTCCATTTACATTGTGCATAATTATGGACAGGTATGAATTTAGTTCTATTATTTTGATGTTTTTTTGTGTGTGTCGTTGACAGTTTCTTCTTCTCACTTAATTTTATGTGCCGAGTAGATTATCTTTATATATTGTCCTTTCCTCATATTTGTTGTTGTTGATTTTGTTTCTGTTGAGTCTCTATTTTTTTCTTGTATTTTATTTTGATGTGTAGGATAGTTTATCTCCTTTGTGGTTACCTTATTACTTACCCCTGTTTTTCTGAATTTAATCCTAACTTTTATTTCTTTGTGTCACCTTATCTTCCTCTCCATATGCAAGATCTATGACCACATTTCTTAGTCCCTCTTTATTGTTTTAATGTTATCTTCTTTTACATAATAACATCACTGTTACCCTATTTTGAGTGTTTTTTTTTTTTTTTTTTAATCCTGATTTATTTTTGTGATTTCCCTGTCTGGGTTGACTTCTAATTGCTGTGCCCAGTGTTCTAGTCTTGGGTTGATAAACAGATATTATTGATTTTCTAACTAAAGAACTCCCTTTAGTATTTCCTGTAGTTTTGGTTTGGTTTTTATGAATTCCCTAAACTTTTGTTTATCTGGAAATGTCCTAATTTCACCTTCATATTTGAGAGACAGTTTTGGTGGATTATTCACTCTCCTTTGTAGGTGACTTCTCGTTTTGTCCCTAGCTGCTCTTAAAATTCTCTCTTTATCTTTGGTTTTGGCAAGTTTGATTATAATATGTCTCAGTGACTTTCTTTAATATCTACCTTATATGGAGTTCAATGAGCATCTTGGATAGATATCTTCTCATTTTTCACAATATCAGGGAAGTTTTCTGCCAACAAATCTTCAACAATTCTCTCTGTATTTTCTGTTATACCTCCCTGTTCTGGTACTCCAATCACTCGTAGGTTATTTCTCTTGGTAGAGTCCCATATGATTCTTAAGGTTTCTTCATTTTTTTAAATTCTTTTATCTGATTTTTCTTCAAATATATTAGTGCCAAGTGCTTTATCTTCAAGTTCAGAAATTCTCCCTTCTACTTGCTCAATTCTGCTTCTCTGACTTTCTATTGTCTACTTCTGTAATTTTATTGTTAATCTTCTGAATTTCTGACTGCTGTCTATGGGTTTTTTCCAGCTTATTAAAGTTTTTATTATGTTCCTGAATGATCTTTTTAATTTCTTTAGTTGCTTCATCTGTGTGTTCCTTGGCTTGTTCTGTGTATTGTCTCATTTCCTTCCTGATGTCTTGAAGGGCTGTGTATATTAATCTTTTGTGTTCTGCCTCTGGTAATTCCAGGAAGGCACTTTCATCTAGATGATCCCTTGATTCTTTTTTTTGAGAGCTTGTTGAGGTGATCATGCTCTGTTTGTGACTTGATATTGACTGCTGTCTCCGAGCCATCTATAAGTTATTGTATTAGTTTATTTTATGTTTGTGTACTGTGTCATAGCTTCTTGCTTTGTTTTGTTTTGATATGCCCAAATGTGTTGCTTGAGTGAGCTATCTTGATTATTTTCACCTTTGGAGCTCTGACCTCCTGTCCCCAGACGGCTAGAGCTGTTATATCAGTTTAGGAGTCCGTTTACATTTCTTGTATGAATTCAGCTCAGGTGTTCAAGTAGCAATCATCAAGTGTGTGGTACAGGCTCTGTCCTACAGTGTTAGAGGGGCAGGAACAATTACTGTAGGTAGCCATATCTGGTTGCAGCAGGGGATCACACTCTGAACAAGGCAGGGGGCTGAGAATCATCCCCAACGTGTCTCTGAGTAAAAGTGTGTCCCTGTTCCCTAGAGCGTACAGGTGGGTGGGTTTTGCAGACGGACCATGGGCACCAAATGTTTTTGGTTTAAGGACCAGTTATCCTTGGACCCCTGTCGTGGGTGGCTGGGTAATTTGAGTGGAGCTACCAGTCCTTAGGCCCCTGATGTGGGTAGGTGAGGACCCTGTTTAATAGGTAAAGCAATGTCAAACACCAAACACTCACCTCTCCGCTGCACAGCTGAAACAGAGTCTGCCAACAAGGGCCTATTCTGAAATAGGTCCACACAGGTCCATGCAGAGTGGAAAGGTGCTCAAAGACTACGGACTGTTTATGCCTGGACAGTAGCCGGTTCTGTCCTGAGCTCCCCCAGTTATTGGAGCTGGCAAATTATCTTTTCCCCCATTTGCAAATTTATTCCTTCTCCAAGGCCTGGAGGATGGCTCTAGGTGCTCAATAGGGCCTATCTCAGGCCCAGGGAAGTCAGCCGCTGAAGCTGGCTTGGATGTGGGGGAGGGGGGCATGGAAAATATATGCAAGTACTTAGCTTTTGCCCAGAGTGCCATTCTTGTCTGGTTCCAGAGGTGTGAGTAGGCTGTGTGGTTCGCTGCTTCTCCCTTTGGAAACTGCGGCTAAATGCTAGTACCAGCCTGCCGCCGCTGCTCCCAGATATGGTGCCTGAGGGCTCTGCTTGATTCAGGTACGTTAACTCCTCTCCGCTGCTGAACCCTCTCTTCCTCCCCCTGCCCCTCAGTTCGTTTTCTAAGCTTGCCTTTGATGTTCAGGGCTCCTAGCTTGTCATAAATATACTCATTTCACTTGTTTTTTTTGGTCTTTGTTGTAAAGAGGGCTTGCCAGAAACGTCTGTCTATTTGCCATCTTGGCTCCGCCCATCTGGTGAAGTCTTTTGATGAGTGTGTTTAATTTTTAGAAGATCTCAGATATCTAGCTTATCTTCTGGGGTTTGTATGTTGTTGTGGTTTGCATCCTGTTAATACTGCATATCAGGGCCTGTATTGTTGGTCCTATTTTTTCTTCTATGATCTTTATAGTATTCAATTTCATATTTAGATCACAATCTGTTTGCAGAGTAACTGCCATACTACCGAGGACCATCTTGTACAAATGTGACAAGGTATTAGACTCAAGTGTTAGGAAGGTTGAAGCTAAAATCAATCATTTGTCCCAGCGTGCCTGCTAAAACAGATGGGCCTAAAAGCAGGTGATTCTTGTATTGGAAGTGCTCAAGAGCTTTTGCTGATTCACTAGGGTGCAAGATCTTATGACCACACAAAGGAAAAAGAGGCTTAACTATTACTAATTTAAAGCATTTACATTATGGCTTGGGTTTAATTGCAGTTGATGGAACTCTTTGTTGCTAGGTTCATGCCTCTGTGGAGACCTATAGTTGGCTTTGATGTTTTACTTCAGTGGAACCTTGACTCTTCCTGTGTAGAGGTAGTTTTCCCTTAGGTGTGGGTGGTGTGTTTAAACAGGTTTTATTCAAGGCCTGCAGAGTTGCCTTTGTTTTGTGTGGCAATGCTGGCTATCTAATATTGAATACAAAGTGGTATAACTCACTGGTATTTGCTTTGGAGAATACACGAAGAGCGTTTTTGACCTTTGTTTTTTGTGTTTGAAAAACCGTACTTTTGGTACGTCATATCCTACAGATCCTTATAATGAATCCAAACAATGTGAGATATGTTGAGGCCTTAGGTTGTTGGTGGCTTAAAAACATCTCATTAACTAGTCATTTTATTTGGTTAATTGCTCTGTTAAATCAACTCTGCTGCCTATGGTAATAGAGAACAAAGATGTACTGTCTCCAGATTTTCATTTCAGGTAATAGTGTAGCTTCCTTTGAAAAAAAGGGCTTATGAAAATAAAAAGAAAACAATCCTTAAATTTAGCTTTTTTGCTAATTTCATCTTTGGTAAAAGTGAAATGTGCCAAATGGTAAATTAAGAGGGAAAAATCAACATGCTCTTTAAGTTGCTGATTCTTCAGCTCTCACTTAAATTGTTGGTTGTTGTGGACTAAAGAAGGTCAGGGCTTTCTAAACCTGCTCTTTACTGAAGGCTTGGTTACCTCATCATCTTTTTTGAATGCTTACATGTTCATACGAATAAATGTGTTTATAGTTGGCCTACAGCTGGGGAGGGATATGTGAGCCTTTTAAACATGATTCTACATTTATTCTATTTTACAACTTTCTAGGCCTTACCTGTTGTGGAAGTCAAGAGGAACTCTAGATGTGTTGTGAAAAGAATACTTTTGATAACCAACTTCAGGGAATTTTTAGATTAAAGGATACATTATTGTTATTAAATTTAGCTTTTCCAGAATTAATTTTTGGAGAAAATACTGTATCTGATTATTGTTTTGGCTTCACAGTAAGTATTTAAGAGGCCAAGGTATTAGAAGTGGGTAATCTATTTTTTTGGCAAGTAGAAAGCTGCTACAATTCCTGCCCTTACAGTTAAGAAATGGGGTAGCTTTTACTCCAAGTTGCCTGACTTATTATCTAGCATTCTAGATATGAGATGCCAATTCAGTTCTAAGAATATTCCCTCCTAGAGTGCTTGCTTGTTTTTCTACTTTACAAATGATTTTGTAAGTACTTCATAAAGCAAAAAATCATGGCAATTCTAAAGTAGACTGATACTTCTTTTCAGAATTTCTCTCTGCACATAGCATCTTGGATTATCAAATTGTTTACATACATGTTTTTTGTTTCTCGTATGTTGCTTACAAAGGGAAATCTGTGTGAGCAAAGACGGATATTTAGGAATTAGCAAAGTATTCTTTAAATATCTATAAACGAAATCGAAACCTACTGCTGTTGAGTCAATTCTGACTCATAACAATGCTATAGGACAAAGTAGAAGTGCCCCACAGGGTTTCTGAAGTTGTAAATCTTTACAGAAGCAGACAGCCATATCTTTCTCCTGTGTTAAATACGTATACTCAAGTATATTTTATTACATAACTAATGTTTAGTTATAGAATCTTAGCATTTCAGATGGGCTTAATTCTGGTGACATGGTTACATTTTAAATCAGTACTGCTCAGATGGAGTGTTCATATACCTGGGGGTCTTGTTCAATGCAGACTGTGATTGGGTAGGCCTTGAATAAGCATGAGGTGCTTTATTTTAACAAGCTCCCAAGGGATGTCAACACTGCAGGTCAGTGGGCTAAGAAAAAACTAGATAGTTCCTGCTTTTCTTGATGGGCATGGAGGGGGGAGGGGATGTAGAGGGGAGAAAGTGTTGTGTATATTGGGTCTGTTTACATGCTAATTCGTAGAATGCTCTTGAAAAGAAAACTCTTAATAGGTCAGGATCTGATAAATTCGGGCATTCTCTACCACTGATTTTTAAAAATCGAAAAGCTTGATGCTGAGTGTTAGCCAATTAAATTTTGTGAATGTTATAGCTTTACACAGCTTGCAACTTTAATGATGAGTCCAGTTTTCTCATCGAACTGATGAATTATATTAAAAAACTAAATAAAGCAAATGGATGTATTGTATGGGGTGGTATCAATAGCCTGTGCTTAGAAAATCCCAACAGCTGAAATTTTTTAGGTGAATTATTAGTGTTAAGTGCTTGGTAGTTCATAGAGTATAATAGAGTAAACTTTAAGAGAATTCAGTAAAATATACCACGTGGACAGAGATTGTTTTACTGTTTTGTGCACTCCCGTTAAAAAACCTGTTGCCCTTTGTGCACTAACATATACTAAATGCAGAGACCAGAAACTGACATGGTAAACTCTCAATAAATATTTTTTTAAATGAATTAATTCTAGTTGATGATTCTTTGACTGTCTTAAATGTCAGGATGGGACTGGCCTTCCTGCATTTAATTATTATTTCATATAATAAAACTGAATTTCCACTCAAGATTAATGACTTTAAAATGTGCCCTAAACTATAATGGAATACGCATAAACACACAGATGCCAAAGCCTAGTATACATAGTCAGGAAGTGGAAAAATCTTAGATGGCATCAAGTGATAAAAGAAGTTAATAAAAATTTCGTTATATTAATTCATTCTGTCTTAAGTATTACTTTATTCCCAAAAGACAAGAGAACACAGTAAATGAATCCCAACCCTACTTCGGGCTGCTCGGTTCTCACTTTCTCCAGTTGAGATTAAAGTGTATAGCCAAACCAAAACAAAACCCAGTGCTGTCAAGTCGATTTCAACTCATAGCAACCCTATACGACAGAGCAGAACTGCCCCATAGAGTTTCCAAGGAGCGCCTGGCGGATTTGAACTGCTGACCCTTTGGTTAGCAGCTGTAGCACTTAACCACTATGCCACCAGGGTTTCCAAAGTGTATAGCAGAATGAAATTAAAAAAAAAAACCCTACTAGTTTTACATTATTTTTCTTTCTAGTGAAAAGCTTGGTAATAATTGTGTGAAAATGTATATGGAAGATTATAGAGATCTATCTAAAATTATTCAATAAAATAGTAATTTGCTTTAATAGACATCACAGCAGAAACCCCATTTTGTGCTGGTGGGATAAAATAGGTAACGCTTTCTAACTTCTTGTAATTGTCATCTTTAAATATTTCTTTGGCCAGGACTATCTTACCTTTTTGAAGAGAATATGAAGGCTATTTTTCTGTTGTTTTTTTTAAATTTTTTAATTTTTTATTGTGCTTTAGGTGAAAGTTAACAGCTCAAGTTATTTCTCATTCAAAAATTTATACACATACTGTTTTGTAACTTTAGTTGCAATCCCCACAATGTGACAGCACACTCCCCCTTTCTACCCTGGGGTTCCCTGTGTTCATTCAACCAGTTCCTGCCCCTTCCTGCCTTTTCATCCTGCCTCTGGACAGGAGCTGCCCATTTGGTCTCATACATCTGTTTGAACTAAAAAGCATAGTCCTCACGTCGATTATTTTTTGTTTTATATTTCTGTCTGATCTTTGTCTGAAGAGTGGGTTCCGGGAATGGTTTCAGTTCTGGGTTAACAGTGCCTCTGGGGCCATAGTTTTGGGGTTCCTCCAGTCTCTGTCAGACCATTAAGTCTGGTCTTTTTACGTAAATTTGAATTCTGTGCTACATTTTTTTCCTGCTCTGTCTAGGACTCTCTATTGTGCTCCCTGTCAGGGTGGTCATTGGTGGTAGCCAGGCACAATCTAGTTCTTCTAGTCTCAGGCTAGTGAGGTCTCTGGCTCATGTGGTCCTTTCTTTAGTCCTTTCGGCTAATATTTTCCTTGTGTCTTTGATTTTCTGCATTCTTTTGCTCCAGGTGGGATGGTACCAATCCATGTATCTTAGATGACCGCTCACAAGCTTTTAAGACCCCAGACACCACTCACAAAAGCCAGATGTAGAATATTTTCTTAATAAACTATGTTACGCCAATTGACCTAGATGTTCCCTGAAACTATGGTCCCCAGGCCCCAGCCCCAGCTACTCTGTCCCTCAAAGTATTGGGATGTGTCCAGGAAACTTCTTTGCTTTTGCTTTGTGAAGGCTATTTTTCAATCCAAGTTAGGCTTGGACTAAATTGTATTCCATTTGTAATTAGTGACTATTCCTTATCTACTAGAGAAGGGTCAGCAGCCTCTGTATTTGCTAAGTTATAATTCACAGATAGTTATCATTTATATGGTGAAAAATAAAGAAGTTTCTTGGGGAGGGGTATCCTAGTAGTAAATAGTCTTTTCATAAATTGAGATGTCTCCCAACAGGCCATTTGTTTTGGCTGACAACACTGAATCCAGGTAAGAAAAATACAGCTGATCTATTCTTGATTTTCATCTTTGGTTATTTGAAGTAGGGATTGTTGTCCTTTTGTGTTTTTTTCTTTTTTGGTCAGTTTCTGCCACTTGGTCTAAAAATGAATAGCTATTAGTTTTCTCCTTATCCTTCACAGAATTCTTTTTGTCTCTATGCTATAGTTGAATTTTATTGGTTTTGTTAACATGGCTTCTCTCTGACATTCATAGGTTACAACATTTCTTACACCAAAATGGCCCTGGTGGTGTACTCTTCATTTCCATCCCACAAAATATCCTCTTATCTTTGTGCCAAGATGGGATTTCCTGCTTCTCAGGTGACCCTGACTGAGTTATCTGAGTCTGGTCTTTCCATGGTTATCACATCACATTAAGCAAATGTCTATTCTTGCTCTGCAATACAGTAGGACCAGACTCGAAACATTCCAGTCCGTGTGGAGGCCATCAGAGAGAGATCTTCCTAAAACATTTTGTTCTTAATTGAATTGGAAATAATATATTCTCAAATAAAAAATATTGTAAATGGTAGGTGGGTTCCTAAACTAGCTACAAAAGTGGTAGAATGATGGTAAAGGTAAGCGATGAGCTTTGGGGTAAGGAGTGGAGAAATCATTTTAAACGTTGACTCTGCCACTCATTAGTGCTGCAATTTATTATTATCCCCTCAGTGACTCAGTTTCCTTTTCTGTAAAATGAGGATAATGATTCTTCTCAGGATTGTTAGGATAACATGAAAATCTTTATATAACACTTTCATAGGGACTTATTCATGGTATTCATGCTTTATCATGAATTGCAAAAAATTAATTTCTTATGTAGCAAATACATTCAGGTCAGGTTAGATCCGGTTATATAAATGAGTTTAGCTGTATTGGTAATAATGGTATATTGGGAAAATGAACTGTAGTATCTATAGAGACCGCCATGTGTCAGCACTGATCCATGTGCTGAGGTTATAACACTGGGAAAAAATTCCTTATCCTTTTGGAGCTTAAAATTTAGTGTGTATGTGTGTGTGTGTGTGTGTGGGGTGGGGGGGGCAAGTTTCTATTAAAAGTTACTCAATGAAAGAACCCAAAACACAAGATCACTTACTAAAGCCATCCCAATTTTGACTTGGCCTAAAGACTGATAAGGAGTCCCTTGGTGGTATAAATGGTTAATTCACTTGGCTGCTTACCAAAAGGTAGGGGCTTTGAGTCCACCCAGAGGTACCTGGGAAGAAAGCCCTGGTGATCTACTTCTGAAAAATTAGCCATTGAAAACCCTATGAAGCCCAGTGCACTCTGACGCGTATGGGGTCACCAGGAGTGGTGACTGATTTGAAGGCAGTTGGTTACTGGTTGGGAGCCCTGGTGGTGTAGTGGTTAAGAGCACAGCTGCTAATCAAAAGGTCAGCAGTTCAAATCCACCAGCCACTCCCTGGAAACCCTATGGGGCAGTTCAACTCTGTCCTATAGAGTTGCTATGAGTCGGAATCGCCTCAACAGCAATGGGTTGGTTTGGTTACTGGTTAAAGACTGACAGGAATAGAAGTTACTAATAGAAAGAAATGGATGAAGAAAGAGACAGCTAGTTCATAACACAAAATTTATAAATGGTAGCTTCTGATTCTGTGAAATACAAATAGTAATATCTCATAGGTTTTTGAGGAAATTAAATCCTATTATCTATGTAAAGTGCTTAATTATAAGCACTAAATAATACTTATTTCCTTCCTCAAACGCTTGTTAATTTCCAACATGGCTGGAAGGATTTCAAGAACCCCTATTATTGTTATATGCCATTTGACCTTTTTTTCCGATTTATATATAGTATCTTTTAGAGCAATGCTCAATATTTATTTGTTTGTTTGGATGCAGGCAGATCTTTTGTTATAATTTTCCTTAAAGCTTTACAATCAAAATAATTTATTATAACTCATTCTACTACTCGTAATTGCTAACAGAAGAATGAGTTCCAAAAATGTGTGAGATGGTGATTTGGAACTCTACACTATATCTCAGCACAGAAATAATGTTATTTTAACATCCCAAACCATGCAATAAGAAGTCATCTCATCCCATAATGAGGCTGATACTATGTCAGGGTAAAACTGAGCAGTGGGAAGTTTTGAACACAGCTTCCCTCCTGTCCTTTATTCTGTCTCTGCTCTCAAACTGCCTGGTAAAGCTTCCAAAAATGCAGTCACACAAATGTGGAACTAGTGTATTATTGTTTCCTTGGATGTTGTTTTACATCAAAGGAATAAAGTAAATGTGAAATGAGTTAAATGAATTCTGTGAGTTAATGAGTTAAACAACTGAAAGGAATTTGTATTTTTCCACAGCTTCTCAAATCCCACCAATCTTTGATTCTGAAGTTTGGCCCAATTCTTCTGCACAGCCCTTGCTTTCAAAACTTGAATGTGAGGGCTGACCCACGCCTCCAAGAAAGACATCATTTTTGAGCTCTAGCCAGTCCATAGTCTTGTACTGGAAATTTTGAGTCTGGTAGATGAAAAGGAAAAATGGGATGTGGCTACAGTTCAATCTCCTATATATGTAGCCCAGTTAGGAAATTCAGGTAGAGGTTCTCCATGTGAGTTAGCTTATCCAGAATTACTTCACCCCGCTTGTCAAATACCTAGCTAAGGCTTACAAAAGAACCAGGCTTCAGTTGAAGAGGGGAAAGCATCCAAGAGAAACAATTGTACTTAAGAAGGGTAAAGTGCTGAGCAGGTATACCTAGAAAGTCTAGTGAGGAGTTAGGTATGGTGAAGGCACGAGGCTGGGGCAGGGAAACAAATTAATTTTGTTTTTCATATTTGGCAACTTCTTGAGTGTTGGTGCTTCTGGTCAGAGATGCCTCTGAAAACCATATGCTTTGTAAGCCTATGCCTATACAGCATAGTTCTTTTAGGTGCTGAAACATACTACAAGTTCAAAGGTACTATAAATTTGGTTTCACAATTTCACTTATGTGATTTATATAGTGACTTTTGAATTGAGCAGCTAGGTGGTGGAGACTGTATAAAAATCTTGGCGCTAAAGATTTGTACCTGACAGCTTGACTGATATTAAATGCTTTCTACACAGTAGTTTTTATAAACTAGGTATTATACAGCACATAAATACATAAGCCCTTTCACCAGAACCACCATCCTGTTGAAATAAAAATTCATTCTATTTACAGATAAAGAAACTGAGGCTTACAGAGAAGATCAATAGCTTCCTCTGGACTATACAGCTAGTAAATGATAGATTTGAAACTAAGTCTATTTGACTCCAAAGCTACTTAAAAGCTTTAAAATCAACTGTCTCAAAATGGAACAATAGTAGAGTTTTCTCTTTAATCATCTGACTACTCATCTTGACTCTTATACAAAAGTTGTGTTACAGTTCTGGGTTTGACTGCCCAGCTCTGTGTCCTTGAACGCACCACCCAAATTGTCTAGGAAGTCTTTGGTGTCCGTTGAGAGGGGCGGTCCACGTGATCATCAAGACCTGTCTAACCGTCAGCGCTTAGAATCTCTACATACGTATGGATTCAATCTTGAGCCTATGCTCACTTACCTCCCTGAACACGATGCCTTTTATTTGGAACATACATATGCACACTTGTATTACTGAAAATATACATTTTACTTCTATTGTGAGCTGCGTAGGTAATCATAATAGCCACCATTTATTGCATTTCTTGTAGGCACCAGCTCTATAAGGTGAACTTAAAAGTTATTTTCTGGAGGAGGACGCCAAGGTTCAGAGATTTTGAGTGGGGGAGCCAGAATTCTAGCCCTTGTGTATATGTCTAATAGGACCTTAATGAAGCTGTATACATTTTCTAATTGTGCTTTCGGCCTACGAATGATTTTGGACATTGCTTTTTCAACCACAGAGTTTTTGTTGTTGTTAAAAGATATCACTTAGCTCCTGTCGCTGATTTCACCCTCTGCTTACTTTCTGCTAGATAGGGAGAAGTAGAGTGGTTGGGAGCTTACTGTTTTTATGTTAAATGGTTCTTCAGAGCCTAAGCCTAAAGCTAAGGGCAGGAAAACGAACGTAACCGCCCGCTCAGTGCCTCTGCGGCGCTCGGCGGATCCACCACCCCGCGCCTTCCTTTGCCAGAACTCACGTGCTCCTCCTGAACTACGTTACCCAGCGCACCGCGCGGCCGAGAGCGCGGGCTCGTAGAGCTCTTCCTTCCTCCTCCCCTCGCAGGTCGCAGCGAGATGATGCATAGGCGTCGGGCGCTAACGAGTGACGGTGTCCTGGCTCGCGACCGCGGCGGCCTTAGCAGCGGCAATAGGCGCAACAGCGGCGGCGACTGCAGGGACGACGACGGCAGGGCGGGCGCTGTGCGCAGAGGGGAGGGGTAGGCGGGCGGCGCCGGCGGCTTCAGCTGCGGCAGCGACGGCTAGAGCGACGGAAGAAGATCCCCTACCAGCCGGCGGTCGAGTTAGGCCTCAGCAGCGCCCGGAGCCGCTCGCACTGTCCTCTGCGGAAGATCTCCATAGAGACCGTGACATACACAGAGGCGGGGGACCGCGGAAGGCTGCCGGACCGGAGCCAGCTCCTCGGCCTCCGCCGCCGCCACCCCCTCCCCCTCTGCCAGCGCGCACCCTCTCTCCCCTCCTGCTCGCAACCTCGAGGTCCCTGGTGTGCCTGTGTCCCACCGTGTGGGTAGCGCGGGCGGACTTTTGGGCCGGGACCGGGCGGGGGGGGCTCTAAGGCCGTCGCCTCTGCCTCTCCCGCCCCCCTTACCCGCCGCGGAGCGGGAAGCAGCGGAGGCTCCACCATGGCCTCGGGAGCCGGAGGAATAGGAGGGGGCGGCGGCGGCGGTGGCAAGATCCGGACGCGGCGTTGTCACCAGGGGCCAATTAAGCCTTACGCGCAGGGGCGACAACAGCACCAGGTACGGAACCCCGACGCCGCGGTGGCCTAACGGGTCGGGGGCTGGGCGAGAGGGGTCAGGCAGTGCGGGGCTCTGGCTCCCCACACCCGCCGCACGTGGATCGGATGGGAGGGCCGGAGGAAGGCCCGATTGAGGCGGCGGGAGCTCAGGCCGCTGGGGTGGCGACGGGAAGTGGGCTGAGACAGGCCCAGCCGTGCGGCGCACATGTGTGGCTTGGGCCGCCTCTCGCATAGTCTCTGGGTCAGGGGCTTCCCCGGCAGGCTCAGGGCGGGAAAAGAAATTCTAGGCCCACGGTGCGCGCGTTTCTTTCTTTTTTTTGGCGGGGATTGGGGATTTGGAGGTATTACTCACAGCCTCTCGAGGGAGAAAGGAAAAGATGCGGCCGGAGCCCATTACGCGGGCTGTGCGTTTTCTAGTCTCCCGCGGTTCAGTGTGTGGGGAGGGGGCTGCTCCGAGGAATCGGCTTCTTGGACTCACGGGAGACTGGGGGGCGCTGTTACACGGAAAATGGAATAATATACTCTCAGCCGATTGATTAATTCTCCGTCTCCGCCGCCCTTGTCCGTCCTCAATCTGAGAGCATTCGCTCAACTTTTTTTTCTTAACCGGGATATAGTTAACCGTGGCACTGGGGCATTTTGAAAGTCCCTCTCCACCCTTACGTATTTTCTGCGCTGCGCGGCTCTTCCCTCCCCACCTGTCTCTTTTTTTTTTCTTCCTCCTTTTACTTTGGAAACTAGAATTGGCCATTCTCCACAGTTGACCAGGATTCCATTTCTGATCTCATACACAAAATATTTTAATATTATGGGGCGTGTTCTAAAAGTTTAAGGACTTTTGACGCTCTAGGAATGTTTGTGGTCTTATAATTTAATCACCGTGTACACTCCTGGGTGTTAAAAATTATAAGGAGTTTAGCCTAAGTATAAATGAGACATTCGTTTCTGAGAAAATTCCATTTTTAAATGTTATTTGTGTGTTGGCGGATGGTAGAGCAGAAAATACCAAATACCTATTTTAATAAAGCCACTTATAAAACTGATTGACACTAAGGTGGGAAGTGTGTGTCTTAAACTTGTTAGAAACAAAAGTATAGCAAAAGGGTGTAATAACTTGTTGCATACAGTCAGGTAGACTTCCTAGATTGCTTTATTTTGCATGATAATAATGAACACTTTAACATGTTTGTTGGTGGTGTTAAATTGTATCATTAAGTACAGATTTGAGGAGAACTTTTGAAAGTAAAAATTGTGGATTATGTATTATACCAAGTAGGTCTCTAATAGTCAGAAGGCTTGGCATTACTATTATCTCCTGCTAGTTTTTCCACGGATATGTACAGAAAGTGCCTCGTTTTCACATGGCTTTGTGAGGAACAGGTACTTGTAGGCAGATTTAATGCTAGAATTCAGGTCACAAGCCTTGACCATTTAACTTAAGCCTCTTTTGTAGAATGAAAGACATACATGCTTTCTGTTTCTCCTATAGAATATCTCAGTGCTTTCTACGATTTGCTTAAAAGAAAATTACTACACATAGAAAAACGTTTTCAATACAGATGAATAAAAAGTTTGGACAGAGTTTAGAAGGGAGTTAATATATTCCAGGCAGCGAAAGTTGTAATCACAGTTTATTTTTAAATTTACTTAGATAAGAATCTAATTTTGAGGAAATAATGTCTTAACAGAATGCCTGTGATCTAAACTGCCCTAGAATTGATACGATTTCAGGCTGTATAGTTTTTAAGTTTTAAATTTTCGTAAATTATCATTGCTCCCTATCTAAAATACTTTAAGCTTCTTGCCCCAGCTGCTTGATTTATTTAAAAAATATATATGTATTTTTAGCTTTTGAATTGGGATTAAAGATGTTTTGAGATTTCTTGATCAACACTACATGTTTTATTTAATACTGGCAGGAACTACCAAAGAAAAGTATTCAGGTATATACAGAAGAGTGCTTTCTGGTTTATCTGTTTTTTAATCTTATATTAAGGGCTTTTCCTTAGTCTTTACTGAAACTTTTGTGAACTACCTGCTTGCTGTATTCTACCCTAAGCTGTCAAATTGGATGTTTTGCAGCAGTTGCTGAGTCATCATGAATATCGAGGCGCTTCATGACATGGCATGTTTTGTACTAATGTTATTTAAGTGACCCAGGGTTTCTGAGCAGGAATGAAGTTTTTCATTATGTAGTAGAGTGTTGGAACCAGAATGAGAGGCCTGGCACTGTTAGTTAATGGCTGTTTGCCATTGCTTGTCAGGCCAATTAGCTAGTGTAGTCAGACAGTACCTGAGACTCTTGCATGTGTTAAATTGACTTGTAATTTCCTGTTTTGACTTCTGGTTTAGCTCTGCTGGGAAATACTTAAAGGCTAGCATTTTTTTCTTTTCACCTTCTCATCTTTAAAATGTCATCTTGCTTAAAGTTGCAAAGACAGAAATCCATTGTCTTTGTCAACTAACAGGAGGGTAGTAACTCTTAAAAATTGTAAAAGCAAAAGTACAGCCTTGAATAATGTAAGCTGATCATTTTCATTCGCTTTCTCCCCCACCCCCAACCCCTTAACCCAGCTACATTTAGGAAATGGTGTCATTTTTCACTGTGGGAGTGAACAGGTCACTAAAGAGGATGTGATTAGTTCTTGTCACCTGTTCAGTCTCCTTTCCCATTTCCTTTTTGTGCAGATTATCAGTCCCAGAAAGTCAGCTCTGTGGAGAGGTCAAGCTGCTTTTCTTAATAGCCACCACAAAAAACTTGAGCCAGTGGGCAAACCAGAACCTTGCCTCTTGAAGAATCTGCTGCCACCTCCTGGTGAGAGGGAGCTACTTATTTTTGCCCTTTTTTGGTGGGGCGGGTGGGGGTTATGCTTCAGAGGTTTTGTCTTCTGGTTTGGAGCTAAGGGAATCTATCCATTTTATCCTCATTGATACAGTCGTGTCTTATAAGTCAGTTGCTGTATTTAGCTTTTTTTTTTTTTTTTTTTTAAAGAGGGAAACCAGTAGCTTAGATCAGGGGTCAGCCAACTTTTTTTTTTGAGAAGGGCCAGATAGTAAATATTTTAGGCTCTGCGACCATATAGCCTGTCGCACAGTTGTTGTTTTGTTTTTATAACCCTTTTAAAAATGTAAAACCACTCAACCCAAGGTCTGTATGAAAACCGGTTGAGGGCTAAATTTGGCCCATAGACCATGGTCTCCTGAGCCCGTTTATATAATGTAGTTAATTTGTTTTGGTAGCTTCTATATGATAGATTTGTCCAAAATAAGTCTTGCCCGTTACCTGATGCTAGAGCGTTCTCTGTTTTGAAGAGATATTTAGAGGTTGAATATTTAACTTATTCCAGAAGTTACTAAGTAGTTTTGATTTTTATTTTGTCTTTTTTTTCCCCCCCGTTATTCTAGATGTTTAATACTGCCAGTTGAGATAGAAACGGAAATAGTAGATAAGGAAAATATTGTACTATAAAGGAGTCAGACCACCTGGGTTTGAATCCCTGTTCTGCTTTTATTGAACAAGCTATTTAAATCCTATCTACTTAATTTACTCATCCGTAAAGTGGAAATTGTGAAGGTTAAATGAGATAATATCAGTAAAGCTCTTATAACAGGGCCTGGCATATATAGTGAGAGCTCATTTAAAATTGTGATTAAATAGAACTATTTGATTTAAATGCCTTTAAATTGTTTCTGGAGTTTTGCTGCCTCTTAGTAAAGTTTTTTTTTTTTTTATGGAGGCCCATCTTTGATTTAAGGACTTTGTTTACGGAATAAAGAGGCCAAACTTTGAATTATTACTGTCCCGTTAAGTGCTTGTTTATTAAGGTATTTTCCTCATCAAAATGCCAGTCATTAAGTAGATGGGGGGAAAAAACCCATGTATTGTGTAATGCAAAGTAGGTTTTTTGTTTGTGATGAGAAGCCCTCATATTTTGTCAGTTTACTTAGCAATTTTTCTAATAATTAAATGGCATGAAAATATCCAAGAATTGTTTCCATTTCCTGGAAAGTCCCTTGGTGAGGTAGTTATGTACTAGTTGGAAGTAAAATGAAGACTTTGGTCCAGTGTCACTAATGTAAGTCATATTCATCAGGAACAGAATATATTACAATTGAAAATATTGTAATGACTTTGTATTTTCAAAAAAATTTTTATTTGTAGATACTTAGCTTTTGGTCATGGTTATTTATTTATTTATGTATATATACACGTACAGAAGCCCTGGTGGCATAGTGGTTAAGTGCTACGGCTGCTAACCAAGAGGTTGGCGGTTCAGATCCGCCAGGCGCTCCCTGGAAACTATGGGGCAGTTCTGCTCTGTCTTAAACGGTCGCTATGAGTCAGAATCAACTCTACGGCAGTGAGTTTGATTTTTTTGGTGGTTATATATACATACATACATATATATATATATATGTATTTTTTCTTCCTTGTCCACATGTAGTAATTTTTTTTTTTAAATCTACTGTGTTGGAAATCCAGGTTTACGGCCTTGCCACCAGATACATACTTTGTTATAATCATTCTCATTTACTGTGTTTACTGTCAGAAATAGGACGGCATTTCAGTTTGCTTGTCTTATTTGCTTATCTTTTTCGTAGTGTGATTTAAGAGGTAAAATCTAGCCAACATTTTCAAACATTGTTAAAAATGTAATATATTTTATAGGTAATTTGTAGTTGGTTAAACTGCTTTGAGCTTTTTTGGAGTCTTGTATGGGTAGTTTGAAAAATGTTTCAGGGACTCCTTATCTGTGTTTGATCACTATTATCTGTTAACACTACTGCTATAGAATGGGTAACTGGAAATGAAGACTAAGGTCGTGTTTCTTTACTGCATTTGTGGCAGAAAGGTTGAAATTTGTGACCGATTGTAGGCTTTTAATTGTTTAACTGGGAAAATTTTTATGTTCATGTTCTTGGCTTGTTCTCTTGAAGTTGTGAAAGGAAGTGAAAAGTGTAGATGTTAAGTGCTTAGAAGGGCTTGGACTGGGTGGATAGGGAAAGCTTGACTGCTGAATGACTTGTAGCTTGTAAAAGATAACATAATAGCTTAGATTTAGAGGTTAAATTCAGGTTATTGAAACTAGATTCAGTATAAATGCTTTAGAATTTGAATCCTTCATTACCTTTTTTCTCTCGTGTAAATAACCAAAGGCTAAAGTTAATAGAAATGCATTGTTAAAATAAGTAATGTTAGACTGGACGTATTAAAAACCATAAATAATTGAAAGGTTAGAGTGACATCTAGTTTTTTACTATTTAGTGTTTCTAATGTTTTTATAATTGGGTATTCTTTAAGTTTTAGCTATAGTCGCGGCTTCTTTGCCCTTGCATTTCTTCACTTGGGGTTGAAGGGAGCAAGGGAGAAAACTGATTAGGGAAACTATATGAAGTAAGACTTTGAAAAAAGTTTGGAAAGGAGAGCCTAGTGACATGAGAGATGAGTGGGTAAGGAGAATGTGCACAGAACCCTGGGAGAAAACTAAGGTACCAGGTCAGTGACAGGCCTCAGTGAAATAAAGGCAATCAAAAGAGCAGATAGAAATCAAAAGAGCAGTGTATTCTGGGAGAATAGGGCCCCAGGACCTTAAAACTGAAGCTGGACTGTGTTTGATATTTATGGTTAGATGTTTAGTGAAATTATTTGAGGAAGGAGATTTTATAACCTGAATTTAATGCAGGATAATGTAAAGAAAACGGAATTGAACAGAACTGAACTAAGTCAAAAAATTGCTGATAGAAATAGAGAATTTTGTATATGAAGAAGGAAAGGAAGTTGGCCATATTGGAAAGATGTCTGGTTATTCCGAGATTACAAATTGGTAAAATGTTTATAGGAAAAGAATGTATTTTTAATTACAAATAAGTCTGAGTTAGTATTGTAGAAGAACCGCTTTCCCCTCACCCACCACAGCCTTATTTCATTAATTCTTGAACTCAGATTAAATGTAATTTTTAAAGCTAGTGTATTCACAGAGCCTTAAACACTGAATGTACTTGATATGTGTGTAGTATTGAATAGAATTTACTTCTGGCCCCCCAATTGTGTATTTAACCATTCTAAATATCAGCATTTTTGACATATGATTTAATTTACTCTTAGTTCTTGGAGAGAGAGATCTCAGTTGATTAAACCAGTTCAAGTTTAAATCTTCTCCCTTAATCCTTGAATTTAACTTCATTACTTATGATTTATCTAGTGTAGACTTTGCTTTAGGGCTACAGGGAATAGTTTTAAGATTTTAATGCCATTTATTTTGTTGATTTTTCTAAGCCTCATTAGTTTTGCTTTTGTTGGCTACATTTCTGCTTCTCTTCATTTAGTTTGTTTTGTGTTATTTATAATTCGAGAGGATGGCTTAACTTCTTGCTCTTGGATAGCTTTACAAGTTGTTATTTTGGGGAAGGGTATTAGTGAGACAACAAAAATGTATTTGCTTAAGGTCAAACTATTATACCAAGTAAATATATTACTAAATTTTGAATTCTAGCAATCAGTACCCCTTTTGGAAACTGTTGTCACAGAATAATTATATATGGGAATAAGATGTTGGTTGAGGAGTACAACTGTTGATAAATTAAACACACGCACAGCTAATTCTGTGCGTTGTGCAGACCAAGTCCCTGCCTTAACAGAGGTGATGCCTTAGTGGACAAGTTGGGATTACCATCCTATTTGACACATTACCATGCTGTGGGAAATACAGGGTACTCTTGGTGCATGTTAATGAGTGGCTGTCCCAGACTTGGAGGATCAGAGGTTTTCTGTAGGAGAACTTACATCAAGTTATAATGGTGGCAGTTATGCTTACCTCTGAAGCCTCTAAAGAATAGGGAGGAAGTTCATCTGGTAAGCAGGACTTGGGGTATTCATTCCCTAGTAGACTTTGGGAATGTCCCTCAGGCACACGCATTTGTGCTCTTCTACTACCTAAAGGTTAGCAGCACCACAGACAAAAGGCCTGGCAACCTGCTTCTGGAAAGACTACATACAGCCAAGAACACCCTGTGGAACACGGTTCTACTCTGTAGCACGTGGAATTGACTTGATGGCAATGGGCTTGGTATTTTTTGTTTGTTTAGTAGACCTTGACCCAAAGTATCTCTGTTTCCCCCTCCTGTGTTTTTATCATGAAGCATTCTTTCCTGAGGTTCTTGCAGGAAGCTGGTTTACCCTATTCCTGTAAAGACCTGACGGACTCTTCTCTCAAGAACTCCTAAAAAGACAGGTGGGTTATGTTTGGGCTTTGGTAATACGGTTAAAGGAAACTTTTCTTCCATAAGAACACCATTTTTCTTCTATTCTAGCTTCCTTCACACTTTTTCAGTTTCCCTTTGATGGCTGTAGTTTATCTTTGGTCTTTCAACACTCTTTTTAAAAATTGGTGGACAGGGAGGTACTTTCCAGATCAGTTTGATGGTTAGTCAGGGTCCCTTAACTCTTGACATTCTGTATCTAGTTCTGTGCATAATCAGGAGATTTCTTTTCCCTAGCAGTTTTTTAAAATTCTAATTAACGTCTGGTGGTTGGTTATTTACTATGAATGAATACATATTCTGTGTAATTCATTAACACTGGAAATAAAATAAACTCAAAGGTAGACTTTGATGTTTATTTTTGGTTTGATTTTCACAGTTGTTATTATAAAGTAGATATTTATAAAAACTGATATAATGGTGGAAACCCTGGTGGCGTAGTGGTTAAGTGCTACAGCTGCTAACCAAGGGGTTAGCAGTTCGAGTCCACCAGGTGCTCCTTGGAAACTCCATGGGGCAGTTCTACTCTGTCCTGTAGGGTCGCTATGAGTCGGAATCAACTCGACAGCAGTGGGTTGGTATGGTATGATGTAATTAATAGACAGTTTTTTTTTTTTTTTTTAGGTAAAATTTTGTTATGTTATAGTTACCCATATAAAATAAAAAATTTTACTAAGGCATTAGTTGGAATAGGAGTCTCTGGGTGGCACAAAGGTTGACACGCTTGCCTGCTAACGGAAAGGTTGAAGGTTTGAGTCCACCCAGAGGTGCCTCCTAGGGAAGAAAGACCTGGTGATATGCTTCCAAAAAATCAGCCATTGAAAACCCTATGGGGCACAGTTCTATTCTGACACACATGGGGCTGCTGTGAGTCCACAGAAACTGGTTTTAATTGGGATAAGGTGTCAATAAGTTTTAGATTGTTTTAGTACAGTGGTTCTCAAACGTTAATTTGCTTAAAAATCACCTTGAGAGCTTGTTAAAACAAATGATTTGCATTCATAGAAACTTTATAGGTGACACCAGTGCTGCTGGTCTGAGGACTACACTTTGAGAACCACTATTTTAGTCCTGTTACAGTAGCTAGATATGTAAGTGGTAAAACAAAAGATTACATGTATATATATACACACACATATATGATCAAAGGAGAATTTCAGGACATTTGAATAGTTGTTTAAGGTTTGTTAGGTTGTTTTGTTTTTATTAATAAGGTTATCAGAAGCTTGGACAACACATGCCAAGGATACTCCTGTATTTGGGGTTTGTACTTTCTATTGCCTCAGTCCGTCATACTTCTCTACTAGGAATTTGCATGACTCATTCTCACTTTCTTTAGGTCTTTGCTTACATAAAATACCTCTCCCATCATGGTTCTCTATTCTGTTTTTGTCTGCAGTACTTAATCACCATATTATGTGTTTATATGTTACATGTTATATTTACTTGTTTGCTTTTTGTTTGACTCTCTGACTAGAATAAAAGCTCCAAGAGGATAGGAACTGATGTGTTGCCAGTGCTCAGTGCCTAAAATGTAGTATGTGATCAGTAAATATTTATGGATGAATTGAATGAAGAATAGCAGTGCTACCCATGAGGTAGCATAGATTCTGAAATATTCACAAGGATAAAGCCCTTTTTCTGGTCCATTCATGGCTCTTTTTACAGAAATAAAGGTTGATTGTAACTTTTGAGTAATATGGGTGCTTCTTCAAGCGTCACACATTTCTTTCATTGTTGATAAAGAAGATGAACGTAACAGACCATAGGCTAACTTTTAATTTATTTATCCAGTCATCTATTGATGGGCACCTTGGTTGCTTCCATCTTTTTGCTGTTGTAAACAGTGCTGTAGTGAACGTGGGTATGCATATATCTGCTCATGTGAAGGCTCTTATTTCTCTAGGATATATTCCAAGGAGTGGAATTGCTGGATTGTATGGTAGTTCTATTTCTAGCTTTTTAAGGAAGTACCAAATTGATTTCCACAGTGGCTATGCCATTTTACATTCCTACCAGCAGTGTATAAGTGTTCCAATCTCTCCACAACCTCTCCAACATTTATTATTTTGTGTTTTTTGGATTAATGCCAGCCTTGTTGGGGTGAGATGGTATCTCATTGTAGTTTTGATTTGCATTTCTGTAATGGCTAATGATCGTGAACATTTCCTTATGTATCTGTCAGCTGCCTGAGTGTCTTTTTTGGTGAAGAGCCTGTTCATATCCTTTGCCCATTTTTTAATTGGGTTATTTGCCCTTTTTTGTTGAGTTTTTGCAGTATTGTGTAGATTTTAGAGCTCAGATGCTAATTGGAATTGTCATAGCCAAAAACTTTCTCCCAGTCTATAGGTAACCTTTTCACTCTTTCGGTGAAGTCTTTGGAATGCTTTATATACTATTTATGCCATGTATTAGGGCTCCTAGTGTTGTCCCTATTTTTTCTTCTATGACCTTTATCGTTCTAGATCTTATATTTAAGTCTTTGATCCATTATGAGTTTGCTTTTGTGCATGGTGTGAGGTATGGGTCTTGTTTCATTTTTTTGCAGATGGATATCCAGTCATGCCAGCACCATTTGTTAAAAAGAGACTGTCTTTTCCCCATTTAACTGATTTGGGCCCTTTATCAAATATCAGCTGCTCATATGTGGATGGATTTATGTCTGGATTCTCAGTTTGGTTCCACTGGTCTGTGTATCTGTTATTGTACCAGTACCAGGCTGTTTTGACTACTGTGGCTGTATAATAGGTTATAAAATCTGGTAGAGTGAGGCCTCCCACTTTGTTCTTCATTTTCAGTAATGCTTTACTTTTCTGGGGCCCCTTTCCCCTTCCATATGAAGTTGGTGATTTGTTTCTCCATCTCATTAAAAAATTTTGTTGGAATTTGGATCAGAATTACGTTGTATCTGTAGATGGCTTTTGGTAGAACAGACATTTTTACAATGTTAAGTCTTCCTATCCATGAGCAAGGTATGTTTTTCCACTTAATGTAGGTCTCTTTTGGTTTCTTGCAGTAGTGTCTTGTAATTTTCTTTGTATAGGTCTTTTACATTGTTACGCTAACTTTAAAACTTTCATGTTAATTAGAAAGAAGTTTGAAAACTAGCATTGCTGTTATCAGTTAGGATCCCAGCAGGAAGTAGTTCGCAACATCTTAAATAGGGATATCAAGAAGCTCAGAGACTCGAAATAGCGAGAGTTGCTACTATCCATAGGACTGGAGGGATAAAGGGGAGAAATGATGTAACTGGAGTGGAGGTGGGGCCGTCTGGCTGGAGGTGTTGTTTTAGAGATGGGACACTTAAGCTGGGAGGGAGCACAGGAAGAAAGACCTTTTCCAAGATGCCAGTTTGGTGATGCAGTCCATGGACAGCCTACCAAGAATGGGGTGAAGGAGGGCTAAGTGGATACTAGCACAGCAACAAATCTGTGATTTTATAGACTTCATCATGTAAGAAAACACTAAATTTATAAGAAAAGTGAGTGGATTTAAAGAAAAATAAGACATAATAGCATAGGTAAAAAGCATGGCTAAAGTTTTTGGAACATGGTGTTGTGAACTAAATTGTGTCCCCCCAAAACGTGTGTTGTAAATCCTAACCTCGAGCTCCTTGGAAACTCTATGGGGCAGTTCCACTCTGTCTGATAGGGTCGCTATGAGTCCAAATCTACTGGAGAACGAGGACGGGCGATGGATTTTTTTTTATGCCTGTGGCTGTAATCCCGTTTGGGAATGGGTTTTCTCTCTTATGTTAATGAGATAAGATTAGTGTAGGGTGTATCTTGAGTCATTCTCTTTTGAGATATAAAAGAGATTAAACCAGAGAGCAGAGATGGGGAAAGGTTGGTGAAGATTGCTCAGGAGCAGAACTTCAAAGAGGCAAGAAACTCAGAGAAACAAGAACTTCCTCCATAGCTGATAGAGAAAGCCTTCTCTTAGAGTCAGCACCCTGAATTCAGACTTCTAGCCTCCTGAACTGTGAGATAATAAATTTGTTTGTTAAAGGCATCCACTTGTGGTATTTCTGTTATAGCAGCACTAGATAACTAAGATGCATGAGAAATATAGAAAATAATTCTGTCAGCAGCATTATACTCAGCATAGTCCAATATGGTTACTGTCTTAGTTTCCTAGGACTGTGGTAAGCCACAAAATAGGTAGTTTAAAACCACAGAAATACATTCTCTCACAGTTCTGGAGGCTGTGTCCAAATTCAAGGTGTTGGCTGGGCCCTGCTCTCAGAAAGCTCCAGAGGAAGATCCTTCCTTGTCTCTTCTAGCTTCTGGTGGCTGTAGGTGTTCCTTGGTGTTCTTGGCTTTTAGATGTGTCTTCACAAATTTTTTTTTTTTTTTCACATAGAGTCTGTCTTCCCCCCACTGTGACCCTGTCTCTTTCCTCTTTTATAAGACATCACTCAGAAGGGATTAGGACCTATCCTACTCCAGTGTGACTTCCTTTACTAAACTGATAATATCTTCAAAGAAAATCGTATTTCCAAACAGGATCACATTCACAAGCATAAGAGTTAGGACTTTAGCATCTTTTAGGGGGACACAATTCAATCATAACAGTTACTGTAGGATTTGTTTTTCTGATTCATTTTAGAATTTTTTTTTTGTATTAATTTTTTTCTGGATAGTGTTCTGCATGCATATGTTTTCCAGACAACTGAAGCTTAAGCCTTTTAAGTATGCACAGTTTTATACACCTGATTCAGATGGACTTTTTCCTAAAGTGTATTAAATTTCCTAATCTGTTTAACTAGAGCAGTGGTCTCAAACTCTAGTAATACATCAGAATCACTTGGGAGGGTATAGGGTTTATAATTAACTTTACCCAAAGAATTTGGTCTTTATCTTTGGTTCCTGAGAGAGAACCTCTAAAGCCTTTAAGTTTCCCCCAGTAATTTGTCTTTGTTATCTAAGAAGGCTCCAGACCTGACAATTTATGCTTAGGAGGTGACACACCACTTGGTATCAGCCCAACCTTAGGGGACAGGGAAGGGCCAGAAGTTGAGTTCAGCCACACGGGGCAGTGGTTCAATCAATCTGCCTACAAAGGAGGCCTCAATAATGGATTTGGACATGGAGGCTCCATGGGCTTCGTGGTTGGTGATAGACATTTATGCAAATGGGAGGGCGGTTGTTGTTAGTTGCCTTAGATTCGATTCTGACTTATGATGACCACACATGTGCAGAGTAGAACTGCCCCATAGGGTTTTCAAGGCTGTGATCTTTCAGAAGCAGATTGCCAGCCCTGTCTTCTGAGATGCTTCTGGGTGGTTTCAAACAGCTAACCTTTCAGCTAGTAGTTTAGTGCTTAACTGTGCAACACGGGCACTCCCATGGGAGGGTAGTGCATCTGTTTTGGGGACATGGAAGCTCTGCATTGGGAACCCTCCCAGACCTCGCCATTCACCTCTTTTGTATCCTTTTTGCTGTAATAAAACTATAATTGTAAGTGTAGAGCTTTCCTGAGTTTTGTGAGTCCCTCTGGTGAATTATCGAACCTGAGGGAGCAGTGGGAGACCACCAGGATATGGCTGGCTTCCTGAGGGGGTAGGGGGAAAGCCTGAATTTGTAGCCAGGAGGTCAAAAGTGAGGGTGTCATGAGTACCTCCAAGCTTGTGACTGGCATCTGGCGTCTTGGGCAAACTTAGCCCTTTTAAGTCTAAAAGGCACACTGGAGAACTATGCCCTTTTAATTTGTGAGCTCTGACCTAGCTCTGGTGGAAAGAAGTACTACCAGTGAGCAGTTGGTGTCAGAAGAGAATTGGAACATATCAATTGAATTGGATTGATTTGATGGATCTGATCCAAAGGGCTTATCAAAAAAGCTGCCTAGACTGTACTTGCTGAGTTTCCATTATTAGTACAGCCTGCGAAGGAAGATGTTATAAATGGTACAGATACTACACTGGTATAGGGAACTGCTAGAGTATACTGAGCTTAATTTAACTTTTTCGTCATGACTTAGGATCATTTAACCTACAAAGATATATTTGGCTACTGAAGTGTAGGGATGTTTGTGCTTTCATAATGGTTCCAGGCTTTTGAGCTTTTTTTTAATGTTCAGGTCAGTTTTATAATCTATCTCCTTTTACTGTCTAACTTTTATTGCTCTCATTCATTGTGCCACTAGTAAGTCTTGTGTCTCACTCCGATTGTCTTGTCTAAGCTAGTGTGGGTTGAGATTAGGTAAACTGACTAAATTTTAGTTTAGAAAAGAGAAGGCCTTTCAGGAAACTCCATGAACTTTGTGATAGCCATTTGAGTGTTCAATTGTATTTCCTGGTTTTTGTTTTTTTTTTTGCAAGATATCTAACTGCCATATAAGTGACCTTTGGTTAAGTATGGTATACAGGTGGCCTTCGGGTAACTGTGGTGTTAATTTTAAGTTGTGTTTTACTTGCCTCCTTTGATGAGTATCTTTTCTTCTACTTAATAACACTGAAGCCTCGTATCTGATATCTATGCATGGGCCTGTAGTAGAAATAAACATCACAGGGCTCTGTGGTGCTAAACACCTTAAAGGAAGTTTACAAAAGATTATTCTGCACTAAATTCTTGCTGCATTGTTTTAGCTAGCTTATTATCTCATTAAGTATGTGTTTTACTTTTTTCAAAGTTTTACAGTTTTTAAATTAAACCGTATTATACATTTGAGAAGGGACAAACAACTAGTATTGTATTTTTTTTTTTAAGTCTTGAATGCAGGTGTGTAATTTTTTCCACAGAGTAACTAATAGTGTGTAGCATTAGCATAGAAAAGGGGAACAGTGAATTTTGTGTTTTTCAATAGTGAGTATTGGGTTATTACTTCATGGGTTTACTGGAAAGCTTACATTGCAGATGTGCTGAAATTTTCTGTTTGGAGAATACATGGAAAAGTAACTAGATACTTTCTGAGTTGTTACTTATCCCTTTTCAAATAATAAGGAAAATACTATTTCTCAAGTGCCTCTTATCAGAGCTGTCTTTCATCTTTTCTGCTGACAGGATTTTTCAGGGCCTCTTTGCCTTGGGTTTACTTTCAGTGCAGCTTCGTGTGGGCTGCCCTAACTTTAACTTGTGTGTGTCCCTGTTAAGTCATTTTTTCCCTTCCATGACTGTTTCTCTAAAATCTTGCCAGTGCTACTTTATGAAGAAAATTGTTGCATAAAATTGATAACCTCACCCTCAATTTGTTTCTAGTAGGTTTTTTCCTGGTTAGTAATACCATTTTTCAGTATATGCTTCTCTTTTGCTTTATAAATTGTGAAGTACTGTCAGATTATTTCATTTGATCTTCATTATATTTCCTATCAGGGAAAAATAGGGGGGTTTATCAAAGTGCAGGGAAGAACTCAATTTGACCCTAGATCGTACCAGTCCTAAAGCCCATGCTTGTACTCTCTCCTGGGTATACCATAGTAGTTGTGTTTGTTACCTGGGCAAGTTACTTAACTTTATTGTTTTTATCCAGACCAACTTCATGTTATTATCATGGTTAACTTGAATCATATGTTTAAATTGTTTAGAACAGTACCTGGCACATAGCAAACTATAATAACTGTTAATAATTCTAATAGTTGATTATATCACATTTCTTTTTTCCTATAAAAGTTGCCATGATAAAAGTAATTCCTCAGATTTTCACCATCAAAAAAAGATCTTAGATTATTTTTGAGGTTATTTTGTTGGATCAGTTGTCTCTTTTTTTTTTTTTAATTTCTATTTGTCTAAATTTTTTTTCTTTTGTCTTCGAATGTAACATAAAATAACTGCTTGGGAAGACTTGAAGCTGTTTGTTTTTAGTATACCGGAATTAAAATAGATACCTTTTCTCTGAGATTGAAACATTTTAGTATGTACTTTATTTCTAAATCTAAAAGATTATTGCTTATTTGATGGCCTATTGAGGTTTTGTAAGGATTTGAATAATATGGCATTTGAGGTTATTATTGGCTCATGGGTGTGTGCATATGGAATAAAGAAAAAAGTAGGCATTTCATAGTATTTATAGAATTTGAGCAATACCATTATGTCAGCATTAACTCAAAGAAGTGAATTAACAGAGTATTGTCATCTTTAACTGAACTTTGGTGAGAACAGTTGCATTATTCCTTGGCATAGACTTTTGTAAGTAGAGTTTTTTTTTTAAAATAATGTTTTATTGAGTTTTTGGTAAACGTTTACACAGCAAATTAGGTTCCCATTTGACACAAATTGTTCAGTGACATTAGTTACATTTATCACACAGTGTCGATATTCTTGTTAATTGTGCTCTGGTTGTTCCTTTGCAGTACTTTAGCTTCTCTGTCCCCTTATCTCCTCATCTTTGCTTTTGAATAATTGTTGACCATTTGGTCTCAAACTGATGGCTTTAAGTAGGGCCTCGATCTTATGGGTAGTACCCTTTATTTTGTATACCACTCTGCTGTTTCACTAAAAAGTGATCTCAGGTGATATGCTTGGTTCTAGGTTTAAAGAGTGTCTCAGGGAGTCCTCTATTCTCTACTGTTCTAGTTGGTCTGGCTTTTTTTTTTTTTTTTTAAATAAGAATTTGATTTCTCCAGATTTTTCTGCCATTCTATCTAAGACCAAGTATCGTGACCCTCGTCAGAACATTCAGTGGTGGTAACCAGGTACCACCTCGTTCTTTTGGTCTCAAGGTAGATGAGGTTGTAGCTTGTGTAGACTTGTTTCTTCTCTGAGCTTTTGGCTACCTTCTTACTGTTTTGCTCCTGACAAATAGAGATCTATAGTTGTGGCTTAGACGGCTGCTCACAAGTTTCTAAGACCCCAGATGCTGCTCACTTTACTAGGATGAAGAGCAAGATTTTTGTGAACACTGATAAGCCAATTGAGTTGTCTCATGAGACTGTGGTTCTAAGCCTTCAAACCCAGAAAATCAACCTTGGAAGGTATTTGATTATGTCTGAGGAGTATCCATATTTGTGTCCTCAATGAATATATGTGCCTGCACTCACTTGTATTTACACGTACCAGAAACCCTGGTGGCACAGTGATTACGAGCTATGGCTGCTAAGCAGAAGGTGGGCAGTTCGAATCTACCGAGCACTCCTTGGAAACCCTATTGGGCGGTTCTGCTCTGTCCTGTAGGGCTGCTATGAGTTGGAGTCGACTCGACAGCAGTGGGTTTGGTTTTTTTGTGGGCTTATAGGTACTTGTATCTTTTCTCGCCTGTGTATACACCTGTACCTACCTGTATACCAATTTGTCTATTAGATTTTTTTGTTTTGTATTTAAGAGATAAATTTCTAAAACTGCCTTATGTGTTTTTCCCTCCCAGCAGGGCATTCTTAGCAGGGTTACAGAATCTGTTAAGAATATTGTGCCTGGATGGCTACAGAGATATTTCAGCAAGAATGAAGGTGTATGCAGCTGCTCAACAGACACAAGTGAAGTGCCACATTGGCCAGAAAATAGAGAAGATGACCATCTCATGTATGCTGATGAGGAGAGCTCCAATGTAAATGATGGGAGGCTGACTCCTGAGCCAACAGTCAGTAATACAGAAGGTGAGTAGAATGCAGGTATTTGCTTATGAATGATAGGCTTTCATGTCCTAATTTTAAATATGTTACATGGCTATGTTAAATCTAATCAGGTAGTACATAAACCATACAGGAGAGAGTGCTGATCAGGTTCAAATTGGAGATTTTTTTTGGTCAGCTTTTTGTTTCTGAAGGAAGGCAATATAATACGGCAGTTAAGTGTACAAGTGCTGGTGTCAGACTTTAGTTTTGAATTTTCATACCACCAGTCAGTAGTCATGTGATTTTGGGCAAGATGATTAATCTATTTTCTGTATCCTCCTAAGTTGTTTTGAAAAGAGTAGGTCTGAAACGCTTTGCGTAGATCCTAGCACTAAGTGAGCACTATATAAATGTTAACTGTTTCAGTGGAACTCTGTGGTCATGCCTCCCATAACACATGAATTTGGATGTAGTGTAACTTGCAGTTGGCTCCTGTCCTCTGCAGCAAGCACTATTGGGTTATTTCATTGATCTTGCAATTAAGTGAACCTTCATTTTAAAGCATTGAACGTTTTCAGAACTACTTATAATATTTTGGTGGAATTTGCATTATTAAATAAATTTGATATAACCCATAGATAATGGTATATTTGGGAATATTACTCTATCATTTCATTATATATATGTGTGTCTGTGTGTGTACACATCTATACATAGAGGACATGGACTTCAGTCTTATGCATACTGGTGCCCTTCTTTGGGCCTGGTTTGGGAGATGAGGGAGCCCTGTAAGTACTAAAAACTGGCATTGCTGCTAGCAGCATAACTTTGTATAGAATTATATTCGATTCCTTGTTCCTCTATAATTTCTGTATATACTTGATTTAACTGATGTCTACCAATAGCTAGAAAATTGCCTTATCACTATTATCCTGGAGGAGAAGCTGATGTAGTAGAAAGCATTTTTTATGATATAATACACTACAAAGTTAGAACACTTCATACCCTAAAAAAATTTCAGTCTGTATATAGAGAGAGGGAGTCCCGGCTACAGAGAAATTGAACTATTTATAATGTTTAAATGCCAGTATAGCTAGCAGACTTCTGCTCTTCAGCGAGGAGTTCTCTTAACTTGAACATATGTGATAAATTCTTATATGTAAAAGCAATTTAGATATTCTATTAGATTTTTTAAATGGAATTTTTCATGAATAGTGATTCTTAAAAGGATTTTTCATTGCCATTCTTGGTACATGTTGCTTTTTGCATAAAAGCACTTCAAAACTAAATAGTCCAGAATTGTTTTGTATTGCTTAAAAGCTATTCATATTTTTTGAAGACAAACTTTCAGAAAAGTAGCACATAGGAGAAAGTTACGAGTAGCAAATATAATCCAGCAGCACATTAAAGTTTAACTTTGTGACGTTATAGTCGCTGGGGGGTGGGGCAGGGTGTTACTTTAGTAATGCAGGGAATCACACAGCATAAGGGAATTAACAATTTACCAGATTAGCAGATGAGGTGATCTTACAATTTTTCTCTTTTTAGTAGATTCTGAATAGGCATTGCCTAAAACTTAAATCCATTCCTCTTTATTTCTGTTTGAACTTTTTTTTTTCTTTCTTAATAAACTACTGCTTTCTTAACATAACACTCTTTCAAACCAAAGGCTGGAATCATGTTTCATGGTGAAACATTAGACATATTCCCACTAAGGTCAGGAATAAGATTGAAGCCCATAAATACCACCTCTAGAAATTAAAAATGTAATTAGTTAAGAGGATATATATGTATATATGTGTATAAACACACACACACACACATATAGGTCTGGGAACAAGGGGCAAAATGGTCCTTGCTTGTAGATAATATCTGGCAAACTCAGGAAAATCACTTGATTTTTAAAAACTTAAGAATAAGAGAACTTTATCACAAAATTAATATTAAATCTAACAACTCTTATTTAAGCAGTATCCAGTTAGAAAAACTTAAGGAAGAAAGAATCCCATTTATAATATTGAACAATGAAAACATACAGAAATATATTTAATAAGTGTGTGTGGCACTCTTTAAGAAGAAATTCTTTTTAAGTTCTGAAGTATATATAGGAGATATGAACAAAAGGAAAGGGTAGGTAGGAAAACAATGCTGGGAACAATATCAGTTGTTCATTTTAAATCTTTTAACTTCAGGGTGATCTCAGTCAAAGTAATCTTAGCAGGTCTTTTAAGAACTTTGAATATATTTAAAAATACTTATCTTAAGTCTTTGTCTATTAAATACAACATCTTGGACATCTTGGGTTCAATTTCTTTTATTTATATATATATATGTAATTTATTATTATGTTGTTGAGTATACACAGCAGAACATACATCAGTTCAGTTTTTACATGTACAATTCATTGACATTGATTACATTCTTTTGAATTGTGCAAACGTTCTCACCCTCCTTTTCTGAATTGTTCCTTTCCATTAACATAAACTCAACTGCCCCTCAAGTTTCCTATCTAATCTTTTGAGTTGCTCTTGTCAGTTTGATCCCATATAGGTAGATCTTAAAAGAGCACAATGCTCAAGGCAGACAGTCTTTACTAGTTAAGCTAAACTATTATTTGGTTTTAAGACTTCAGGAGATATTTTTGATTTAAGGTTTAAAAGTTATCTCAGGGCAACTGTTTCAAGGATTCATCTGGCTCCAGAAAGTCTGAATTCTGTGAGAATTTGAAATTCTGCTCTGCGTTTTTCCCCTTTTGATCAGGATTCTTCTGTAGAATCACTGATCAAAATGTTCAGTGGTGGTAGCCAGGCACCATCCAGTTCTTCTGGGTCTCATGGTAAAGGAGAAGGCAGTTGTTCATGGAGGTAATTATCCACATATTACATATCCTTCTCTTATCCTGACTGTCCTTCCTCTGTTGCTCCGGGTAAATAGAAACCAGTTGTTGTGCCTTGGATGACTGTTTGCAAGCTTTTAAGACCCTAGGCACTACACAGAGAACTAAAAAAAAAAAAAAAACACAGAGAACTAGGAGATAGAAAAGAAGTACTAAACATGTTATTCGGCCAATTAACTGGGATGTCCTATGAAGCCATGACCCTAAACCTCTAAATCAAGGAACCAAATTCTGTGAGGTATTTGGTTATACATAAGCAGCCTCAGCAGCTACTTTTTTTTTTTTTTTGGTCATTGTTGTAAATATATTTATCACACAGCTTTTGCCAGTTCAACTTTTTATAGGTATACAAGTTATTGACAGCAATTACTTTTAACTAGCTATGCGACTATATCCTTAATATGATTTTTCCATCACCGTAAACTACATCTCAGTACTCCATAAGCAATAACTTGAGTTCAGTTTCTATTGACTATTTTTTTTCACACTGTAGGTCACATTTTTCTTTTTCTTTCTATATGTAGTGATGTTTTCCTAAATATTGGCATTTTGAATAAGACATATAGAGACTCTAGATCCTGTTTTCTTCCTCTGAAGACTGTTGATTCTTGTTTTAACAGGCAATTCAATTATTGAATGGTCGTTTTGACTTTTGTAGACTTAGTCTTAGGCTTTGTTGGAGTAGATTTGTGAGAAGTCCAAGATGTTCATAAACCCTTCTAATGTGGTAGGACTTAGCCTCCAAATTGTCTTTTGAGAATGGGTCAAGAGTAGATCTTGTTCTAGGCCATGGTCATTAAGACCAAAGGGAAGCAGCTTTTTTTGGTACCTGAGCTGAATTCCAGGGATTTATGGAGGTGTTAATGAGATCTCTAATTTCAGCATCACTGGACTTCAGTATCCTTGGCAGTGCCTTTTTCCCTAACGTTGCTTGCCCTCTAGAATCTCTGTTCTCCTTTCAACTCCGTAGCTGCTGCTATTTGGTAAGCTTTAGGTGGTCTCGCTCTATATATGTATAGCCCATCCACTCACTAACATTTCCATGTGGACTTTTGGAGGCCTCTGTCTGCATAGTTCCCTACTTGCCATTGCCCTGAATTCTGATTTCTGCTCACTATTTTATTGGACTTCAGCTTTCTGTGCCAGGTTTGAAAATTGCTCCCAGGCAGAGAGATAGGTAGTCCTGGGGCTTAGCTCGAGAGTTTTCTTGTGCTGTTCCCATTGTCTGGAAACAATTGCTTCATATGTCTTGTCCACTTCTGTAGTTGTTTAAAGCAGAAGAGCTAGTCTATTTCCAGTTACTCCGTCCTACCTGGAAGCCTATTTTGGGACCTTGACAATTCTAAAGTTCTTGGAAATATACCTAGATGTGAATAGGGAAATTCTGGAAAGAGAGGAGTAAAAGGAGGTGGGGTGGGCTGGAGTAACTGTGTTAGGCATTAAATGTGTTCTGAGGCTATAGTATTTAAAATATTAGGTCTCTGGCACAGAAATAGGTATATCATTAAAAGAATGAGAAAAAGCTTTTTGAAATTTAGTATGTGGTAACAGTGGCTTCTTATGTCAATGAGGAAAGGATGACTTATTTTAAAAATTATTTTTAGATATAAACTGGCTAACCATTTGGAAAACAATGAAACTGAGTCCATCCTATATCATAACTGATTCCGGATGAAGTCAAGATATAAACATATTGAAATAAAAGCCAGAGTACCTCCCCTCCCTCCAAAAAAATCTATGAAAATTTTTATAGTTCTGTAATGGTAAAAACCTCTGTAAACAAGATACAATTTTGAGTAAATGTTATTTTCTGTATTACAAAAGTTAGTATCAAAAACTTAAATGGGTCAGCCAACTAGGAAAAAGATTAATCTTATTAGTAAGAGACGACTTCAATAAACAGCTAATAGAAGATGACATATAAATGGCCAATGAATGTAAGAAAGAATGTTTAATATCTCTTATTTAAACTAATGCAAATAAAATAATGATGTCATTTGACATTAGACTGAATAGAAATATCCTGTGTTGGAAGCTCTGGGGAAATGTACATTGTCATTTGCTATTTGTGGTATCTTTGGATCCATATGTCATGAGCAAAGATGAGCATACACTCTCATCCCGTACGATAGAGCAATTCCACATTAATCTTTATCCCGTTGATTCTGAGGATACTTGGGACTGCTTAGGCTGATTTATGGGCCTAACTTTAGACTTAATCAGATTTTTTTGTTTGTTCTTCTCATAATTTTCACACATATTTAAAGTTAGTGAGTCACGGATTTATCCAAAAGAATATTCTTACAAATATGTGCGTATAAGTACATGTATGTTTGATGTAGTACTGCATAAAGAACTATAGTAAATTGGTAGGATGGTATGATGGAATACAGTGTAGTCTCTAAAGGGAGTACTATATTTGTAGAGACAAAATTATATTGTAAGTGGAAAAAAAATCACGTAACAGTACATACCACAGTTATGTATTTAGGGAAAATGTATATATGTGTATACATATAAAGTTTCTGGAAGGATATGCAAATGTAAAAGCTATGGTGGCTTCTGGAGGAACAGTCTTGTTTTTTGACTTACTTGACTTTTTAATTTCATTTTTTATGAGCAGGTGTTATAATATCAATTCAGTAAAAATCAAGAGCCATGAAATTTTAGGAGTTGTATGTGATCACTGAAATATATTTTGGCCCTAGGTTAGGTATATTAATTTCAGTTAGTTGAAACCTTGTTTTCCTAAAGAGCATCTTAAGTTGGGTTTATTTTGGGGAAGCCTTAGTGACTTCAATTGAAGCTGTATTTATTGTGTTGTGTGTTTTCTTAGAGACCATTTTGTTGTGATAGTGTATAGCTTTTTCTAAGTTTTAGGTTCATAATATTAATGTTTTTCTTTTAAGAACCCTCAACAACTAGTACTGCTTCAAATTATCCAGATGTATTAACAAGGCCTTCTCTTCATCGGAGTCATCTGAATTTCTCCATGTTGGAATCCCCTGCGTTACACTGTCAGCCATCCACCTCCTCGGCATTCCCAATTGGCAGTTCTGGATTTTCCCTTGTAAAGGAAATCAAAGATTCTACCTCTCAGCATGATGATGATAATATCTCAACTACCAGTGGTTTTTCTTCAAGAGCTTCTGATAAAGGTATTCTTGGCATTTGTAATAAATAATTTTGGTAGTAAAATTAAGTTTCATGGAATGAATTTTTTTTTTCTGTCTTAGTTGTAATTTTCATTTTCTGTTTTTAAAAATCTAAGGCCTTGTAATTGGTGCTGTTCATATGCATGACCTATTTTTGTTTCAGATATAGCTGTTTCAAAGAACACTTCAGTGCCACCTCTCTGGTCCCCAGAGGCCGAACGTTCTCATTCACTCTCACAGCACACTGCCACCAGCTCAAAAAAGCCAGCATTCAACTTGTCTGCCTTTGGAGCACTTTCCCCTGTGAGTAGTCAATAATTGGATTTAATCACATTAGTTTTGAGTGTTTATTTATAATCTATCATTGTGTTTCTATGCAGTCTCTTGGGAATTCTTCAGTCCTTAAAACAAGTCAGCTTGGAGATTCTCCTTTTTATCCTGGAAAAACAACGTATGGTGGCGCAGCAGCTGCTGTAAGGCAGCCTAAACTACGAAATACACCTTATCAGGTTGGTTTGAATAGGAGAAAGGTTGATAACTAGATTTTTATCTTTTTATTATTCTACTTCAGATGAAGGTTTACAGAACAAACTAGCATCTCATTAAACAATTAGCACACATATTGTTTTGTGAGATTGGTTACCAACACTACCATACGTCAACACTCTCCCTTCTTGACCTTGGGTTCCCAATTATACCTATTTTTGAAACATAGAGAAAGGGTAAGTAGGTATTGGCACTCCAAAAATAGAGTCTTGGTTCATTTTTTCTTTGGTAAAATTTTAGAACTATGGATTACAAATGATTCTTTTCATTTAGGGAATATATGAATATTATATTAGACCTAAGTGAACATTGTGTGCATTAGATTGTGTGTGTGTGTGTATGCGTGCACACACATGTGCATTTGTCTCTAAGGAAGTACAATGATTGTTTTTTTATTGAAGTAAAATTACGTACGGTAAAATTTTTCCCTAGAGTATGTGAATTTTGGTAAACATAGTTGTGTAATCACCTCTGCAATCAGAATATTGAATGAGCATTTCTGTTGCCCCCAAAAGTTTTCTTGTGCATCTTATGTACCCTTCTTGCCGCTTCCACCCTCTGGAAACCACTGATAAGTGTTCTTTCCCTGTAGTCTTGACTTTTCCAGAATGTCAGATAAATGTGATCATACAATATGTAGCCTTTTGAGTCTTATTCCACTTAGCATAATGCATTCAAGAGCCATCTGTGTTTTTGCATATGTCAATAGTTAGTTCTTTCTTATTGCTCAGTAGTATGCATATAATGCAGTTTATGTATCCATTCACCAGTGAAAGGACACTTGGATTGCTTCCAGTTTTTGGCAGTTATGAATAAAGCTGCTATGAACATTTTGTGTGAACGTTAATTATCATTTCTCTTGGGTAAATACCTAGGAGTTGGATTGCTGGGTCACATGATAAGTATATATTAAACTTTATAATAAAATGCCAAATTGAGTTCCAGAGTGGCAGATATTCCATTTTCACCAGTAATGTGAGAAAGTTCCAGTTGCTCTGCGTCCTTACCAGCACTTGGTGTTGTCAGCTCATTGGTTTTTGTTTTTTAGCCATTCTAATAGGCATGCAGTGGTAACTCCAACTCATTGTGGTTTTAGTTTGCATTTTCCTAATGAATAACCATGCTGAGCATCTTTTCTTGTGTTTATTTGCCATCGGTATATTTTCTTTGGTGGAGTGTCTGTTCAAATCTTTGGCTCATTTTTTTATTGGGTTGTTTTCTTACTAATGAGTTTTGAGAATTCCTTATTCAGGGTATAGGTCTTTTATTAAATACGTGTTTAGCAAATATTGTCTCCCATTCTCTGGCTTGTCTTTTCATTTCTTAAGTGTCTTTCGTAGAGAAGTTTTTGCTTTTGATGGCATTTTGTTTTCTTCTGTGGTTTATGCTTTTGGTGTCATATCTAAGACATCTTTTCCTAAACCTGGATCACAGATTTTCTCCTAGACATTTTATAGTGGTAGATTTTAATTTAGGCCTCTGATTCATTTTGAGTTAATTTTTGTATGTGGTATGATTTATGGGTCAAAGTCCATTGTTTTTCATGTGGATGTTCTGGTAACATTTGTCGAAAACACTATCCTTTTCCCATTGAATTGCCTTTGCACCTTTGTTGAAAATCACTTGACCATATACTTGGCTCTATTTCTGGATTTTCTATTTTTTTCTTTTGATCTCTGTGTGTGTGCTTTTGCCAACACAACACTGTCTTGATTACTGTAGCTTTATTGTAAGCCTTGAAATCAGGTAATGTGAGTCCTCCAACTTTGTTCTTTTTTCAAGCTTGTTTTGGCTTTCTAGGTCCGTTTCTTTTCTTTAAAATTTTAGAATCAGCTTGTCGGTTTCTACAAAAGTCTGCTGGGATTTTGGCTGGGACTGCATTGAGTCTGAAGATCAGTTAGGGGGTTATGGACATCTTAGCAAAATTGAGTCTTCCAATCCATGACCATTGTATATCTCTCTTGTTTACTTAGGGTTTTTTCCTTCCATCAGTGTTTCTGTAGACCTTGTACTTATTTTGTTAGACCTTGCAGTTATTTTGTTAGATTTATACCTAAGTATTTCGTGTTATTTGTTGTTAGTCAAGAAGAAATAGGTAGCCTGGATAGTCCTTTATTTATGAAATAAACTGAACTCATAGTTACAATATCTTCCAGCAAAGGAAACTTCAGGTCCAGATAGCTTTCTTGGAAAATTCTAACAAATATTTAAGAAAGAAATAATAATAATTCTACACAAACTCTTCCACATAGTAGAAGAGGAGAGAGCACTTCCAAACTCATTTTAGGAGGCCACCATTACCCTTATACCAAAACCAGACATTACGAGAAAACTAGAGACTGATACATCTCATGAATATAGATGCAAACGTTGTCAGCAAACTATTTGCAAATTGAATCCAACATATAAAAAGGATAATACATCCCGACCAACTGGGGCTTATCCTGGGAATACAGGGTTGGTTCACTATTTGAAAATTAATGTCATCCACCATGTAAACAGACTAAAGAAGAAAAATAATGGGAACATCTCCATAGATGCAAAAAAAAAAGACATCCAACATCCACTCATACTGAAAATTCTCAACATACCTAGAAGTACATGGGACCTTCCTCAACCTAGTAAAGCACATCCACAAAAAATCTTTAGCATCATTCTTATTGGTGAAAGACTGAATATTCTTTCCCAAGATTGGGAAGCAGGTAAGGATATCTGCTTTCACTGCACCTATTCAACATCATACTATAGGTCCTAGCCAGTGCTGTAGGCAAGAAAACCAAATATAAGGCACATAGATTAGAAAGGAAGAAAAAAATTATTTCTGTTTACAGGCAACATGCCTAGCTATTGTAGAAAATCCCAACTCTACAAAAAATGCTACCAGAACTAATAATAAGTGAGCTTAGCAAGGTCACAGGGTAACAAGATCAATTTATAAAATCAATTGTATTTACATTTATTAGCAGTTAACAATTGGAAATTGATTACTTTTTAAAACAATTTAAAGTAGTTTGTACCACTCTATGCTTTGTCCTAAGTTTCTCTAGATCATAAAGATTCTATTTAGTGTGTACATCATTGTAGTGCTTTTCTGTACATTACAGATTTTGACATTTTAAATAAAGATGGAGGAGTAATATTATAAGCGTGTAGGCTTTTGAAGAGAAAACGGTGTAAAGAAGGTCATGACAAACACAGGAATGACTGAAACATGTATATTTGAAGATTTTTATATTTTCTTTAGAGTAGTTACTTGCTTTCTTAATTAGAGGATATAAGACAGAGTAGAACTGCCCTGTAAGGTTTCCAAGGAGCAGCTGGTGGATTCCAACCGACAGTCTTATTGGCTGACAGCTGAGCTCTTAACCACTGAGCTGCCAGGGCTCCTGACAAATTATGAGGCATATTTCTGTGTGTGTTTTTATGGAAGGTAATATTTTGTTATAAGAAAGTGTTAACTGGATATTGAAATTACTCAGGGAGCTTTTTCTGAAGCTTCAGCTGGTTCAGATAACTCTTTTTAAAATTTTAACAGTTAAAGTAGTTCAGCATGTTAGGGGAAGAAAAGATGACACAAACCTGTGATTGGTATAATAGCCTAAATCAGAATGTTCCTGCCACTTCCTCCTCTCTTGTTCATAGGACCCTATACTCTTAAATGCTGAGCCTTGATAGACCCTTTGGATCATTCTCAACACAGGCTTCCAAGTAATTATAATTTACACTTGGGATGAAATCTATTTGCTGTTCTGTTTTTAGAGTGTTAGAGCTGGGAGACATATAAAAGGTTCTCTAAATCAGTTCTGTTTTATTGATTTGTGAACTGATGCCCTTAGATGCCAGTAGGTTCCAGTGAAATGACAGACTGTCATATTTTTCTGGAGGATTTTTGATGTTGCCTCACGTTTGTCAAAGTCTTCAGCCCGAATAGCAATCCCTAATGGATCGTCAGGTTCATAAGAAAACTAATGTAGACTGTTGCAGCTCCTCTGAGGATAAATAAATCCTTGGTATTAGATAAACATTATTTATTATGGTTCAATTTTTCAGATGTTATAAGTGCCTTCTAAAAACTGGATTATGTTTTGTGATAGTATATCTGTTTTTATATTAATCATTGCTGTATAGAGAAGAGGAAATCCTGGTGTGGTGTAGTGGTTAAGAGCTACAACTACTAACAAAAAGGTTGACAGTTCGGATCTACGAGGCGCTCTTTGGAAACCCTACAGGGCAATTCTACCCTGTCCTGTAGGGTCGCTATGAGTCAGAATTGACTCTACGGCAAAGGGTTTGGTTTTTGATTTTATATGGAGAAGAAATGGTTCAGCCAAACTACTGTGTTTTGTGGTAGCCACTTGATTATTGGACTGTTATACAGTTGATCCTCTATATCCAAGGGTTCCGAATTCGTGGAGTCAACCAATGCAGATTGAAAATATTCAGAAATAGAAAAAAGAAAGTTCCAAAAAGCATAACTTGAATTTGCCACATGCGGAGCACTTATGCTGAATACAGGTGAATGAAGTGATGAGTTGGCATCCCCTGCTGTAGCCTCCCGCCATTTCATAGATCCTCAGCCTCTCTCCAGCACTCGTTGTTCGGGCATTGTTTGCCTCTCGTCTTCTCGGTATTCTCTGAACAGTATAATATAACAACTATGTACAGAGCATTTACATTGTATTTGGTATGATGAGTAATCTAGAAATGATTTAAAGTATACAGGAGGGTATGTGTGGGTTATATGCACCATTTTATATAAGGCCCTTGAACATCCACGGATTTTGGTATAGAGGTGTGGGTCCTGGAACCAATCCCCCACTGATACTGAGGGATGACTGTAATGCATTCTTGAGAAAAGGAAGTGTTCTATTGATGTGTGTAAACATTGCCTTGTGTTAATGGGTACTTACCTGTTCTTTTTAAGGTTTTTCCCCCAGCCCCAATTTTGAGAAGGTTAAAACATCATTTATTAAGAAATAGCCTGAATATTGAAAAAAAATTTTGTTATATAAAATTTTGAGAAGCAATCCATTAGTAGTAGTAAAATTTTTTAATTTCCATTGTAGTTTTTTTTTTTTTTTTTTTTTTTAGTAGCTATCTTGGTATTTACTATATTTTTTAATTTCCATTGTAGTTTTTTTTTTTTTTAAGCTATGTTGGTATTTACTTATAATTAAAATTATATAATACCTATGATAAATAATAATATTTTAATGCAGTTCTCATTATTTTTGGAAAATGGATTAAGGTAATACTAGAACTTTTTACCAGTACCTTGTTTTTCCCATTTTAACATAGCTGGCAGATCTTTCTTAGAGTGGTACATGCTATCTTACCACTTTTTTTTCTGGTAATAAAAATAATTTCTCAGACAAGGAATTATATTTTCAAGAAAGCCATAAAGAAAAGAAATTAAACTTTAACTCTTAATGGCACCACCCAGAGATGAATTACTGTTAACTTTGGATATCCATTTTATTTGGTAAATTTCTCATTGTATGAAATAATGTGCTTTAGATTTTACATTCAAAAAAATGATGGAGGGTTTACTTTACAGGCACCAGTCAGAAGACAGATGAAAGCTAAGCAACTCAATACACAATCTTATGGTGTGACTAGTTCAACAGCCCGGCGAATATTACAGTCTTTAGAGAAGATGTCAAGTCCTCTAGCGGTAAATTTTTAAGATCATGATTAAATACAGGAGTGTAACAAATTGTAACAAATTACCTTTGAGTTTAGTGAAAAATCTTAATTTCGTTATTATTTCAATATTAACAGGATGCAAAAAGAATTCCATCTATTGTTTCTTCACCCCTGAATTCTGTAAGTTGACCTTTAAACCTTTTAAAATGTATATGTTTTTTTTTCTTTTTGCTGATGAGTCATGTTTTTCATTGATTCTAATAGTATTCTATTTTTTCAGCCTCTTCATAGGAGTGGGATAGAGATCACAGATTTTCAGGCCAAAAGAGAAAAGGTAACTTGACTTTAGCACTTACTTAAAGTGCCAGCAGTTTTATTGTTTATTTTTAATTAGCAAATATACAAATTGGAGTTAGTTGATAGTCATTAGGGACCATGATTGAAAGTAAACAGGGTTTTTCTACTCCAACGTTGTAACCTCTTCTCAAAGCCTCAGCACAATGCTGTATGTGTAGTAGATGCTCAGAGTTTTTTTGGTTATTTGGCATTTCCATCTTCAGTCTTTAGGTAGAAGGGAATGAAGCTTTGACGTGTTTAGTAATTAGAAGTCTTGCGAATTAAAGTCCTTATTCATCATAGGCGTCTATGTAAACTTGCCTCATTAACCAACATTATGTCAAGTCTGTGTAATAGAGTTTCATATTGGCACATCTCCCATCAGTCAGCCAAGATGCTTTTACAAGATGTTGGGTTTAATAGAAAATACGTAGGTTACATATTGATGCCCTTTTAGTGTATTCCATTTGGTTACAATTAGCTTTGGAGGTTACTTTGGAAAAAATAAAAACAAAAAGTTGATCATTAGGATTAAAGAAGTATCTTTTTTGTTACTTATATTTGTGGCTAGTTAAGTATCCTCTACGGGAACAGATTCCTAGATGCTTAATTGTGAAAAGAAAAGCGTTTGTTAAAACACTGAGTTGCCCAAAGGTAATTGATTAAAAGTATCTTATTCTATGAATTAATTGTGGGAGCTGTATATAGGATACTAGTAAATTATAATTATTCTTACTGATACTCTGGTTCAGAAAAGAAAGCTAAAATTAGTTTTTTCTTAGAGGACAGTAGCTTTACAATTTTTAGAATTGCCTGGAAATTTGTAATCAGTCAAGAAGAAATTCCTTATTAGCTGCTCTGATAGAATTAATTTTCTCAGACTGAATTTATAGCAGATTGTTAGAAAAAAACTAAATTAAAAAAATTCCTATAGCATAATACATTTGCATGCACAATTTTATTAGTTGATTAGAGTATCAGTAAAATTTACTAATGGGTGTTAGGAGACATAAAGGCCAGAATACAATGTTGTAGTTCATGTTTCACGGATGTAATCAGAATAGTCTACAAAATAGACTGTCTCATTGAGTTGTAGGGTTACACTTGTGATGAGGATTTAGGGAAGAGCTAGGAACTATACAGAGACTCTGTCTGGAAACCAGTGCTGTTCACAGCTGCTGCTGAATGAAAGGACTGTATTCATAGAGTATTATAATCTTTGGCCAGAGCAGAAGCTCTTGCCCTTAGTCATCTTATTCTAGCAGGATTTTTACTATGTTTCAGTGTAGCAAGGGACCATTGACAGAACACTTGTACACTTAGATGATAAAGCCACTTTGTTTCATAATCTGGGAGTCTTAACAGTTTTTAACAAGTAGACTTAAATTGTAGGTATTTTTTTTGTTTTGTTTTGTTTTGAATAACCAACATGGGAAAATCAATTTGGAGGGAGATTTGCTAACATGTTTTTTGGAATTAAGTACTTTCATTACTAGTTTTAAAAATATTTTAATTTGCAACTGAAGAAAGTTCAGATAGTAATTTGGGGAAAATGTCATCAATTTTAGTTAATACTTAAAATTCAGTCTGTGAAAGGTTAGATTTGTATAGCTGTTTTAAATATAGGTCTGTCTTGCGTATGTGTTCACATGTGTGTGAAAAGTCATTGAGTCTGGAAAAAAATACAATTATCTGTGACACTATTTTCAAATTACATATCCAGGTGTATAAGTAGATAAACCGTTAGATAGTCTTGGTTCTATTACTGTCAGTTCTTTCTCAGCATTTGTTTGTATCCACTGGGTATTTCTCTAGGTCACATTAACTAGTGTCAAATAACTTTTAGATATGTATCATTGATATATAAATAATAAAACTTTGTCTTCGCTTTCTGTTTACCTGTAAGGTGGACTCTCAGTATCCCCCTATTCAGAGACTCCTGACCCCAAAGCCAGTTTCCATAGCAACAAATCGAACTGTTTATTTTAAACCATCTCTGACGCCATCTGGTGAATTGAGGAAGACTAATCAAAGAATAGATAAAAAGCACAATGTGAGTATGTGTTTTATTTTCACCAGAGTCTTTGAGTATTGACTAGAATGAATAAACATAAAGTAAAATACATGTGCTCTACTACTGCAGTCAAGCAACTGGATAATGTATGAAGTTTTTGAATTGTTTGCTATGATTATGAATTGATAGGCCTTTAAAATAGCTGTTATGTTCTAACTTAGTATTTACTAGTCAGCATTACTTAGATACTCATTTCCTAGATGAAATAATTTGGCCAGACTTGCTATCTTTGTTTTGTTTGTTGTTGTTGGACTATCTGATAGTAAATTTCTTAAATGTCTGTTCACCCCTGTGTACTTTGGCATGCACCTCCCAAGGGCTTCATTCTGTGTCACCACATCTAGGGAGATTAATATTAATTTCTCCTAACATTATCTGATATATATAAGGAGCCCTGCTGGTGCAGTGGTTAAGTGCTCGACTGCTAACTGAAAGGTTGGCAGTTGGAACCCACCAACTGCTCCACAGGAGAAAGATGTGGCAGTCTGCTTCCGTAAAAATTTACAACCTTGTAAGCCCTGTGGGGCAGTTCTACTTTTGTCCTATAGAGTCGCTATGAGTTGGAATTGACTCAGTGGCAGTGGGTTTGGTTATGGGTCTAGTGCATATTCATAGAGCTCTTGGGTGGCACAAACCGTTAAGAATATAACCACTAGGTTGGCTGTTCCAGCCCATTTAGAGGCACCTCGGAAGATAGACCTGGTGATCTGCTTCTAAAAGGTCATAACTTTGAAAACCCTGAGGAGCATTTTTACTCTGCACACATGGGGTCGTCATTAGTCAGGATAGACTCCATGGTAACTAACAACAAGAAATCCATACTCAAATTTTTTTTGAACCAGGTTCCAAGTAAGGTTCATACATTGCTTTTGGTTTTGTCTTTCTAGTCCTCACTTTCTCCCTTACCACACTGGTTTTTTTTTTTAATAGTTTTATTGAGATATAATTTACATACCAACTGTACAACCAATTAAAGTGATTTTTACTATATTCAGAGTTGTGCAGCCATCACCACCATCAATTTTAGAACACTTTCCTCACTAACTCCACCCACCAAAAAAAATCCTATACCTGTTTGCAGTCACTCCTTTCCCTTTTCTTCCTCCCCTCCCTAAGACTCTGACAACCATTAATCTTTCTATAAGTTTGCCTGTTCTGGACATTTTATATAAATGGAATCATACAATATATGGCCTTTTGTGACTGGCTTCTTTCACTTAGCATAAATAGTTTTTGTTGTCGTCATTGGTTGTTGAGAATGTACACAGCAAAACATACACGAGTTCAACAGTTTTCTACATGTACGATTTTAGTGACATTGATTGCGTTCTTTATGTTGTACACCCTCCTTTTTTTGAGTTGTTCCTCCCCCATTAATATAAATTCACTGCCCCCTAAGGTTCCTATGTAATCTTTCAAGTTGCTGTTGTGACTTTGATCCCATATAGATAGTTCTTCAAAGAGCATAATGCTCAAGGCAGACATTTTTTACTAGCTAAGCCTAGACTATTTGGTTTTAAGAAGGTGGGATATTTTTGGTTTAAGGTTTAAATATTATCTAAGAGCAGTAGTTTTAGGGGTTTTCCAGCCTCTGTGGCTCCAGAAAGTCTAGAGCCCGTGAGAATTTAAAATTCTGTTCTCATTGAATGTAATGTTTTCAAGGTTCGTTGATGTTGTAGCATGTATCAATACTTCATTTCTTTTTATTGATGAATGATATTCCATGTATGAATAGACTACATTTTGTTCATTCATCCAGTGGTGGACATTTTGGTTGTTTTCACTCTTTGACTATAATAATGCTGTTTTGGACATTTGTGTACAAGTTTTTATGTGGGCATACGTTTTCATTTCTCTTGGATGGTATATACCTAGGAGTGGAATTGGTTTTTGACGAGACCGCCAGGCTAGTTGCCTTATAAAATGTCCTACATCCTGGGTTTGTCTGTTTTCTTATGGTATCATTTAATTAGAATCATAAGTGTTTGTTGTGTTCACATAGAAAAATTTTAAAGAAAAGTTGAAAAAATAATAGTGATTACCCGTACACTTTTTTAGCTTGATTCACCAGTTAACATTTTGCCATACTTGCTGTATCTTTCTCTGTATATACTTTTTAATTGGACCTTTAAAATTTTTTTAACATAATTTCAGATTTATAGACTTGTAAAAACAATTACAAGATCTCCACATTTTACTGCATTTATTTTTTTGTATTCCTACAGATAAAGAATTGATTTACATAACTGTAGAACAATTATCAAAACCGGAACCTTAACATGGATACAATACTGTAATCTACAGATTTTATTTAGATGTTGCCATTTGTCCAAAAAGAAAATCCAAGCTCATGTCTTGTATTTAGTTGTCATGTCTCTTTCATCTCCTTTAATCTAGAACAACTTCTGTTTTTTTCTTTGTACTTGACAGTATTAATGTCTTTGAAGAATACAAGCCAATTATTATATGCTGTTTTTCATTTGAAATGTTGTGATGTTTTCTTATTACTGTATTAGATCCAGTTACGGACTTTTGGCAGTAATGCCACAAAAGAGGTGCTGAGTTCTTAGCATATCTTATCAGGAGGCAGATGATATCAGTAACTTTTTTACTGGTAATGTCATCATCAATTAAGGTACCTGTATGATTTCTCTAGGGTAAAGTTGCTGTTTTACTTTTTGTAATAAATACCTTGATGAGAATATAATATCCCTTCTACTCAATAGCTTTAGCGTTATTGGTGATTTCTTGCTTGAATCAATATTTTGTAGATCACCACTTGGTAGTTTTCTACCTTGATCATTCCTTCTGCCTTTATTAGTTGGCATTCTATTGAAGGAAGAGTTTTTCCTCTAATTATGTGTTCACTTATCTGTGTATTTATGTTTTTGTATCAACTCGAATTCCTGTATTCAATAGGTTGTAATCCTGTATTAACATTATTTCTTTCGATGATCACGTTGTCCCAGATTTGGCCTTCAGACTGGTTTCTGTATCCTTTTACTGACTGTATCTTCATCATATTTTGAACACCATGTTGCTTTTCAATCTTATAAAATAATCTAGGGTCATCTTGTACATTTCTTACCCCAGCCATCTAGCCATGTAATCAGCCATTTCTCCAAGAAGCCTTAGTTCCTTTTTTTTTTTAAATATTTTACTGTGTTTAAGGTGAAAGTTTACAAGCAAATTAGATTTCCCATTTAACAATTTCTCTACAGGTTACACATTTTTCACAATGTATCATCATTCTCATTCATTCCGTTCTGGTTGTATCATTTCCAGTACTCTAGTTTCCCTGCCCCCTTACCTTCTCACCTTAGCGTTAGAGTAATTTTTGACCATTTGGTCTCATATAGATGATTTCTAGTTCCTTTTTTTTTTTTTAATTGTGCTTTAGGTGAACGTTTACAGAACAAACCAGCTTGTCATTAAACAGTTAGTACACATATTTTGTGACGTTGGTTACCAACCCCACGACACGTCAACACCTTCCCTTCTCGACCTGGGGTTCCTTATTACCACCTTTCCTGTCCCCTCCTGCCTTCTAGTCCTTGCCCCTGGGCTGGTGTGTCCCTTTAGTCTCATTTTGTTTTATGGGCCTGTCCAATCTTTGGTTGAAGGGTGAACCTCAGGAGTGACTTCATTTGTGAGCTAAAAGGGTGTCTGGGAGCTGTACTCTCAGGGTTTGCCCAGTCTATCAGGCCAATAAGTAAGTCTTTTTTTTTTTTTTTTTTTTTGTGAGTTAGAATTTTGTTCTGCGTTTTTCTCCTGCTCTGCCTGGGACCCTTTATTGTGATCCCTGTCAGAGCAGTCGGTGGTAGTAGCTGGGCACCATCTTGTGCTGGACTCAGTCTGTTGGAGTTCTTTGGTTTTCTTCATTCTCCCTTGTTCCAGACGGGGTGAGACCAGTGGAGTATCTTAGATGGCCGCTCACAAGCTTTTAAGACCCTAGACTCTACTCACCAAAGTAGAATGTGGAACTTTTTTTTTTATATAAACAATGTTATGCCATTTGAGCTAGATGTTCCTAGAGACCATGGTCCCCACAGCCCTCAGCCTGGTAATTTGGTCCCTCAGGGTCTAGTTCCTTTTTAATGAAGGGGCTTTTAAGTTGCAAAGAATCATTTCAAAAGAAATATACTTATGAATTTTCTTGCACACTCAAGCAAAAATATTTTTGTGGTTGGTAAGTATATTAATTCTATCTCTATGCTGCCGTTTTGGGAAAAAGGCAGTTGAATTCAGTGAGATTTTATGCCTGCAATTGTAGTGTAACTCTTGGTTACTGTTCAGAAGGTAGGGTATAATTGTCAAACTTTAGGAATCATTAAAAAATCATGAAACTTCTGATGCCAAATGTTAAAATTCATAGGTGTAAGAGTGCTATTAGGAAAGTTTGAGCAAATAAGCAAGCATGTAAATGTATATGCTTCTCTTTTTAGACTGGATATGAAAAAAATACAACACCAGGACAAAATAGAGAACAACGAGAAAGGTAATGCCATTTCACATACAGCTGAACTTCCTCATATTTACTGTATGACGTCCATAGTTGATTTATATATATATATATATATATACTTGAAATTTAAGAGGATTAAGAAAGAGAAACCTTTACACACCAAAAATCAATCTGTTTTTAAAATCACATTGTTTACTTGTTAGCAGTTGTGGTTTTGAGGTATTCAGTTATATAACAAGTTATGACCAAAGTAATATATCAGTTGTTTTCTTTTTCTTTGCTAGTGATTTTTCATACCCAAATTTCAGTATGCCCGCAGCCAATGGATTATCTTCTGGAGTGGGTAGTGGAGGTGGCAAGATGAGACGAGAGAGGACACGCTTTGTTACATCTAAACCTCCAGAGGAGGAGGTAGGGTTACATGCTTAATACCCTTAAAGTTTATTAAAATCTTTGTTGTGCTGATGATGAACGGAGATCTTGGGGTGGGGGCTTGGGGACACAAGAATAACCTACTGTAGAAACTATTGTGTGTGCGTGCGTGCGTGCATGTGCGTGTGCGTGTAACAGGCAACCCAGAAAACCTCACGTACCTTTAACGGTTGTCATAAAAAATCATACTTCTTTGAATAAGAAAATACTGTTCCAAATTGTTTTACACTTGGGTTACTGTATACTTTTGCCTGTTTCTGACATTTATGTAAATGGATCAGTACTGTATGAATTCTTCTCATTTGCCTTTTTCAGCAGCTATAGGGTATTTAACTTCACTGCTGTGTATACGAAGATTTACCAGAATTAATCCCTTTAACTTTCAGTGTACATTTGGGTTGGCTGCTGTTTTTTGTGATTTGAATACATGGCTGAAGTGAATGTTTATGAACTTCTCCCTGTGCACTGTACAGTGTTTTCTCTAGGGTATTTATTTACCTAGGAATGGTCTTGTTGGATTATATGGCATGCAACGTATCTTCAAATTTATAAATTGTAGCAATATTGCCCTTCAGGGTAGGTTTACAATTTAACACTCCAGTGTGGGAGTAGGGTCTCCTTTTTCTTTATCCTTCCCCCAGTGCTTGATTTTACTGACTTTAAAATTTTTGCCAATCTGGTGGTTGTGAGGTAGTATGGGCATTGGAGGTTTATTTTGCATTTCCTTGTTTACTAGGGAGGTAGGACATGTTTTGTGCATTTCTTGGCCATTGGGGTTTTCTTAAGTGGCAGTCACCTTGGTGACTTCATCCATTTTGTTCTGTTGTTTTTATTAGGAACAGTTCTATGTATTCGGAACATCAAAGTTTGAATAAGGTAGGGACCAAAAGATTGATTACGTAAACCCTTAAAAGATTAGAGCCCAGGACCAGGTGGATTATTCTTTCTGTTTGTAGATTATTCTGTTGTTTGTTTTCTAACTGCTTTGGGTTGGATGCAGATCTCCTTTCAGCCTTTTTATAAACACATTTCAGCCTAGTTGGAAAGTTTTGATACATGGCACTTCGATTTGTCATTCGTTTCTAATTAAAATTTCATTTGTGACTTTCTCATTGACCCTTGGGTTTTTTAGGTGTGTATTTTATATTTTTAAACACAAAGCCTTCTGTTGATTATGAAATGTTTTCATTGAAGTTGTTGTATGTCTTCGTGTTAAATATCTTCATATCTGTTGATATTTTGCTTTGCAAGGCTCATTTAGAATGAGAGGCTTTTGTTTTCCAGATCTTTCTTTTGGTCTCCCGTTTACCTATTTACCTGTTTAGTAGTTGTACCTCTGACTCATCAGAATCACCAAGATCATGACTTGTTTCAGTTTGGCCTAAGCGTATAACCTGCCTTGTCATGCTGTTTGGGATATGGCAGGAGACTTGGCTCAGTTACTGGTCTTGAGGCTGTATCTTTTCCTTCCTGAGTTAGCTTCTGCTTGTGGCTCTGCTGGGGTATTGTATTAATGTATTGTACTATCTTGAAAAACAAAGAAAAATTCAATCTTTGAATACAGTATATAAAATTTTGTAGTTTTCTTAGCATACCAGTTTTGTCATTAAAAGTTCTGTATGTGGACTTTGTTATTTAAAAAACGAGTTATCTGTCTTAGCTTGTATACATAAGGAAATTAGTATCTGATTAACATAGCATAGGCTTGTTCCTTAGACAAGCTTTTATATTTTTCAGTAAAATTTTGTGGGCCCACCTTTTTCTCTTTATTCCTGTATGAGGAGATCATCATCTTGGTGGTTTAGTGTTTGACAGATGACAGATTGTGTGGATTTTCCTCATTTCCCTCCAGTTTCAATGTTTTGAAGATAAAATTTCTAAGATCTTAAGCTGAGGCTCAGGTTGATATTGGTAGCTCAGTTTTAGCTATCTTGAAGATGTGTATTTAGTATAACTTTGCTTTATGAGAAAGTTTTTTGGTTTTAATTTTGTTTTTGTTTTCTGGTATACTGACTATCAAAAGCTTTATGAAGCACTAATCTCACAGACCACTTTCACCTCCTCCCTTCCTTGGGCCCACCTCTCTCCTTCTCTCCATTCCCGCCAACTGCCAACTTGGCATTCCAGGATGCCTCATCCAGCCCCTTTGTCCCTGGCTGTGTTCCACATGGAGCTACAGTCTCCACATTTCTGAGGAAAGAGGTACTGATGAGGTAGTGGCCCCAAATTTTCTGCCTACCCTCTGTTTTTTATCTAGATGCAAGGTAGGTTTGGAGAGACACTTTTGTGCCCAATGCAGCTTTTTTTGTTTCAGATGTCAAATGTATTCAGACCACTAGATGTTTCTTAATTTAGTTATAGTTAGTCAGAATTTTTGCTAAAAGATTCAAGATTCTTTTTTCTTTTTTTTTTTTGTGAGTATTTTGATGGGCTTTCAGGAGAGGTCAAATGAGAGAGAATTTTAATGAAATAACAGATTTCAGCTAATTTTAGATACCATTGTTACTTAGCAGAGATTGATGTATTTTGATTCGCGAAGTATTCAGGTTATAGCACTATATTGAAAATAACCCATTCTGCAGTACGAGACACTAAGAGTGTGTGTTCGCTTTCACCTTATCTTAGATTCCAAAATTTGTAAGGATTGTGTGTGTCAGTCACTAAATATATTGGCGTTTTGCTGTATTATGATTTTTATAATTAAAAAGCTCATTAATACAGAGTAGGTGAGCACTGTGTAATAAGTGGTTGGGGAGAGTTCATTGCTTGTTATTGCTGTCTCAGGCACAATCCTGACTGCCATGTGTACTGCCTGAGTAACCTTAGTCAAGTTGTTGACCTCTTGGTTGCTATTTGTAAAATGGGGATAAGGAGAATAAATATACTAAGCTTGTATCTGTAGGCTATCTGCTACTTAATATCTGTATGATTATTAGGCCATGTATTTGATGATTGGTATGTTCACCTTGAGGTATCTGTAAAGCATCCAGTTAGCAGGATTTTTGTCCTTGTTTCTCCCAAATTAAGATCTCCTGAGTCAAAATGTTGGAGACTAGGAAAAGAATCAAATTATAGGATTGGTTCAAGGCCAATAATAAAAGAACTGGTATGGTCAAGTGTATGGCTTAAGGAATTTACATGAGATAGTGGATTCTGTGGTTCATGGGTCCAGGATTTGAAGGGAAGAAGGGCTGGGTGTTGGAGAGGGGAAGAAAACTTCTCTACAGAAATAGCTAAAATGCATCTTTTGTTTGTTCCCCCACCCCCCAAATAGTTTGGTGTGCATAACATGAACCAGAGTTATTTTTTTTTTTTTTAATTTAACAAAAATTTACACATACTGAACTTTAAAATTCTTAAGTGTACCGTTTGAGAATTTGACAGATGCTTACACCTGTATAACCCAAACCCCTTTCAAGATTCAGAACATTTCCATCACCCCAGGAAGTTCACTCATGTACCTTCCTGGCTTTTTCCATTGCCTCCTACCACAGAAGCAATCACTCTTCTGGTTTTTTCAACTGTATATTAGTTTTGCCTGTTCTGGAACTTCATATAATCATTCAGTATGCATTCTTTTGGGCCTGGCTTCTTTGATTCAGCATAAAGCTTTTGAGATTCATCCAAGTAGTTTATTATTTTTTATTGCTGAGTAGTATTTTGCTGTATGAGGATACCACAGATTGTTTATCCATTGTCCTGTTGATGACTTGAGGTGTTTCCCTCTTTCGGTTATGATGAATAAAGCTGCTATAAATGTTTTTATACAGGTCTTCTGGTAGACATGTTAATTTCTCTTGAGTAAATAAATACCTAGGAGTGGAGGCTTGCTAAGTTGTATGCTCAGTGTTTAACCTTTTTAGAAATTGCCAAACTACTCTCAAAGTGTTTGTACCATTTTACACTCTCACCAACAATGGATGAGCATTTTTGTTGCTCTGCATCCTTGCTAACGGTTGTTAGTCTTTATAATTTTAGCCATTCTAGTGATAATCACATTGTAATTTTAATTTCCATTTCCTTGATGACTGATAATGTTGAGTTCTTTCCCATCTTCCTATTGGTAATCTTCCATTGTGAGATTCAAATCTTTTGACCTTTAAAATTGGGCTATCTTTTTTTTAGTGGTAGGTCTTTATAAATTTTTTACCCAAGTACTTTGTCAGGTACATGTTTTTACAAATATTTTTTTTCTAGTCTGTGGCTTCCTTATTTATTAATGGTGCGTTTTATGAGCGGATGTTTTAAATTTTATGAAGTCTTAAATGTACCAATTTTTGTCTGTCATTATACTATTATATATAATTTTTTTATACACACACACACATATATAGTATTATAGTATTGTGTTCTGCCTAAGAAACTTGCCTATTCCCAGGCTGCAAAGATAGTTTACGTTTTCTTGTAGAAGCTTTATAGTTGCTCTTTTATGTTCTTTTCTGATTTCTCATTTGACAGACAGATTATTTAAAAGTATGTTTAAATCTTAAATATTTGGGGGTTTTATTGATTTCTAACTTAATGTGATCAGAGAAATATTGAGATCATCTTTTGAAATGTTTGAGGCTTTTTTTGTAGGCCAGTATGTTGTCTGCTTGATGAATCTACTGTGTGCCCTTAAAAAGAATATGTGTTCTGCAGCTGTTGTATGTAATGCTAAATAGATGTCAGTTAGATAAAGTGACCGATATTATTTCTTACACCTTGTTTGTTGTTACTGAATTTTTTTACTTTGGACTGGTTAGTCTATTAAATTATTGAAAGAGGTGAGTTAAAATTGCCAATTATTTGGTGTATTTGTCTTTTTTTTTCAATTCTGTCAATTTTTATACTATGTATTTTGAAGCCCTCAAAAATTACAGCCTGTGAAATCCTATGGGGCAGTTCCCTGTCACGTGGGGTCATTATGAGCTGAAAATTGACTCAGAGGCACCTAATAACAACATTAGAGCATACTTATTACGTTTATTATGTCTGCCCAATGAATGGCCTCTTTTAATATGATTAAATGTCTTTTAATCTTTGGAACTACTTCTTTTCTTGAAATCTTTTATCTGATGTTAATATAATAATCACCTTATGCTTTTTTTTTTTTTGCTTAGTATTTGCAGGGTATAACTTTTTTCACCCTGTTACCTTCAGCCTGTGTCTTTATATTTAAAGTAAATCTCTTGTAGACAGTATATTGCTGGACTCAGGCTAGCATGGATAAAAAGCTTTTTACTGATTTTATGCCTATAATTGGGATGATCAGTGTATTTACATTTAATACGGTTATTGATGTGGCTGCGTCCCCTATTATGCTGCTGTTTTCTGTTTTTCCCATTTGGTTTTTGTTTCTCTTCTGTTTTCCTTTTGTATTAATTGGATATTTGTTAAAATCCCGTTTTAATTCATTTGTCGTCTTTTCAGCTCTATCTCTTTTTGTTGGTGGCTCCTCTTGGGGCTCTAGGGGTTATGATACATGTCCTTAATTTTTTACAGTCTACTTTTTGTTAATATTGTATCACCTCCTGTAAAATTTAAGAATCTTCCAACTGTGGTTTATGTTATACTTATCACTTATATTATGTCTAGATAGCCTATGAAACCACAGTACATGATTTTCGTGTGTGCAATGACATGTATTTTAAAGAAATAAAGAGGAAAAGATATTTTGTTTGCTCACACATTCTCCATTTCTTCCTGAAATCAGTTTGCATCCATTGTCATTTCCCTTTAGCCTGAAGAACTTGCATTGTAGGTTTTATGACAGCAGAGTCTCTTAGTTCTTTTATCTGAAAGTTTCTTTATTTTGTCTTTGTTTTATTGAGGTATAATTTATGTATAATTAGCTGCAGTTGAAGCATTCAGATTGTTTTAACTGGCAGTTAACTTGCCTGAACTCAGAGTTCTTGTCTCCTCGGTGATGGGCGGCAGCTGAACATTATCTAGTCTCAGTTGGCTGCTTGGTGTCTGTCTTACACGCGTGTAGTTTACAGGCCAGCCAGAGGTTTGAGCAGTTTATATGCAGAATTTGGAATTCCCCTTCATTTGCTATTGTCACCCCATACTGACCTCTGATTGTACAGCTAATAGATTTGCAGATTTCTCTCTGAATTTCAACTACCCACTCACACCATCTGGCACAAACTCATACAGAAAACAGGAGACTTTCTCAGTGCCATTCTCTTCTCCCAGCGTCCTCTCTAGTTTCTACTTATTTTTGGTTGATCTCCAGTGCTTTCAGATTCTTGTCTTTTCTGTTTTGTCCAGTTTATAATTGTTATCTGGCAGAGTATTGGTCAGATACAAGCTACTCTATTACTAAATGAAGGAGGACTCTTTTTGTTGTAATCCACGTCATTTCAAACCTGGGGGTGACTTCCCCTTGCCTGTTGCCGTCAAGTCAGTTCCGACTTAAATTGACCCTATGTGGGTTTGAAAACCAAGGCAGTTCACCAGGTTCATTCAGTACTTGTGTTTATTAAATGCTTAGTTTTGTGTCATGTATCATGTAGGACTTTACATTTCATATTAATACCCATACTTTGATATAGAGAAAGAATAATTTTTTTCTATTTTGATTCTCAAATTCACATGACTGGTTGGTGCCATAGCTAGGATTCAAATTCTGTTTTGTTTTCTTAACTCTGAGGAATCCACATCATTAGCACTACATAGTACTACCTTGTTCCTATTTTGCATTTACCTGTAAATATATCTATTCTACCGGAAAACAAGTAGAAATTTTAAAAAATGATGTTAAAGACAAAATACTTAATGATAAAACATGTTATGTTTTAGGAAATGGAAGTGCCAGTATTACCGAAAATCTCTCTACCGATCACCAGTTCTTCACTGCCTGCCTTCAGTTTTAGTTCCCCTTCCATCACAGGCTCCTCCTCATCACCTGTCAGTCCTTCGCAGTCATTAGCAAACAAGGTACTAAACCGTTGTAAATAGAGACGATGTTTGTTCTTGCCTGTTCCTTATTTCAAAAAGTCTAATACTGTATTTAAAGCAGAATAATTCGTTTTCACTACTAGATTAGTAACTCAGTAAGAAGAGAGAAATTGATATGGTGTTTTGCCTTTTTTTTTTTAGTGTACAAATATCTTGGATACATGATAGTGGGAGTGTTCTTTTTTAATTCTTATGTAGTGCTTTAGAGAAAGATGACTGTTAAATTTGTTTCCAAACAGTGTTTTCAGTAAGATATTTTTAGGTAAGAGCAGACTTAACGTTTTTACTTCTCAGGTAGAATTAACGTCTTTAATGTGCTCCTGAAATTGATATGCTTTCTTCCTGGATTTTACTTTTTTTGAGCATATTCTTACAGATGTTGTTTTCCTCCTTTAGACAGGTGGCCACCTCTAAAATAGTATATACTCCTCTTCCAAGAGGAAGCCAGATTTTATAGTGGTTTCTGCTCAGTATATTTCAGAAGTTAAAGTGATTTTTAAATCTAAAAGGAAAAGAAAAATGCTTTTGGTGTCTTTGGAATAATTAATTTGCTTAAGGTCGATTTTATTGTCAATTTTTTTTTTCTAAATAGCTCTTTCTGTGTCATTTCTTAATAATTTGGAAAACCAGGTACAAATGACCTCTCCGAGCAGTACTGGCAGTCCCATGTTTAAATTTTCATCTCCAATCGTAAAATCTACTGAGGCAGATGTACTACCTCCATCATCTGTAAGTAGCAACCAAGGAATATTTCTCGTTCAGTGACAGGATTTCAAAGCTATATTGTAATTTTATCAAATGTAAGATGTCATTAGTGGTAAGAAACACCATTATTTTTCTTCCTGTTTAAAAAAGAATTTAATCTACAGAACATTTGAATGAATTTCATGAACACCTGTACATTCTTCAGGACGTACATATACGTACGCATTTATACGTATGTGGTTTCTCCTGTACTATTTGAAAATGAAATAAAAACAGCATGATACCTTTAATACTTCTTCCTGTATCTCCTAAAAACCAAAACCCATTGCAGTCGAGTTGATTCCGACTCATAGCAATCCTATAGGACAGAGTAGAACCACGCCGTAGGGTTTCCAGGGAGTGGGCGGTGGATTCCAACTGCCAACATTTTGATTAGCAGCCAAGCTCTTAACCACTGTGCCACCAGGGGTTTTTTGCATACCCACAATGCAATTATCATACCCAAGAAATTTTAACATTGATATACTAATAATATAACCCATATTCAGATTCCCTCATTGTCCCCAGGCTGTCCTTTAATAGTCGTTTTGTTTCTGTTGGTTCTAGATTGAGTCAAGGATTATGTTGCGTTTAGTTATCCTGTCTCTTGAATCACCTTTACTCTAGAAAGGTCTTGTGCTGTTTTTATGTTCTGTGATATGGAACTTGTTTCTTCATGATGAGCTGTATGTCTGTATATACATGAGATGGTATATTTGACATTTGTTTAAAACAAAATTGACACTTAAAGGGTACCTCTTCTCTCTTTTCAGATTGGATTTACATTTAGTGTGCCTGTTGCAAAAACAGCAGAACTTTCTGGCTCCAGTAGTACTTCAGAACCAATTACAAGTAGTTCAAGTAAGTTAAAAAAAAAAAAAAAAAAATCCTCACAAATGTTTGCATAAAAATAGTTGCATACTTAGTCATGTGAACTGCTACCTAATTCTCTGGGCCTACAAAGCTCTGAGGTTTTGGGTCATAGAAATGAACTTGTAGGGGAAAGATTGGCAGGATTTACATTACTAGATACTTAGCAGAGATTTTCCTTTGATGAACTATATTATCTCATGAGTATAATAGTTAAAGTATTAAAGAAGTAGATTAGTATTTCAAATTTCTTTTACCTCTGGCATTCTTAAAAATGCCTTCGTTGGAATGAAATTTGTTCTGAAAAGCAAGCAGGAACTAGTACCAACCTGTTGGTAATGCATTTTAATAATTACCTTTAGACATACTAAAGCTTCCTAAATGTAAATGCTAGAGTTTGGTTTTGAGAGAGATAATCTCATCAGCAAAGTTATCCACTGTCTTTGGTTAGTGGTCAAAATTAGACACTTTGTTATAAATGAAATCTGTTAAGAAAATCAAGGGGCGGGTGATGCGAGTGCTGAGCAATTGACTGCTAACCTAAAGGTTGACGGTTCAGAGCCACCCAGTGGCTCCACAGAAGACAGGCCTGGTGAACTGCTTCTGTAAAGGTAACAGCCAAGGAAGCCCTATGGAGCAGTCCTACTTTATAACACATGGGGTCACCATGATTCGGAATCAGCTCAACAGCAACAAGTCTGATTTTTGTTTGTCTCCATTATAGTTGTAGTGAGATTCATTTCTAGGTTTACTGTTCAATACATAAGTATTTTTATGTATAAAGTTTATACTGGCTCCGTGAGATAGTGATAACATAATTTCTGAACTCAAGAAATCAGTGTCATTGAGGGAAGAAATGAGTAATTAGGTAATTAAAACAGGGTTTTATTGTGGTGGCTTTTTTATTTTTAAGAGTGTTTGGTATTTGGGAAGTGGATAGGCATCTGGGCTAAGTTTCTCATGAGGGTCAAGAATTTTGAGCAAGGGCATTTTATCCAAGAAATAAACAAGAAATACAAGGAAGGGCTCAGGAACAAGAGAAAAAGCCGGACATATTTTGAGAATTGCAAATAATTTGTCATTGCTTGAGTGAGTAAGTGGTAAGAAATGAGGTTGGAGTGTTAGCTTTGAATTCTAAAAATTCTTCAGTGCCTTGGTAAAAAATTGGATATTATTCTGTACATAGTAGGGAGACACTGAGTGATTTTTATACGGGGCAAGGTAGGTGTGGGTAGAGTGACAACAATATGTTGAGCGAGGGTATGGGTGGGTGGCATACTCATTTAAGGCATTAGTACTGTGTCCAGAAGTGTTTCTTAGTGTATCTGCTGAGGCTTGGAAGTTTTTAAAAGTAAATCTCCCTTCAATAGATAAATAAGTTTAAAATTTTAAAAAAGCCAAGCATAGAAGTTAGCAAGGTCTTTGGCTTTGGATCATCTTGAAGATAAATGCATAGAGTGGCATGAAATGAGAATTTGACTGGTATGTTTGCAATCCTGTTTATTTTTTATTGAATAAAACAGCCCTGTGTAAGAGAAAGTAACAAGCATATTTCAGGTGTGCTTCTTATAAGATTTTTTTCTTTAATAGCAGTTTGAATTCAAGAGAAGTAAACCTACTTAAATGACTAATTTCATGTCATGTTATGTGGAAGGGCATTTAAAATCCTTCCCAATTTTTCTAATGGTAATTGAATGAGTAGTAGTTTGTTGCAGTAGCTTTGTGTTTCATCACTTTTGGGGAGATTTCCTAGTGTTCTAAGGAGTTTGTTACGAGTGGCATATATAGAAGTTATGTGTTCTCGCTTTGACACTTCTGGTTCTCACCACTTCTGTCATTAAAAAGCTGATTGAAAATGTGGATGAAAGTCATGATTAATTAGTATGTGACAGGAGCTAATTTTTCTGTCATTGCCTTTTCCCATCTCTTTGAGTTCACTTCAGGGAATTCTAAAAATTTACCTTAAATTACAAAAAGCAATTCAATTTTGATTATAAAGGAAGATAGAATGTGATAAAGTGATATGTGTGATAAAGCATATCTTTTCTTTGTTTTGACACAGTTGTAAGAGGCAGGTAGGTTTTTTTTCTTTCATTATTTTAGTTGAGATAAAATTAAAATAACATAAAATTAACCATTTTAAAGCCAACAATTTAGTAGCATTTAGTACATTTATAACCTATGCCTAGTTTCCAAACATTTCCATCATCCCAAAATGAAACCCCATACCCATTAAGCAGTCACTCCCCATTCTCCCCAAACCTAAAACAAACCCATTACTGTGGAGTCGTTTTTGTGACCCTATAGGACAGAGTAGAACTGTCCCATAGGGTTTCCAAGGTTATAATCTTTACAAAAGCAGACTGCCGTACGTATCCTTTCGATTAGCAGCTGAGTGCTTAACCACTGAGCACCGGGGCTGCTTCCATTTCCCCCAACCCCAGGCAGACATCAATCTGCTTTCTATCTCTATGATAATTTGCCTATTCTGAATGTTTTATATGAATGGAATCATACAGTGTCTGGTTGCTTTCAGTTAGTGTCATGTTTTTTGAGGTTCATTGACGTTGCAGCTTGTATCAGTACTTCATTCTTTTTCAGAGTTGAATAATACTCCATTGCATGAATATAGCACAATTTGTCCATTCATCCATTGATGGACATTTATACTGTTTCCACCTCTTGGCTGTTGTGAATAGTGCTATCATAAATATGACTGTACCTGTATGAGTGGAAGGAGCACTGGTGGCATGGTGGTTAAGAGCCACGGCCGTTAACCAGAAGGTTGGCAGTTCAAATCTACGAGCTGCTCCTTGGAAACCCTACTGGGCAGGTCTACTTTGTTTACCATTATGAGTCGGAATCGACTCTGTGGCAGTGGGTTTGGCTTTTTTTTTGTTTTTAATTTTTTTTAATGGTAGTTCTATGTTTATCTTTTTGAGGAATTGCCAAATTGTTTACCGTTATGGTTGAACCATTTTATATTCTCACCAAAATGTACAAGGTTCCAATTTCTCTACGTCCTGGCCAACACTTTTTTTTTTAGGTTAATTATAGCCATACTAAAGGTGCGACTGGCGCCTCATTGTGGTTTTTATTTGTATTTCCCTAATGACAAATAGTGTTGAGCATCTTTTCATGTGATTATTGGCCATTTGTATATTTTCTTGGGAGAAATGCCTGTACATTCTTTTGTCCGTCTTTTAATTGGGTCATTTGTCTTTTTGTTGAGTTATAGAAGTTCTTTATATATTCTGGATACTAGGCCCATATCAGGTAAATACGATTTATAAATATTTTCTCCCCTTCTGTAGGTTTTCTTTTCACTTTCTTGATAATGTCCTTAGATGCACAAAAATTTTTATTTTTATGAAGTCCAGTTTATTTGTTGTTTTTCTTTTGGTGTTTATGCTTTTGATGTCATATCTCAGAAACCTGCTTTTTATTCATTACAGTGCATTTAAGAATGATTTTTGTGGCTACGTAGCGTTTCATCATGTCAGTATATTGTAGTTGTCATAACTAGCCTCTTATTCTTGAGCATTTTATTGTCCAGGCTTACAATACTATAACTGGAGGATTGTCTCAATCACAGGATGAATTCCTAGAAATGGAGTAACTAGCCCAACTGAATATTTTTAAGGTTTTTAAAATCAATATTGCTAAATTACTCAGTAATCAAATAAATACTTCATGCACCTTGATCCTGTCCAGTATTTCCATTTTATTTTCTTGATTACCAGTGAATTCATTGGGTGAAAATTACAGTTTATGTTTTTTGCCTTTGTGGGAGGGAGGATCAGTATGAGAAATACTATCTTTGCTTCTTTGTAATGGCAAATAAACTCTAATACAAGTCATTTGTTCATTATCTTTGCATTACGGTGACTTTCTTGGTGAAGTTTTAAAAATTGATCTAAGAGAAAAAGTTCTTCGAGAGAACTTTTTTTTTTTTAACCGTTTATTCCTTTCACTATGATAAAATACATGCAACAAAACATTTGCCATTTTAACCATTTTTACGTGTACAATTCAGTGATGTTAATTATTTTCACCATGTTGTGCAGCCATCAGCACTATCGATTTTCAAATGTTTTTCATCCCACTAAACAAGCTCGGTATTCCTGAAGCAGTAATAACCCCCCGTTTTCCTCTCAACTCAAGGCCCTGGTAACCACTAATAAATTTTTGTCTGTGCATTTGCCTTTTCTAAGTATTCCATGTAAGTTGGGTCATAACAGTATTTGTCTTTTGTGTGTGACTTTTTAATGCATGTAACTCAAGAGTCCAATGCTTTTTCTTGATATAACATTTTTTTTTTTTTTACACAATTAAAAAAATTGCAGCACAAGATACCACTTCAGTGAACAACAATACAAGCTGTAAGAGGAAGCTAGATGAAGATTGTGAGGGCCCTTTTGTACCTGCAAAAGCCCTGAAAGAAGGAAGTGTTCTAGATGTTTTGAAAAGCCCTGGTAAGATACCAGCTGCCCTTGGAGTGGTTAGAAGTCTTAATTACAAACTCAGAGTCTTGTTTTAATGTCATTTGTGCTTTTTAAAAATTGTGATTAGTTTGGTATAGGAGGTTGACTTTTGAATATAGATGTAATCAGATGCAATTCTTTTGGGAGAAATACATTAGAAAACTCTACCTACTACTTTGGAATTCAAAGAATTTGAAATCTCGAGTCAAGTATAGAAGAAAATGAACTGCCTGTTAAAGCATAGCAAGATAGAGATAGGCCAGTATGGAATAAAAATAAATAAACCTGATGTTACCTGGACATATCTTTATCTGATGATTTCCTCAAAGCATGGAACTACCTTGTTCTTCTCAGATTTTTCTCCAGTTGTGGTATATATATGTAACAAGGCCAAGCAGAAAGCATGTGCATAATTATAACATCTCTGATACATAGGGAACAATACTCAGTTGAAATGAAACAAAATTTAAAAGCTAGTAGGTAATAATTTGAAGGGGATAAATTGAAGTCCTGAAAAGGAATGGTTTTGATTTGAAATCAAAGAGGATGTTCAAAATTTTAATTGTGATGTATGGTCTAAAAACATAAAACTATTTATTTGATAATCTCACAGCTCAGAAAGAATTTAGGTTTAACTAGGCAGGCTTGTTCGTGTAATTATATAGGTTTTTGTTTTGTTTTGTTTTTTAATATAAGTGAGGCTGTCTTCATTAACAGAATTTAAGAAGGGTTGGGTTCTTTTTGGTCCGGCTCTCTCATTTTACAGATGCCGATACAGCCTATAGGAATCCAATAATTTTATGCAGTTATGGCAGAACTCCAGAATACCTACCTGTATTAGAGTTAACCAAGGTTTAGGTGACCATTAAATGCATATAGCTTATATCTCTAGGGTAACATTTTGTGTTTATAATGCTACCCTCTCCCCCATCCCCTTCCCAATTTGAACTCTTTTAAGTAGAAAAAATTGGGGGGAAATTCATACTTTCATTTGCAGGAAATCCTAAAAAGTAGAAGGAAAAGAAATCTAACGCTTTGAGATGGTTACTGTTAAGATTTTGCCAACTTAGGGACTCAAATTAGTCATTAACAAATAGTACATTGGTGACCACTGGGGGGTAACTGAAGTATGTGAGATTATTTTGTTCTTATACTAAAGTAGTTCTAGGCTAGGTCATTTCTTTCTACCACTAGAAAACATCTAACGATTATACATTCTTCTTCTTCCCTTCGGTGCTCCGGGCAGAAGAAATAGACCACAAAGTTTATTGGTATTTGTAAAATACAAGTTAATTGTTCTTAAGTGAAGGATTGGTGGCAAATCTTTCCTGTAAAGAAAGCGCAGCTTGAGTGAGTCAATTTAGCCACAGCAGTTTTCGTAGCACAAGGACTATTGTTTTTGTTTTTTCCGATTTCATGGCTTTATGTGAATACCTTAAGTGTCTAAATACACCTTCAGTGGTTATTTTAAGTATACTTATGTGAAATATTCTGAAATAATACTGGAGAGAAATGTGAGGCAATTTTGTTTGAATTAGCGTTTCGTAACTGTGTAGCATTTGATAGCATGAGCTCATGTTCTATGAAGTTAGACTGTATTTTAATCATTGTGTATTTGTAGTCCATCACCAGAAGATTGGGTGCATCTTTGTTGAAATTTGTAATCATATTTGTCATTGAACCATTACCGTTTCAGAACCCACTGGAGTAGTATATAATTAAAAGTAATCCCTAATACACTGTTATATTTTGGAGGGACTTCTGTTAAATAACTATGCCTGTATAGCTCAAATGGTTTTATCGAAGGTAGCAGATACCACAGCAGTGGATTATGACTGGACGGAATTCAAAGGTTGTAGATATTGAAGTCATTTGGCATAGCCAAGGGGAAAGCCTAAAAAGGGGCAGATGAGGGAGGAAGGTTGTGAGAGTACTGTAGTTGAATACTGGAGGAAGGCAAACTATAATAAGACTGAGATGACAGCAGTACGTGCCAATGAATTAGTAACAGATGAAAATGTAAAATCTAGGTATCAGTTGAATTATAGTAAATAGGACTTTCTAAAAGGATAAGATGATATACTATAAACAAAACATTTTTTATAGAATTTTAACTAGATCTAAGTGTCACTAAGCAATTATGTAGTTAACAAATATGATTGCTTAGATGAAAAACATCTCTTAAATATTTCGTCTCGGCTAGAGGAATCCCGGCGGTCATGGTCCCCAAACCTTCTGTTGGCACAGGACAGGAACCATCCCCGAAGACAACTCATCAGACATGAAAGGGACTGGACAGAGGGTAGGAGAGAGATGCTGATGAAGAGTGAGCTAATTATATCAGGTGGACACTTGAGACTGTGTTGGCATCTCCTGTCTGGAGGGGGGATGGGAGGATAGAGAGAGTTGGAAGCTGGCAAAATTGTCACGAAAGGAGAGACTGGAAGGGCTGACTCATTAGGGGGAGAGCAAGTGGGAGTACGGAGTAAGATGTATATAAACTTATATGTGACAGTCTGACTTGATATGTAAACGTTCACTTGAAGCTCAATAAAAGTTAATAAAAAAAAAAGTAATGTTAGACAAACAGCAAAATTATACTTTAAGAAAAAAAAACCCATAGCCAAATTTTATAAAATAGCAAAGCTATTAAATAGAAGTTATATAGAAAGAACTATACTGATTTACTCCATTTATTTCAATTTATTGAAATTACCACTTTTCTATCTTTTTAGTGTAAAATATTTGAGTTTTCCTTCTTTGACAGGTTTCCACTTTATACAGTTTCTGGCTTTCACAGGTTTTAATGTAATAGAGTATGGTATTTGTTTCCATAATTCAGAATTTGTTTAAATGTTCATATATTTTGTTGGTATATTCACTAATAAAGTGATTTTTACAAGGAATAAAATTAAAAGTATGATTTTTGGAAGTCATGCAGGGAAATAGTATGATCCCTACGCCTGTGGAGTTCACAGATTAGTTAGGAAGACAGCTGTTGAATAAGTCACTCACATATATGATCAACATGTGAAAAAATGTAGAGTATAATAAAATATTTGCAAAGCCCTTTAAAAAAAAAAAAAATTTCATCTTGGATTGTAGTAACCAACCCTGCCATAATGTAAATGTTTTCTCCCAGTAAATAATACTTCAGTTAATATGTTGTTAGAACGTGTCCCTAATTTTTTTTTTTTGGTATTCTCTCCCTATTACAGGTTTCCTATCACCAAAGGTCGATTCTCTTGCTGCTCAGCCTACCACAACAAGCCCTGTAGTTTATACAAGACCAGCAATAAGTAGCTTTTCTTCCAGTGGAATCGGGCTTGGGGAAAGTTTAAAAGCCGAATCATTGTGGCAGTGTGACACTTGTCTAGTCCAGAACAAGGATACAGACAATAAGTGCACAGCCTGTCAGGCCACAAAATTGCCACCAAGAGATACTGCTAAACAGACTGGAATTGGGACACCAAGTAAAAGTGGCAAATCAACTCTTCCTGTATCAGGGACAGGCTTCGGAGACAAATTTAAACCAGCAGTAGGAACTTGGGATTGTGATACCTGTTTAGTGCAAAATAAACCGGAAGCAGTAAAATGTATAGCTTGTGAAACACCAAAACCTGGAACTGGTGTTAAGCGGGTCCTTACGTTGCCAGCAGCTTCAGAAAGTGCTGTAACTGTGACTGCTCCATCTTCCAGCTGCACCGTGACCGCTGGTACCTTAGGATTTGGAGATAAATTCAAAAGACCTCTGGGATCTTGGGACTGTCCAATGTGCTATGTTTCTAATAATGCAGCCGACAATAAATGCGTGTCCTGTATGTCTGAGAAACCAGGTATGTTTATGGTTATTTGGAATAATTTTGCCTCATTAGTAGAACATTTTAATTCTCTTAAAGCAGATGATAAAAATCCCAGTACTTTAAATGGTTCAGGATGAGCATTTCCTCATACCTCTTAGTTTTTCTAAACTAGCTTGAGGTTTAAATAATTTGCTTGGGGTAGGATCTTCATGTTCTCTTAGCCTAGGTTGTGTGTCAGTCAGTACAGTATATACTCTTCTCTCTTCTTTGTATTCAGTTCCATCAGAAAGTTATTGTTCTTTGAAATCAAAGTTGACTAATACAGATGCTGAAAGATCTTAGAATTGGGCAATCTTTCTCAAACCTTAGATAGAACAAAACATGACCCTATCTCTTTTTTTCTCTAAGTAAAAATGAGAATGGCTGGTGGTCATTGCCAGGGAAGATTTTTGTTAAGGTATAAACAGTAGTATTTTATGAAAAGCCTGGCTGAGTTCTAATGGTGATAACTGTGCCTGGTTTATACGTATGCTATCTGCCAGAGTTACTGCAATGATAGCAGATTACTGAAGCATTAATGAAAAAATTCTCACTTTGCCAGAAAAGTGGAATTAGGTTTGAACTTTATTCCTGTTTCTCTCTTCAAACTGGAAAAGTTACTGAAGATTCACACCACCCAGAAATGTCTCTTTGCTGTTTTTATAATGGTATAGATATATGGTAGCAGGGATACAAGTAAAACATTTGGAATATTAGTATCCTGGGAATTATACTTCTAGTTTTATTGCATTTTTTATGGATGCATAGTTTTGTGCCTGCAGTATAAAGCCCTAGCTATTAGCCCCTAACCCTTGACTCGAACAACAGAGCCATACTTGTAACTCCTACTGGACATCACCACATGAATAAGATTTTAGAATCTGCATTCTGGGCTATCTTCCTCTTCCCATCTGGCATCCCTTCTCCTCCCCTAAAAAAAAAACAGATTTCAATGCATGTAGTAAACCAAAATTAATTCTGAGTTGGTGGGACAGTGAAACTTTGAGTCCAAATAACCATGATCAAAGAAAGTTACACGTTATGACAGAAAGCTCATATGTGTATTAAAGAACTTGAGCTTTGTCCTGTAAATGATAAGCAGAAGAGGATATGCTCAAATTGTGTTTCTGATGGATCACTCTGGTCGTGGTTTGGAGGGTGGATTTGAAGGGGACAAAATTGGGAGGCCTGAAAACTAATGAAATCAGTCAAGGATGGGGAGATACACAATAATGTACAGTTGGACACATGCTGATTTCAGGCTGCTGGAGTTGATCAGATAGGTGTGAGGTCTTTGGATACACTCCTAGGAGCCTTCTGGGCTGGAGATACAGATTTGAGGGCCATCAGCCCATAATTTGGTGTCATGGGAATAGAGGTGACGTGAGGTCAGTGAATAGAGAAGACAGCCTGAAACTGAAGCCTGGCATCTTAAAGAGGTGTGACAGGGATAAAACTTTTGAACGGTTAATCTTTTAAAGCAGTACCCAGCGAGGAAAGACAAAAAACACATGGCACTGGTTGCTCAGAGGAGGGTGAATTTCAAGGGAACAAGATCAGATTTCTCAATAAAAAGGCCAGAAATGAGGAGGACTTGAAGTAGAATAGTAGTCGAAGGATTAGAAAAAGAGAATGAAATGGATTTGAGAAATAAAAAAGGGAGGAGGAGGAGCCAGCTAGCCATGCTAACCCGGCAGGTAGTGGAACCACTGTCCAGCTAAGAGACTATAGGGATGAAGCTCAGAAGAGAAGTATGGGTTGCAGATACAGATTAGGAAACTGTTTTGTTGGTGTGTAAGACCATGCAAGTAGATGAGAAAAAGAGGAGTGTGCTAAAGTTGGAACTCAGGGGAGCAATTTTATCGGTAAGGTGGAAAAGAATGTGCTTATAAAACAGGGGAGGATCACAGATAACTGTGGGAGAAGTGACAAAAGTTGTAGAAAATTTACAAAAGTAGGGGTACCAAATGACTGGCTGCCCTGTCAACAGCACCTTTGTTCAGACACCTCTGCTTTGCAGTGCCAGCTCCTGTCTTGGCTCCCCTACTCCGGCATGCTACTTTTGCTAAAGATTTAAATAAATCACCTCTGTATCATTTCTCGTCTTCCAGATGGTACTACTATGCATCTATGTGTTTTGTTTTCCCCACTTTAGACCATGAATACCTTTAGAAGCTAGACAACATTTTATTCATTTTTGTATCTCCAGTACCTAAGTATATTACTTAATAAATATCTGTTAAATGGCTAGCATATAACAGAAGTGCTATAAACATAGTAGGTGTCGAGTTGAATTGCAAACTGGATGTTAGCACACTTCTATGGAAAAATTACTGCAACAGCAGAGACCTCTGCTTTGAAATCTTGACGTGAATACTGTCTATGGCAATGTATTTTGTGATGGGCGTGGCCCACAGTTTACATCTTATGTCTTATAATGCTGTGCTATTTGAAGGAATTGCATAAAGATTCTTGAGGACAGTTTAGTCTTCTACCTTTAATCTGAACGGTTTTTTTCCAAAAATTCATTTTGTTGTTGAGAATATACACAACAAAACATGCACTGATTCAGCAGTTTCCATATGTATAATTTAGTGATCCTGATTACATTCTTTGATTTGTGCAACCATTCTCACCCTCCTTTTCTGAGTTGTTCCTCCTCATTAACATAAACTCTCTGCCTCCTAAGGTTTCTGTCTAATCCTTCAAGTTGCTATTGTCAGTTTGATCCCATATAGATAGTTCTTAAAAGAGCGTAATGCTCGTCAAGGCAGACGTTTTTTACTAGTTAAGCTAAATTATTGTTCAGTTGTAAAATGACTTCAGGGGATATTTTTGGCTTTAGGTTTAAAGATTATCTCAGGGCAATAGTTTCAGGGGTTCACTCAGCCTCCATGGCTCCAGAAAACCTAGAGTCCATGAGAATTTGAAATTCTGTGCTGCATTTCCCTCCTTTTGATCAGGATTCCTCTATGGAATCTCTGATCAAAATGTTCAGTAATGGTAGCTGAGCACCATCCAGTTCTTCTGGTCTCATGGCAAAGGAGGCAGTTCTTCATGGAGGCAATTAGCCACACATTCCATATCCTCCTCTATTCCTGACGCTCCTTCTTCCTCTGTTGCTCCAGGTCAGTAGAGAAAATTGTTGTGCCTTGGATGACTGCTTGCAAGCTTTTAAGACCCCAGCCACTACGCAGTGAACTAGGAGGTAGAACAGAAGCATTAAACACGTTACTAGGCCAATTTACTGGGATGTCCCATGAAATGATGACCCTAAACTTTCATACCAAGGAACCAATTCCCATACAACCATTGTTGTAAATATATCTGTCACACAACTTTTGCCAATTCAGCTTTTTATAGCTGTACAACTTATTGACAGCAATTATAATAATCAGCTGTGCAACCCTACCCTTAATCAGTGCAATTTTTCCATTGCCATTAGCCTCCCTTTCCCTACCCCCCTCACTTATGGTAATCTCTAATAAACTTTGGTCTCTATATATTTGCCCTTTCTTATTTTTCAGTAAGTGAGGTCATGTAATGTTTGTCCTTTTGTGATTGGCTTATTTCACTCAGCATGATGTCTTCAAGCTTCATCCATACTGTAGAATGTATTAAGACTTCATTTCTCCTACTGGCTGAGTATTAGTCCATTGTATGTATGTACCACATTTTGTTTATCCATTTATCTGTTGATTTGATTTAAGATGTTTCCACCTTTTGGCTATTATGAATAGTGCTGCAGTCAGTATTGGTGTACAAGCCTCTGAGTCTCTGCTCTTAAGTCTTTTGGGTGTATACCTAGGAGTGGAATTGGTGAGTCATATGGTAGTTCTTTTTTTTCTTTTTTCTCCAAAATATTTTTTTTATTGCACTTTAGATGAAGGTTTACAGAGCAAATTAGTTTCTCATTAAACAATTAATACACATATTGTTTTGTGACATTATATTGGTGGCCAACATATCAGCACTCTCCCTCTCTCAACCCTGGGTTCCCCCTTACCAGCTTTCATGTCCCCTACTGCCTTCTTGTCCTTGCCCCTAGGCTGATGTGCCTATTTGGTCTCATTTTGTTTTATGGGCCTGTCTAATCTTTAGCTAAAGGGTGAACCTCAGGAGTGACTTCATTACTGAGCTAAAAGGGTCTCCAGGGGCCATACTGTCTGGGTTTGTCCAGTCTCTGTCAGACCAGTAAGCCTGGTCTTTTTTTGTGAGTTAGAATTTTGTTCTGTATTTATCCCCAGCTCTGTCCGAGACCCAGAGCAGTCCGTGGTGGTAGCTGGGTACCATCTAGTTGTGCTGGACTCAGTCTGGTGGAGGCTTTGGTAGTTGTGTTCCATTAGTCCTTTAGACTAACCTTTTCCTTGTGTCTTTGGTTTTCCGCATTCCCCCTTGCTCCAGATGGGGTGGGACCAGTGGAGTATCTTAGATGGCTGCTCACAAGCTTTTAAGACCCCAGATGCTACTCACCTTTTCTTTAATAAACTATGTTATGCCAGTTGAGCTAGAAGTCCCTGAGACCATTGTCGCCACCCCTCAGCCCAGTAATTCAGTCCTGCAGGGAGTTTGGATGTGTCTGTGAAGCTTCCATGACCTTGCCTTGGTCAGGTTGTGCTGGATTCCCCAGTATTGTGTACTGTCTTACCCTTCACCAAAGTTACCACTTACCTGTTGTCTTCAGTTTTTCCCTCCCACTGCTCTCCTTCCTCATAACCATCAAAGATTTCTTTTTGTGTGTAAACCTTCTCATGGATTTTTATAGTGGTTGTCTCATACAACATTTGTCCTGTTATTAACTTATTTCACTCAGCGTAATGCCCTCCAGATTCATCCACGTTGTGAGATGCTTCTCAGATTCATTATTGTTCTTTATCATTGTATAGTATTCCATTGTGTGTATGTACCATAGTTTGGTTACCCACTCATCTGTTGATGGGTACCTACGTTGTTTCCATCTTTTTGCTGTTGTGAACAATGCTGCAGTGAACGTGGGTGTGCCTATGTCTGTTTGTATGAAGGCTCTTATTTCTTTAGGATATACTCCTAGGAGTAGGATTGCTGGATCATATGGTATTTCTATTTCTTTGAGGAAGCGCCATATCGTTCTCCAAAATGGTTGTACCGTTTTGCATTCCCACCAGCACTGCATAAGAGTTCCAATCTCCCCACAGCCTCTTTATGATTAGTGCCTGGAATGTCAGAGTGAGATAATATCTTATTGTAGTTTTGATTTGGATTTCTCTGATGGCTAATGATCTCAAGCATTTCCTCATGTGTCTCTTAGCTGCCTGAATGTCTTCTTTGGTGAAGTGTCTGTTCCTGTCCTTTGCCCATTTTTTAATTGGATTATTTGTCTTTCTGTTGTACAGGTGTTGGATTTTCGTATAGATTTTAGAGATGAGACCTTTGTCAGATTTGTCATAGCCAAAAATTTTTTCCCAGTCTATGTTCTCTTTTTACTCTTGGTGAAGTCTTTTGATGAGCGTGTTTAATTTTTAGAAGATCTCAGTTATCTAGCTTATCTTCTGGAGTTTGTGTGTTGTTAGTTATGGGTTGTATCTTGTTAATGCTGTGTATGAGAGCCTCTAGCGTTTATCCTATTTTTCTTCTATGATCGTTCTAGTTTTTGGTTTTATATTTAGGTCTTTGATCCATTTTGAATTAGTTTTTGTATATGGTGTTAGGTATGGGTCCTGTTTCATTTTTTTATAGATGAACATCCAGTTTTGCCAGCACCATTTTTTAAAGACTCTTCTCCCCACTTAATGGACCTTGAGCCTTTGTCAAAGATTAGGTGACTGTAGGTGGATGGATTTACATCTGGCTTCTCAATTCTGTTCCATTGGTCAATGTGTCTATTGTTGTACCAGTACCAGGCTGTTTTGACTACCGTAGCTGTATGGTAGGTTCTGAGGTCTGGTAGTGTGAGTCCTACTTTATTCTTTATTCTTCAGTAGTGCTTTATTTATCTGGGCCCTGTTCCCTTTCCATATAAAGTTAACGATTAGTTTTTCCATCTCATTAAAGAATGCTGTTGCTATTTGGATTGGGATTGCATTGTATTTGTAGATAGCTTTGGGTGGAATTGACATTCTCACAATGTCGAGTCCACTTATTCTTGAGTGTGCTTTTCCATTTATGTAGATACCTTTTGGTTAGGGTCATATGGTAGTTTATTTTCGGTTTTTTGAGGAACCACCACACTGTTTTCCACAGTGGTTATACCGTTTTGCATGCCCACCAGCAGTGAACCAAGGGTTCCAGTTTCCCCACATCCTTGCCAACATTTGTTATTTTCCTTTTTAGTCGTCCTAGTGGGAGTCAAATTGTATCTCATTCTTATTTTGATTTGCATCTCTGATGGCTGAGCATATATATACACATACATATGGGGGGTTAAGAAGAAGCTCACCACTGAGCAAGTTGAGTGTGAGTTGTTCATTTATAAGGTTAAAAGGAACCCCAGATGTCTTGTTTTTAACAATGTAATATACATTTTCCGTGTCTTGATAGGAAAGACTCATACAAATTGAATGCTTAATTTTTATTAAGAAATTGACATAATGTAAATTAAAATTCTCATACGTTTCCACATTATTTTTTAGGAAGCTCAGTACCTACTTCCAGTAGCAGCACAGCACCTGTGTCTCTGTCTTCTGGAGGCTCTCTAGGATTAGACAAGTTCAAGAAACCTGAGGGAAGCTGGGACTGTGACATATGCCTAGTACAAAATGAAGCCGATTCTACCAAATGTATAGCATGTGAAAGTGCAAAGCCAGGCACAAAATCTGAGTTTAAAGGTAAGGTGATGGTAAAGGCCTCCTTCTAATGCCATTTTAAAGTGAAATATTTACTGATAGCCGTATTTTTTTAATTATTAATTCCTTCTCTATTGAATATCCATGTAAAATAAAGTACTTATCTCAGAAGAAGCTCACATCTGTCTCTGAATTACTGTAAATTCAGGTTATTTTCTGGTTAGCAGTTAGTTTTCTAACAGCTGGGTAAAAAACAATTCTGTCTTGAGTTATTAAGTCTTAGAGAGAGAGAGTTCCATTTGTTTTTAATTGTTAACACTTCAGTACTAGTGAATCCCCTGGCTTACCTGACTGGGAATTTTTACTCGTAGGATCCTATTGTAAGTAAGCAGGTCTTGTGCTTTGGTTTCCTAGATCCCATCCCAGAAAAAGAACTGTTAGCATTTTGCTGTGTAAATATAAAGGAAGAATCTCTCAGAGTAATTAATACTAAAGTATCTGGAGGCCAAATTTTTCAAGTCTTCATATGCCAGTATGAATTATTCTAATCAGGTACACATTTCAAAAGAAAAATGATGGTTGCAGCCTACCAAGCTAATTACATGACTAATGGAATACAGTTGGCAGTTGGGGAAACACCGCATTAGTGTTCTAGAAGACCACTGTGCTTTCCAGTTCATTTTAACTCATCCTGTAGCTGTTACCTCATGGTCCTTTTTCCAGGTCCTCGACCTGTAGTGCAGTTATGCCATATCCCATACCTTTAAATCTGTCCAGCAAACCTCCTAGAGGGAGAGATGATAACTGGTTACTTCTTGTCTTTGGCACCTTTACTTTTAGCTTTCTGTCTTAAGTTTGTTATCACTTAATGTATTTTAGAGAGTATGTGGATTGCCGTTGCTTCTAAGATTCTGATACCATTTTTCAACTAAGTTTCTCTTTGGGGAAGATTTGGGGTGGCTAATTATTAAAGGAGAAAATTAAGGATGAGGCTTGCAAAGCTGGTCTTGTGATTCGTCTTTGTTTATATGTGACTAAGATCTGGTGGTGCAGCGATTAAGAGCTACAGCTGCAAACCAAAAGGCCAGCAGTTCAAATCCGTCAGCCGCTCTTTGGAAACCCTGTGGGCAGTTCTATACATAGGGTCACTATGAGTCAGAATCAACGGCAAGTTTTTTTGTTTAAAGCAGAATCATGCACACCTATCTTGACACCTGTTTAATGACTTCTGTTTGGGGCCAGTCAATCAAATGCTTCATTTCTAGTTTCTTCAGCAACAGAAATGCATTACATAACCAAGACTGAGCTTGTCAGTATAGTGCTGTATATCTTTTTAAATATTACTTTGACTCATGAAATTTTTCTGGCTTTCTGATGCTAGCAGTTTTTGTTTTTTTAAATGCTTGAGTAAACACGATTTATTTGCAAGATTTTTATGAAAAGGTTCACAGTGAAAAAGTCTTACCTCTTATCCCCTTTAGTTTATTTTCCATCATTCCTCTCCCATCAGAGGTAATATAGCTGTTGTTTCTTGTAAATATTTCAAAGTTTCTTTACACGAATCCTAAGCAAATATGGAAACCGTGGTGGTGTAGTGGTTAAGAGCTACAGCTGCTAACCAAAAGGTCGGCAGTTCAAATCCACCAGACACTCCTTAGAAACTCTATGGGGCAGCTCTATCCTGTCGTATAGGGCCACTATGAGTCGGAATTGACTTGACAGCAACGGGTTTGGTTTTTGGTTTAAGTGAATACATTCTTATTCTGAATATTCTTAACGCCTTCTACCTTGTTAGAAAAGGTTGTATGCCATGCTGTCCTTCGGCCCCCTAATTTTATCACGTGTTATATTAGGCATATCCCCATTCTTCATTCTTTGTTCACAACTGCCTGGATCGATAGAGCATTTTGCATGTCTGTGAGTATGTCTTTAAAACAAAATCCCAGCTATAGAGTAGCTTGGTCAAAGAGTATGTTGTGTTTGTAATTTGCCAAACTGCTCCCCATCAGTTTTGTGCTTGTTCACGCATCCATCTGCAATGTATGAAAGTGCCTGTTATGCTCAGTCTTATCAAACTTTTTGATCTCTGCTAGTCTGATAGATGAAAAGTGTCGTGTCGGTATAGTTGTGAGCATGGAGATGTGTTTCTAATACTGTCGTTGCTAGTACTCTTCAGAGTAAAGCCTTTCAAAGTTATTCCTATGTAGCTTTGGCTTTCAAGGTTTACGTTTTATTTGAGAGGCTAAGAACATTAATTCACTGTCTTACAGTATCTTTTGTATTTTTGAAGGCTTTGGCACACCTTCCTCTTCTTCGAACCCAGCAGCTTCATCCTTCAAATTTGGTATTCCATCATCCTCTTCTGGGCCTTCTCAGACATTAACAAACACTGGAAATTTTAAATTTGGAGATCAAGGAGGCTTTAAGATAGGTGTGTCATCAGATTCTGAGTCTACAAATCCCATGAGTGGAGGCTTTAAGTTTTCTAAACCAATAGGAGATTTTAAATTTGGAGTTTCATCTGACCCTAAACCTGAAGATGATAAAAAAGACAGTAAGAATGATAATAACTTTAAGTTTGGACTTTCTTCTGGCTTAAGCAGTTCAACTCCTTTAGCTCCATTTCAATTTGGAGTGTCTAATCTTGGGCAGCAAGAAAAGAATGAGGAAGCCCCTAAATCTTCATCTGCAGGCTTTAGCTTTGGTACAGGTATTATTAACCCTACCCCTGCTGCCACTAATACTGCAGTGACCTCTGAGAACAAGAGCAGCTTCAACTTTGGAACCATAGAAACCAAGAGTGTTTCAGTGGCTCCTTTCACATGTAAGACATCAGAAGCAAAAAAAGAAGAAATGCCTGCCACCAAGGGAGGGTTCACCTTTGGCAATATGGAACATGCCTCTCTGCCATCTGCCTCAGTGTTTGTTTTGGGAAGGACAGAGGAGAAACAGCAAGAGCCCGTCACTTCTACTTCCCTAGTGTTTGGGAGGAAAGCTGACAACGAAGAGCCAAAGTGTCAACCAATGTTTGCCTTTGGAAATTCAGAGCAAACCAAAGATGAGAGTGCTTCCAAGTCCACATTTAGTTTTGGTATGACAAAACCATCTGAGAAGGAATCTGAACAGCCAACAAAGGCCACTTTTGCTTTTGGAGCTCAAACCAGTACTACAGCTGGTAAGTATTACAGTTTTTTTTTTTTTCCCAAGGTATTATTTGATATCCTGACAGTGTTGCAAGTCATGGAATGGTTTACACTGAACATAGTTCAGAGAGCCCCCAAAACAGAAAACTCTTGGAAGTAGCTAGGATTTTCATTTTTAACTGCTCCACACACAGGAAACACTGGTGGCATAGTGGTTAAGTGGTGCGGCTGCTAAC